>NC_087367.1:25892935-26517935 GCF_030014295.1 Loxodonta africana
GCCAAGGTCATTTTATTAAAAATAGGTTATGTTGAACTTAGAGAACTTTTGGGAAAAAATGTACTAATACGTAACCTCTCACTTGCCACAGATTTGAAACAAAGCATTCCTTCTAAAGAACCACTCTCCCTCCCATTTTATTATGGTTTACAGAGACGTTACAGGTAATATTTGCTTTATTTAACCAGAATACCATATAATATAGACCTGTGATAATAGGTTTCTGTTTTAACAAGGTTTGGATACAAAAGAAACATTACTGTCTCCTCAGTAATAACTGAAATGAAACTTAAAGCACCTAGAGCTGTAAGCTTTCACAGGATCAGCCCACTGAGTTGTACTCTGCTACATCCTCAGTTCAAACAAAAAAAAGTGTGTCAGAGTAAAACTGTGATCTATAGTGTTTTCAGTGGCTGATTTTTCAGAAGTAGCTCACCAGGCCTTTCTTCCAAGATGCCTCAGGGTGGACTTGAACCTCCAATCTCTCCGTTAGGAGAGGCATTTAATAAACGTGTGGAGTAGGGTATGGACTGAGAACAGGGCCTGCCAACTCTTGATTCTTAAGACAAAGGCAGATGTCAGTACTGATTTCTTCAAGTTCAGAAAGATGGGAAAAATAGCTGGAATCTCGCTGTATTCCTATCAAATACCTGCACCCCTGCCTGTTCTCCAATATCTTTGATTCTGTGATCGATAAAAATTATCTGAGAGATAGAAACTCATGGGCAATGATAGCCATTGATTTTTGGTAAAGTTAAAACACTGAGTAGCCTGGTTTGAGATGAACTCTTTACCAGACACTGTTGAAGTAATGGCATAAGAAGAAGAAATGCCCTTCCCCCCAACTCGGAGTGTATAGTGTAAAAGGAACTCCTGGAGGAAAGAAACAAAAACACTACGAACTTGTTGTTAGTTGTTACACTAGTACAGTGTTACAATCATTAGCTATGAGTGGCCTCCAGGCCCTTCACAGTTTGTCCACAGCTATTTTTCCAGCTTTTCCCCACCTCTTCCTGTAGGCGTCATCGTATGTTTCAGCTATAAACTCCCCACAAGCCAAGCACTTTCCAGTCTCTGTTTCCTTTTCATGCTGTTCCTTGTGCCCAGAATGCTCTGCTACTTTGTCAAAAATCAGTCCATCAAGATCAAGGTCAATCAACTTCCCTTGAGCAACTTCTACACAAATCTTATCATTTCCAAAAGCTGTATTCTTTGATGCCTCATCGAACTTTTTGTAGAAGGTTGAGTTTAACTGAATACAATCCTTCCCTCCCGTCTTTGAGCACACGTATGTTATGCCTGTATCATCGCTGTTTACTCGGTGACAGTTGCGTCCATGAGCCTGTGAACATCTTCAAGGCAAAGATAGTATCACTTATCTTTGTGCTCCAAACACCTGGCATGGTGTGGTTTTCTATATTAGATAAATATCTGAAAGAATTTCTTTGAAAGTAATATGTACGTTTAAGGGGAAATTATTAGGAAATGTGTAGCCCTTGATACAGTAACATTAGAAGTGTGTGTCAAGATTTTTGTTCTTTGGGTTTGTTTATTTTGCTTTTCTTTTTGGTTTTATCTAAATCATGTTATTTCCAGAAAGCAATTAAATGATAAAGTTAATTGTAGCCTAGTAACCGTTACCAATACACTATATAGTTAACTTTCAATCTTATAGTTTAATTATTTCCAATTATTTTATCACCTGTTGAATTACCCAGTGAATGGACCAGTAAAAGAAAATGAGCTGTGTAGTTAGAAGGTAATTGTTATGGATTGAAACGTGCCCCCCAAAAATATGTATTGTAAATCCTAACCTCTATACCTATGGTCATAATCCCATTTGGGAATGAGTTTGTTATGTTAGTGAGGCAGTATTTGTGTATGGTGTGTCTTAATCTCTTTTGAGATAATAAAAGAGATGAAACAAGCAAGCTAGCAAGCAGAGATGGGGGAAGAGAGATGCTACATCACATGAAGATTGCCCAGGAGCAGACGCTGAAAAGAAACAAGGCCCTTCCTCAAGAGCTAACAGAGAGCGAAAGCTTCCCCTCGAGCTGGCACACTGAATCCATACTTCCAGCCTCCTAAACTGTGAGAAAATAAATTTCTGTTTGTTAAAGCTATTCACTTGTGGTATATCTGTTACAGCAGTACTAGATAACTAAGACAGTATAATCAACCGTTCTGCCTTTATTTCCTTGAGAAGATAAACTTCTTTTTGTTAGAAATTTGATCTGGATTTTCTTTGAAAGTTTAGGGATTGGTGATGGTCAGATATTATAATTTACATTCTAAGGATTTTTTTTTTCCACTTAAAATTTTCTAATTCATATCCTGTATTTCTTCATTTGTAAAAATCTAAATATAATTCAAAGATTGGTGGTTCAAATCCACCAGCCGCTCCGTGGGAGAAGGACGAGGCAATCTGCCCACATAAATATTACAGCCTTGAAGACCCTATGGGGCAGTTCTGCTTTCTCCTATAGGATCGCTGTGAGTTGGAATTGACTTGATGGCAACAGGTGTGGGTTGAATGCTGACCCAAAAAATGTATATCCACGTCCTGATCCCCGGAACCTGTGAATGTGACCTTATTTGGAAAATGGCCTTTGCAGATGTAGTTAAGGAATCTTGGATGCTGTCATGCTGGATTATCCAAGTAGGTTCTAAATCCAATGACAAGTACCTTTTAAGAGACACACAGAGAGACACGGAGAAAGCCACGTGAAGATGGAGGAAGAGATTGGAGTGAGCAGCCACCAGTCAGGGAATGTTAACAGCTAGCTACCAGAAGCTAGGAGAGGCAAGGAAGGATTTTCCATAGAACCTCTGGAGGGAGCACAGCCCTGCCAACACCTTAATTACCAACTTAAAGCCTTCAGAACTGTTACTATTAGTTGTCCTTGAGTGGGCTCCTACTCATGACATCCTCCTTTAGAGGAGGGAGCGCTTAACCCATGGAGAGCTTCCTCGTAGGGGCTTACCACTATCTCAACCACAGGATATAAAACTACGGTGTCTATCATCTTCAGGTTAGGCTAGGAATAGAGGTCGGGGGGGGGGTGGCGGAAAAAGATAGTGTCTAAACTTTTTTTGTTTTTTAATTTTAGTAGATCCGTAGAACAAAAGAAAATAACACACACACACAATTCTAAAAAGATGACTAAACCAAGAGCTTCTCTTGGGGAAAATGCTTTCTTTTGAAAAGGCAAGAGGATAAGTTTATTTAGTATTTCCGTAGAATAAACGATTAGTGCAGTAAATGACTAATCACTTAAATACAATAAAAGGGTTGACAGTGTTTCTGTACTGAATGACTCAAAAAAGTACTTTTAGAAAGCTATGCATAAATGAAAAATTAGCAATAGTAATTCAATGCAGAATACATTTATTAAAACTAAACCTCATTAAGAGACAGCATTCCTGTTAGAAGTATTCTGTGAGAAAAATTAAGTTTTCATTCAATGAAGAAATAATCATTTTCAGAAAGACATACTAACCTTGCTCAATGGTTATCAGCAGTTTTTCTGTGATGCTTCAAGACAGGAAGGAAGTTATAAAGACTTTAGAAATTGCAGAAGATTTTGAAGTCACATTCTTACTCTGATTTTTAAAAGTCAGCCTCAGATACGATCTAAAATGGAATGCAACAGGTTCAGAGTCAAGAGTAATTCTGCTCCTCCCTCTTGCGTTCATTCTTCGTCCTGAGGAAAATGTTCAGGGTCATCTTTGACAGTAGATTTGTCCACTTCACAAGCCAAGGTCAGTTTTACTGTTTGGGGCAGATTGAAAATAAAGTTGAATATCCATCATTTAGACAAAATATTATTATAATACATGTATGTGAAAAATAGTTAAAATAATTAGATGACTTTAATTATACATAATAAACAGAACAAAAAATTTACCTTTGGACCTAGGTATTATGTCATTTTTGTGTGATGTTTTGCTAGGAAAAGAATTGGGTTAGCAGTTTTCCAGACCCGTTGTCCTCAGGCAATACAAAGAAATGTTATTCTCCCCTTAGGAACAGATCTCTTTCAAGAAATTGTTCAGCAGATAGAGAGAGCCTCTTGGTATAAAATAAATCTTTAGCAAGGATCTGCTCATGTATGCTACAATGGAGACGTGTTAATTAAACAATCACTACCAAAACCTTTTTTCTACTTTATAAAATTGCATTCTTATCATTATAATTAAGTCATCTATTTGGACTCTCATTCAAAGAAGTGAATCTAGAAAAAGATGAAAACTGAAATTCACTACCATAATGGTTTTAAAGACTGTCATAAAGCAATCTACCAACCATATATATTGCCATCTAATCATTGAAGTCTGATTATTTAGAACCAAAAACGTATTTCCCATGAAAATTGTATTATAAATGGTGACTAGTTTCCTGAGCAAGCCCATAAAATTCTTTATAATCTGTATGATAACATACTGTATGGTTTTCAGCTGAGTTTTGAGAATACCTAACAACCGAAATCATCTATTTGTTGCTATGGCCTTGGTTGCTTCCACTTAAAAAAAATAAAAAAGTGAACTTGTCCCTGCCAGCTGCTGCAGCTGATAACCATCCAATGAGAAGAGAAACCCTACCCCCAGCTATGGCAAATGAAGAGAATTCCTCCTATTACCAGCCGTGGCCTCCAGAAGAAAAGAAATACCCATTCAGCCACACGGCCCTTTGACTTTCTCACTTGAGGCAAAACAATCCTTCAACTCTTCTTAAAAAAATAAAAAGAGGCAATTCTGATCCTAATGACATTACATTTGCTCCCTCTCTTAGTAATGGAAACCTCCCATTTTTCAAACAGAAGTTTCTAAGGGGAACTTTGTCCTAGACGTAATGATTAGGTAGCCACTCAGCTGCAGGAAGCACAAAACTAAAGGTAAGTCAAGGGACATCTATATAAGTGAAAGTCTGTTAATAAACTAATTTGAATAATTTAAATATTTGTATGCAGAAATGCAATATGATTTTGTAGAATGACAGTATAATAACTTAAAAGATTTTTATAAAATATTCAGTTATGAGAACCCAATTTTAGTCATGATTTTCCTTTGCTAATATTTGTGATTATGGAATTATGGCCATAGATACATAACGTTATTTTCTCCCTCTTTTAAGACATAGAAACTGTAAAGATCTTTTATCAAAATAATGCATTGCTGCAGTGGCTGACATATGACATCAGACATCACACATCTAAATGTGAAATGAAAAGTTGATGATCCAAGTATTTTAAGATACTTGGAACTGCCAATTATCCTTCCTTAAAAGCCTTGCATTAACCCTGTCTCCTCTCATATTCATATCTTATCTCACATGCTTCGCTACCAAATACTTTGAGAGAAGTTTCTCCTCACAGGTTCTACTTCCTGACTTCCTGCCCCCTTCTCAGAAGCTGCAGAAACCACCGCGCTATAACTGTTCCCACCAGGACGTCAAAGACCTCCACCTTTCCCAGATCAGTGGCTTTTGTGTAGAGCAAGTTTTCGTAACCTTGGCAATCTTGACACTTAGTGCTGTTTAATTCTGTGTTGTAAGACCTGTCTTGTGCTTTGTAGCAGCAGCATCCTTGGCTTTTACTCACTAGGTACCAGTAGCATCTCCCCAGTTGTGGCAACCAGAAATATTCCCAGATATTGCCAGATGCCCCCTGGGCGGCAAAATTGCCCCCAGTTGAGAACTATGGTTTTAGAGCAATGGATAATATTGATCATTTCCTCCTAAAAATCTTTTCTCCCTTGTTTTTCATTCCCTGTTGTTCTGCTTTCCAGTGTGGTTACCTGAGAAACACCTCCAAACACTTTTGCTCTAGATACTTCCTTGCTGTTTCCTGAACACACCATGCTCTTTCACACATTTATGCCAATGTATTCTCTGTTTCCTTGGCTGAAATTGACCCACTCCATCACCTCGTGGACTTCCTCTTCAAAATTCAGCAATCAAAGCACTCCTGCTCTGTGCTCCTCAAGTAGTTTAGATATTCTATTATAGCACAAAGAGAATTGTATTGCAATTCCTTCTTTTTTAGGTCTTCCTTTCCCATTAGACTGTGACCTACTCAAGGATAGTATCAAAGTATATTTTTCAAAAAGTGAACAACATGACTCTCATACAAAGAATGAATACATATCACATATTTTATTCAATTTCTTAATAAGAGAACTAGTAAAATGGCCAAGCTGGTTCTAATGAGAATTAGGGGAACAGAGTTACATAGTCCACCAGGAAGGCTATTTTGAAGTAAGGTTGCTGAGTTAGGGACAAAATTGGTTGATAACTTGCAGGGCAATAAAACTGTAACTTTTGGGGTTAGCGCTTGTGATTGTTAAGGTTGTGTGTCAACTTGGCTGGGCCATGATTCAGTGGTTTGGCAGTTATGATGTAGTTGGGCAGTCCAAGGAAACTCCCTTTCAACTGTTTGGCTACTCACAGCAGATCTCATCATGGAGGTGATCACATTATATCAAATCTCATCGTGTGATCACCTCCATGATGGGATCTGCTGCGAGTAGCCAAACAGTTAAAAGGGAGTTTCCTTGGTGATGCGGCCTGCATCCAATATAAGTGGACTTTTTGGCAAGGTTTGTGGGCTTTTGCTGGCACTGGATCCTATAACTAGCTCCTGTTAGTCTAACCTCCAGTTCTTGGGACTTGAGCTAGCAGCTTACCTGCCTTCTTGCCTGCTGATCTTGGGATCTGTAGGTTTTTGCAGCCTGTGAGCCAGAGCCCTGCTGTCTGACTTGCCAATCTTGAATTCACCAGCCCGTGCAGCTACGTGGGTCAGGAGAAGCCCCCGGCCTGACTCGCGGACTTGGAACATTTCAGCCTCTACGACTGCATGAGCCATTTCCTTGATCTCTGTATATATTTATACACTTTACTGGTTTTGCTTCTCTAGAGAAACTAGACTAAGACAGCTCTCCCACCAGAATGAAATTATTTTTTATCTTTATCAGACAAGATCTATATATTTACATGTAACTTTATAGAATCTAAGCTCTTAATTAATAGTAAGTAGTAAAGTCAAACTCAGACACATTCTCCTAGAAAACTAGTGTTTAGGTTTTCTTTTTTTTTTTTTTTTTTTAGTAAAGTCAAACTCAGACACATTCTCCTAGAAAACTAGTGTTTAGGTAGACTTGATGAGCCATGACTCAGTACTGAAAGTATATGCTATTCTCCCTTAATTTCTGAATTTTGGATAATGTTTCTTAAACGTATGGGCCATGTCTCACTTGTTTTTCTACTTGATACTCAGTAATGCATATCTTGAATGAATGAATGGATAGATAAACCAAAAAATACACTGCCTTTGAGTCGATTCCGACTTACAGCGACCCCATAGGACAGAGTAGAATTGCCCCACAGGGCTTAAAAAAAAAAAAAATTTTTTTTTTTTTTTTTTTTTTAAGGCTGTAAATCTTTAGGAAGCAGAATGCTACATCTTTCTTCTGCAGAGCAGACTAGTGGATTTGAACTGCTGATGTTTGGGTTAGCAGCTGAGTGCTTACCCATTGTGCCATCAGTGTTCCTTAAATGGATGGATAATTAAAAATACCTAGACATCTGAATTCTTAAGTTTTAAACCAGAATGTTTTTCAGATTTGCACATGAACAGCCTGTGTGTGAACTGCTTTTCACCCCACTGACTGGTTTATATCCTAACTTCCGGAAGTGGGCTCTAATCCTGCTCTGAAATCCAGCCTGCTTTCCTGGGCATTTACAGCCAGCCTAGCCTTTGCCTGTGCTTCCTGAGGGACTAAACCTTGTTCCTTTTTTCTAGTTTCAGGTCTCTCTTCAGTTAGGAGCCCTGGCATCTCCTGACCCATGGTGGGAACATCTTATCCCTGATCTGTAAAGACTTCTACGGTTCAGATGCCTGCATCTCCACATTTAGAACTCCTAGATGTCCGTAACACACTGGCTTGTCTTGAGTTTGCTACACCTCTTAGGCACTGGGCTTCCTTTCACCCAGGCCTGCCCACCCCCAACTTATTCCAAGATCCCTAGCGGTAGCTCTTGAAGATCAGCATATCTTAACCCAGTGGTTCCCAAACTTTGCTGCACATTAGAATCACTTGGGGACTTAAAAAAAAAACCCATGCCAGGCCAATGAAATCAAAATCTGTGGGGCTGGGGCCCAGGCATGAGTAGTTTTAAAGCTCCCCTCATGATACTAATGTGCAGCTAACACTGACAACAGCCACTTATCCACAAGAATAATACTCCTGTGGTTTTGAAGTCTCCTCTTAAAAGGCTAATAATACAAAATTCTTAATCCTGGGCCCATTTGGGTGGAAACACATCAGAGTCAGCTAGTCGGATTCTAACAGGGGCTGGGTTATGAGGTGGCCCAGGCTCAGGGAAAGCTAACCAGAGAGCCAGATCTAGTAGTTTAAGTCAACCCAGCAGAAGGGGAGGTAGATCTTCAATCAGGTAGCTGGTTGCAGAGGAGCGCTCCCAGGGCCAGGGAGTAATGGTCAGCAGTGCCTGGGGGATGAAGATGCCCTTTTGATATAAAAACTTCTTTTCCCAGAAAACCCTGTGCTGGGATATCTTGTCCTGGGAATGGGTGGAGATCAGCTAAAGTCACAAAAAGAGGGCTAATTGTAGGGTAATGCTATTCAGCTATATGCATCCCCTCCTAATGGAGGCAGCTTTGCTGGGGATGAACTCACGATGGACTTGGGATAAGGTACAAGGCTGGGAGTGGCATGACTGGGCTGGTGGCCAAGGCTGAGGAATGCCTTTGCAACAAGAAGAAAAACACCTGGGTCTGGACATGAAATCCCTGGGAACGCTGGCTGCTCAAGGACTTGGGAGGGAAAACAATAATCCTTAGCCCCAGCTGGAGTGGTATATAAGCTTGTGTCTCTTGCTAGGTGGCTGCGGAGCGCTAAACTGGTCCAGCCGCTGCCCTGGACCAACTGACTGCCCCGTAAGTAAGCTCCCCTAATAAATCATATGTCACCATCGCTGGTTCCAGAGTCTTACTTTAGTCTCTTGGAGATGCGACCAACCTTGGGTCCAGGTGCTGCTGGGTTGTTACACAACAATAATACAACCATTTTTTTTTTGATTGACTAATGCCAAGTAAGAACAGCTTACAGAGGAGAAAGCCCCATTGGTCATGTAGTATGAATTGTACGGAAGCTGAAAAAGGAGAAATGACGTTTCCAGAAATAAAAACGGAAAATTTTGATTTCACCTCAGAGGCCTAAAACTTGCCGAAACCCAACACTGTTTATTGAACTAACTTTTCTCACAGAATTTTACTATCCAGTGCTTGAAATTCTTTCTAAATACAGAAATACTTTAAGATGTTTTACTGTCACTGGTTTTTGCTTTTCAAGGCCCACAAAATGCTTTTGCAATTAAGAGGACAAAGCTGAAAGAATGGGGTATTTGGATGCTCATAAATAATTTAGGGTGCTTGCTGATTTTTTTTTTTTTTTTTTTTTTTTTGCTGATTATGTAGTTTCTCTGACCCACAAGTTCTGACATGGGGTCCAGGAATTTGCATTCAAAAGTTTATCCCAAGTTGATGTTACACACACCACCATTTGAGAAATAGTGCATGTAGATGTATAAGTGATGATCTATTGCTGAATTTCAAAAGTGAAAATAAGGTTCCCACTGCCATCCAGTCAATTCTGACTCATAGTGAAGCTATAAACAGAGTAGGACTGTCCCATAGATTTTCCAATGAGTGCCTGGTGAATTCCAACTGCCGACCTTTTGGCTTAGCAGCTGTAGCACTTAACCACTACACCAACCAGGGTTTCTGAAATGAGGTTTGGCAGCCTCATTCTAGAAGAACCATTGTTGATTCTGTCATTCATTCATTCATTTACTTTTGGTTTCTTATTTTATTTTTAATTGCAGAAAGAGGCTCAAAGACCACATTGAAATGAGCCAAATGAAATTTTGCTTTTGGAAAAGAGCATTTTATTAGAGGTCCTCTTTACAATTTCTTCTGCTAAACAGCAAGAGCAGTGAGAGTACAGTTCCTTTTCTCTCACCATGACAGGAAGCTGGCCCTGCTTTTCTCAGAGTGGGTTATCTTTTCCCTCTGGTGCAAGCTCACTCTGAGTCCTGCTTGTCAACTCTCAGAGCCTGCATGTTCTAGCAAGCCTTTGTGGCCTGGAATGAATTGATCATCATCTGAGCAGTACCTGCTCTTTATTACCTGGCCAACAGGTATATTATCATCCAGGTTAGTTGTTTGTGGCACAGTTGTTCTGTGTTTGCCAGATTCCTTTTCTCACAGAACGTAATTCTCAGGATGTGATATATTATAACAAAGGACATTTTATGTAACAATGTGAAAAAAGGCTAACAACCAATAGAAAAACTGTTGGTGAGCATTTAAAATTGTACAACATTCACAGAGCAACTTGGCAATAACTATCACAATTTTAAATATATATCTCCTTTAACTTGTAACTAAAGAGTTGTAGGGTCAGATTACAGTATGATTAAGGAAATCCACTAACTAAACCAAAAAACCAAACCAGTTTCTATTATGTCAGCTACAACTCATGGTGATCCCACATGTATAAAGCAGAACTGCACTCCATAGGGGTTTCAAGGATTTTTGGAGGCAGATTGCCAGGGCTTTCCTCTGGGGCACCCCGGGTGGGTTCTAACTACCAACTTTTCAGTTCGCAGTTGGGTGCTTAACCATTTTCAGCAACCAGTGGACAAAAGGGATTTGATGGAGAACAGTTGACAGCAGTTTGGAGAAATGAATTCATTCTGTGTTTATAATCAAATGAATTGACATTAGAGGTACCAACTTCTCTGATATTTGAAGCTCACCATAAGAACTTACTCTTCCCAGTTCTGATTCAGCTTTCTATTAAGACTGGATATCCTGGTTTTTCATTGTATAGGATTGTTGGTGTTGTCCTGTATAGGAAGAAGGAATGGATTTGGCACTTTTCTGAACTTAATGTAATCCAACATCAATTAATTACCTTAATAATTTTCAGAATCTTGTATGTCAATATTTCACCCAAAGAAAACATATGAAAGATTATTTCCCTCCAGGTGTTCCCTGAGGACTATTACCTGAGTAAAATAGGTCCCTGGGGGAATGGCCAAGCCAAATTAATTACTTTTACAACGTAATAGGGCTAAGAACTATCTCTATGTTACTTGCATTTTTAATCAAGGAGAACAGCATTATTGAATATTTAAAACCAGCCTTATTTGCTCATCATGATTTAAAAATATTTTTTGTTAATAAAGTAATTCAACTTCTTGCCTTAAAAAGTACAGAACTATGTTAAGAAACGGGTTAAAGTCCCTGCCCTTTCCATTCCACCCCACTCTCCAGAGGTAGATGTTGTCTATAGCGCTTTGGGTCCATGTTATGTGTGTTTGTTACATACATGGTTTAAAATGCACATAATATTTCACGGCTTTTTTTTCACCTGGTATATCATACATATCATTTCATGTATACCTCTTCCTTTTTGATAGCTAACAGTATTTCATTGTGAGGATAATTTTTAATTAGCCTTTAAACTAACAGACATTTAAGTTAGTTCCATTATTTGTTATTAAAAACAATGACTCACAGAATGTTTGTTATGAGAAAGAAAAATAAAGCAGCCCCTCATGTCCAGGATCAGACCTCATGCAGCAGGCCTCCATGCTATGACAAACTGATCTGATCCTCACAGCTAAACCGCTCTCAACATCTCACACAATGTCCACTTCAGACAAGGTCACTGTGCAGCACAAAATGCCAAACACTCACTGACTTCTCTACCAATTACAGCTTTAATCTAGCTCTAGACTGCCTTCCTTACAGATAAGATTTACCAGATACTCAATCACAGAATTGCCACTGCTTTCTTACAACACACTATCTAGAGCGAACATCCGTTTCCTTACAAAAAACCAAAAGCCTGTTGCTGTCAAGTAGATGCCAACTCATGGTGACCCCATGTGCACAGAGAGTGTTTTCATGGATGTACTCTTTTGGAAGCAGATGGCGGGGCCTTTCTTCCAAGGCATCTCTGGGTGATTTGGAACTGCTGGCTAGTAGCTGGACACCTGACCATTTGCACAACCCAGGGAACTCTATTTCCTTAGACCCTCTGCAAAGTACCCAACCAAAACCCAAGCCCGATAACACATTCTTTCCAACAGCCTAATACTGAGACAGTCCACGTTTTCTGTGGTGTGTGTTCCCCTTGAGGCAGCAAACTACAGGTGTGTTCCTGTTGGTCTCTGGCTGGAGGGCATTGACAGTTGAATTCCCAAATTATTTAAATACACAGAAATTTCTGGGTCAAAGCAGTATATATTTAAAATTGTGATAGATGTTGCCGAATTGCCCTCCAAGTGGTGTACAGTTTTAAATGCCCACAAACAGTTTTTCTATTGGTTCTTAGCTTTTTCCATACGGTTATGTAAAATTTCTTTTGTGATACTATAACAATGCTTACAACGAATCATACACTTTTCTAAGTGTTTTCCATGTTACAACAACCTCTTGTTAATCCTTACAACAAGCCTATGATGTAAGTACTATTAGTTCCATTTTACAGATGACAAAGCTATGGTGATTAGAGGTTATACAACTTGTGCCCAATCACACTTCCCCCATCATGGCCCTAACTCAGCATTTGTCTCTTGCCTGTTTCTCCATCCGTGTCCCTGCTGACCGGAAGCTCTGTGAGGGCAGGTGCTGTGCCTGTCTAGTTTGCTCTTGTACCCCTGGCACTTATTACAGAACTTAGTCCATGGTATATACGAAAAAATTAATTGTTGAATAAATGAATGATGAAGTAAGACTACTTTATGACTTCTACTAGAGGAATTTGCATTTTAATAGTTCTATGGGCTTTTAGGAGCCCTGGTAGTGAAGTGGAAACCCTGGTGGCGTAGTGGTTAAGTGCTATAGCTGCTAACCAAAGGGTCAGCAGCTTGAATCCACCAGGCGCTCCTTGGAAACTCTATGGGGCGCTCTGTCCTATAGGGCCGCTATGAGTTGGAATCGACTCAACGGTCTGGGTTTGGTTTTGGTTTGGTTTGGTTTGGTAGTGAAGTGGTTAAGCGTACAGCTGCTAAGCAAAAGTTTGGCAGTTTGAATCCACCAGTCGCTCCTTGGAAACCCTATGGGGCAGTTCTATTCTGTCCTGTGGGGTCACAGTGAGTCAGAATCGACTCAATAGCAACAGGTTTAGATGTGCTTTTAACCTCAGTAAGCCATTGGTGGTGGTTTTCGATCTAAGTCAAGTTTCCCCTTAGGGGAATCTGGCACTTTTTGGCAACATTTTTGGTTGTCACAATTTACAGGGCAGGGGAGGGAATAGGCGGGGTGCTAAAATCTAGTAGATCAGAGGCTCAATGATGCTAAATATCCTATAATACACAGAACAGCCCCCCATAACAAAGACTTATCTGGCCCAAAATGTAATAGTGCCAAGGTTGAAAAGTTCTGTCCTAGAAGAATTTTAGGGGCAGGAGGTGGTACCTGGACCGCTGAAATCACATCATTTAGGCAGTTGCTTATTTCTAAAACTGTTCTAGTATCTAAAGTCACAGAGTACTGACATTGCCTCCCTGATGTCTTTATGAGGACTTTATAGTCCACATTGATATATCTTTTTGGGCTTTGATTAAGTGAAAGGAAAAAGTGTATGTTTATGTGGCCTAGAAGATTTTGCTGCAAGTCTGTGAATTAGGGTTATATATTTATAAACTTGACTGTATCCTAGTGTCCCCTGGGCACTTACTACATGCCTGGCATTATTCTGAGATCAAGGAAACAGCAAAGAACAAGACATATGAAGTCACTGCTTTTAAGGTGACAACATTATAGTGGAGGGGGAGAGACAATAGACAAAGTAGTGACTCTATAAGATTCCAGCATTGCTAAGGCTCTGGTGAACTAGAACAGGGGAATGTGATAGAGAAGAAGGTTTAGACTGGATGGCCAGGGAAATCCTCATGGTGTGGCATCTGTCATTCCCTATCTCTGCTTCTCACTTGCTTGTTTAATCTCTTTTGTATCTCAAAAGAGATTGACTTATGACACATCCTACACTAATACTGTCTTATTAACATAACAAAGAAAACCCATTAACAAATGGAAGTATAACCACAAGTATAAGGGTTAAGATTTACAACACATATTTTGGGGGGACACAATCCAATCCATAACACTCGCCAGTAGCAGTTGCAACTCTTTAGGCAAAAGACTGTAATATTAGGAAGAAGAGGGTGCCTGGGAAAGGTTATTCATCTAAGGTTGATAGTGGAGAATGTATTTGATGCTTTTGTGAGCTTGTTTGGCCACATGCTCTAAATATAATCATCTCTAAGAACTTTTGTCTGAGAAGAAAGTAGAAAGATTTTGATATATCAGTTAGGAACACTTCTAGCTACAGGTAACAACAATAAAATCTGATGAACAGTAGCTTTAAAAATAAAGCAAGTGATTGCTGGCATTGACTTATCAATCAAAACTGCCCCAGAGACCCCCATGAAACTTATGCTTGCAGCTCATTGGCCAGAAGTGGGACACATAGCCATGTCCAGCTACAAGGGATATTGGGAAAGGAGGTACCTGGCTTCCTGACCTCCAGAGTGGAAGAATGAAAGACAGGAGGAGGTTGGAGATGGTTTGGGGTTAATCAACCAACATGGTCAACCGCACCAACCAAGTGGGAGGTGGTATGTATAACTGAGACCCAGATATGGAATTCTGCGATGCACAGCAGTGGATCCAATGCACACATGGTATGCGTTGGATAATGTCTTTTTCAGCCTTTCTCTTGTCTTTGTACAATGCTATCTTGAATGCTTCATGCCACACTATAACACATTAACATAACCGCACCAAGCCTTCTTGCACTTAAGGATTTTAAAGTAATACCATTGTCTATCCAACTGCACTATCCTAATTTTTATGTACAAATTCATGCTCAGATTTTATACGCTATTGGATCTAAGAATACATTCACCAGCGCTGCCAATTGCTGGCAGACTCAAGCAATATATTTTTTTTCTGAAAGGAGAATTCTTGTATATTCTGTGATTTATGTAAAACCCTATGGTTTGAGATGCCTCCAGCAAAACTGGGGAGACGGATTAAGTGAAATGGAAGAGGATAAAATAGGAACGAGCTGGGTGAGCATTTTTAATAGAAGAAAGGTTTCAGGAATACTATCTCAAGGATGTTGTAGAAGGTAGATCCAAGAAAGCCATAAGAAAAGAAACTGGGTCTAGAGAATATGATAAAAAAAAGGAAATACAACATTTAAAACTAGAAAGCCAAAGCATTGGGAATTACTATAACCAAACTCAGTGCCGTCAAGTCGATTCCGACTCATAGCCACCCTACAAGACAGAGTAGAACTGCCCCATAGAGTTTCCAAGGAGCACCTGGCGGATTTGAACTGCCCACCCTTTGGTTAGCAGCCATAGCACTTAACCACTACTCCACCAGGGTTTCTGCGAATTACTATAGTTAAATTAAAAAAAAATTCTTTTTTAATAGTAAAGCAAAAAGGAAGGTTTTATTCAGCATATGTTCAAAGAGGCAAAAGTGGGAAATGGACAGGCATGCTGCCAGAGCCATGTCTGCCTGAGTCCAAGGAATATTACAGAATCATTAGCGTATGTTAACATTACTAAATGGGTAAAATCCTTGAAAGCTTCACCTTTTCACAGATTGGCTAGAAACTGCTAAAACACCATGATTCTAAATTGTGAATTGTCTTTCTTAATAATCATTAGTACAAGTTTCAGTAATGACACTCAACAGGGTCTTCATTAGTTCAACAAATTCTATTATTCACTAAATGCTAATAGAAAAAGATAAGAGTATGTGAGTCTTTTGTGCTGTTTATGATTTTTTATGTGAAAGGTTCTCTAAAAGATGTTTTCCAAGATTGTCCTAGCTATTGTCTTTATATCTCAGGGCCCACTTGATGTGTTCTTGTGAGTCCTTGTGAGTTCAACTCCAACTGGGTCACGTTTTTTATACTCAAGGACAGGGAATAATGGCTCCAATATTAACTTCCTAAATCACTCACTCCTTTTGATCAGAGATTGGAGATAACACATCGATGATCAATATCTGGACTTGGGCTCCTCGATGGTGGCCATGGAAGGTTCATTAAACTCACAGTGCTGGTTTTCCACTGGATACCATCTCGTTCTTTACCAGGATCTTAAGTATGAGCGACGTTCTCATTAATTGCATTGGTGAGATGAGCAGACTCAATGTAGATCAACATTTTAGCCCAAGGCCTTCTTTTGCCTTTTAAGTGTGTGAGACAATAGAAGATAAGTTTTATTATGCTTAATACTATCAGGATGCAGACTAAGAATATTACTATTCCTTGTAATAGTGATCTAGCCCATGTACTTCTTCCCAATGATAACCAACCAAAAAAAATCTGGTGTTTATGAGGGTATTATAGTGTGTAACCAAGTAGCTTGCTGTCTAATTCTGTGTATATCCTGTCTACAGCACAGACTACACCTTCTTGGGCTAATAACAAAATCTAAGACTATTCTGTTATCTCATGACACCTTGACTAATGAGGTCAGAGGTCACTGTTGTTCTTCCACCCCATTAGCAACTTCGTCTGCAATTTGTCCCATTGTGATGGTAAACTAAATTTTTAAAAAATCTTTAAACACTTAAAATGATTGTAATGAATGTCTAGTGATAGTATCTGAAATCCCATGTACCTGATTCTCCCTGTCTAATTTTTCTAGATCCAATAGAATCATAAAAGGAAGAAAAGAACACAAATTCAAATGATTTTTTGCCATTCTCACAGGTTATGAGAATTAGTCATCCCTTTATAACCTTTAATGTATTGATTGGATGCTTCTGGCTGCAAGCAACAGAAAACCAACTTGACATGGCTCAACCACTAACGGTTTTTTTAATCACACATAACAAAAAGCCTGGGGGCAATTCAGCATCTCAGTAGCATCACTAGGAGCCCAGGTTTTTTCTGTATTTCCGTGCAACTGCCCACAGCCTACTGACTTGCATCCTCAGGTCTTTTTCCTCATGTTGCAAGATGGCTGCCACAGTTCCGGGAATCAAGTCCTCACGCAACTGCTTCAAAAGGCAGAAGGGAAGGAGTCTTTACACATACATCTCTTTCTTCATATTAGTGAGGGAAATGTCTCCAGATTTTTCTTATGTCTTAATGCCATGACTGGCCATACTCAGTGCCGAAGCTACAAGGATGTTATTTTGGAAGAGTAACTGGCATTTGCAACTCTGTTGTGGGAGGCAGCCTCATCTACTGAAAAATAAATAAGTTAAATTGTAAATATTTGGGAGAAGTGATCTATTCACACATTCACACCTGGATGAGATCACTCAGTTAAAAAGTGTACACAATGGAGGAATGCACTGGAACCTTTCTTTACTACCCTATATAAACACGGTTCCAAAGCCGAGTTGCACTCAGTGCACATTTCCATCCATTTTCCACTGAGAAATGTGTGACTGGCCATGGACAGGACTGCTGTGGGTCTGACGACAGATGACAAGTAGAATGTGGGGGTTTATAACCGAGACACAACACCAATTTCCTTATATGGTAGTAGGTTACAATCTTGAGTGTTGGTGGAGTTCCTTCCCCAGTTTAATGACAAAAGAGCTAGTGACTCTGGGCTTTGGACTGCTCGGGCCTGGGGAGCCCCCTCAATCCATGCAGGTTGCAATGACCGTGGGACTTTGGGTCTACCTTTGGGCATTAGCAGAATAAAGAAAAGGAGCAGAAGGGACGAGTGGTCCCGGGGGCGGCAGGATAAACATGTTGAACACAAAGGACCTGCACTGAAGTGTCAGTTACCCTCTCAGTAGCAATTTAGTTCTAGCAAAACAGCATCAACTAATTAACTTGAATTATATTGATTTTGTTTATATTTCATTTATATTCTTTCTCTTATAATTATAATGGGACCTTAAACAAGGATTTTACACCTAGTTTTATGTTTGTACTTATTTAAAAAACATTGTAACAGAAATTGGAGCCCTGATGGTGCAGTGGATAAAGCACTCAGCCTCCAACCAAAAGTTGCTGAATTCACCAGCTTCTCTTCAGGAATGAGGTAGCAGCCTGCTTCTGTAAAGGTTTACAGCCTTGGAAACCCTATGGGGCAGTTATATTCTGTCTTATAGGCTCTCTGAGTCAGAATAGACTGGACAGCAGTGGATTTGGGTTTTTTGTTTGTTTATAATAGAAGTAAGTTAACACAGGGATCCTGTTGGAGTTTGTCCTATTTTATTCAAAAAGCGTTCATATATTATTTAAGAATGAGAAACACTGACTAGAACACTACATACTAGGAATATTGATCCATTCTATTATTCGATATTAAGAAAAAGTCTTGATATTGTCAAAGCTAATTTCCCTATTAAGCTTTGGGTTAAATTTGTCTTAAGACATGCTGACAAATGCCTTAGTTTTTCGGGGGGGAGGTGGTAAAATATTTCATAGAGATTTGCTAAAACATCCCTTAATAAAATATTGCTAGTATAGCCAGTAAAATTTTCAGTCACGACATTCAAATGTGCAGAAAGGTCACGCTCCTTATAACTGAACTTGGTGGTGGAACTCTTAATTCTGGCTATCAACATGGATAGAAAAAATTGCCAGTTTAAGGCAACCCAATGACTTCGAGATTGAAAACCATCTCTACTTGGGTAACCACTCAGTCAGATTCAGGACTCTTTCCCCTCCTCTCTCACCTTCCCTCCTTCTCCTTGGGGGTGTGCTGGCAGGCAAGCTCTAGGAGAGGCTCGGGTATCATCCTGTCCTCCTGCCCCTGTAACCATGCTCTGTTCTCATTCACTTCCAATGACAAGGAGCTTGTCCTACCCTCCTTCACCCCCAGCCCCACCTCCACCCTGTCTTTGGGTTTCACACTCCAGCATCAGCTGCTGAAGTCTGTTTTTATTTCCGTGGCCTTTAATTTCAAGGTTCAACATTCCGTTTCATTTTTATCCCAACCACAAGCTTTTTCTGGTCTCTGGCCCTCTCAACACTTCTGCTTCCCCAACCATCCACCCCATCTCTGGGGGGTTTCAGAAACTCTTGCCTGTTTTCCCACCTGGGTGGGATAGAAAGACTTTCTGAGATAAACTAGCTTATATGCAAAAATAGTAGTGATAAATTTAATCATAAATATCTGAAAAGAGATTTCCTGACCATATAATCTTGTAAAATCCCTAATTCCCTTTTACAAAGTTGCGTGAAAGTCGAGATTTAGGTAGAGGAAAGCAAGAATCTGCATTGCTTCCAAAGGTACAAGGGCTGTTCCGGGAAAGCCAGAAGAATTTGATCCTCTCTTCTTAGATAAGGGAAGATAAGTCAGAGATAAGATAGTGTTGCCTTGGGAAAAATGTTTGCTTTCAGTGGTTTTCCCTCCTGGGAGCCTGACTGACCTCTGGAATTCATTACTCAGGACTGAGCCAGTGTTGAGAAGCTTGATTTCTGGGACAGTAAGGTTTGTGTATAGAGCATATAGCTCCTGTACCGTGGCATGTGGGCTGTGCATTTAAAAAAATACACAGTTTTTTTTCCCCCTTTAAACTGGTTTTAAATAAATGGAGAGATAGATGTAGTTCACTGCAATTTCCAAATGTTCTTTGTGCAGTTTAATTAAAGAGAGAGTTCTGAATGATGACAGTCTATTTGTTTAAATATGTACAATTTTAAAAATTAAGTTTAAAGAAGTTTTGTATGGGTACAAACCAATCAAGTTCTTTTTTTTTAATTTTATTTTAAAAAAAGGGGTTGTTTCAGTCTTGGGTGTTCTTGATGAAATAAATTCAGGTTCTGGTAGGGAGACTGAGTCACTGCTGTTTTGGCTTCAGAAATTGATTCCCTTTGTAACCTCAAGCAAGTTTCATTATTGGAGCTGTGTCTTAGATGAATCAAGGACCTACCTTTGAATTTGTATTAAGGGGTAAAGCACAGGCATATTGTTTGGGTGATTGGACCTTCTCAGAAGGTTGGTGCCGCAGAAAGAGCAACTCTGACTTTCTTGTGTGCTGGTGAACGTGATGTTGTCCGTGGGCCCATCAGTGCTAGAAGAGGCCTCTTAGGTCATCTGGCTCAGCCTCGCATTTGGCAGATGATGAGCCCACAGAGGGAAGATAACTTACCAAGGCCACAGAGCCAATGAGCACAGAGTTGGATCCATAACTCAGGTCTTCAGGTTACCATGGAGTTTTCGTTTTCCCCCCATGCCTAATTGTAAAAAAAAAGAGTTTCTTTTATGGTTGCAGGCAAGGCAAGTGTGCTCACAGTACTGGAGATAACATTCCAGGCTCCACGGCCTAACGGATGAAGAAGTTTCTCTAGTGAGTCAGGTGAAGGTCGCTTTGGGTCAATGCTATTATCCCCAGAAATGGGCCATCTCAGGAGCCCTGGAGTTGCAGCCTTGAAGCAGGGGGTAATGTGCTCCTCACCACAGAGACTTCGAGGGTCTGAGGGAGAAAGCATTGCATAAGGAAAGCAGGCTTGAAGATAGGCACATCCCTGGAGATGCTAAGCATATGCGCAGAGGACTTCCCAACAAAGCACTGAAGCACATTTTTTTCTTGGGCTCTCTGAAGAGTTTCATTGAAGCATTCAATCATTGCATTTAAAGCATGCAATTATGTGACACCTGATTTAAAAAACGCAGTATTCTCTGAACCAAGAAGCATCAACCCCAGACTTTGAGTCAGAGTAGACGGATGTGGGTAAAACAGGATCCCTGCGTGTTCTTAGCAGGCTGCAAGTGTTAAGTGAGAGGAAGTGGTGGGGGAGGAGGGGGAGAAGGCCAGCAGGAGAGTGGGGAAGAAAGAGACCTGCAAGCTCCTGCTGGGCAGGGCCCTCTGCAGACTCGATTGGGAGGTAGAGTCCTAGGAGGGACAGCTAGGCCAGAATAATGATGGGGTTTGGAGGAGACAGAATGGAGTCAAACTGAAACAGACCCTGGAGAAATCCCAAGGAGCTGCTACTACTAAAGGAGCCCTGGGGCACCAGATGGTTTGTTCTTTCTGGCTGCTTGAGGCTGCAAATGACTCCACCCTTGAAAGACAGCCATTTGAACCCTAAAAGACCTGGTTCAGGATAAATAATAACAAATAATAATTATTAGACACTTCCACATATATGAAAATGTGATAAGCACTTTTTTTCAGGCTCCGTCTTATTTGATTATCACAACAAACTTTGAGTTAAATAGTATTATCCCCATTTTACAGATGAGGAAATCGAGGTTTAAAGACATTAAAACAAGTGGCCCAAGACCACCCAAATGATAAGCCAGCAGAGATTCCAACTCAATTCTGATTCCAAATTCACATTTTCTAAAAAATTATTTATTTTGTTGTTGTTGCAAATATACACTTTAAAACATAAACCAATTCAACAGTTTCTACACATGCAATTCAGTGACATTGATTATATTCTTTGAGTTGTGCAACCAAACTCACCCTCCTTTTCTGAATTGTTCCTCCCCCATTAACTCACTGCCCTGTTTCCTATTAATCTTTCCAGTTGCCCTTGTCAATTTGATCCCGTATAGATAGTTCTTAAAAGAGCATAATGCTCAAGGCAGACATTTTTTACTAGTTAAGCTAAACCATTATTTGGTTTTAAGAAATCTTCAGGGAATATTTTTGGTTTAAGATTTAAGGATTATCTCAGGGCAATAGTTTCAGGAGTTCACTCAGCGTCCATGCTTCCAGAAAGTCTGGATTCCATGAGAATTTGAAATTTTGTTCTGCGTTTTTTCCCTTTTGATCTGCACTCCTCTATAGAGTTCTTGATCAAAATGTTCGGTAATGGTAGCTGGGCACCATCCAGTTGTTCTGGTCTCATGGCAAAGGTGGTAGGTAGTTGTTCATGGAGGCAATTAGACAAAAGTTCCATCTCCTCCTCCTATTCCTGACCAAATTCATATTTTTAATCGTTACACCTCACTGCCTTCCACTGGGTGGGTTGTGATATCCTGGGGGAGGAAGCAGGGATTTATTCACTTGAAAGAGGTCAGTGGCCATGTATAATGTTGTTGTTAGCTGCCCCGTGTACAATAGAATCAGAATATTGTGATCCATAGGATTTCCAGTGGCTGATTTTCAGAAGGAGATCACCAGTCTTTTCTTTCCAGTATGTCTTAGTCTGGTGGCTCTGCAAAAGTCTGTTCAGCATCATAGCAACATGCGCGCCTCCATTGATAGATGGGCGGCAGTTCCACATGAGGTGCATTGGTGGAGAATCAAGCCTGGGTTTCTTGCTTGGAAGGCAAGAATTCTACCACTCAACCACTACTGCCCTCCTTGTATCTTAACAGGACCTAAACTCAGGATTCATACGGGACCTGGGCTGGGCACAGAGGTGAGTGAATTAAGTGGGGACTCTACACACTTGGAACCTACCCCTGGAATCTGGGCTAGGCCCCTCCTTTGAGTTGCACCTATTCCATGATCTTTCTGAGTGAACATGCCCGTTTTAAGCAGAGCAAGAAGCAGCAGGCACTGAGTGTTTCCAACACAGCCTCAGGGCATCTATCTGTCTCAGGGGAGCATTTCTCTGTAGCCTTTGACTCTTGCCCTCATCACAGCCCTGGCCTTGTGAAAGTCAGAGTAGGATAGGATCATCCAAGAGAGGCCAAGACCAGGAGCCTAGGCAGACCACAGATGTAATTTGTTCAGGCAGAAAAGGAGGCCAGCTAATGTAGAAGGTGTGTGCATATGGTGGTCCAGGTGGAGGTGCAGAGTCCAGAGTTGAGATCTCCACAGGCAGTGTGCACCAGGCGGTAGGAGAGTTTGAGTAGGATGGAAGCACAGGAATGTAGGCTGGGCTACAGCACTTAGGACTTCAACAGATATAATAGACAAAGTAGTGGGCTCTAGGTGTTGTGTTTTGGCATCTAGCCCAACTGTGCTGGTCCTCAAAGCCATCAGCAAACCCAGACAGGCCACCCATGCAAGGACAGAATCTGATCTCTTGCTCCTTTGGGGCAGGCATGGCTGAATGGAAATAATGGCCACAAGAGGGCAGTAGGGCACTCCTGACAATCAGGCTGATTGCAGTGAGCTATTTCTCCATTGGCAGCCCAACAAATCTAGACAGGAAATTACCTAGACACAATGATGCAGACTCCTGGACATTCATTAGCCTGGGTGGGGGCTCACAGTCTGTTATTAACACACAGCCCACCTGATACAGATGCAACAGGACCACAGCTGGCTTTTAGGAACTACTCCCCTAAAGTATTCATTATCTACTAATCAGCTCACTTAAACCAGGATGACAAAGATGATAGCTGGGAGAAAAATACCTGTTAAAATGTTTTATAGGGAAAATAGATAATATAATAATGAATCTATAAAACGTATGTGCATTTCAAAGAATAATAAAACAAAAGGCTGTGAAAGCATTTCTTAGATTAAAAAATAGAATGTTGCCCGCACCTTAGAAGCCGTTTGTGAGGCCCTCTCATCTCACATGCCCTTCCCATCCTCAGAAGTGACCTCAATCCAAATGTTTGTGATAAATGTCCCCTTCTCTTTAAAGCTGAACATTTCTGTTTTTATCCTTAAATGATATACTATTTAACTTTGGTTAATTTTGAATTTTCAAGAATAGGAATTATTTCTTTCAGTTAATAGTATGTTTGTGAGACTCACATTTGTAGTTCGTTAGTTACATTGTGTGAACATGCTTATGTGTATTTATCTCTTCTGTTGGTGGACATATAGAAAGCTTCCAAGTTTCTTTTTTTCCCCCCATTAGAAATAATGCTGCTATCAATATTCTCGCACCTGGAGAATTTACAAGAGTTTTTCTAGGGCTATATACTTAGGAGTGCTTCTAGGTAGCGCAAACGGTTAAGAGCGTGGCTGCTAACTGGAAGGTTGGAGGTTTGAGTCTACACAGAAGTACCTCGGAAGAAAAGCCTGGTGATCTACTTCTGAAAAGTCAATGATTGAGTCCTATTAGCATGGTTCTTCTCTGACATGCATAGGTTGGCCAAGAGTTGGAAATTGACTCAACGGCAACTGATTTGGTTTGCTTTTATACCTAAGAGTAGAATTGCTGTGTGTCTTAGTGTATGCAAAATACCTTTTTTCTACAATATAAATGGTGACTATACACGTGGACCTCACTGCATGGAATACACAGGAATCAAAAATCTGTGGAAAGAGATGATGGAGAAGCTCAATATCATCAGTCAGAGCAGGGCCAGGGGTCTACTGAGTAACAGACCATCAATTGCTCATATGCAAGTTCAAGTTGAAGATGAAAGAAAGGTGATCCAATGGAATATGGAAATTATCAATATTAACAATATTATTAATATTACACACAAGTAAAATTTTGCTAAAGATATTTCAAAAGCAGTTACAGCAATACGTTGACAGGGAACTGCCTGAAATTCAAGCCAGATCCAGAAGAAGACGTGGAAATGCTGATGTCAGATGGATCCTGGCTGAAAGCAGAGAATACTAGAAAGATGTTTACCTGTGTTTTATTGACTATGCAAAGGCATTTTACTGTGTGGATCATAACAAATTATGGATAACATTGTGAAGAATGGGAGTTCCAGAACACTTAATTGTGCTCATGAGGAACCTGTACATAGATCAAGAGGCAGTCGTTCAAACAGATCAAGGGGATACTGCGTGGTTTAAAGTCAGGAAAGGTGTGCATCAGGGTTGTATTCTTTCACCATACTTATTTAATCTGTATAATCTCAGAAGCTGGAGTATATGAAGAACATGGCATCAGATTTGGAGGAAGACTCATTAAAAACCTGAGCTAGGTAGATGACACAGCCTTGTTTGCTGAAAGTGAAGAGGACTTGAAGCACTGGCGATAATCAAAGACTACAGCCTTCGATATGGATTGTACTTCAACATAAAGAAAACAAAAATTTTCACAACCGGGCCAATAGGCAACATCATGATAAATGGAGAAAAGATTGAAGCTGTCAACAATTTCATTTTACTTTGATCCACAATCAACGCCCGTGGAAGCAGAAGTCAAGAAATTATACTACGTATTGCACTGGGCAAATCGGCTGCAAAAGACTTCTTTAAAGTTTAAAGAAGCAAAGATGCCACTTTGAGGACTAAGGTGTGCCTGACCCAAGCTGTGATATTTTCAATCACCTCATATGGATGCAGAAGCTGGGGAATGAATAAGGAAGACTGAAGAATTGATGCCTTTGAATTGCGTTGTTGGTGAAGAATATTGAATGTACTATGGACTGCCAGAAGAATGAACAAGTCTGTCTTGGAGGAAGTACAGCCAGAATGCTCCTTAGAAGCAAGGATGGGGAGACTTTGTCTCAAGTAATTTGGACATGTTATCAGAAGGAATCAGTCCCTGGAACAGACACCATACTTGGTAAAGTCGAGGGCCAATGAAAAAGATCCTCAATGAGGTTGTTTGATGCAGTGTCTGCAACAGTTCCCTCAAACATAAAAACGATAGTGAGGATAGTGCAGTATCGGGCAGTGTTTCATTCTATCGTAGGTAGGATAGCTATGAGTCGAAACTGACTTGACAGCACCTAACAACAACAACATATATATATTTACTATATACACAATAAGTGCTAACCATAAAAACAAAGAAAACAAATTGGCTGAATAAATTTGATCACGTTAAAATTAGGAGCTTTTAAAAATAGCATAGAGGCAAGTCACGCACTGGGATAAGATATTTGTAATACGTATACCTGACAAAGGACTAATATGGGTAAGAAAAAGTAGAAAAATGAGCAACTGTCACATGCATTTCACAAACAAGGGAATCCGGAAAGCCACTAAAAATATTAAAAGATGCTCAACCTCATTAATTATCAGGGAAATGCTAAATAAAACCACAGGGAGATAGCATCACATAGCTTCTAGATTGGCCAAAATGTAACAATCTGCCAATACCAAGTGTTGTAGAGGCTCTGAAAGAACAGGAGCTATTATTCATTGCACAGTCAATTAGCATAATCGCTTTGGAAAATCTTTGGAATTATCTGGAAGTTCCGGCATGGGAGGTCAGGTTGGAGAAGGCAGGGGCATTGAGAAGCCAAGTGTCCAGCCTCCAAAATTGGATGATGGGGGAAGCTTGTGGCGAGACCTATGGGGCACTGTTGTCTCTGTGTAGTTCACAGCCAAACATCTCGTGGAGGGCCTGGGACACTGCTGGTCAGCAGTACCAGCTGTCTGGAAGAACTGGACAAAGAGTGGAAGAGTGTGACGCCAACTAGAGCCTACAGGGTACCTGATCTCATCACAAAGGGCTTCAGAGGGTAATCACTACTGCTTCATTTCCGTTTTCCAAATCTTGTCCAAGTTCCACATTTGAACAACTCTGACCTGAACAAACAGGAAAAAGGTTTCTGGGGAATGTAGTTTCCATCTCTATTAGTTTCCTATTGCTACTGTAACAAATAACCACAAACATAGTGGCTTAAAACAATGCAAATGTGTTCACTTAGAGCTCTGGAGGTCAGAGTCCAAAATGGGATTCACTGGGTTAAAATCAAGGTGTTGGCAAGGCCATTCTTCCTTCAGAGGCTCCAGGGGACAATCCATTTCCTTGTCTTTTTCAGCTTCTAGAGGCTGCCTGCATTCATTGTCTTGTGGTCCCATCCTCCATCTTTATTGTGCATCATTCCAAACTCTGCTTCTGTCCTCACACTTTCTCTGACTCTGCCCCCCAACTCCCCCTTATAAGGACCCTTGTAATTATGTCAGGCCCACTCAGATAATTCAGTATAGTATCTTTGGATGAGCATAGGTGTTTGATTTTTAGGAGCTCCCAGAAATCTAGTTTTTCTTCTACATTCTTTATAATGTTTTGTATACTGTTTATGCCATGTATTAGGGCTCCTAACGTTATCCCTATTTTTTCTTCCATGATCTTTATCTTTTTAGGATTGTTATTTAGGTCTTTCATCCATTTTGAGTTAGTTTTTGTGCATGGAGTGAGGTATGGGTCTTGCTTCATTTTTTTGCAGATGGATATCCAGTTATGCCAGCACCATTTGTTAAAAAGACTGTCTTTTCCCCATTTAACTGTTTTGGGGCCTTTGTCAAATATCAAATGCTCATATGTGGATGGATTTATGTCTGGATTCTCAATTCTGTTCCATTAGTCCATGTATCTGTTGTTGTACCAGTACCAGGCTGTTTTGACTACTGTGGCTGTATAATAGGTTCTAAAATCAGGTAGAGTGAAGGCCTCCTACTTTGTTCTTTTTCAGTAATGTTTTACTTATCCGGGGCCTCTTTCCTTTCCATATGAAATTGGTGATTCGTTTATCCATCTCATTAGAGAATGTCATTGGGATTTGGATCGGAATTGCATTAAATGTATAGATCACTTTTGGTAGAATAGACATTTTTATAATGTTAAGTCTTCCTATCCATGAGCAAGGTATGTTCTTCAGCTTAAGTAAGTCTCTTTTGGTTTCTTGCAGAAGTGTACTGTAGTTTTCTTTGTATAAGTCTTTTACATCTCTGGTAAGATTTATTCCTAGGTATGTTATCTTCTTGGGGGCTACTGTAAATGGCATTGATTCGGTGATTTCCTCTTCGATGTTCTTTTTGTTGGTATAGAGGAATCCAACCGATTTTTGTATGTTTATCTTGTATCCTGATACCCTGTTGAACTAGTTAGTTTCAGTAGTTTTCTTGCGGATTCCTTAGGGTTTTCTGTGTATAAGATCATGTCATCTGCAAATAGAGATATTTTGACTTCTTCCTTGCCAATTTGGATGCCCTTTATTTCTTTATCTAGCCTAATTGCTCTGGCTAGGACTTCGAGCACAATGTTGAATAAGAGTGGTGATAAAGGGCATCCTTGTCTGGTTCCCGATCTCAGTGGAAATGTTTTCAGGCTCTCTCCATTTAGGGTGATGCTGGCTGTTGGCTTTGTATAAATGCCCTTTATTATGTTGAGAAATTTTCCTTGTATTCCTATTCTGCTGAGAGTTTTTATCATGAACGAGTGTTGAACTTTGTCAAATGCCTTTTCTACATCAACTGATAAAATAATGTGGTTCTTGTCTTTTGTTTTATTTATGTGGTGGATTACATTAATTGTTTTTCTTATGTTGAACCATCCCTGCCTACCTGGTATGAATCCCACTTGGTCATGGTGAATTATTTTTTTGATATGTTGTTGAATTCTATTGGCTAGAATATTGTTGAGGATTTTTGCATCTACATTCATGAGGGATATAGGTGTATAATTTTCTTTTCTTGTGGTGTCTTTACCTGGTTTTGGTATCAGGGATATGGTGGCTTCATCGAATGAATTTGGTAGTATTCCATCCTTTTCTATGCTCTGAAATACTTTTAGTAGTAGTGGTGTTAACTCTCCTCTGAAAGTTTGGTAGAACTCTGCAGTGAAGCTGCCTGGACCAGGGCTTTTTTTTGTTTGGGAGTTTTTTGATTACCTTTTCAATCTCTTCTTTTGTTATGGATCTACTTCGTTGTTCTACCTCTGTTTGTGTTAGTTTAGGTAGGTAGTGTGTTTCTAGGAACTCACCCATTTCTTCTAGGTTTTCAAATTTGTTCGAGTATAGTTTTTCGTAGTAATCTGATATGATTCTTTTAATTTCAGTTGTGTCTGTTGTAATATCGCCCATCTCATTTCCTATTTGGGTTATTTGCTTCCTCTCCTGTTTTTCTTTTGTCAGTTTGGCCAATGGTTTATCAATTTTGTTGAGTTTTTCAAAAAGCCAGCTTTTGGTCTTGTTAAGTCTTTCAATTATTTTTCTGTTTTCTGTTTCATTTAGTTTAGCTCTAATTTTTATTATTTGTTTTCTTCTGGTGCCTGTGGGTTTCTTTTGTTGCTCTCTTTCTATTTGTTTAAGTTGTAGGGATAGTTCTTTGATTTTGGCCCTTTCTTTTAGTTTGTTTGTGTCTCTAAGTCTAAGGTGTGTCTCTTGTAGGCATCATATAGACCGATCTTGTTTTTTAATCCATTCTGCCACTCTCTGTCTCTTTATTGGTGCATTTAGTCCATTTACATTCAGGGTAATTATGGATAGGTATGAATTTAGTGCTATCATTTTGATGTCTTTTTTTGTGTGTTGACAGCTTCGTTTTCCCACTTGATTTTATGTGCTGAGTAGATTTTCTTTATGTATTGTCCTTTCCTCATATTTGTTGTTGTTGATTTTGTTTCTGCTGAGTCTGTATTTTTCCCTTGTATTTTATTTTGATGAGTAGGACAGTTTGTCTCCTTTGTGGTTACCTTATTATTTACCCTTATTTTTCTAAATGTATAACTAACTTTTATTTCTTTGTATCGCCGTATCTTCCTCTCCATATGGAAGGTGTATGATTACATTTCTTAGTCCCTCTTTATTATTGTAATGTTGTCTTCTTTTATATAATAACAGCCCTGTTACCCTGTTTGGGCTTTTTTTTTTTTTTAAATCTTGCCTTTTTTTTTTTTCTTTTGATTTCCCTGTCTGGGTTGACTTCTGGTTGCTCTGCCCAGTGTTCTAGTCTTGGGTCGATACCTGATCTTATTGATTTTCTAACCAAAGAACTCCCTTTAGTATTTCTTGTTGTTTTGGTTTGTTTTTTTACGAATTCCCTCAACTTGTGTTTATCTGGAAATGTCTTAATTTCATCTTCATATTTAATCGACAGGTTTGATGGATATATGATTCTTGGCAGGCAATTTTTTTCCTTCAATTTTTTAAATATGTCATCCCATTGCCTTTCTGCCTGCATGGTTTCTGCCGAGTAGTCCGAGCTTATTCTTATTGGCTCTCCCTTGTAGGTGACTTTTCTTTTATCCCTCGCTGCTCTTATAATTGTCTCCTTATCTTTGGTTTTGGTAAGCTTGATTATAATATGTCTTGGTGACTTTCTTTTAAGATCTACCTTATGTGGAGTTCAGTGAGCATCTTGGATAGATATCTTCTCATCTTTCACGATATCAGGGAAGTTTTCTGCCAACAAATCCTCAACAATTTTCTCTGTATTTTCTGCTATCCCTTCCTGTTCTGGTACTCCAGTCACTTGTAGGTTATTTCCCTTGATAGAGTCCCACATGATTTTTAAGGTTTTTTTCCAGTTTTTAAAATTCTTTTATCTGATTTTTCTCCAGATATGTTAGTGCCAAGAGATTTATCTTCGAGTTCAGAAATTCTTGCTTTTACTTGCTCAATTCTGCTCCTCTGACTTTCTATTGAGTTGTCTAATTCTGTAATTTTATTGTTAATCTTCTGAATTTCTGATTGCTATCTATGGATTTTTCCAGCTTATTAAACTTTTCATTATGTTCCTGAATAATCTTCCTGAGCTCGTCAGTCGCTTTATCTGTGTGTTCCTTGGCTTGTTCTGCATACTGCCTCACTTCCTTCCTGATGTCTTGAAGGGTTCTGTATATTAAACTTTTGTATTCTGCATCTGGTAATTCCAGGAATGCACTTTCATCTGAAAGATCCCTGGATACTTTGTTTTGAGAACCTGTTGAGGTGATCATGGCCTGTTTCTTTATGAGCCATCTGTAAGTTATTGTATTCGTTTATGCTTGCTTACTGTGTCGTAGCTGCTTGCTTTGGTTTGTTTTTGTATACCCCTATGGGTTGCTTGAGTGAGCTAGCTTGATTATTTTTGCCTTTGGAGCTCTGGTGTCCTGTCCCCAGCTGGCTAGAGCTGTTATCAGGTATATCAGTCAAGGGGTCCATTTAGTTTTCTTGTATGAATTCAGCTCAGGTTTCCAGGTAGCTGATATCAAGTGTGTGGTAAAGGCTCTGTACTACAGTCTTAGAGGGGCAGGGTTGATTGGCGTATATACCCGTATCTGATTACAGCAGGGGGTCACGCTCTGAACAAGGCAGGGGGCTGAGAACCAACCCCCAAGTGTCTCTGAGGAAAACGCATCTCTGCTTCCTAGAGCATGCTGGTGGGTGGGCTCTGCAGAGGGAACATGGGCACCCAAAGATTTTGGTGTAAGGACTGGGAGGTACCAGTTATCCCTGGGCCCCTGTCACGGGTGGCTGGGTGACCCAAGTGGAGACCCCAGTCCTTAGGCCCCTGTTGTGGGTAAGTGAGGACCTTGTTTAATAGGCAAAGCAATGTCAAACGTCAAACACCCACCTCTCCACCGCACCACTGAAATGTTTGGAGTTTGCCAACAAGGGCCTATTCTCCCGAAATAGGCCCACACGGGTCCACGCAGAAGGGAAAGGTGCTCAAGCTCCATGGATGGTTTATGCCTGGACAGGAGCCACTTCTGTCCTTAGCTCCCCCTGTTAATGGAGCTAGCAAATTATCCTTTCCACCCAGTTGGAAATTTTTTCCTTCCCCAAGGCCAGGAGGACGGCTCTAGGAGCTCACCAGGGTCTATCTCAGGCCTAGGGATTCAGCCGCTGAAGCTGGGTTGGGGATGGGGGGTGGGGTAAAATATACGCAAGTACTTAGATTTGCCAAGAGTGCCCTTTTCTTCAGGTTCTGGAGGTGTGAGTGGGCTATGTGGCTGGCTGCTTCTCCCTGAGGAAACTGTGGCCAAATGCTAGGACCAGCCTGCCGCCACTGCTGCTCTGGGAATGGTGCCTGAGGGCTCCCCACGATTCAGGTCCAATAACTCCTCTCCACTTCTGAACGGTCTCTTCCTTCCCCTGCCCCTCAGTTCGTTGTCTAAGCTTGCCTTTGATGCTCAGGGCTCCCAGCTTGACACAAATATACTCGTTTCACTTGTTTTTTCGGGGTCTTTGTTGTAAAGAGGGCTCGACGGAAGTGTCTGTCTATTTTGCCATCTTGTTTCCTCCTCCTGGAGTGCTAATTTTTAAGAATCGAAATGAGAAATACTGAACATTTGCTTCTGTTAGCTCTTTTTTTTTTTTTAATTTCTTGTATATAAATGTCACTCACGTTTGGATGGTTTCATTGCTTCATTAGCCAGTATTTCTGTATATTGTGGTTTTAGCACATCTTCAACATGGATGCAAAATCTGTAGGCATTATACTTTATAGTAAAACTCTATGAATTCCTTTGGTCTTCATTTCTTTGGAATTACTTCCATTTTCATTATCTGGTTTACAGCTACTGTGTCTTTTCTTGCCAAAAAAGCATAGGACATACATATCTATGTAATAGAAATTGGTGGAGACCTTTATGCATTGTTGAATTCTGGGAAATAAGCTTTTTCTGTATTTTCCAAACTTTCTATAAATGGACATTTATTTCTTGAATCAGAAAAATAAATTTTTTTTTCTTTTTTTTACAAAAAATGTCCATGGAAGCTTTTTTCACTGTATATCAAGTAGAATTAAAAATAAAAAATAAAAATTTAACTTCCCCAATTTAGTTAGTGGGAGCAGTGGTGGTTCGATGGTAGAATTCTCGCTTTCCATGCAGGAGACCTGGGCCAATGCACCTCATGGGTGGCCACTTCCTGTCTGTCAGTGGAGGCCTGCATGTTGTTATGGCGCTGAATAGATTTCAGTGGAGCCTCCAGACTAAGATGGACTAGGAAGAAAGGTCTAGCAATCTACTTCCAAAAACCAGTCAGTGAAAACCCCATGGATCACAATGGTCCAATCTGCAGCCAATCATGGGGATGGCTCAGAACTGGGCAGCTTTTTGATCCATTGTGCACGGAGTTGCCATGAGTCAGGCAGGGCAGCTAACAACAGCAACAGTTTAGTTGGTAACATTAAGCTGTAAGTTTAAAAAATAGGCTTGATTAAAAGAATGCAGGCTTTATCAAAATAACAAGTTAAAATATTCAAATGCTTACATTTTCTCAAAACTTTTTACATTCTTGGCTTATCTTTGACCGTGGTTGTCATGTGGTCTTACTGTCCATGCCTAGTACACAGCTGTGACACAGCTCATGAGTGTCGCCTCCAACCTGGCCAATGGGGTAATTCCACAGACATATGCTTGGGGGTTTGGACAGTGTCAGAGCCCTTGCCATAGAAGTTTCTAAACCATTACTCTCAGTTTCGGTACTTATCTCCTAAAATAGTGGAGGGGTAAAGTTCTGCGAGCCATACTTTCAATAGCACTGCTGTACAAGGCTTCAGAGTCCCTCATCCTGGGAAAAGCATACCACGGCTACATGTTCTTTTACCTGGTGGGATATTTCTGAAAACCATTGCCCCCCCACCCCTACCCCCACAAACACACCAAGGTATAGATGAGGGTGGGCATGGAGGAGAACTGGTTGTGTGACCCACTGATCAACTTCTTTGTTCCTTCCCTGTGTTTCCTTGGGCTAAAGGGAAAGGCTTTTCCCTCCCCTCTTTTTTACTTCCTATGTGAACTTCTACGGGGCTCTGGTGGTACAGTGGTTAAGTGCTCTACCGCTAATTGAAAGGTTGGTGGTTTGAATCCATCAGTGGTTCTAAGAAGAAAAGACCTGGCAGTCTATTCCTGTAAAGATTAAACCCGTTGCCGTTGAGTCAATTCCAACTCATAGTGACCCTATAGGACAGAGTAGAGCTGCCCCATAGGATTCCAAGGAGCAGCTGGTGGATTTGGACTGCCGACCTTTTGTTTAGAGCTGCAGCTCTTAACCACTTCGCCACTAGGGTTCACCCCCACTCCCGTAAAGATTACAAAAAAAAAGATTTACAGCCTAAAAAATCCTATAGGGCAGTTCTACTCTGTCCTATAGGGTCACTATGAGTCAGAATCGACTCGAGGGCACAAAACAACAACATACGGACTTTTACGGTCCTGTCTGGACTTTCATATATTAAAAAAGGAGATAAAGGGGTTTATATATTTTTTTCTTTTTTCTGAATGTAACCTATTTTTCCAGCTTAATGTCTTGCTACAAAATCTTATTTTGAATAACTAAAGCCGTTATTCAAAATATCAATTTTTTTCTCACCTCGCATTTTTGCTCTAACAATCTGAACCCTAGAGTCAGATGATGATTCAGGCTGACTAGGAAGAAAGAAGGGATTGTATCCCCAAAATGCAAACACATTAACATTTCTTCAGACTTCCTCTTCACCAAGCTTTGCCAGTTGGTTTCTACAGAAGGCTCTGAGGTCCTCTACAAATCGCGGCTTGCCCGTTTTAATAGCACCGGCCCTGTGATGCTACAGCTGCCGCTCTCGTCTGGGCTCTCTGTCATGATCAGTGTTTCCCCCATTAATGCTCCCAGCTACAGTAGCTTTGGGCTTGCTCTTTAATCTCTTCCTGCCCAACGCCACAGGGGACATTTTTACCCACCACAGGGAGGCTCCAGTTCATGAATGGTCTATGTTCTGAAGGCCTGTAAGTGTAGCACTGGAAACTCGGAGCTCATTTTTCTACAGAGAGAGTGTTATAAATGTTTTCTGGGTCTCCAGGTCAACCCACAATGGCCCATTCAAACCCCCAGTACAGGTAATGAATTTTCCCTTTGCTCCTTTTATATATTATAGAATTATAAAATGTCAGAGCTGAATGGATTTTAGAACACTGTTCATACAGAGTAACAGAGTTGTAGTCCACTGTATTCTGTTGAAAATGCTCCATATTCTACCAACATTAGACGCTAAGTAGAGTCCTGTGGTCTATCAGCGAAACTGAGTCATCCTATCCAATGTTGTAGATCAAATAAAAACATAAAAAAAAAAAGACATATACAACACAGGCGTGGTCTTGCCACAGAGAACTTCACCTTAGTCAATTTTTCTTTTTGTCCTTTGAGGCAACTGCAAGATCAGGTCTTTGTCAACGATGTCGCTGCATCTATGTCCATGGACAAGGCCAATACTTACGTGTCTTCAATCAATGTTATCATGGGAGCCACCATGGGGAAAATCAGAGGACTCAGGTGCAGGAGTAGAAGTGGGAGGGAACACCTCTTGGCAATCATTGAGCCTCAGGCCTTATGCTTCCTGTGCTCTTTGTCTGAAATGCTTTCCCCTGATATCCCCAAGGCTTACTCACTTCAGAAGCTCTTTGCTCAAATGTCGCTTGCTGGGTGAGGCCTTCGGTGACTGTTCTACCTAAGCCAGAGTCTCCTGGCATTCTCTATCTCCTCCCCCTGCTCTGCTTTTCTCCATGTTGTTGTTGTTGGGTGCTGTTGAGTCGATTCCAACTCATAGTGGCCCCATGCGGCAGAGTTGAACTACCCCACAGGGTTTTCTAGGTTATGATCTTCACTGTTGTACATAGCCATGCCTTGGTTGGGTGGGTTCAAACTACCAACCTTTTTGTTAGTAGCCTTGCACTCCACAGTTATGCCACCATGGCTCCTTAGCATTTCTCATTTGCTTATTGTTTGGACCTCCCCCCTCCTTCATGAAAGCTCCAGGAGAGTGAGCTTTTGTCTCTCTCGTTGCTGCCATACTGTCAGTGCTAGAACACTGTCCGCCCGGCACAGAGGAGGAGCTCAGGGCATGTGTTTTGGAGTGACAGAATGAAGTGAGCACTCTGCTCTGTGTTCCCTGCATGTGATTTTGTTTTATACTCAAACACTCCTTTGAGCTAGGTTTCTTTTTTCATTAACAGATGACTGGCAAAACCCCCTTAGTTTTTCCAATTTTGGCAATAAAATTTCATGATTTATGTATGCATTTTCTCAGTTTCTAATTGTCAATACCTTAGAACCTCGGTAAAATCGTCTTATATTCCTTGGAGAAGAAATTTGAATTGAAAGAAATTCCCTTCGGATTTAGCTATTAAAAAAGGGGAAAGATGGCATTCTAGACTGGTTTGTCTATCAGAAATAATTCATGGGCAATTTTTAATCAACCTAATTCAATTCGATAAATCTCAAATGAATAGCCACTATGTGCTTGAGTGGCACGAATTTGAGGTTCCTGCTTTTAAGAACCTAATAAAGACCTGGTCTCTTCATTCATCCATTCAGTGAGCATGACTCTGCCCTTGAGGAATTCAAATGCTATTAGGACATGTAAAATTATTTGTTTATCAGTCTTTTCATCCTTGGCTATGATCAAGATTGCATATCAAGCTCTTTAAGAATCTTCCCGAAACTATTGCCTTAATTATATATGTGTAGCACTGTTCTGCAGATTTGGCGCATCTATACAATGAGATACGTGCATCAGGGCCTCCAAGGGTTGGGACCACGTAGGTGTGTGAAAAGCAGAGCCACACTGATGGCCACAAAGCTAACATCCACAGAGATGCATTACAAGGGAATTCAGAGCATGTTGCAGTGTTTCGTGATGTAGTAGAAATGATAAAGACTTTGGAACCAAATGGAAAATTGGACTCAAACCTGGATCTCCCTTAGCTATGTAACCTGGGCATGGTACCTATTATTGCAGAGTGTCTCCATCTAACAGGATTGTGGTGAAGAACATTCCTACCTTTAGCATGTGCTCAATATGCGTCATGTGAAAATAGGTACGTTGTTCTGCTAGCAATGTGCTAAGTTCTACTTCTATTATCTAATCCACAAAATGACCTTATGAATATATTATTTATATTTTACAGATGAAAAGAAGAATGAGGGTAAAAGAAGTCACACAATTGCTAAGTGGTTTAGCTAAAATTCAACTAAATTTTTATCCTTTTTTCAAAGTTAATGCTGTTAAGCATTACGTTGTGCATAATTAAATAATTGTATTTTATTTTGAGGACTAAGGTGCACCTGACCGAAGCCGTGGTATTTTCAATAGCCGTATATGCATGTAAAAGCTGAACAGCGAATAAAGAAAACCAAAGTAGGGTTGATGCCTTTGAATTACGGTGTTGACGAAGAATATTGAAAATACCATGGGCTGCCAGAAAAATGAACACATCTGTTTTGGAAGACATACAGCCAGAATGCTCCTTAGAAGTGAGGATGGGAAGACTTTGTCTCACCTACTTTGTACATGTTATCAGGAGGGGCCAGTCTCTGAAGAAGGGCATCATTCTTGGTAAGGTAAAGGATCAGTAAAAAGGAGGAAGACCCTCAATGAGATAGATTGACACAGTGGCTGCAACAATGGGCTCAAACATAGCAACAATTGTGAAGATGGAGCAGGACTGGGCAGCGTTTCGTTCTGTCGTACGCAGGTATCTCTGAGTTGGAACCAACTTGATGGCACCTAACTACAATAACAACGTGAATTGGAACCAATTCAACAGCACCTAACAACAACACAACACTTTAATGTCATATGATCTGTTCTGTAAGCTGCTTAAGGATCTCATAACCTAAAATTAAAATGTGTACACGTTATATATTCATTATGTATACCCCATTAAGTCTTGGGGTAGAAAATTGTCTTTCCCTCACTAAACCCTCATTTGCATTATTAGAACGCCTCATGATTTTACTTCTTGCCAGCAGATGGCGCTAGGGATTGACAAAAGAGACAAAGATTCCACCACCTCTCCCTTTCCTTAGTCTTTTTTTTTTTTTTTTTTTTTAACCTGGTAAAAAGGAAGTAAAGATTTTTATTCCAATGAAAAGTTGAAGTTAAGGGTTTGTAACTCCCACGTAATTGAGTTGGACATGTATATGATCCATGTGCGTTTTATTTGGGACTCTACGGGAAGTCTCCTGGGCTACTTGCAAAATTTCATTACCAGGATTAAAACAAAATGCAGTAACATTTAATTACCCCAAAAAACAGTAAATTTAGAGGGTTTTTTTTCAGACAAATTTTATTTTCTGCACTATAATTTTAGGCTGAGGTGAATGTTAAGGTAACTATAAATTTAGTTTATGTACGTATATATTTAATATATATACATACACACATTTGCAGGTGTGTATGTGTGTGCAATTCGTTCATTTATTTGTTTCCAGAATTCTGAAGGTAGTAAAACGGAACATAGTAGCAGAATTGAAAACAAAAAGAAAAGAAAAAAATAAACCATGTGGCCCTTTGAGTAAGTTACTTAAGGTCTCAGGATATAAGTTTCACCATCTATAAAATGAAATATTTCTTGCCTAATTCACAGGACTATTGCAAGGAGCAAATGCAATAATATGACGGAAACACCTTGAGAATTTTAACGTCCTGTACACATAAGCCTTTCTACATCTTTACCATACATTTAACCCAAGCTCCTGTATTTACAACCATAATACAATGAAATCTTAAATTCAGAATAAAACTCTTGAGTATTCAGTTTCCTCATTTGTCCAAGAACAATTTCATCACCTTCAGTGTATTAGATTCATGTAGAAAAGGGACTGAACTATTTTCAAACACAAAAGGAATGTTTAGCTTAATGTTCAACTGTCCAGAAAATTAAATAAAACGTTTGAATCCAAATCACTTAGGTTAATTGAAGGAGCCTGTATCTTCCTCCCCCGATGGTCTTCATTCTTCTGCCCTCTGTCGGAGTGTGTATGCCTGTGCGTGAAAGTGGTGTGGAGTGAGTATACTCAGACATAGCTGGGTAGACTTAGGATGGGAGATAGTCATAACCCTAAGGAAGCCTCTCCCTTGGCTTTCTTGAGAGGCCTAGACGTTCACTCTGCTCTTCTTTCAACAAAGAATTCCCAAATCTTTGGTGACAATGGTAGGGTTACTGCCACTTAAGCTTCAGGAGCCCTGGGCCATTCAGGACACCAATTGCTGCACACAGAGCTGCCATCCCAAGAGGGCAGAACATACCCTCTGCACCAGCAGTCCTGTGCCAGATTCAGCTTCTTAGTTCCTACCAAGAATAACCTTTTTCCATGCCCCATTATTTGGTCTGAACTTTGGAGACCTGCAGCAACCTTACCACAGCATAGCAGAGACTGGCCTGCTTCTGGAAGCACAGGTGATAGATTTCTGAACGCTGCCCTCCACCTCCTGTTTTACAGAGCCTTTCAGCCTCTGGGGATCCTGAGAAGCAATTCCTCAGCTTTGATCTCCTTCTCAGGCTCCTTCAGGGCCATCCATCATCATCATCCCTTATGGCCTAATTGAATCTGTAATTACAAAATTGTCTTTGTGGTTATTTAGTTTCTGCTTTCCCACTGGACTGTAAGTTGAGGGAAAATGTGGAACAAGGCTGTCTTCTTTAAGGCTCTATCCCCATGCCCAGCAGATGGCCTGGCCCAAAATTGTTGCTAAACAAATGGTTGTTGGGTGACTAAAGGAATGGTTGGGTTTATCCTTCTTTGAAAGAGCTGGCAGACATCAAAAGATTAAACCAACCCACTTCGGTGACCCCCAAAGGACTTGCCTTTATGTCATTTTTCAGGACGGTCAAGCTGGGACTGGAGGGGACAGGCCTGTGGAAGAGAAGAGAGTTTCTAGCTGAGAGAGACTAGGTTTACGTGAAGGGTACTTTAAACTCTCCAGAGCCTTTCCTGCCTCCATGATCCCCACGGCTCCTATAGCATCTGGGGTATCCCCTTCCTCCTCTTTCACTTATTGCTCCCTGTGGGGATGGGGCTGGCAAGGAACTTGATCCTGAGTGAAAGTCTGCTGTAACAGGAAGCAAACAATATTCCTCCCCTGACGGAGGTGTTTCCTTCTTAAAGAAGTTACAAAGAGCTCTTTTCAGAGAGAAGGGTCTGGAATGGTGTGTGGCCTCACTGCTGTCTGCCCAGAGCATGTTCCGGAGTGCAGGGCTTCCACTGGTGGGCACTAAACAAGGAAGTCATCCCCGAGCTCAGTGCCTTACCTGCTTAATGGGACTGTGTAGAAACATCTTCTTTAAGCCCTTGGGGGCCTGGTGAAGATCAGGGTTTCTTTTCTTGGCTCCCAGGACACAGCAGTCCCCCTGGATGCATGCACCCCTCTTTCTAACCTCTGTCCCCTACTCCTCTGAACTCAGTCTCTAGGCTTCTTTTCTCTAACCACACTCACTCCCTTAGTGAGCGCGTCTCAGGCTCTAAATTCCATCTATATGTGAGGAATCCCATATGCTTAATTCCAGCCCTGGCCTCTCCCCTGGACTCCAGAGTCTCCTATACAACTGCTGACTCTTTCTCCACTTGGATCTCTAATAGGTGTTTCACACTCGCTAGAGAGACAGAGGGGAAGGGGCTGGTGGTGGTTCAGTGGTGGAATTCTTGCCTTCCATGTAGGAGACCTGGGTTTAATTTCCAGCCAATACGCCTCGAACACAGCCATTACCTGTATGTCAGTAGAGGCTTGCGTGTTGCTACGATGCTGAACAGGTTTCAGTATCCAGACTAAGATAAACTAGGAAAGGCCTGGTGATCTACTTCCAAAACAAATCAACCAATGCAAACCCTATGGGTCACAAACCAGTCCTATTCCATTCTGGTTGGGGTTGCCATAAATTGGGGGCTGATGTGACAGTAGTTAACAACAACAACAGGTCCAAAGCAAAACTCTTGATCCCGTTGTTCCCACCTTCCAATTTGCCTTTCCATCCATCTCTCCCACCTCGGGAAGGGGCGCTCAGTCCTCAAACCTTGGAGTCATCCTCGACGTCTCTCTTTCTTTCATAACCCATATCTAATGCACAGCAAGACCTGTCAGCTCTCTCTTCAAAATATTCCTGTCATCTTACCTCTTCTCACCAGCCCCACCTCAAACACCCAAGTCTAGATATAGAACAAGTCATCTCCCTGTCTCTCGGGACCATCACAATAGGCTCTGAACTTGTCTTTCTGCTTCCACTCTTGCTCCTCTACAGAGGATCCTTCATAGAGGAACCAGAGTAAGTTTTTAAAAGAGATTTGATTTTTTTTGGAGCAGTTTTATATTTATAGAAAAATTGAGAAGATAGTACAGAGATTTCCCATATACCCTGTGCCCAATTTCCCATATTATTAACTCTTTTTTATTATTAAGTTCTTATATTACATGGGCAGCTGATAAAACTGGTATCTGGCACTTTTGGTTTCTATGTGGTGGGATGTGGACTCTACATTCCTACAATAACCCATGGGGCAGGGAATCTCCAAACATAAGACAGAGGAGGGCCAGGTTCCAGTCACCCAAAAAGGAACTATGCTAGCTGGGTTTATATTATATATATTTATTAGTTTGTTGCCTATTTCTCATGCTAGAATGTAAGCTTCATAAGGTCAGGAATTTTGTCTTTTTCCCTCTGAATCCACAGAGTCCAAAACAGTGATATCACAGAGGCAGCCCTCAATAAATATTTATTGAATGAATATCAGAGACTGTATTGAAAGCATTTAATTGTAAAGATTAAACAGTCCAGTTGTTTTCATTCCTCCATTTTGGTAGTTAATGCTCCTGGCCCTCCTCTGGGTTCTTCTTCCTCCCCTGGTCCCTAAGGCAAAAGCAGGCCAGTTCAGTGGATGTCCTTGATAGTAAGGAGGCAGAGAGGTGACAAGAGCCAAGTGCTCTGTGCCAGTGATGGGAAGCCAAGAGCAGTGAAGGAGACCCAACCCAGTGCCATCGAGTCTATTCTGACTCATAGCGACCCTATAGGACAGAGTAGAACTGCCCCAAAGAGTTTCCAAGGAGCGCCTGGTGGGTTTGAACTGCTGACCTCTTGGTTAGCAGCCATAGCACTTAACTGCTACACCACCAGGGTTTCCAATGAAGGAGAATCTCAGGGAATTCCTGGGAGGGAGGACATGCCTAATTAGGGATAGAGGGCCAGAGTATAAGCAAATTGGATTGCTGAGGCAATGAGAATGCTTTATCGAGTCATCAGCTTCCTAAGTTTGAGGAGAAGAGCTTAGAGTCCCAGGAATTAGAGATTCTTTTAGCCAGACTTGGGGAGTCCAGTGGGGGGCAGCGGTGGGGGAGCAGTGGCTGGAGAGCCTGAGGCAAATAGAAAGTATGTCAGTACAAGACCATATTCCACCTCCTCAGGTTTCAGAAACCTCCTGCTGTTTTCCCAAGCTCCTGTGACTGCCTCTTACACATAACCTCAAGGAACTGAAGGGGTCTAAGTGAGTGTGTGCGTGTGCACGTGTGTGTGTGGCTGTGTGGAGATGAGATGAGACTCTTGTACTGCTAAGGGGGGTACAGTGGGGTCCCATTACACCTCTTTGGGCTCTGCTTCAAACCCTCTGTAGCTGCGTCTTTCTTCTGCTCTCTGACATTCGACTGTACACATTTTGAACATGCATGTGATGGGGTGGGAGTGGCTGGGTCTCTGTCCTGCTGCAGCACTGGGTGAGCTCTGGGTGGAGCAGGTGCATGAGAACAGTGCAGGCCACTTGCCCTGGCCACAGCCTCTGTGTTCTGGAACAGGAGTCAGGGCACAGGGTTAATGTTCCTGTGGGACAAGACAGAGGGCTCCTGGCCATCTGGTCCCCTCCATCCATTTCCGCCTTGCCTCTCATGCAGCCTCCTTCCTCCTGCTTTCCTGCCCTCTCCCCTGGAGTGCAGGCCTCAGGGTAAAGAAGCGTTTGGTGCCTCCTCTTAGCTGAGCATCACCCTCCTCTTGGCTGAGCACCACTCACAGCCACCCACCTAAGCCAGTCAGACCTATAAGTCCAGTCGGCCCCTGTAGGGCTTGGGAGCAGGGACAGCTGAAGTGCTCTTTAGGGGTCTTTAAGAAAGGGGATGGGGTAAAGAAGGCCTGGGGGCAGGTGATGGCTGACGGGAGGAACTCAGCTTTAGGTCAAGAGGAGGGCACATGGCATGTAGAACTCTGATCACTTGTGGAATGGGCAGGGGCAGATGCAACAGCTTCTTCTTTAATGAGAACTGAGAGAGGAATTGAGAGCGAAAAGTGTTTTCTGGGCTGGGTGTAGGGGCTGGATTGACTGCAGGGGAGGGGAAAAGAGTGGGGGTGGGGAAAGGGAAACAAGGGAGGGAACAGTAAGGGGAGAATTAGACTGAACAGAATGTCAGGGAGATGCTTCACACATATTCCATTTATAGAGTCTAGAGAACGTCTAAGAAGAGAAACTCTGACTTGGTTTAGCTGTATTAAAAGATGACTAATTACAGTCATTTATGGGTGATTATGCTAATCACCATACCGAACTGCATTATCCATGTGGTGAATATCTGCCAGAGTCTCTTTTGTTGTGCATTTTATTTAATTGCAACACCTGCTGGTGAAGACGCACTCTGTTCTCTTGAAGCCTGGTTACCTGCTTGGGACTCTAACAAAACAACCCAAAAGAGATGTCTTCTAAGAATGAAGGAAAACAAAACAAATCTCTGTGAGTATACTAAAAATTACTTTTCATTATTGTGAAGTACAGGTTGGAATGAAAGCTTCACAAAGCACCAGGATTTTTTATTTTTGCAACTCCCTACACCTCATTCCCTATCCTCACCGTCACCACCACCACCATCATTATCACACACACACACAAACACACGCACATACACACGTATATACACACACAGGATCTGTGACAATTTCACAAATTGGGGCTTCTGGCCTGCAAACCAAAGCCCTGGTGGCACATTGGTTAACAGCTACGGCTGCTAACCAAAAGGTTGGCAGTTTGAATCCACGAGCTGCTCCTTGGAAACCCTATGGATGGTTCTACACTGTCCTGCTGGGTCACTGTGAGTCGGAATCGACTCAACAGACAGTGGGTTTGGTTTTGGTTTGGTCTGCAAACCTACCCATAATGGTGCTTTGCAGATGAACAGAAGCTGTTTTCCCATTGCACCAAAAAGCATAAAAAGGCCTAAGTGCCCACTGCTAATGGTGTCTGGGTCACTCAGGAAATCTGTGTCATACCAAACAATGTGGGGTTTGGATTAGAACAATAAAAGGTTAGGGTAAATCCAAGGAAAAAATCCTGACTTTTTGTTGTTGTTGTTAGCTTAAAAATCTTTACATTAGATTTACATTTTTAAGTGTAACCTTCCCAAACAGATTCTGTGGGTGCCTGTAAATGTATCTGGAAAGAAATAGGCCAAGGTGGAGGCAACTTTCAGCCCTGATGCCTGCCACCAAGACCTCTGTGTGAAGAGGATGAATGGGGGCAGCTGACCAGGGCTTCTCTGCCAAGGGTTGGAATGCAAACAGGAAATTGCATACATAGAACAACAATAACAACAAAGATTCAAATTGTTCAGTTCCTCTATAAATTCATCAACTTCTATCAAGTCAACCTTTGGCATCGCCACTGGAGGATCAGTCTTTGCCTGCCTGTCATTTAGATGAAAACATACAGAACACAAAAGGCACGTCAAATACTCCAACATGGCAGTGGCCCGAGATTAAAAGCCAGACTTTGGATCAGAATGGGAACAAGTGATATTGTTCAAAAATGTTACTTACCTACTGTTAAAAAAATAATAATAATAAGGAATTAGGAATCAGAAAATAAAATATAAGGGCAAGATAGAAAAAATATCAAGCATTTTCTCCTAAAAACATTGCTTCTATGTAGAATTATGATTTGACCCTTAAAAAAACCAAAACTAGACCCATTGCTGTCGAGTTGATTCTGACTCACAGTGACCTCACGGGACAGAGTAGAATTGTCCCATAACAGCTGGTGGATTCGAACTTCTGAACTTTTTGGTTAGCAACAGATCTGTTTTTCTGTTGTTGTTGTGCTCTAGGTGACAGTTTACAGCTCAAGTTAGTTTCTCGTACAAAAATTTATACACATATTGTTATGTGACCCTAGTTGCTGTTCCTACAATGTGACAACACACTCCGCCTTTCCACCCCAGGTTTCTCATCTTCATTCAACCAGCTACTATCCCTTTCATCTCACCTTCGGACAGGAGCTGCCCATTTAGTCTTGTGTATCTACTTGAACTAAGAAACGTATGCTTCACAAGTATTATTTTATGTTTTATAGTCCAGCCTAATCCTGGCCTGAAGAGTTGGCTTCGGGAATGGTTTTAGTTCTGAGTTAACAGAGAATCTGGTGGCCATGTCTTCTGGGGTTCCTCTAGTCCCAGTCAGACCATTAAGTCTGTCTTTTTACACGAATTTGAGTTTGAGCTCTGGACCCCACTTTTCTCCTACTCTGTCAGGGACTCTCTGTTGTGTTCCCTGTCAGGGCGGTCATTGGTGGTAGCCGGACACTGTCTAGTTCTTCTGGTCTCAGGCTGATGGAGTCTCTGGTTTATGTGGCCCTTTTTGTCTCTTGGGCTAATATTTTCCTTGTGTCTTTGGTATTCTTCACTCTCCTTTGCTCCAAGTGGGTTGGGACAAATTGATACATCTTAGATGGCTGCTCATTAGCTTTTAAGACCCTAGATGCCACTCACCAAAGTGGAATGCAGAATATTTTCTTAATAAACTGTTATGTCAACTGACCTAGATGTCCCCCAAAACCATGGTCCCCAAACTCCTGTCCCTGCTATTCTGTCCTTCGAAGTGTTTGCTGTGTTCAGAAAACTTCTTAGCTTTTGGTTTAGTCTAGTTGTTGCAGCCCTGGTGGTGTAGTGGCTAAGTGTTATGGCTGCTAACCAAAAGATCGGCAGTTCAAATCTACCAGACGCTCCTTGGAAACTCTATGGGACAGTTCTACTCTGTTCTATAGGGTCACTATGAGTCAAAATTGACTTGACAGCAGTGGGTTTGGCTATTTTTTGGCTAGTTGTTGCAGCTGATCTCTTAACCACTGTGCCACCAGGGCTCCATGATTTGGCCCTTAACCAAAAAGCCAAACCCACTGCCACTGAGTTGATTCCTACTCATAGCGACCCCATAGGACAGAGTAGAACTACCCCACAGTGTTTCCAAGGAGTGCCTGGTGGATTCCAACTGCTCACCTTTTGGTTAGCAGCCATAGCTCTTAACAATTACACCACTGGGGTTTCCTGATATGGTCCTCAGTACCTCTAAAAAACCATTTATTGGGTAATAACAAAATAACGACAACTTAGAGACCCTCTAATACAATTCTTACCTGATACTTGAATCTCTTGTTTGTACCCCCATATCTTGTTGTCCTCGTAGTGACCCCATTTGTGCAGGGTAGACAGCTCCATAGGGTTTTCAAGGCTGTGACCTTTTGGAAACAGATCACCAGGCCTGTCTTCCAAGGAGCTTCTGGGTGGGTCTGAAATTCAAACCTTTCAGCTTTACCATTTGCACCACCCAGGGACCCCCAGCACATGCAGTTGCCATTGAGTTGACACCAACTCCATGACAACTAACAACCACAACAAATTTTATCATCCTACCTTTGTGTCAAGACTTCAAGTGGCAGTAAATCTATTGCCTGTTGGGACAACCCATCTGTCTTTGGAGCACGCTACTTGAGAGATGGAGTATCCTGCTACTATATCACCTCGTGGTCCTGGTGTTGCTATCTAAAGACACATAAGACAAGCCCGATCTCTCCCATGTGCAAGCCCTTCACATGGAAGAAACCTCAATCATGGGCCTTTGAAGACTGGGACTTATATCCTGAAATCTACAAAAACACTCCTTCTGAGACCCGGCTTCAGGCTCCTTCACCATCCCTGCTAAAATTTTTCTGTTCCAGTTTTCAAATATTCCTCTGAAAGTGTGGTACTGGCAACCAGACATATGTCTTGATCTGTAGTTTGAATAGGTTTAGTAGATTTCTGTTATGCTTTTGACCACCCAACAACTTTTGAACATCTCACCATAACAGCCTCCTTATGTGTAAGGAAGAAGTTGGAAGTTGCTTTCCAAACTTGCCTTGCAGTTAGGGATTGGGCATGCAATTCAGACACCACTAATCTCGTACAGCCATGTGAGACCGTGATTTGGAAGCTACTGACAAGAAGAAGCAGTTGTTACACTCTAAAAAGTCGCTGTGAACACTGAATTAGCAATATACTAAACCATTGCTTTTAGGAGAAATACAGGTTTAGTTTCCTGCAAGCCTCTGGTCACATCATTTTTGTCAACTGAGTAATACACAACCTTGTTTTTTGTGTGTTTCTGCTTAAAGACACCTTACTTAATACATAATAACATTCAGGTCATGGCCAACTATGAGTCGAGCACTATAACTCATGCTTGAACAGGGCTTATCTAACACAAGCATTCTCTCCATAAGGCACATATCAGCCTTCTTGCGCTTAGAAACACTAGAGAGCACTTCAGTACTATGGTTGGGGGCCATTTTAAACAGTGAAATCACCAACAAAAAGCACAACAAATTGAAAAATGTGCCACTAAATAGACTGCAAAAAGGACACTTATTTACAGCGTGAGAGCTGAAACAGGAAGGCACAGTGTCACCTTGTTCAGCCTCAGCTGGGAATGCATATAACGAGCAACTCAATTTTTTCACCTCTCTGTTTATGTCCATTAATAATCGCATAAGCATCACAAGTATTGATTTTGGGGTTACGACTAAATTTTAGTAAGTGAATTTGCAAATACAGGATCCATAAACAATGATAATTGACTTTATGAGTTTATAAAAACACTCTAATCTCAGTGCTTGGCATATAGTAGAGAGTTAATTATACATACGTGTATATGTGTGTGCTTCATGATTTGCCGCTCCTCACCTTGCACCAGCAAATACCTCTCATATAATCTTAGCATTTTCTTGCTGCTGCTTCTTTAAATTCAAAGGGCTTCCCTCTCATTCTTTTGCCTAGAAAACTCTTGCAAATTGTAGCTCGAATGCCATCTCCTAGTGGAGATTCTCTGACTCTCTCAAGCAAGGCGGGTCAGTACTTACTCTAGGAGCCTCTCTGGGGGCAATTATCTACTCTGTTGCAATGGCTGCTTACAAGTCATCTCCTTCATTGAGGGTCTTTTTTACTCTGGGATCTACAAAGTCCAGCACATTGCCCAGCAAGCAGCAGCTCATCAACCACTGTCAGAGGAAGAGATGAACAAAGTAATGGCAGCAAGGAGAAGGATGGAACTGCCACCTACTCTTTCTCAAAAGTAAGGTTTGACTGGCTGAAAGTACCAATTTTGAACCTGAAACTTTACACGACTGGATAACAAACCAATGTAGGAGATACAGGTAGGCTTTAAAGAAAACTAAGATTCGGAGCTGACACAACAGCAACTAAAAACAACAAGAACTTTAAGAAAGGTGAAGATTACATAATGGGTGAGTCAGGGTAATTATTTTACAAAGGATTTTTAAGTACACAAAAAGAATTTCTTACAAAAATAAGTTTTCTTTAAAGAGGAAGTTGATCAGTTGTTATGAGCTATTGTTTACTTAATAAAGAATTTCAAGTGTGCGCAGGGCAAAGTCTCATTTTCAGAGGCCACTGCTGAATGAATTTCTACCTGAAATAAAGCCAAAACACCCCAGAAACGAGTGCCAACGGGAAAATGAAAATCAGGGCTCTTCATGCAACTATTTATATTCTTGTGTACAGCGAAGCACACCTGGGCAATATTTGATTTTTTTCACAAAAACAGCAAGAAGCGTCAAACCATTTGATGTTTCTATATTTTCAATGTTGAATCACAGGTTGTAACTCTGAGAAAAGGGTTATTTTGTGAGTAACGTGGACTTTCAAACCATGTGTCTTGGTCATCTAGTGCTGCTGTAACAGAAATACCACAAGTGGATGGCTTTAACAAAGAGAAGTTTATTCTCTCACAGTCCAGTAGGCTAGAAGTCTGAATTCAGGGCACTGGCTCTATGGGAAGACTTTCTCTCTCTCTGTTGGCTCTGGAGGAAGGTCCTTGTGATACATCAGTCTTCCCTTGGTCTGGGAGCATCTCAGCGCAGGAACCAAAGTTCCAAAGGATGCACTCTGCTCCCGGCACTGCTCTCTTGGTGGTGTGAGATCCCCTGTGTCGCCCCACTTGCTTCTCTCTTTCATATCCCAAAAGAGATCAGCTGAAGACACTACCTAATCTTGTAGATCTCATCAATATAACTGCCACTAATCCATCGCATTACATCATAGTGACAGGATTTATAACACATAGAGAAATCACATCAGACGACAAAATAGTAGACAATCACACAATACTGGGAATCATAACCCAGCTAAGTTGACAGATATTTTCAGGGGACACAATTCAAACCATGACACCAAGTATACAACAAAGGGAGATAACCTGACTACTTCCCCTTCAGGACCTTAGGAACTGACTACACAAAGGTAGTTCACAGATTATTTGGCCTCTTGCTGATGAGAGGCCATATCTGCCTCGTTAGAGACATTTTCCGTAGGTGGAAATTCCATCTAGAACTTTTGGTCAGCTCTCACCCCACCCAGCTGTCTTTAGACGCAGAGTCACTCACAGGAGTCCAGGGGCAGCGTGAAGCTTAGTCGGGGTTGCTAAGGCCATGGAACCTTTTCGGAAAAAAAATGCAGCAAAAGGGTATGGCCTTGGTTGCATCTGAAGTAAAGGCTTTCCTGCTTTAGATTATAAAATGGTTGGGATGAAAACCAGCTGATGTGTGGACAATCTGATGGGTTCAATAGGTTTTTCAATCCTTGCAATTATCTCTCTAAAGTAAATGTTAGTGTAACCATTGACATTTGATAAATTGCCCTGTGCTACCCAAGACAGAGATAGATAAACTTTTATCATTTTTTGAGTAGTTAATCTACATTAATTACCATAGAACCCTATGCAATTTTGTTGAGTTGACGATAGATATATATTGTGCAGTTAAGTTAAAGTAATTGCACAAGTATGCAAGTTTTCCATTTTTTTCAGTGTGTGTATAGTTTTTAAGACATTGCATCCCTAAAGCACAAATGGTGATTTGAGACACCATCTTGTGCTACCCAAAACAGAAGACAAACTTTTATCATCTTCTGAGTAGCTAATATCCATTTATTACCGTAGAACACTATGCTACTTTGTTGACTTGAGGTATAGAGGCATATTGTGCAGTTAATTGTACACGTATGCAAACTTTTCTGTTTGTAGAAAAGGCAGTGGTAATGGTGAGGCAAGAAGGGGCCCTACTGGAAAAATAATCCAAATGAAAGATGAAGTGGTTCCATAGGAACCACAGTCCTCATGGGGTATATACTGTGCACAGCCCCGCTTCTCAGATTAGAGAGTAATCTTTCTGAAAAGATAAGAAACATGCCATTTCTCAATAAGGAGGAAATCTGTCAGAATCATGCATAAATAAAAGCATACTTGGAGGGCTTCAGTCATTTACAGCTATTAATTTCTTCCATACTCTTTGGAATAGCCCCAGGGAGAGACAAGTGACAAGCAGTTAACACAGAAACATGGGTGTACGAGGGACTCCTGCCAACTCTACAGGGTCTAAAATAGTCCTTTTGCAACCAAGCAAGAATGAGTTCTAAGCCCCAACCCAACTGTGCACATCACCAGAATGTACTCCCTCCCTCTAGCCAGGGCCCCAGCTAATCCTGTGGTCTTCCCCTTCCTGAGCAGGCAGTTCTCCCCTGGAGTCAGCCAACTAAGGCTTGACAAAAGCCAGTGGGGGAGCAGTGCAGCCAGAGACAAGTGAGGATCACGACAGACCAAAAAGTATCCACAAAGGAGATATCAGAGAGAGTAAGAGGAAGAGGGCACAGTGAGGGCCACCTAAAAGAAATCAAGGGAGAGGAATTTCTAGAAAGAGGGTGGGGGAGGTTGTCAATGGTGTGAAATTCTGGGGCAGTCACAGAGAAGAAGATGGATAGAGGTCATTGGAGTGGACAATCACAAAGTCTTGAAAACAAGATCATATAAGTTAATCTTGGATATCATCTACTCTTTCAATAAATTTGAAGGGAAGTAGAAAGAAAATTTGCTTAAAAGGCTAAAAAGAGTCAAAGGACTTGTTGTTTTGCAGGAATGGAAGACATATGCTTATTTACACATAGATGGAATGAAACCAAGGGAGAGAGAAGTTTTAAAACAGAAAAATAAAGGGCAGTTACTGGAGCAAAGTTACAGAGGAGGCAAGAGGGAACAGGATCAAGAGAGCAGGTCAGTGGTTAATGCTGACAAGAAAGATAAGTGCTCTTTCTCAGAAACAGAAGGAAGAGAGAATGAATGGGGGTTGAAAGGAGAGACATTGAGAAAAATCTGGTCTAAAGGTCTCAGGTATCTCAGGAGAGTGAGTGGTAAACATAAAAAGGGGGAAAGATTCAGGACAGCTAAGATGAGAGATGCCTGAAAGTCAACAAAAGGTATTCAAAGGATTGTCCAGCAGCCATGAGGGCCACGTGGAGGCTAAAAAGTTGGAGTCTGATGGCTTCAGTGAGCACATCTTTGTGGCTGTCTTCCATCAGTGCTCAGCACCTCAGGACCAAATGCAGAGAGGGCCATGGGTGTCACGGCTGGTCCAGCAGAGGTCAAGGTCATGAGGACATCTGTCGACCCTCTGGAAGATAGTGAGAGGTCCCAAGGAAGGGCCGAGAGACTGACAGGCATGAGGAGGGTGATCTAAAGGCTGAGGAGGAAGAAGGGATGGGAATTAAGGAGGTAGCGTAAGTAGATGTGCTACTCAGCTGCCAGTTTGCTCATATATTTGTTTCTACTCTTCCGGGCTCCCTTGCCCTTCAGGGTTCCTGTAGTTTACTCCAGAGGGAGGGATTGCTAGAGTACTGGGGATTGAAAGAAAGAGATAAGCACATTATTTCTCATATTCTCCCCCCTTCCAGGGCATCCCTGGCAGTGGTTGTGTTTCCTCTTTGGTTCTGGGTCCTGTAGGGAAGCCCCTCCCTTCACGGTCCCAGTTCCTGCTGAGCAGCCCCTGCCACATGGCCCTGGCTGCTGGGCTCTGGGACCTCCGCCTCCTCTTCCTGTCGCTCCAGTCCTAGCAGTGGTCCTGCGTTACTATAGATGCTAACGCTGTAACCTGTGAACTAATTTCCTGGTTGATACGTCTAGAATGGCTTCTCTCTTCCAAAGCAGACTTTTATGGATGCATTAAAACAGAAATTGATAAAAACAAATACCTCCTCTTGCTCTGTTACCTCCTCTTGGCCTGTTCCCATATCCTTCTTATTTCTTTGTCTCAAAACAACATATATTATTAGATTTAGGAACAATATATAGCTTTAAAATTAGTAAGATATATAGTTTCTTTTTTTTTGTAGTTTAAAATTATAGCTCTAAATTAAATAAAAAAAAACAAAAACAAACCCGTTGCTGTAGAGTCGATTCCAATTCATAGTGACCCTATAGAGATGCTATAGGACAGAGCAGAACTGCCCCATAGAGTTTCCAAGGACACCTGATGGATTCGAACTGCCTACCTTTTGGTTAGCAGTCATAGCACTTAAACACTACGCCACCACTGTTTCCAAAAATAGAGCCCTTTTTAATGCAGTAGTGCACAATAAGGAGAGTGCAAGTATGAACCCAAATCTCTACTGAACAGGACCAAAGGAGAGGCATCATAACTTGTTGAAGTCTAGTCAATTCTGACTCATAGCGATCCTATAGGGCACAGTAGAACTGTCCCATAGGGTTTCCAAGGCTGTGATCTTTACTGAAGCAGACTGCCACATCTTTCTCCCATGGAGCAGTTGGTGAGTTCCAACCACCAACCTTTCAGTTAGCAGCTGAGTGCTTAACCGGGGTTCATTGGCAGAGCTAGCACAAGCTTCCTTGTCACTTTTCTGAGATAGAGGCAGTGTGGAAATAGAGCTAGGGCTGAGTACGCTGTCCCCTACACGGCCCTCTGACCCCAAAGTAGCTCCTCTACCATAGGTCTTCCATGAAATTCCTCTAATTTTTTAATTTTCGGTTAAAGTTACTCTGCATCTTCAGGAGGCTTCTAGTGAAATACAAACACTCACAGAAGACGTCATACAAGAAAGCCACTCTATTAGACCAGGGTGGGCTGAAGTGGTTGAGGGAGGCTTTAGGGGTGGAGCCCTAAGAGAGAGCTTGGGTTGGAGTAGGCAGAGAGGAGGGGGAAGACCTTCGAGGGAAGGGTAGGGTGGAGGGTGGCTATGAGGATCAATTAACGGATAGGCACAGGCTTCTGGGAATGGCCACTGAGCAGCTCTACCTGGCTGGAGCTTTGAGCAGTGGAAGGAGAGAAGGTTGGACAGGTGGACTGGAGTCTGAAGGACCTTGACTCTCAGATTGTGGATCTGGATCTCACTCAGAAGGCAATGGGAAACACTCAGAGGTTTCTCAGCAGAGTTGGGGTACTTTGAATGCTGTATTTTTGGAAAAACTGATCCCGGTGGCAGTATGAAGAATGGATTGGGGGCAGGAAGAACCTGGAGACAGGAAGACTGGTGACGAGGCTGTTGCAATAATCCAGGTGTGATGTAATGAGGACCTGGACTAGAACCGTGGCAGTAGACCAAGAAAATAAAGGATGTAAGAGATATTGGGAAGGACTGTTCCATAGGATTAGGCTGATTGGACAGGAGGGTCATAGGAGATGGATGAGATTTCAAGCAAGGTTGATTTGTTGGACGTACTTCCAAAATGTGCACTTTATTGCTTATTTATGACTTCTGCAGTGTCATTACCTAACTCATTCACAATCTGAAAACTCATATCCACTTTATCCATCATACAGGCTGCACTCCTCCTCTGTATGTCTTCAGAGAAAAATTAGCCTAAACCTTTAAAAAAGTCTTTATATCATGATAACATGTAATTGATTTTTTAAAACCAAGGCTTACTCAATCCCAGAACTCCCAAATCCAGGCCTGATCAAAAATTCCTTAAGAAGCTCAGAACTGGTAGGTAAGTCTTAACCCAGTTTCCCTGATTAGGGGACAGACTACCACTTCTAGAGGTCAACTCAGCCACGTGACTGCTCAGAGCCCAGGTGCCCAGTGAAATCCAAGTTGTCCCTGCATTACTGCAGAGAGACGTGTCCACCAGAAAAGCAGGCATCCTGTCACTAAAGAAATGGTTAGTCTGTACTTTGAGGTAAATAGAGACCTTCCTAGAATTTTCTTTTGAGAGCCAATAGATAAATGAAGGCATTTAGATTTCACCTGTGAATTAAATAGACTGTGCTGTGTGTGCAAAGATGTCACCTTGAGGACCAAAGTGTGCCTGACCCAAGCCATGGTGTTTTCGATTGTCTCATACGCATGCCAAAGCTGGACAAGGAATAAGGAAGACCGAAGAAGAATTGATGCCTTTGAATTGTGCTGTTGGTGAAGAATATTGAATATACCATGGACTACCAAAAGAGTGAACAAATCTGTCTTGGAACAAGTACAACCAGAATGCTCCTTAGAAGCAAGGATGGTGAGACTACATCTCACATACTTTGGACATGTTATCAGGAGGGATCAATCCCTGGAGAAGGACTTCATGCTTAGTAAAGCAAAGGGTCAGCGAAAAAGAGGAAGACCCTCAACGAGAGGGGACTGACATAGCGGCTGCAATAATGGGCACAAGCACAGCAACAGTTGTGAGGATGGTGCAGGATGGGGCAGTGTTTCGCTCTGTTGTGCATAGGGTCACTGTGAGTCGGAATTGACTCGACGGCACCTAACAACAACATACTGTGTATCAACATATCAACACCAGAAAAATGAGCAAAATCTGCAGCTAAAAAACACCAGCAACAACGAAAACAAAAACACCTGCTTGTAGCGCATGGGAACGAAATCACGGGATTTGAAGTGTCATTGTAATTGGGTAATAATGACAGCTCTGACCAAAGGGCATTACAAGGTTCAGAAGGTAAATTAGTATAGAATTTTAGCCTTATAGGTAGATTGATACATGTAAACTGGGCTTACGAAAAATGTTTTTGTAATAACTATGGAAATATTTTTATAGAAAAAATAAAAAATTTCTGCTGAAACACTAAAAAGCAAATTCTATTGCCTTTGATAAAAGATTTTATTCTGTGAGATATATGGGGTAATAACGTTACGGTCATGTGTCACAACTAATTTTGCCCACAGCATAATGTCCCCACTAGTAACTATGATTATACTAACCAAAGCAGAATTTCTACTTTAAGAAGCAGTTATTGATGAGCAGTCATTAATATTCAGCCTGATGAGTTTCCTTTAAGTCACCACACTTAGAATCCCCACAATACATGCTGATACCAACTCTGAGAGCCCTTCAGCAGACCCTTTCAATTCACAGACCCACTTCCAAACCACTTGCCTCAACCTGTGATTTTCTCCTCTCCCCATCCTGCTTTTGAAGGTTCAGGTCATCAGCTTCATTCTCCTGTTTCTATCCTTCCTTCCACAGGACGCATGCACAAAGATTCCAGCTTTGACCTTGAAGTCTCTGCTGACCTGCTGATGCTCTACTCTGGCCATGTTTTTATTGTCATGACAATTCTTATTTTTCTGTATTAAAATAATATGTGCCCCTACCATTGAGTTAAATGTACACTTCTGGCAAGGTCCTGGTGTTAGGGTGACTTGCTCGTTCATTTGGCAAACGTTAATGAACACTTACTAAGTATGAGGCACTGTGCTAAATGTTGAGGTACCGAATTGAAAGCCATGGCTCTTGCCCTCAAGGAGCTCTCAGGCTGGAAGCTGTAGATAATTATAACACACAAGCAAAAACTTGCCACAAGAGCCCTTGTTGATTTGGGTAGGAATTTGCTGCCCTCGACCCAAGCCCAAAATAAAACTCTTAAAATAAAACCAATCAAAAGGAATAGGTAAAAGTAAAATCGGTTGTGTTTTGGGGATTAGGAAATGTTCATATTATTTAAAACTTACTTTAGTGGTGAAATGGTATTTATGCAGTAAATGCAAAAATAAATTTTGACAATGTTCACCCACCTGTCACATATGACTGATAAAGTTAGACCAAGGGACTGTCTGAGAACCCCAAGCAAGAGCTGTGGACAAAGCCATCACCCCTCTGTGGACACTTACCTGCCTGAACTTAACTGCAAGGCTGGGGAAAGGGCTGAAAAATGGCGGGATGACTTATAAAGGCTCTTCCTTCCGCTCTCCACTGCCTCCCTCTCTTTTGCTCACATTCTCAGTCTTTGCACAATCAGTGCTTGTTTACCTTTGAGTACCTTTACGTCTTGGCTAAGCCAAGGCCAGAGGTGTGTTGGGTATCAGGACAAATGGAAAGAAATGAAGGCCCTGCCTCCTAGGACTGCCTCAGAGGAGAGTCCAGGCACGGCCTCACCCACTGTGAGAGGGTGGGGAAGGTGGGACGAGGGGGCAGAGGACAGGGCTAACAGAGAATGTCTGTGCCGTATAAAGCCCATCTTCGTCACTTCAAGGCTCAGAGGATGGATGACCTGGAAACTCAATCTCTTTCTAGAATGGCACATAATTCCCAGACTGGATCAGAGTCATCAAATCCCAGAACCGCCTGTTGTTAACATTTCCCAGAGGCTGGAGCGACCTGGAGCGACACTGGTCAAAGCCCTTATAGCACCAGGCTCAGTCCCTGTGCAACTTCAGTGAATGGGGGGAGCGAGATCATCTCGGGGTTGTCATTTAGCCTAGAAGCCTTGGGAGACTGTCAGAGGAGTTAACCAGGGCTAACTGAGGTGCCTGTTGTGTAACCAGGCTGGAGGAGGCTGCCTCTCAGAGAGTTCACAGCAGGACACCACTTACTGTCAGGGTTTGCTCAGTGGCCACTTCCAAATTAGGAAGCCCAGCTAGCCTGGAAACCCTGGGGAATACAAGAGGAGAAAAAGGCATGTCCAAAGAGGGGGCTGAGTGAATCTTGCCCCACAGCTGGGAAAAGTTCCCGTTCTGCCCAGCATTCTGATCATCCCCTCCGAAATGGCAGGATAGACTTTCATTCCCTAAAACTCATTTGGTTTAACTTGTGACAATCAGTGTATTTTTCTTTATAAAAAGCATCAGGAAAGAACACCTGCAGCTTCATGACTTCTAACACTGTCCATTCTAACTTCTGTTTGTGAGAGAAGATGTTGCTCTTTAAAGTCATCAAGGTCAATGAACAAATTAGCATGTTTGACTTTCATTTGGTGTCAGGAACCCAGCTCAGACAATCCTGGCCAATGACTATCATTTATAGTAGAGAATTTTAAGTGGAATCTTGATTCACTAATTAATTATTAGCTGTTTGGTCTCAAAACGTGCAACTATACACTTTTACATGGAAAAATGTAAAAGACAAAGAGGTGCTGCTCTCTTGGTTCATGTGTTTTAGTGACTAGTAGATTAAGGGAGCCCTGGTGGTGCAGTGGTTAAGAGCTCGGCTGCTAATCAAAAGATCAGCAGTTTGAATCCACCAGCTGCTCCTTGGAAACCCTATGGGGCAGTTCAACTCTGTCCTATAGGGTGGCTATGAGTTGGTATTGACTCGATGACAACAGGTTTGGTTTTTTTTTTGGAGTAGATTGAGAGGTGGGGAGCAGGAAGGCAGGCAACATGCTCTCTGTCCCGAGGCCTGGTGGTAAAAGGCCTCCAGGTAAAATTTCTCAGGACTCTCAGCTTACCCCTCCTGTCATCTCCTGTCTCTACCTCTGTTCTGGATGAACCCCTTGTCTCGATCCCCATGCACTGTGAGGGCTGTTTGTACGGGACAGAGCCTCATTCTGTGTATCCTTGGGTCCCTGAGGAAAGCTTACCTGCTCTTCCGAAGTAAGAAGTACAGTATCTATCTGAAGAATCTAGGGAAATTTCCCTGGGTCCCCAGGCCCACCCGCTCCCTGACCCCAGCCAGGCAGTCTTCCAGCTTTGATTGCACTGCTGCACAACCACCCATCAGACCCCTGCCCCATATAATGCAGCTGCTCAGACCTGCACCCAAAATGGCAGGCAGAGGGTGGGGAGCAGACTGCACCTAGCGCACACCAAAAGGGAACTGGCCAAGCTGCCTCTGGTTGCTTCATTTCTGGGGTTGTGGGCAGAGAGGAACACACAGAGATACTGAGGGCAGGAGGGGCAGCTGCCTACCTGAAGGTGCATAGTGGATTAGGGGCAGAGGAGGACTGGAGTCCTGGTATCGAGGCCCAGAGGATCACTCCTGCCCTTTCCCTAGTGGGTGGAGGGGACCTTGGAGTGAGGAAAAAGCTGGCAGGGCTGATCAAAAGCATTTGACCAAATTGTTTTCTGGGCCTTTTGTTAATTAATTAATTTATAGCATCTTTTGTCCAACAAATTTGGTGAATGCCAGGCCCAGTGGTGAAGACATCTGCCACAGAGCCTATGGAGTTAGCCATCCAGTAGGGAACAGAGCATCAAGTGATTGGTCTACACTGTGGCAACGCCCTGACAAGGGAGTTCAGGGCCCTTAACCTCACTTGGCACAGGGCAGGGGGTGGGCTGGGGAAAACGGAAATGGAAGCCTTCTCAGAGGAAGTACTCTAAGCTAAGCTCTGAAGAATGAGTAGGAACTGGCCTGGCAATGTGCAAAGTGGGATTTGTGGGACAGCGAGGAGAAGACCCTAGGGAAGGTGCTCCAAGCAGAGGGGACAGCTAGCTTGAAGGTCTGGGGACAAGGGGAAGTAAAATAGGTTTTGAGAACTGGAAAAAAAAGAGGCTCATTAAGCCTGGACTGTTGGGTGTGAGGTGGCAGGGCATGGAGAGAGATGCTTGAAGGGAGGCCAGGGGATTGATCTGGTGACTTCAAAATCACATTAAAGGATGTGAGTCTGAGGGCCTCAAGCAGCCACTATAGGTTTCTACTGAATTGAGGAAGGCAGGAATGTGGACAGGCTGACCAGATAGGAGGGGTGTGGATAGAATGGATCCTGTCAGACAGCAAGGTGGGAGAAACTGGGGTCTAGGCAGCAGCAGTTGTGTGCACTCTGACTCCTTCCTGCTCAGCTCGCCTCCAGGTGGTCCATGGCCACTTCTCTTATCATGATCAAATGTTCTCTGAAACCTTCTGGGCTTGGGCAGGCTCAGAGCTTGGGAGAGAGGAGAAGAAAGCACAGGACTAAGTGACAGAGAGAAGCAGAGCTGTCTTCCCACCTGTTTCTGCCCTTGCCCTGCTCTCTACAGGTCATCAGGCTTTGACAGACGTCCTTGAAAGCCAGAGGGTGGAGAGGCTCTAGCACTTGTTTTTAATTTCCAGGTTGCCTTAATAAATGTCACTCTTATCTCAGGAAATGCTCTTTGAAACTGAGCAGACACATCGTGTCCAGGATGGCAGAACAGTGCTTGGCACATCTGAAGGGGCAGCTGTCCAACCCTGATGGCTGAGATTGCTGTCAGGGTCTCCTGTGGGATCCAGGGACTCCCTGGTCCTAAACACTGGCCATGTCCTGGACCTGTCTGTACCTGTTATGAACTGAATTGCATCCCTCCCAAAAATGTAAGTCAACTTGACTAGTCCATGATTTCCAGTATTGTGTCATGGTCTACCATTTTGTCATCTGATGTGATTTTCCTCGTGTGTTGTAAATTCTACCTCTACGAAGTTGATGGGATCCCTGTGGTGCAGTGGTTAAGAGCTATGGTGAGCTATGGCTGCTAACCATAAAGATGGGCAGTTCAAACAGCAGTTATGTTAATGAGGCAGGACTCAATCTACATACAAGATCAGGCTGTGTCTTAAGCCAATCTCTTCTGAGATATAAAAGACAGATGTGAACAGAGAGACAAGGGGATCTCATTACCATCAAGCAAGAAGAGCTAGATACGAATGCCTTTGAACCCTGGGGTCCCTGTGCTGAGAAGCTCCTTGACTGGGAAAGATTGATGACAAGGACATTTCTCCGGATGTGACAAAGAGAGAAAACATACCCCTGGAGCTGGCACCCTGAATTTGGACTTCTAGCCTCCTGGACTGTGAGAGAATAAATTTCTCTTTGTTGAAGCCATTCACTTGTGGTACTTCTGTTATACAACTGCAGTATTTCACTAGACAGCTGAGACAGTGCGCCTCCCCCTGCCATGTCCCAGGAAGAGCAGAGGCTTTTCTGTAAACTATCCCCAGAGCGTCCAAAGTGATCTGGGTATTCACGTCATTGGTACCTTAGTGGACGATGAGGAGGGGAGGAACCAGTGGAAGGTGGTGAGTGAGGCCACATTATCAGGTAACCTTACCGGGGAGGGGGAAGGAAGGTGGTGAGCTTTATCCCAGTTGTAGCACCTGACCCACCTTCTGCATTGCTCCGCTGAGTGAATGAAACATGAAGGTATTTTGTCTAACAAGTTGTTTTTTTTTTTCCTGTTTCAGACTCTCAAGGAGGAAAAGCTTTTTCTTCTCCTGGCTCTGTCATCTGCCCTCCCTGGACCCAAGCCGACTATTCTCCCTTCTGTGTCTCCCACCCACAGATAAGCTGCCCGCCATCCTGCCCTGACAGCTGGCTGGGTCCCAGGAATGGCCCACCCTGGACACAGCAGGTCAGAGTGGAAACGCCTTGGCAGAGAGGCAGGGGAGGGAGGGCAGCTTTCCTGGCCCTCAGCTCCAGACACTGGCTTTGAGCCAATATTTCTTTTCCTTCCTTTTGCAAAGCCTCTGTTCATCCACAAACTTGACCAGAAGATAACTCGTTTGCACCACGACGGCTCAGCTGATGGAGGTGAGAAACCAGCCTTGGGATCCAAGTGACAGGCTGACTCCAGGAGCCCCAGCTACCTCGTGCTGGGGAGCACCTTACAGGCTCCTGCCCATGGGGAACACAGCAGCTCCAACAATAGGCATTGCTCCTGCCAAGGAAAGCTGGCTGAGATCCTGGTGGGCAATACCCGGCTGCTCCCACCCACCTCCCCTGCCCCAGCAGAGCCAAGTGGTCTGAGAAGGTACAGAGCAGACAAGAGCTCTGTAATCCACCGGACACCAACAGGCTCCTGAGCACCCATGGCACCCACTGAATTCCTGGGGTTTGCCCTACCCAGGTCACATGTCTTGCACACTGGCTCCACTAGGATAAGATATTCTGTAATCCAGCCCTGAACTTTGTGATACTGGCTGTAATGGCCAGAAGAGCACTGAGGAGGGGAGGGTGACACGGGCTGGAATGTTGTGGCCCACGTGGAGTCAGGAAAGCTGAGCCTCTTGGGGTCTCTGTGTGAATATTTTTGCATCTTTAGAAGAATGCAGTTCTTTTGAACTACCATTTAGTAGTCTCTGAGGCAGGTGGAGCCCTCGTGGCACCGTGGTTGAGAGCTATGGCTGCTAAACAAAAAGCCAGCAATTCGAATTCACCAGCCGATCCTTAGAAACGCTTTGGAGCAGTACTTTTCTGTCCTATAGGGTCGCTTTGAGTTGGAATTGACTCGACAGCAATGAGTTCCTGTTTATTTGTTGTTGAGGCAGGTGGTGGGGGCATTGGTGGTTCAGTTGTAGAATTCTTGCCTTCCATATGGGAGACCCAGATTTGAGTCCCAGCCAATGCATCTCATGTGTAGCCACCATTTGTTTGTCAGTGGAGACTTGCATGTTGCTATGATGCTGAAGAGGTTTCAGAAGTGCTTCTAGACTAGGATGGACCAGGAAGAAAGAACTGGTGATCCGTTTCTGAAAACCCTAAGGAGCACAATGGTTCAATGGGCAACCTTTACCTCTACTTCTTCCAATCTTGGGCACGTCACCACTTCTCTGTGTTTTGGTTTCCCCAATTGGAGATAAAATATAACAACATAAAACCTCAAAACAGTAAAAAGTACTAATAGTAGCATAACATGAGAGACTCTGGTATAAACTTACTACAGTGTTGCAGAATTATCGGGTATACAGCTCTGAATCACACAATAAATGCCTAAGAATTTACTTTCTTTGTTGTGCTTTAGATGAAGATTCACAGAGCAAATTAGTTTCCTATTAAACAGTTAATAAAGAGTTAATACACACATTGTTTTGTGACGTTGGTTTCCAACCCCACGACACGTCAACACTCTCCCCTTCTCAAACTTGGGTTACCCATCACCAGCTTTCCTGTCCTCTCCTGCTTCTCGTCCTTGCCTCTGGGCTGGTGTGCCCCTTTAGTCTCGTTTTGTTTTATGGGCCTGTCTAATTTTTGGCTGAAGGATGAACCTCAGGAGTGACTTCAGTACTGAGTTAAAAGAGTGTCCAGGGGCCATGCTTTTGGGGTTTCTCCAGCCTCTGTCAGACCAGTAAGTATGGTCTTTTTTTGTGAGCTAGAATTTTGTTCTACATTTTTCTCCAGCTCTGTTCAGGACCTTCTATTGTGATCCCTGTCAGAGGAGCTGGTGATGGTAGCCAGGCACCATCTAGTTGTGCTGAACTCAGACTAGTGGAGGCTGTGGTAGTTGTGGTCCATTAGTCCTTTGGACTAATCTTTCCACTGTGTCTTTGGTTTTCTTCTTTCTCCCTTGCTCCAGACAGGGTGAGACCAGTGGAGAATCTGACAATTTACTTTCTGATTTTCCCCAACCCAGCAGCTGCTCAATACATTCACACTGAACCACTTTAGATGCTTAGATGATGACTGATTTTCCTCTAATGGGTCTTGCGGCTTGAGTTCCCAGGGAAGCAGGTTCTGAGATGGAGTTCAACACTCATGGAGTTATTTTGGAACCAACACCTGCTAAAGGGAAGGGAAGGAAGCAGGAGTGGCCAGAGGGAGAAATTGAGCTGAGATGTGAGCCCAGGAGGGCCTCAGCCACCCCACAGACTCTTGAGCTAGAATGCCCCCTCAGCATTATCTCAATTGTGTTAAGATGGCTGGACTTTATATCCCTGCGATGATCTAGTTTTTTTTTTTTTTTACTATCTATTATATTTTACCTCCAGTGATGGAAACTGAGACACAGAACAGCGGTGGCCTGCTAGAGATTGGAAGAAACAGAGCCAGGTCTCCAACCTAGGCTCCCTAATATCCTGTGTCACATTATGTGATGGTGAGCGGGAGGTGGAACTTGGGATGCATTAGCAAAGGGGGGCCTGGATGGCACAAAATAATGTCTACCATAAAATGTCTGAATTTCCCTTTATTCAACAAATTCATCATACACTTACTTTGTAATATCCCTGTCCTCCATGAGCTCACACTTTCTGTTACAGTTACAAACTAATTTCTCTGCAAAGTTTATTTAGAGAATCTACAAAATCAGCTAGTGTGCCTCATGCTTGAATATGCATATGGCTCTCCCAGGCATCTTGTTAAAATGAAAATTCTGAGTCAGCATGTCTGGGGTGGGCCTGAGATTCTTCATCAGGTAACACGATGCTGCTGGTCCTGGGCCACCTTGAGTGGCAACATCTACTCTTCCTCTTTAAGTCAATCCCAGCCTAGACTCTCCTCCTGGCTGAAACTTTAGTTAAGCTGAAGCATATCATAGGGATTTTCCATCCAGTGGTAGTGTAGCATCATGGATAAGAATATTTGTTAGGGTGTCAAGCAGACTTAAGCAGTGTCCTGGCATTACCTTATACGTGGAATTTGGGCAACTCCTTTAAGCTCTCTAAGACTCAGGTTTTTTCATCTGTCAGATAGGAATGATAATATTAGTACCTATTTCATAGATTGTTGTGGAAAGTAAATGTACAAATGCACGCATAGTGCTTTGCACAGCTCCTCACCCATAGTAAACACCCTTGTCTCAGTCACCTAGTACTGCTATAACAGAAATACCACAAGTGGATGGCTTTAACAAAGAGAAATTTATTATCTCACAGTCCAGTAGGCTAGAAGTCCAAATTCAGGGTGCCATCTACCGGGAAGGCTTTCTCTCTCTGTTGGCTCTGGAGGAAGGTCCTTTTTGTCAATCTTCGCCTGGACTGAGAGATTCTCTGGGCAGGAATACCGGGTCCAGAGGATGTGCTCTGTTCCCGTGCTTCTTGGTGGTATGAGGTCCCCATGTCTCTCTGCTCACTTCTCTCTTTTATAACTCAAAAGAGATTGGCTTAAGACACTATCTAATCTTGTAGATCTCATCAATATAACTGCCATTAATCCATCTCATAACATCATAGTGGTAGGATTTACAACACATAGGAAAATCACATCAGATGATAAATGGTAGACAATCATACAATACTGGGAACCATGACTGAGCCAATTTGATAGATGTTTTTTGGGGACGCAATTCAATCCATGACAACCCTATACGTTTTTTAAGTGAATAAAATAAAATTTTTTTGGCTGCCCACGAGATGTAGATCATAAGCTTAAAGGCCTGCCCACAGCTAAAGAATGGACTGGATTTACTGGGAGAGCTGTGAACACATCTCCGAGGCCACACTGTACTGTAACAGAGAAAAGTTCCTCCATAGTCTTGGTCCTGGCTATTGCACCGGCCAAAACATCCTCCTTCTATGCTGAGATGTGCCTGGTGGAACCAATGTGGTAAGAAATGCCATCATTTAGTGAATGACCTTCTGTGGTCAATACCTCTGAGAAACCACTGGGACTGGATGGGGTCTCTTGGGATTCCAGCCAGGGACAAGTTGGGAGGCTTCTGAGCCCTTTCTAGAGTTTATAGAAGAGCATTGTATGTCACCACCTTCCTTCTGACTGTCAGGAGAGGTGGCTACTGGTTTCCTGCCTGTGAAAAGTATTTATTTCTTGAAAGCTGTACTTGTTCATGTGGACCCTGACTAATGACAGGAAGCTGACCATGAGCTGACCACTGAATTTGCCTTGAGATGTAGGATTGAGATCAGAGAGCATTCCAATGGCATTTATTCATTTTGCTGAGCCAAGGTCCATAGAAAAATGAGGGAATTTTTTCAAATGAAAGCATAACTCCTTCCTAATGCTGTTGATGTGATTTCCCATTACTATGTTTAAGTGCAATTTCTTTGCTTTTTTGGTTCAGCAGTCCTGATGTGGCTAAATTATAGTCTGTGTACGTACATGTTTTTTCCCCAAGTGTGTAGGTGTCACACATGTCACTAACCTAATATTTGGTACATCTCCCAACACATTGAGGAGCATCTCTGGGACGCTGAACCATGAGGGAATAGTTGATGTTAATTCATAGGTTGCATTCGTGTTCCTTTCAGTAAGGAAATAAGCTGCTATAGTAACACATTTGTGGAGTTTTAGCTCAAGAGGAAAGGAGAAAATTATCTTTTGAGGATAGCTCCACCAGCAATTATTCTCAGAGCTTTTTTTCTCAGGTATTGAAACTCACCAACTCTGCTATTTATATTAATGACTTCTGTAAAATGTAAAAAAAAAAAAAAACTGAGTATATTTCACTTTCCCTCTCCTGAAGCAAGCAAACAACAGCAGGAAGGACCAAAAATAAGAAGACAATTTATTTCGGATTACCTAAATAGGGGAAAGAGTTTTCAAATCCATGGCCCAGAGCCTTAAGAAATAAGATTCAACAAATTTAAGGAGCACCTACGATGTGTCACACACTGGGTGTACAAGAGAGAAAATACAGAGAAGGTCTCTGACCTCATAGAGGGTAGTGGGGGCAGGACACAAATAAGGAACGACTTAACAAATAAATTAATTAAATAACTTCCCGTCCTATTTGGGACTGAGAAGGAAATAACAGGAAACGTGCCGAAGAATAACAGAAGCACCACCCACTTTGGATAGGGTGACTAAGACAGAGCTCCTTGAGAAAGTGACATTTAACCTGAGACCTAGAATGAGAAGGAAAAAGGGTGTGCCCTCTTTCTCTGGCAACTTAGTTATTGTTAATGAAAAGGGTGGGATAGATAACTTAGTCTTTCCCTGGCTAATCAGTTTTCCACCTACTTCTCAGTGCCAGGGAACTAACATTTATAGGTTTTGGGCAGGATCTTTCTTAAACCCACACCCTGTACTATGGGATGACCCCATCTTCAGAAGAAGAAAATGGCCCAGGAGGTTAATAAACTTGGCCAGGGTTGAACAGAGTGTGTAACAGCCTTGGTCAATGAGTCCGTGTCAGGAAAACACAAGCATTGACTGTTTTATGTTTTCAAATAACTAATAACAAAATTTTTGACCAGCACTGACCTCACGTATATTTATTATTATCATTAGTTTATGTGATGTCAGCTCCGATACATGGCAACCTTATATACCAGAAAACAGAACGCTGCCTGGTCCTGTGCCATGTCGGTAATCATTGGTATGTTTGAGTTCATTAGTGTGACTATTGTGTCAGTCCATCTCATTGAGGGTTTCTCTTATTTTCATTGGCCCTTTACCAAACATTATGTCCTTTTCTAGAGATTGGTCTTTCCTGCTGATGTGTAACCCTAGCTTCACACATCCTAGCTGGGGAAATCATGTAAGACAGAGTCTTAAAGGTATCTCAACTCATCCAAATACATTTAAGTTTGGCTTGATGATTTTGTAGTCTGATCTGGTTATTACAATTTTAGTCTCATCTCCCCCTATCCCAGGAGTTCCTGGGTGGTGCAAATGGTTAAGCTCCAGCTACCTTCTACAGTATCCTCTTGACTGAACTACACTGGGAAACTTACTATCTTTGTTACCACATTGAAAGGTGGGAAGTCAGGTGCCTCCCTACCCCTATTCACCTTTTTTCGATTTTGCTATCTTCTGCTCCATCTTCTTCCATACCCCTGAGTCATCAGGCACATCTGTCAGTTCAGTGGCTTGGCACTAAGCCAGGCCAGTCCCTGACTTAGAATTGGGGGGCAGGACAGGGGGGAGCAGATAGACAGTTCAGGAGTCCTTGATTTCATGGAAAGGAGGAAGAAGTCCTCCAAAGTGAACCCTCTATTCTATCCTCTAGCTTCCTTAATAAAGAGGAGCAGATGTTATCTTAAAGTTTCTGTTGGCTTACTCCATTTTACAAATCCTATGGTAGGGTGTAACACCTTCTGTTCTGAGCTGTGAGCTATCTGGCTGGGGCTGAGCCAGGTAGACCTGGACTTGAATCCTGGCTTTACCGTATACTTTTGATACATAAGAAAGTGAAGTATAGGCTGAGAATCCTTCAGCCCAAGCCAGATAGCAGTAGATGTAGCACTATGTAGAGAAAAGAACATGGGCTTTGGAGCCAGATAGACCTGGGCTTGAACGCTGGCTTTACCATATACTTTTAATACATAAGAATGTGAAGTATAGACTGAGTTGGAACATGGTTTGAAAAAAAATCCCAAGCCAAGAGAGAGAATAAAAGAATGTGTGTTGTAGGGAGAGTGGGTGTGGAAATTTTTTAAGGTCCTTGCACAAAATCTGGGTAGAAAAAAACCAAATGGGGTGGGTTTAAGGAGATGAAGTTAAAATATCTGAACTGTCGAAACAAATACTATGTGTTTTGGCCTGGGGCCTTGTGCTGACCACCTCCTCCCGGGAGTATAAGCTCCGACCCCATCCTGCTTAGCTTGGCCTCGCCTATATGGTAGATGGCTCCAGCATATATTTTCTTCCTGAACAATCATGACTGTTAAAGTGCAGGCTTGCACTAGAGAGCAGACATTTGTATACGACTGCAAAAGGCAGGAAGCTGCCAGGACTGAAAGCTATGCTAGGCTGCAAGGATTCAAGACACAGAGCTCAAACCACCAAACCAGCCGTAAAGTAGAGCCAAGGATAAGGATGATTTATATGTTCACTCACGTTGATTCTGAGAGCAGCCAAGGGGAGGCACAGCATTAGTGACAGGAGAAGGGGGCAGTGGATAGGCAGATGGGCACCACATAAATGAAGGTACCATTCTTGCTCTGCTCAAGGACCACTTGGATTATTCTTCTTGCTCAGGTCATTAAAACATTGCCCACCTGGGTCTCTATTATCCACAACGGACAAATGAACTCTGATTCCTTACAAATTCTTCCTAGAAACTGTTTAAACCCCAAGTGGTTTCCTTTGGCTAAGCCAGGCACCTCCTGAGTAGGAGTCACGTTATCTGAGTAAGGGTACCTTGAAGAAGGGTGAGATCTCAGGTTGGACTCACTCAGTTAGGCTCTATCTTAAAGGCATTTGGCTGCACATTACCAGGAAGTGCAGAGGTTCACTCCATCTGAATTAGTTTCCCATGCCTGACATAACAAATCACCACAAACTTGGCGGCTTAAAAGAACAGAAATTTATGCTCTCATAGTTGTGGAGACTAGAGTCTGAAATCAAGGTGTTGATGGGGCCACGATCTCTCCAAAGGCTCTAAAGGAGAATCCTTGCTTGTCCCAGGTGTTCTTTGGCTTGTGGCTGCATGACTCCCACCTCTGCCTCTGTCTTCACATGCCTTTCTCCTCCTTCTCCCTTCTGCCTCTTAAAATGACAGTTATCATTGGATTTAGGGCTACCCAAATAATCCAAGATGATCTCATCTTGAGATCCTTAATTAATTACATCTGCAAAGATCTTTTTTCCAGATATGGTCAGATTCATAGGTCCAGGGAGTTAGGACATGGACATTTTTACTGGAAGGTGGGCACCATTCAACTCACTATGCCATCCAAGCTGAATTAGATTGGGTGTTTATTCTATTACTGTTTAACTTAATTAGTTAAAAGAGTCTTTTACAAATTGTTTTAGGCTGGATTCTCTAGAGAAGCAAAACCAGTGCAGTATATATATATAAAGGAAATGGTTCACACTGGTGTAGAGACTGGGAAGTCCAAAGTTCGTGCATCAGGCTGGTGGCTTCTCTGGACTCCCAGAGCCACAGGTTCTGGCAAATCAGATAGGAAGGTCAGATAGGCTTCTGGCTCAGAGGCCATGAAGGCCAATGTATCCCAGGATTGGCAGGAAAGACAGCAAGTAAGCTGCTAGCTCAAGTCCCAAGATGAACAGGAGCCAGCTGCAGGATCCAGAGTGAGCGAAAGCCTTGCCAGAAAGTCCACCTATATTGGATGCAGGCCACACCCCCAGAAACTTGCTTTCAAGTGACTGGCTGCTCACAATAAATCTCATCATGAAGGTGAATACATTCTATCAGATCTCATTACGGAGGGGATTACATCGTTAAAAAGCTGCCAAACTACATATCGTAACTGCTAAACCACTGAGGATCATGGCCCAGCCAAGTTGACACACAACTTTAACTATCACACAAATATTTCATTTAAATTCATTTTCCACTTACGCCAGTTATTGTTTGTGATGACAGTGTACTAGCTAGGCACTTTTCTAGTGCCACAGGCAGATGAAATTTTACGTAACACACTCCATGCCCTCAGAAGGCAGGGAAAATAAGATTGAACATATGTAAAACAAGAAAAACTTTAAGTAACTTAAGAAAAAATTAATGGTTTTGAGAATTTACATATTTACAAGTAGTATTTGAGTTCATCTTTCTAAGATAGCAACGATGATGATAATAATGGTAAAGATGATTGACACTATTTAGTGTTTGTTATACGCAGGGCACTGTGCTAAATGTTTTGCATGATGAAAAGGATTTAAATATGCAAGTGGAGGCAATGGCATTCCAGGCAGAAGGACCAGTATGAGCAAAGGCATGGAGAAGGGAAGATTCAGGGCATAGGTATGAGTGGAAGTGGGGCTAGACAGTAGGGTATATGAAAAGGGATAAGGAGTAATAAGGCCACAAATGTAGCTAGGGATGTGTTGTGGACAATTTTCATTCTGTAGGCTATGAGGAACCATGGAAGGATTTTGAGTGATTTCCATAATTGTTCCCCTATCCCTAGCAGCTAGGAGACCTGGTTGTGCAATTGTTAAGCGTTCGACTGCTAAATAAAAGTTGAGAGTCCAAACCCACCAACTGCTCCATGAGAGTAAGATGTGGCAGTTGGCTTCAGTAAAGATTATAGCCTAGGAAACCCTATGGGGCAGTTCTACTCTGCCCTATAAGGTCGCTATGCGTCAAAATTGAGTCAATGGCCCACAACAACAACAACATCCATAGCAATTTGCAATTTATTTATTTGTGACTAGTGTACTCTGTACAGTTTGTAGAAGCACTTGTAGCACTCTGGTGCCCTTATCTCTTTCCAAATCTATTCTTTTGCTTGCTTATAAACTCCTTGAGAACAGCACCTAGTGCAGAAGAGGCTTTTACATGTTGGTCAAAGGAGTCAGCATTCCCTTTAACTCAAATTTGACTGCAGTGAATAGAATGGACAGGTAGCCTGAAGGTAATGAGAATATCAAAGAGAGATAACGTGGAAAAGGAAGTGTGGATGGGGATGGTGGTAACAGGAATCCAGAAAGGGAAGCCTGTGAGAGACAGTTTGGAAATTAATGTTAGTAAAACACAGCAACTGTGATTTTGGGGGAGATAGAGTTGGTGAGGGGCAAAGGGGGGAGTCAAGGCATTACCAAAGGCTTCCAGGGAGTATATTGCCAAGGCAGGCAGAAAGAATCCTAGTCAAGGATTCTTAACTAGTCAAGTGGAAGTCAAAACTAATGAGAAAGATGTGTGTTTTGCTTAGCTGCTTTCTTTCCTAGAATTCCCACTCACTCCCACCTTAACTGCTCAAATCATTGCCATCCTTCAGGAATATATCAGAAGTGTTTCCTTCTAGATGCCATTCAGATTCTCTATCTCTTGGTATGATCTCACCCTCCTTCCAACTCTTATAGCATTTTGCACCTCTCATTTAGCATATTCAGTTTTATATTACACTTATTGCTTCTCTTACTCTCCCTAACAGAATTTAGGCTCCCTTGGCCCTGTGTTCACACAATTTTACTCATTCGAGTGGAACGGAATTGTCTACTAAAACTGAATACAGAGCTTCACATCCAGATTAAAAGAGGAGGAAAAGAAGTCAAGAGTGACTCTAAGGTTCTTGTGTGAATAAGCAGAAGGATGGAGCTGTCGTTATCTGAGACATGGAAGATTGAAGGTAGAGCATAACAGGTAGGAAAGATTAGGGGGTCGGTTTTGGACAAGATAAGTTGGACATGACTATTAGCCCATTGGATCTGTTGAGTAGGCAGTTTGACACATGAATTTGGAATTCAGGAGAGAGATACATGCTAGATATGTAAATTTGAAAGTCATGAGCCTATACTATACATGGTATTTAAAGTTTTGAGACTGGGTGAGACCACCAGTGTACTGAGTATAATTAGAAAAGAGAAGACATCCAAGGGCTAAATTCTGGGGTACTCCAGTGTTAAGAGTTTGAGGAGAAAAGGAGGAACCAGCAAAGGAGACTGAGAAGTGGCTAATGAGAAAAGAGAAAGTGCAGTCCTGAAAACCAAGGGATAAAAGAGTTTCCAGGAGGAGGGAATGATTTACTACATCAAATTCTTCTACTAGGTTAAGAGATAATGACTGAAAATTGAATTAACAATGTGGACGCCATTGATGACATTAAAAAGAGTGGTTTTGGTAGAGTGGCGAGGACAAAGGTCTAATTGGAAGTGGCTAGATGAAAGAAATGGAGGAGAGGAATTGAAGGCAGACACTTTAAGAAGTTTTCTATAAGGCAGAACAGAGAAGTGGGGTAGCAGCTGGAAGGGAGGGAAGTTGAATTGAAAAAAAAAATTAAGATAGAAAAAATAACAGCACATTTATATACTGATAGGGCTAATCCAGGAAAAAGAGGAAAATTAGTTCAAGAGAGAGGGAGAATTATTGGAGTGATGCTCTTGAGCAAGTGAGAAAAAACAGGAGTTAGTGAACCAAGGAGGGCTTGGCCTTATGGGTACAGACAGTTCATCCTTAGTAATAGAAGGAAAGGCAGAAAGCAGTTGCTAGTAAGTGGGGCAGTGTGGGATGGAAATCTGTGGAAGTTCCATTATATTTGCTTCATCTTGCAAGGAAGAGTGGGAAATATCTAGGTTCCAAAAATGAACAGAAAATTGAAATCTAGGAAAGCAAGTGTTGATGCTGCAGCCACTCGGGGGAAGGAGTAGAAGTTGGTCAGGTGCTACCTTGGCCTGGATTTTAATAGCCATGCAGAGACAGAGATATTTTCACAGGCCTGCAAGAAAAGCTGAAAAGCTTGTTCCAATGAAAGATTGCATTAGAAAACATTCTGCCCAGTAGCCCAGAGAAATCATAGGAAAGCTTGTCTAGCTCAATCTAGGCTCTGAGTGAATAAAAGCACCCTGGGAAATGGAAACTCCAGGTCTGAGCCCCTGGCAGATTAGGGGTTCAAATATACATCACCTTCATGGTCCAGGACCCCAGAGTCAGTGATGACCATGGGGGCACCTAAAGAAGCAAGTGAAAAGGTTCTCGGGAGAGATGCTCTCCCAACCAAGGCTGCAGGGGATCCTCACAGAAAAACAAGTCCCACTAAAGAGGACTTCACAGTAAAAAGTAATAAAATACAGGAGATTAAATGAACAAACAGAAAAACCAACATGATGAGAGTCAGAAGACCCAGCTAAAAGAAGAGTTGAGGCCCAAATATTTTAGATAATAAAAGAATTGACTAGAGACTCTAAAATAAGTGTATTTAAATGATTAAGGCCATAAAAGAAGAAATTAGAAGCATAAGAGAAGAATGACACTATAAAAATAGAATTTCTAGTATTAAAAAAACATAAATACTAAAAACTCGGTAAGCAAATAAAACAGCAGGTTAGATAAAGATGAAGAGAGAATTAGCAAATTAGAAGATCTACCTGAGAAAATTATCCAGAATTAACAGGAAAAAAAGAGACTAAAACAATAAAATAGATATTAAAAACATCAAAAACCTAGACAGTGGCCCTAATATATGGCATAAATTTCCTTCCCTTTTTCCCTTTCTTCGTTTTCTTTCTCCCTCTTACCTACCTCTGTATACCACCTCCATCCCTTCTCAACAAGCCACACCATGGCACTCAGTGAGACAGACACAGCCTCGCTGCCACCCCAGTACCACCCTGCCCCCAGTGGCCAGTTCCCTCAATGACATGTATATTTTTTGTCTTCTCTGTCTTTCGCTTCCTACCTTTTCTTTCTCTTGCCCACCTAGTACCATGTGCTGTCTTTACCCCTTCATGAGGGGCCGTGACGCACCGCTCGGCTAGAGAGCCACCTGTACACTACTCTCCCAGGACTGTCCTGCCCCCACCTGCCAGCTTCTGCCATGCCACCATTTTTTTTCTTTTCCGTGTTTCCCTTTTCTTTATTCTTCCCCTTACCCCCATATGCCACCTCCACCCCATGCTACCAGGCTGCACCTTACTGCCTTGACTAGATAGCCATTGGCCCACGGCCACCCTGAATCTGCCCTGCTGCCACCCGTGAGCTCCTGCTGCCCCATTTTCTGTTTTTCTTCTGTTTCTATCTCTTCTTTCTTTTCTTTCTCCCTCCCATCTAGCTCCAGCCAGCCCTTTGGCCTGCTCACCAGCCTCAACCAAGCTGCCAGTTTTTTTTTTTTTTTTAATTTCTTTTATTTATTTATTTCCTCTCACTTCCTTTTCCTTTTCCTTCTTCCTTGTACCTAGTCCCAAACGTCACTTCCCCACCCCTGCTACTGAATCTCTCCATGCTGCCACAGCTGCAAAGCCACCGATCTACTGCTGCCCCAGGTCCACCCCACCTCCACTGTGCCACCACTTCTTTTATTTTTCTTTTCTTTCTACTTCCTACCTAGCCTCATACACCACCTCCCCCCCTTTACTGATGCTCCCAGCTCTGGCCAGAGGCCCACCCACCAGTTACTCTTTTTTTTAAAAAAAATCTTTCTATCTTCTTTCTCTTCCCATCTAACCCTGTATGTCACACCCGCTTCCACCAGCCCCAGATGTGCTGCCATGTCTACAGCAACCTGATGTTCAGGCCAGCTGCTGCACTGGGCCAGCACTGCCCCACCACCACTTGACCAACCGCTGAATGGAGGGAAGTGAGTCTGCACCACTCCCCACCTGACACCCCCACCTATCTGGCAAGGGGCTGGGAAAGCTCCCACACTGCTTGTCTTAGTCATCTAGTGCTGCTATAACAGAAATACTACAAGTGGATGGCTTTAACAAAGAGAAGTTTATTTTCTCACAGTAAAGCAGGCTAAAAGTCCAAATTCAGGGTGTCAGCTCCAGGGGAAGGCTTTCTCTGTCTGTTAGCCTACTCTTCAATCTTCCCCCAGACTAGGAGCTTCTCAGGTTCAGGGACCCTGGGTCTAAAGGACACGCTCTGCTCCTGGCACTGCTTTCTTGGTGGTATGAAGTCCCCCTGCCTCTCTGCTCACTTCTTTCTTTTATATCTCAAGAGATTGCCTCAAGACACAATCCAATCTTGTAGATTGAGTACTGCCTCACTAACACAACTGCTGCCCATCCTCTCTCATCAACATCATTGAAGCAGGATTTACAACATATAGGAAAGTTACACAATACCAGGAATCATGGCCCAGCCAAATTGATACATATATATTTTTGGAGGACACAATTCAATCTATGACAGTGCTGGACCAACAACGGCAAACAGACAGTGCCCATCTAGTCTGCTCTCAATCACCTTACTAAGCATGCTCACCCACCTGTTGCTGTTCTGCCCACACGGACAAGGTGATGAGAACCATTGTACTTACAGATTAGCAAGTGGTAAAATGTGCCTGGCCTGTCCACCCTGACCTATCAAAACAAAACAGAAAAGCAGGATGAACCATACAAACATACAACCAATAAATAAAGACAATAGTGCCTTAATGTCTAGGAGACAGTAGACAATATGGAAACATATAAAAAACCAGGGCAAGATGGCTTCAGCAAATGACCAAAATAAAGAATCAGATGACGTTTTTGGTAGAAGAAAAGGCAGTAGAACTACCTGATATGGAATTCAAAAGACTAATATTTAGGACTGTCCAAGAGATAAGGAAAGAATCAAGGAAATCACAGATGAAAACATAGCTGTAATCAAGGAAAACAGAAAAAGCAATAAAAGAATTCAGAAAAATAATACAAGTACAAAACGTCAAAATGAATAAACAATTAGAAATCATAAAAAAACAGCAACTAGAAATCCAAAAAACAGACAAAAAAATTTCAGAAATGGACAACTTAATGGAAAGTTTTTGGGGACATATTTAAAACAATGAAAGACAGAATCAGTGAGATTGAAGACAAATCCATGGGTGCCACTTTGAGAAAAAACCAAAGAATGAAGACAAATGAAGAAAAACTAAGAATTATGTGGGAAACAGTCAAGAGCAAAAATTTGAGCATGATTGCAGTTCCAGAACAGGAGAAGAAACTGGAAAACACAGAGAAAATTGAAGATTTCCTGGCAGGTAATTTCCTAAATATCACAAAAGATGAAAAGCTGACCATCCCAGAAGCTTGATGAACCCCATGTAAGATAAACCGTAGAAGAAAGTCACTAAGACACATCATAATCACACCTGCCAAAACCAAAGACATAGAAAAAATCCTGACAGCATCTCGAGAAAAACAAAAAGTCACTTACTAAGGGGAAACAACAAGACTAAGTTCTGGTTACTTGACAGAAACTATGTAGACAAGAAGGTAGTGGGATGACATATATAAAACCCTGAAAGAAAAAAACTGCCAAACAAGAATAATATATAATGAAAAACTCTCTCTCACATACAAAGACGAAATTAGGACATTTCCAGATAAACCAAAATTAAGAGAACTGGCAAAAACCAAACCAAACTTATAAGAAACATTTAAGGGAGTCCTCCAGTTAGAGAACCAACAACATCAGAGAGCAACCGGAGTCTAATACACAGGACAGTGTCAGCCAGGTACCATTCTAGGTAAAGAAGCCTCAATAATAAAACTAAGCTAAAAGACTTAAGACAGGGAAACATAGATGTAAATCTGTAAATGATGACAATATCAAAACAAAAAAGGGGGAATAAACGGTGTAGGTATAGGAGTTTCAAATGGAGAGGAAGTCAAGGTAACGTCAAGTAATAAAATAGTGGTTCAAACTTAGGAAGTTAAGGGTAAATTTCAAGGTAGCCACAAAGAAAGCTAACAAATCTATTCATCAGAATAAAAAAAGAAGAAAACATAAAGATTCAGTAAACACAAAATCTACAATAACATAAGAAAAGAAAGTCCACAAACAAAAGGAACTCAGCACAGGAGAGTAGGAGTAACAAAGTAAATGTTAGCCCCACAAAAGAAAAAAAAAAGCACAATATGACTGTAATAAACATACCTCTCAATAATCACATTGAATACAAATGGTTTAAATGCACCTGTAAAGAGACAGAGTGGCAGAATGGATTTAAAAGAAAAAACAAAAACCACAACTTATTAGTATGCTGTCTACAAGAGACATATTTTAGACAAGAAGACATGAATTTATTAAAAATCAAAGGGCGGAAAAAATAAATCAGGCAAATGGTAACAATAAGAGGTCAGGAGTGGCAATAGTAATCTCAGATACAACAGACTTTAAGGCAAAATTAACTATAAAAGACAAGGAAGGACATTATATGGTTATTAAAAGGACAATTCACCAAGAAGATATAATCTTAATAAATATCTATGCATCCAACAACAGGGCCCCAAAATACATAAAACAAACTCTAATGGTACCAAAAAGAGAAATAGACAGTTCCACAATAACAGTAGGAGATTTCAACACACTACTCTCAGTAAAGGACAAAACTTCTATAAAGAAACTCAACAGAGATATAGAAGATCTAAAAGGCAAATGAACAACAGGACCTCGTAGACATATAATGAACACTCCACTCAACAGCAGCAGAATACATATTCTTTTCCAAAGTACATGAACCTTCTCCAGAATAAGCCAAACAGAAAGTCTCAATAAAGTCCAAAACACTGAAATAATACAAAGCATTCTCTCTGATCACAGTGCCATAAAAGTAGAAATTGATAACAGGAAAAGCAAGGATAAAAAAAATCAAATATGAAAAACTGAATAACTCCTTGCTTAAAAACAACTGGGTAATAGAAGAAACCAAACAGGGAACAAAAAACTTCTTAGAATCAAATGAGAATGAAAACCACTGGGACACAGCAAAGGGAGTGCTCAGAGGTAACTTCACAGCAACAAGCACACATCAAAAAACAAGAATGGGCCAAAATCAAAACATTAGACCTACAGCTTGGAATCAGAAAGAGAATAGCAAAAGAAGTCAATAGCCACCAGAAGAAAGGAAATAATAAAGATTTGAGCAGAAACAAACAAGAGAACAGAAAAAAAAAAAAAAAAAGAATTGATGAGACCAAAATTTGGTTCTTTGAAAAGATAAACAAAATCGACAAACCTCTGGCCAAATTGACAAAAGAAAAACAGGAGAGGAAGCAAATAACACAAATAAGAAAGTAGATGGGTGGACATTACAACAGACCCAGCTGAAATAAAAAGGATCATAAGAGAATACCATAAAAAATTGTATTCCAACATATTTGAGAACCTAGAGGAATGCACAAATTTCTAAAAACATACTACCTACCTAAACTAACACAAACAGAAAATCTTAACAATCCCATAACAACAGAAGAGATTGAAGAGGTAATTAAAAAAATTCCCAACAACAATGGCAACAAAAAATCCTGGCATGGAAGGGTTCTCTGTAGAATTCTATCAAACATTCAGAGATCTTACACCAGTACTACTCAAACTATGTTAGAGAATAGATAAGTAAGGAATACTTATCTGAATACTTATCTGAATTCATTCTATGAAGCCAGCATAATCCTGATACCAAAACCAGGAAATGACACCAGAAAAAAAGAAATCTACAGACCAATATCTCTCATGGATATAAACCAAAAAACCAAATCCACTGCCATTGAGTTGATTCCGACTCATAGCGACCCACAGAGTTTCCAAGGAGCGCCTGATGGATCCGAACTACTGACCTTTGGTTAGCACCCATAGCACTTAACCACTACTCCACCAGGGTTTCCTCATGAATATAGATGCAAAATTCTTAACAATGTTCTAGCCAATAGAATTCAGCACCATATCAAAAAATAATACACCATGACCAAGTGGGATTCATATCAGGTATGCAAGTATGGTTCAACATTAGAAAATCAATCAATGTAATCCACCAGATAAATAAAACAACAGAAAAGAATCACGTGATCATTTCAATCAAAGTAGAACAGACATTTGAAAAAGTATAACACCCATTCTTGATAAAAACTATCAGCAAAATAGGAATAAAAATTCCTCAACCTAAAAAGAGCATCTATACAAAACCAACATCTAACATAATTCTCAACAGAGAAGGGTTGAATTCATTCCTTCTGAGAGCAAGAACAAGACAAGGATGCCCTTTATCATCACTGCTGTTGAACATTGTGCTAGAAGTCCTAGCTAGAGCAATAAGTCAAGAAAGGGCATCCAAATTGGAAAGGAAGAAGTGAAAATATCCCTACTCACAGAAAATATGATAGTATACATAGAGAACCCTAAAATTTCCACAAGAAAAGTACTGGAACTAATAGATTCAGCAGAGTAGAGAATACATTATCAACATACAAAAATCAGTTGGATTCCTATACACCAACGAACAGAAACTTCAAAAAGGAAATCGAGAAAACAGTATCACATATAATCACCCCTAAAAAAATAAAATACTTAGGAATAAATCTGACCAGGGGCATAAAAGGCCTATGCAAAGAAAACTACAGAACACTACTGCAGGAACCAAACGAGATGTACGTGAATGGAAAAATATACATGTCAGTGGATAGGAAGACTCAACGTTGTGAAAATGTCAATTCTAATGAAAGCTACAATTCTAATGAAAGCTATCTACAGGTAGAATGCAATCTGGATCCAAATACCAATAGCATTCTTTAATGGGTGGATAAACCAATCACTAACTTTATATGGAAAGGAAAGAGGTTCCAGATAAGCTAAGCATTATTGAAAAAGAAGAACAAAGTAGGAGGCCTAATACTATACGATCTCAAAACCTACTACACAGCCATGGTAGCCAAAATGGCCTGGTACTGGAACGATGACAGACAAGTACACCAATGGAACAGAATTGAGGACCTAGCTTAACACCATCCACCTAAGGTCAGCTGACCTTTGACAAAGGTTCAAAGTCCATTAAAAACTGACAAAACAAAATATCCATCCATAAAAAACAAAGCGCCAACACAAACACCAGAAGAGAAACCAGATAACTGGGAGCTCCTAAAAATCAAACACCTACGCTCATCCAAAGACTTCACCATAAGAGTAAAAAGGCTACCTACAGACTGGGAAGAAGTTTTTAGCTATGACATTTCCGATCAGCACCTGATCTCTAAAATCTACATGATACTGCAAAAACTCAACTGCAAAAAGGGAAATAACCCAATTAAAAAATGAGCGAAGGATATGAACAGACACTTCACTAAAGAAGACATTCAGGTAGCTAACAGATAGATGAGGAAATGCTCAAGATCATTAGCCGTTCAAGAAATGCAAATCGAAACTACAATGAGATTCCATCTCACTCCAACAAGGCTGGCATTAATCCAAAAAACACAAAATAATAAATGTTGGCGAGGTTATGGAGAGACTGGAACACTTACACACAGTTGGTGGGAATGTAAAATGGTACAACCACTTTGGAAATCAATTTGGCACTTCCTTAAAAAACTAGAAATAGAACTACCATACAATCCAGCATTCCCACTCCTTGGAAGATATCTTAGAGAAATAAGAGCCTTTACACTAACAGATATATGCACACCCATGTTCATTGCAGCATTGTTTACAAAAACAAAAAGGTGGAAGCAACCAAGGTGCCCATTGATAGATGAATGGATAAATTAATTATAGTATATTCACACAATGGAATACTACACATCAATAAAGAACAATGATGAATCCATGAGACGTTTCATAACACGGAGGAATCTGGAAGGCATTATGCTGAGTGAAATTAGTCAGTTGCAAAAGGACAAATATCTCATGAGACCACTATTACAAGAATTTGAGAAATAGCTTACACACAGAAGAAAATATTCTTTGATGGTTACGAGAATGGGAAGGGAGAGAGGGAGAGGGGTATTTGCTAATTAGATAGTACACAAGAACTATTTTAAGTGAAGGGAAAGACAACACACAATACAGGCGAGGTCAGCACAATTGGACTAAACCAAAAGCAAAGAAGTTTCCTGAATAAACTGAATGCTTCACAGGCCAGTGTAGCAGGGGTGGGGGTTTAGGGACCACGGTTTTAGGGGACATCTAGGTCAACTGGCATAATAAAATCTATTATGCATTCTGCACTCCACTTTGGAGAGTGGCGTCTGGGGTCTTTAAACTCTATAGCAAGTGGCCATCTAAGATGCATTGATTTGTCTCAGCCCACCTGGAGCAAAGGAGAATGAAGAACACCAAAGACACAAGGTAATTATGAGCCCAAGAGAAAGAAAGGGCCACATAAAGCAGAGACTACATCAGCTTGAGACCAGAAGAACTAGATGGTGCCCAGCTATAACTGATGACTGCCCTGACAGGGAAGACAACAGGGAACCCCTGAAGGAGCTGGAGAGCAGTGGGATGCAGACTTCAAATTCTCTAAAAAGACCAGACTTAATGGTCTGAATGAGACTAGAAGGACCCCAGAGGTCATGGTCCCTAGGCCTTCTGTTAGCCCAGGACACAAACCATTCCCAAAGCCAACTCTTCAGACAGGGATTGAACTGGTCTGTAGGATAGAAAATGATACTGATGAGGAGTGAGCTTCTTGGATCAAGCAGACACATGAGACTACGTGGGCACTTACTGTCTGGAGGGGAGATGAGAAGGCAGAGGGCGTCAGAAGCTGGCTCAGTGGACATGAAAACAGAGGGTGGAGAGAAGGAGTGTGCTGTCTCATTAGGAGGAGAGCAACTAAGAGTATATGGCAAGGTGTATATAAATTTTTGTATGAGCAAATGACTTGATTTGTAGACTTTCACTTAAAAAAGAAAAAAGCACAGTAAAAATTAAAAAAAAAGTCTGGATAAGACAAAAAACTGAGCTCTTCGAGTCCTTTTACACAGCAGTCTCGCTTATGGAAATTTATTCTAGGGAAATCATTCACTCGTATGCCAAAGATACGCATAAAGGTTATTCATCACCATATTGTTTATAATAGGAAAAATGTGTAATAACTGACCACAGCTCATTTTGGTTTGTGCATATAATGGAATACTTTGTATCCTTTTATAAGATGTTTCAGAAATGTTTAAATTGATACAAAATATGTTTGGAATATATCATTAAGTAAAAAGGGTAATTCAAAAAGTATTTTATCATTCATACACAGAAGAACAAGTATTAAGGAATAAAATTGATTGTCTTTGGGTAGAAAAAAAAAAAAGACCAGACCCATACCTCACATTATACATAAAAATTAACTCAAAGTGAATCAAATGCCTCGACATAAAACCTAAAACTATAAAGACCATGGAAGGAAAAATAGAGACAACTCTAGGGACCATAATATATGGCATAAATAGAATACAAGCCATAACTAACAATGGGCAAGCACCAGAAGATAAACTAGATAGCTGGGAGCTCCTAAAGATTAAACACTTATGTTCATTGAAACACTTCACCGAAAATGTAAAGAGAACCTACAGATTGGGGAAAAACAAAAAATTGGCTATGACGTATCTGACAAACAACTAATCTCTAAAATCTACAAGCTACTACAACATCTCAACAACAAAAAGATAAATAATCCAGTTAAAAAATGGGCAAAGGATTTGAAGAGATACTTCACCAAAGAAGACATTCAGGCAGCTAACAGACACACAAGGAAATGCTCACTATCATTAGCCATTAGAGAAATGCAAATCAAAGCTACATTGAGATACTGTCTCACCCCAACATTACTGGCACTAATCAAAAAAAGAAAATAACAAGCATTGGAGAGGTTGTGGGGAGATTGAAACTCTTGGGCACTGCTGGTGGGAATGTAAAATGGTCCAAGTACTGTGGAAAACAATACGGCACTTCCTTGGAAAGCTAGAAATACTATAATATTCAGCAATCCCACTCCTGGGCATATATCCTAAATAAGACCTGTCACATGAAGAGGCATATGCACACCCATGTTCACTGCAGCATTATTCACAATAGCAAAAAGGTGGAAACAATCTAAGCACCCATCAACATATGAATTGATAAACAAATTATGGCACATACACACAATGGAATGCTCCTCAGTGATAAAGAACAATGATGAGTTCTCAAAATATCTCACAATGTGGATGCATCTGGAGGGCATATGCTGAGTGAAATAAGTTAATCACAAAAGGACAAATATTGTATGAGACCATTTTTATAAAAGCTCAAGAAAAGGTTTACACAAGAAAGAAACAATTTTTGATGTTTATAAAGTAGGGGACGGGTAGGAAGAGAAAATCATTAACTAGATGGTAGATAAGTTTTAACTCTGGTGAATGGAAAGATAGTACACAATATAGGGGAAGTCAGCACAGCTTGAGTAAGACAAAGTCACAGAAGCTTCACAGGCACATCCAAACACTCGAAAAGTCTGAGTTACTGGGGCTGAGGGCTGGGGACCATGATCTTGGGGGTCATCTAGGTTAATTGGCATAACAAAGTTCATAAAGAAAATGTTCTACATCCAACTTCTCTGCTCTGAGTAGCATCTGGGGTCTTAAAAGCTTGCGAGAGGCCATCTAAGTACATCTACTGATCCCATCCCATCTGGAGCAAAGGAGAATGAAGAAAACCAAAGACATAAGGCAAATATTAGTCCAAAGGGTCAATGGGCCAGATGTACCATAGCCTCAACTAGCCTGAGCCCCAAAGAGCTAGGTGGTGCCTGGCTACCACTACCGGCAGCTCTGACGGGGATCACAATAGAGGATCCCGGACACAGTGGGAAAAAAATGTAGAACAAAATTCAAATTCACAAAAAACATAACAAAATAAAAGCAAACAAACAAACAAACAGAAACAGTCTTATTGGTCTGACAGAGACTGGAAGAACCCCTGATACTCTGGCCCCCGAACACTCTTTTAACTCAGAACTGAAGCTACTCCTGAAGTTCACCCTTCAACCAAAGATTAGTCAGGTCTATAAAACAAACAATAACATACATGAAGAATATGCTTCTTAGTTCAATCATGTATATGAGACTAAAAGGACAACACCCCCTGCCCAAAAGCAATGACTAGAAGGCAGGAAGAGACAGGAATAATGGAGGAATGGAAACCGGAAACTGGGATGTAGAAGGGAGAGTGCTGACGCATCAAGGGGATTGCAACCAATATCGCAAAACAATTTGGGTATAAATCGTTGAGTGAGAAACTAATATGCTCTGCAAATTTTCACCTAAAGTGCAGTTAAAAAAAAAAAAAAGCATCCCAATAAAAAAAACAATTTTCTAAAAGAGAATTGTTTAGACTTTTCACTACTTCTCAGCAGTCCCAAAAAGACCAAATGATGATATATAGTGATACATATAGTGATACATTAAAATGTTGAACCGAAATAAAAATCATACTAGAATCCCACAGCCAGCTAAATCATCATTCAAGAGTCAGGGTAAAATACAGACATTTCAGACAAAAACCGAGAGAGTTTACTATTCATAGAGTATTTTTGAAAGAAGTAGTATATACTTCAGGAAGAGGGAAATTGAACCCAGAGAGGAGTGGGGTAAAAAAGCAGCGATTTTTTTATTTTCTACATTTTTCTGATGTCTCAAAATTAAAGTAAAACAAAATAAAATAAAACATTTTCTATCTATTTATCTATTCTATATCTATCTAAAGAAGCACAGCTCCTGGTTGCAAACTTCTCCGAATAATTAAGTTCTAGACTAAAGGTAGTTTTTTTTATTTTTTTGCCTCTCAGCAGAATTGTTCTCAATCAAAAGTACCTGAGATAGGTTTCCTTAGGAAAAAGAAAGGAAAAAGCAAAACCTTCAACAGGTCTTTAGAGAATTGTTCTCTGGTAAAAGTTTGTGAGTCTCATGGTTTTAAAAACATACACTTCTACAGGTCACCTCTGGCTGAAAACCAAAAGCTTTGTTACAAAAAAATTACTGAAATTCTCTGCAAGAAGGTGAATCATCCATTTATAAGGCAGTCGAAGTCTCAGGAGACCTTGTCTAATGCAGATGAATGAGTTGAAAAGAATGCTAAGCCTTTGTTTCACAGATTTTAATTCTCTGACTAGATACTTCTCTGGGGGTAGTGAGAAGGAAATTTATGGAATAGTAAAAATTTGTAAACTTAAAGTTAAGAAGACATTCCTAAAGGAAATGTAAGATTTTGTTTTGTTTTTAATGTGGAAAATGGCAAGAGGGGCTGTAAAAATGATGGATGCTGGAGAACCGATGTTTCAAAACCTGTAAGGAATGCAAGGTACCAATGAAGAGAACAATACTATATCGGGAAATGAAATGTGGCAATAAAAATCTCTAATGGGGAAAGGAGCTTTCCAAAAAGAGGTTTTGTAATTCTATCATTCATTTGGCAAAGGTTCGAGCCCTTTTTTGGGTTGCCAGGAAAGATGCTTAAATCACAATTTTTATAGTTTCCTTCAATGGAATTGCAGGAAAATGGCCAAATATGCATGATTGAATATGGAATCAAATCTGATGAGCTGTGTTGTACTCTATATTGGGACTTGAATCCTCAATTTGGCTCCTTCCTTAGCTTCTTAGTCATTGTTCAATTGAGGGAGATTTATTGAGCCCGACTCTGTGCCAGAAAGTGTGCAAGGAGTCCAGAGGTCCTACTTCATTTCTCGAGGCCATTATTCTCCTTGGCAATTACTTCACAACTCTTCTCAATCTTCCAACACTTCATCCATCCTCTTCCCTCATAGCTGATGACCTTTCTCCTTATCTCATTGAGAAGATAGCAGCTAACAGAAGAGAGCATCCACTGTTTCCACCAGCTGTATCTACACATCCATCCTCAGCCTGCTGTCTGGTTACAGTGATTAACTGTCTGGACTCCAACCTGGGGCCAAACCCTCCACAGGTGCACTGGATCCCTTCTCCTGTCATTGACTCAAGGACTTAGCTCCAGCCATTCTCCTTTATCTTCTGCATCAGTTTTTCTCTGGCCTGGGATCATTTCCACTATCATTCAAGCACCTCCCTTGTTTCTACATGCACCCTCCACAAAGAGTTGTCTGTACATGCAGTCACCACTTTCTCTCCTCTCATTCTCTCTTGAAACCCTCCAAACAGGCTCTCATTTCCACCACTCTACCAAAACAGCTCTTGCCAAGTTCACTGACAACTTCATGTTGCCAAGTCCAATGATCAGATCTCAGTCCTCAGCATTTGACACAGTTAATCATGTCTTCTTTTTGACAGAATTTCACCACTTATTTTGGTTCTGTTTCTTATCTCAGTGTCCTTTGATTTACAAGGTTATTTCTTATATTCCTGACCTCTAACTCCTGGAAGCAGCAGTCAAGAAATCAAATAATGCATCGGATTGGGCAAATCTGCTGTGAAAGATCTCTTTAAATCATTAAAAAGTGAAGATTTCACTTTAGTGACTAAGGTGCACATGATGTTCACTTAGAGCACAATAAAAATTATTAAAAAAAAATTACCATCATCCTTCTCCTGCATTTATGACTGGTGCCCCACACATACTAGCTCCTTGTTGTCAATTGTTGAATTATATTCCCTCAAAATATCTGTTGGAATCCTCTCTCTTATACCTGTGGAAATAACACTGTTTGTGAATAGGGTTTTATGTTATGTTAGTGAGGCCATATCAGTGTAGGCTGTGTCCTAAATCTAATCACCTTTGACTTATAAAAAGAGCAGATTAAACACAGGAGTAAGCACAAAATAGGGGGGGCGGGGAGAGATATTTGCTGTATGAACATCTCAAGGAACCGAGGAACACTATAGCTACAGAAGCTAAAAGAAATAAGGATTTTCCCCTAGAGCCGACAGAGAGAGCCTTCCCCTATAGCCAGTGCTCTGAATTCAGACTTCTAGCCTCTACAATTGTGAAAAAATAAATTTGGGTTTTTTAAAGCCATCCACTTGTGGTATTTCTGTTACAACAGCACTAGCTAACTGAGCCACTCTCCTATAGTTTAATCTCCATAGACCCCGTTAAAAAAAAACCCAGATGAATCTCCATAGAGTCATCAGTAAATCCTTCTAAAACTTAGATCACTTCTCCCCTTTTGCTCCTAACCCTCCAAAGGCTTTCATGTCATTTAAGTAAGTAATTAAGCCCTTACAGAGGTCCACCATGTCCTGAGATATAATGAGGACATTATGTCTCTGACCTCATCTATTCCCATTCCTCACTCCACCCCAGCCAAGTCGGCCTCAGCACCCTCCCACTTCAGCACCTTTGTGCTCTGTTCTCTCTCTGCTGAATGCTCTTCCCCCCCATGGCTTATTCCCTTCCTTCCTTCACGTCTCCACTTAAATTTTACCCTGTAGAAGAGGCCTTCCTAGTCACCTGTTTGTAAGATAGCACCACCTCCTTATCACTCTCTAGCCCCATCTAGCTGCATTAGAATGTGTTGAGGATACAAAGTTTTTCTCTGAATTTTAAGATAAAATTTGCTCTCATTAACTGAAATTTTAGAAACAATTCAGGCTTCATTGATTGGAGACTGATTTTTTTTTTTTTAAATAATTTTTATTGAGCTTTAAGTGAACGTTTACAAATCAAGAGAGTCTGTCACATATAAGCTTGTATACACCTTACTCCATACTCCCACTTATTCTCCCCCTAATGGGTCAGCCCGCTCCCTCCTTTCAGTCTCTCCTTTCATGCTGGTTTTGCCAGTTCCTAACCCTCTCTACCCTCCCATCTCCCCTCCAGACAGGAGATGCCAACACAGTCTCAAGTGTCCACCTGATACAAGTAGCTCACTCTTCATCATCATCTCTCTCCAACCGATTGTCCAGTCCCTTCCATGTCTGATGAGTTGTCTTTGGGAATGGTTCCTGTCCTGGGCCAACAGAAGGTTTGGGGACCATGACCACTGGGATTCTTCTAGTCTCAGTCAGACCATTAAGTCTGGTCTTTTTATGAGAATTTGGGGTCTGCATCCCACTGATCTCCTGCTCCCTCAGGGGTTCCCTGTTGTGCTCCCTGTCAGGGCAGTCATCGGTTGTGGCCGGGCATCATCTAGTGTAAGACTCTGGTTCATGTGGCCCTTTCTGTCTCTTGGGTTCATAGTTGTCGTGTGACCTTGGTGTTCTTGTTCTTCATTCTCCTTTGATCCAGGTGGGTTGAGACCCATTGATGCATCTAGATGGCCGCTTGTTAGCATTTAAGACCCCAGATGCCACATTTCAAAGTGGGATGCAGAATGTTTTCATAATGGTATTATTTTGCCAATTGACTTAGAAGTTCCCTTAAGCCATAGTCCCCAAACCCCCACCTTTGCTCCGCTGACCTTTGAAGCATTCATTTTATCCAGGAAACTTCTTTGCTTTTGGTCCAGTCCATTTGAGCTGACCTTCCGTGTATTGAATATTGTCCTTCCCTTCACCTAAAATAGTTCTTATCTACTAACTAATCAGTACATAACCCTCTCCCACACTCCCTCTCTCCCCTCCTCGTAACCACAAAAGTATGTGTTCTTCTCAGTTTATACTATTTCTCAAGATCTTATAATAGTGGTCTTATACAATATTTGTCCTTTTGCCTCTGACTCATTTCATTCAGCATAATGCCTTCCAGATTCCTCCATGTTATGAAATGTTTCACAGATTCGTCACTGTTCTTTATTGATGCATAGTATTCCATTGTGTGAATATACCACAATTTATTTAATCATTCATCCGTTGATGGACACCTTGGTTGCTTCCAGCTTTTTGCTATTGTAAACAGAGCTGCAATAAACATGGGTGTGCATATATCTGTTAGTGTGAAGGCTCTTATTTCTCTAGGGTATATTCCAATGAGTAGGATTTCTGGGTTGTATGGTAGTTCTATTTCTAACTTTTTAAGAAAACGCCAGATAGATTTCCAAAGTGGTTGTACTGTTTTACATTCCCACCAGCAGTGTATAAGAGTTCCAATCTCTCCACAGCCTCTCCAACATCTATTATTTTGTGTTTTTTGGAGTAATGCCAGCCTTGTTGGAGTGAGATGGAATCTCATCGTAGTTTTAATTTGCATTTCTCTAATGGCTAATGATCGAGAACATTTTCTCACGTATCTGTTAGCTGCCTGAATATCTTCTTTAGTGAAGTGTGTGTTCATATCCTTTGCCCACTTCTTGATTGGGTTGTTTGTCTTTTTGTGGTTGAGTTTTAACAGAATCATATAGATTTTAGAGATCAGGCGCTGGTCAGAGATGTCATAACTGAAAATTCTTTTCCTATCTGTAGGTGGTCTTTTTACTCTTTTGGTGGTCTTTAGATGAGCATAGGTGTTTGATTTTTAGGAGCTCCGAGTTATCTGGGTTCTCTATGTCATTTTTGGTAATATTTTGTATTCTGTTTATGCCTAGGATTAGGGCTCCTAACGTCCCTATTTTTTCTACCATGATCTTTATCGTTTTAGTCTTTATGTTTAGGTCTTTGATCCACTTGGAGTTAGTTTTTGTGCATGGTGTGAGGTATGGGTCCTGTTTCATTCTTTTGCAAATGGATATCCAGTTATGCCAGCACCATTTGTTAAAAAGACTATCTTTTCCCCAATTAACTGACACTGGGCCTTTGTCAAATATCAGCTGCTCATATGTGGATGGATTTATGTCTGGGTTCTCAATTCGGTTCCATTGGTCTATGTGCCTGTTGTTGGTTGTACCAGTACCAGGCTGTTTTGACTACTGTGGCTGTATAACAGGTTCTAAAATCAGGTAGAGTGAGGCCTCCCACTTTCTTCTTCTTTTTCAGTAATGCTTTACTTATCCAAGGCTTCTTTCCCTTCCATATGAAGTTGGTGATTTGTTTCTCCATCACATTAAAAAATATCATTGGAATTTGGATTGGAAGTGCATTGTATGTATAGACGGCTTTTGGTAGAATAGACATTTTTACTATGTTAAGTCTTCCTATCCATGAGCAAGGTATGTTTTTCCACTTAAGTAGGTCCTTTTTAGTTTCTTGCAGTAGTACTTTGTAGTTTTCTTTGTATAGGTCTTTTACATCTTTGCTAAGATTTATTCCTAAGTATTTTATCTTCTTGGGGGCTGCTGTGAATAGTATGGATTTGGTGATTTCCTCTTCAATGTTCTTTTTGTTGATGTAGAGGAATCCAAGTGATTTTTGTATGTTTATCTTATAACCTGAGACTCTGCCAAACTCTTCTATTAGTTTCAGTAGTTTTCTGGAGGATTCCTTAGGGTTTCCCATGTATAAGATCATGTCATCTGCAAATAGAGATAATTTTACTTCCTCCTTGCCAATCTGGATGCCTTTTATTTCTTTGTCTAGCCTAATTGCTCTGGCTAGGACCTCTAGCACAATGTTGAATAAGAGCGGTGATAAAGGGCATCCTTGTCCGGTTCCCGTTCTTAAGGGAAATGCTTTCAGGCTCTCTCCATTTAGAGTGATGTTGGCTGTTGGCTTTGTATAGATGCCCTTTCTTATGTTGAGGAATTTTCCTTCAATTCCTATTTTGCTGAGAGTTTTTATCATGGATGGGTGTTGGACTTTGTCAAACACCTTTTCTGCATCAATTGATAAGATCATGTGGTTTTTGTCTTTTGTTTTATTTATATGGTGGATTACATTAATGGTTTTTCTAATATTAAACCAGCCTTGCATACCTGGTATAAATCCCACTTGGTCGTGGTGGATTATTTTTTTGATATGTTGTTGAATTCTATTGGCTAGAATTTTGTTGAGGATTTTTGCATCTATGTTCATGAGGGATATAGGTCTATAATTTTCTTTTTTTGTGATGTCTTTACCTGGTTTTGGTATCAGGGAGATGGTGGCTTCATAGAATGAGTTAGGTAGTATTCCGTTATTTTCTATGCTTTGAAATAGCTTTAGTAGTAGTGGTGTTAACTCTTCTCTGAAAGATTGGTAGAACTCTGCAGTAAAGCCGTCCGGGTCAGGGCTTTTTTTTGTTGGGAGTTTTTTGATTACCGTTTCAATCTGTTTTTTTGTTATGGGTCTATTTAGTTGTTCTACTTCTGATTGTGTTACTTTAGATAGGTAGTGTTTTTCTGGGAATTCATCCATTTCTTCAAGGTTTGCAAATTTGTTAGAGTACAATTTTTCGTAATAATCTGATATGATTCTTTTAATTTCAGTTGGGTCTGTTGTGATATGGCCCATCTCGTTTCTTATTTGGGTTATTTGTTTCCTTTCCTTATTTCTTTAGTCAGTCTGGCCAATGGTTTATCAGTTTTGCTTATTTTTTCAAAGAACCAGCTTTTGGCTTTGTTAATTCTTTCAATTGTTTTCCTGTTCTCTAATTCATTTAGTTCAGCTCTAATTTTTATTATTTGTTTTCTTCTGGTACCTGATGGATTCTTTTGTTGCTCACTTTCTATTTGTTCAAGTTGTAGGGACAGCTCTCTGATTTTGGCTCTTTCTTCTTTTTGTATGTGTGCATTTATCGATATAAATTGGCCTCTGAGAACTGCTTTTGCTGTGTCCCAGAGGTTTTGATAGGAAGTGTTTTCATTCTCATTGCATTCTATGAATTTCTTTATTCCCTCCTTAATGTCTTCTATAACCCAGTCTTTTTTCAGGAGGATATTGTTCAGTTTCCAAGTATTTGATTTCTTTTCCCTAGTTTTTCTGTTATTGATTTCTAGTTTTATTGCCTTGTGGTCTGAGAAGATGCTTTGTAATATTTCGATGTTTTGGATTCTGCAAAGGTTTGTTTTATGACCTAACATGTGGTCTATTCAGGAGAATGTTCCATGTGCTCTAGAAAAAAAAGTATACTTTGCAGCAGTTGGGTGGAGTGTTCTGTATAAGTCAATAAGGTCAAATTGGTTGATTGTTGTAATTAGGTCTTCCGTGTCTCTATTGAGCTTCTTACTGGATGTCCTGTCCTTCTCCGAAAGAGGTGTGTTGAAGTGGAGACTCTGATTTCATAAAAATATTGTCATTGTTAGTTGCCATCAAGTTGATTCCAACTCATGGAGACTCCTGTGTGCAGAGTAGAACTGATGATCCATAGAATTTTCAAGGCTGTGACATTTTACAAGCAGACTGCCAGGCCTGTCTTCCAAATATGTATAGCCCTGGTGGCATAGTGGTTAAGCTGTCATGGATTGAATTATGTCCCCCCCAAAATGTGTGTATCAGTTTGGCTGGGCCATGATTCCTGGTATTTTGTGATTTTCCTGTATGTTGTAAATCCTGCCTCTATGATGTTAATGGGGGAGGATGGGCAGCAGTTGCGTTAGTGAGGCAGGACTCAGTCTACAAGACTGGATTGTGTCTTGAGGCAATCTCTTGAGATATAAAAGAAAGAAGTGAGAAGAGAGACAGGGGTACATAATACCACCAAGAAAGCAGTGCCAGGACCCAGGGTCCCTGTACAGAGAAGCTCCTAGTCTGGGGGAGATTGATGAAAAGGCCGACAGAGAGAGAAAGCCTTCCCCTGGAGCCGACACCCTGAATTTGGACTTTTAGCCTACTTTACTGTGAGAAAATAAACTTCTCTTTGTTAAGGCCATCCACTTGTGGTATTTCTGTTATAGCAGCACTAGATATCTAAGACAGAATTTGGTACCAAGAGAGTGGGGTGCTGCTCTAACAGATGCCTAAAATGTGGAAGTGGTTTTGAAACTCTGAATGGATAGAGAACCAACAGCAGTGGAGAACCTGCAGTGGCAGAGAAGCACCAACAGGAGAGTACCAGCAGCAATGGAACCAGGTGACCAGCTCAAGATGCTGCTAGAGCCAACCCACGGAGCAAGAGAGCTGAGTGCCTGTGTGCAGGAGGCTTCCTGGTCGGGTGGGGTGTCTCCAGGCACTTATTGGCAGAGCTGCAATGCTTTGAAATACTTGCCCCAGCAGGGCAGATGTGGGTGTGAGGCCCAAGGAGTCGAGAGGCCAAGAAACCAGGAAGTAGAAGCTGAAGAGACAAAGAACACAAGAAGCTGAGGTGCCTCTGTCTCAAAAGGTATGGCCATGACCTCTGGGGTTTCAAAGGGTGGAGCCATGGCCTCTGGTGTTTCTAAGGGTGGCGTTGCCACTCAGATGGACTAGGATAATGGTGTGCCTAAAGCTGAGGGAGCAGAGCTGCCATCCCAGTGGGCCTGGAAGATGGAGCTGAAGCCCAGGGCTGAGGGGCCTCCACGCAGAACCTGGAGAGTGTGACCAATACCTACAGCCTGGAAGGCAGGGCCATTTGACTTGCTTGGTGCCTGTTACCCCTTCTTTTCCTCCAGTTTTTCCCATTTGTAGTGGAAATGTCTGGCTTGTGCGTGTTCTGCCATTGTATCTTTGGAAGCAAATAACTTGTATTCCAGATTTCACAGATGAAGAGGAATTTTTGCATTTTGGACTTGGGCTCAGACTTCTGCTGTATGATGGGGTGATTTTGTTTTGCATGTTGAAAGATGTGATTTTGGGGGGGCCAAAGGGTGGAATGTCATAGATTGAATTATGTCCCTCCCAAAATGTGTGTATCAGTTTGGCTGGGCCGTTAATTCCCAGTATTGTGTGATTTTCCTATGTGTTGTAAATCCTGCCTCTATGATGTTAATGAGAGAGGATGGGGAGCAGTTGTGTTGGTGAGGCAGGACTCAATCCACAAGACTGGACTGTGTCTTGAGGCAATCTCTTGAGATATAACAGAAAGAAGCAAGCAGAGATACAGGGGTACCTTATGCCACCAAGAAAGCAGTGCTGGGAGCAAAGCGTGTCTTTTGGACCCAGGGTCCCTGCATAGAGAAGCTCCCAGTCTAGGGGAAGATTGATGAGAAAGCCAAAAGAGAGAGAAAGCCTTCCCCTGGAGCTGATGTCCTGAATTTGGACTTTTAGTTCACTTTACCGTGAGAAAATAAACTTCTCTTTGTTAAAGCTATCCACTTGTGGTGTTTCTGTTATAGCAGCACTGGATAACTAGGCAGCTACTAACCAAAAAGTTAGCAGCTTGAATCCACCAGCTGCTTCTTGGAAACTCTTTGGGGCAGTTCTATTCTGTCCTATAGGGTTGCTATGAGTCAGAATCAACTTAACAGCAATAGGTTTGGCATATGTTATATATATATATATATATATATATATATATATATATATGTATGAGCTCTGGTGTCATAGCGGTTAAGCATTCAGCTGCTAAACAACAGATCAGTGGTTCAAACCCACCAGCTGCTCCATGGGAGAAAAATATGGTATTCTGCTTCTGTAAAGATTTATAGCCTTAGAAACCCTATTGGGCAGTTCTATGCTGTCCTATGGAAACCCTGGTGGAGTAGTGGTTAAGGGCTACGGCTGCTAACTAAAGGGTCAGGAGTTCGAATCCACCAGGCGCTCCTTGGAAACTCTGTGGGGCAGTTCTACTCTGTCCTATAGGGTTGCTATGAGTTGGAATCGACTTGACAGCACTGGGTTTGTTTTTTTCTGGGTTATGCTGTCCTATGGGGTCACTACGAGTTGGAATCGACTCGATGGCAAAGGGTTTGGCTTAAAAAGTGTGTGTGTGTGTGTGTGTCTGTGTGCGTGCATTAGTAGTTGGGACCAGTCCCTGGAGAAAGACATCATGCTTGGTAAAGTAGAGGGTCAGCAAAAGAGAGGAAGACCCTCAACGAGATGGATTGACACAGTGAATGCAACAATGGGCTCAAGCATAGCAATGATTGTGAGGATGGCACAGGACTGGGCAGTGTTTCGTTCTGTTGTACGTAGAATCAGTATGAGTTGGAACGGACTTGGTGGCACCTAACAACAACTATATATATATTCAATATATTATATATATACGTATACGTACATATATATTAATCATTTATTTTTGTTGTATCATCTATTTTTCTTTCTTCCTTAAATAAATGTAAGGAAGTTGCGAGGGGCTGTTGCATGTGGTGGAAAAGATGGCGGACAGAGATTTAGGCAAGTTGAGTTGTAGTCTCAACTCCGCCATTCACTGACTATGTGCCTGTGGGCCTATCAGCTCACCTCCCAAAGCTTCAGTTCTTTCCGCTGTGAAATGAGGATGATTGAAAGTGCTTCTGCTGGGAAATCAACCTGCTGAGGAACTTTTCTGAGTTAGTGTCACTTACCATGAACTCCGTTCCATTCCACTTCATCCGACAAATACATATCAAATATCTATCACATGCAAGGCACTATGTTAATGGCAATAGAAAATAAAAGGTATCCTTGCTCTCAGCTCATAAAATTGTAGGGAAGAGGAAACTTTGGCATATTAGAATTAAAACAAATATATTTTTAAATTAGGTAGTATAGCTTCGTACCCCACCCTCCTTTTCAGATGAGGAAACTGAGCAGAGAAGTGAAGTGATTTATTCAAGAACACACAGTTGCTAAGTAGTAGAGTTGGGGCTTTCCAAAGAGATCAACAAGTTTGATTAAAGGCAGAATTAAATTCATTCCCCCAACATTTAAAATCAGTTGTCATTGAGTCAGTTCAGACTCATGGCAACCCCATGTGTATAAGAGTAGAATTGTGCTGCATAGGATTTTCAAAGGCTGATTTTTCAGAAGCAGATCGCCAGGCCTTTCTTCAGAGGTACCTCGGGATGGACTTGAGTCTTCAACCTTTCTGTTAGCAGCTGAATGTGTTAACCGTTTGCACCACCCAGGGACTTCTCCTCAACATTAGCCATTTAAAAATATCAGAGTAAAGATTTCAAAGCTGAATGCTTCTTCTCTATTTTCATAACCTTTTAGAAGCTGTATGAGAGGGCTCATTGGGAGATGATTCTTGTATTTTTGCAGCTTGATAATCTATCTATACCAATATGCAAAAGCCGCCAGGATTGAAATGCTTAAAGATGAATAGCCTGTCCACCTGTGTACACAGTTCAGTGTTTGGACAGGATGAGCTATGATTAATTTAAATCAATAACTGAAAAACCACTCCACCCTTCCCTAAAGAAATGGAGGGAGGTGGAGTGCATGGGGTGAGGAATCACAAAATTCACAAAGAGCACCTGAAACTATCCATAAAATACAGCCATAGTTAATTCCTAGGTCAACACAATCCACCTTTGGTTTAATTAAAAAAATAAAAATAAAAACCCTATGAGCGAGAAAACCACAGGGATCTTGACACTCACATCCTAACTATGAACCCAGTTCTCCCAGACAATCAGGGAATCCTTTTCTAAGGCATTCAGTTCCCTGAACTTGACCTTTTTCAATGACTCTAGAGTGAAGAGGAAAATGACTGCCAGAATGAAGCAGAACTTTTTATTCTTTGGCCAGACTGGGTTATCAACAGAGAAACAAGATAATGATGCCTGTTGAGTGAGCACTCCTGAGGAGCCTTCTGTCAACCCACAGCTGCAGGAAACGAGGAGTAGCCATATAGGGTGGTGGGGGCTCCTGGAGGCCTAGCAAGGAAGAGTGTACTCTGTTCTCCCATAAATAAGGTCACCGCATCATGAAATCCGAGTGCAACTTAGCTAAAAGGGACCTGGGGCTTCACTTGTCCAGCCCCATCACTTCACACTGTGCCTTTGAGCTTTGAAACATTGGCCTCGGTGTTATCACATTTGATCCTCTCGACATTCTGTAAGGTAGGGTTGTTGTTGTTAGCTGCTATGGATTCGGCTCCCGGCTCATGGTGACTCCATTCACAGCGGAACAAAATGCTACCCAGTCCTGCTCACCATTCCTGTGATTGGTTGTGGTTTAGAATTTTGTGATCCATAGGTTTTCATTGGCTGATTTTCAGGAGTAGGTCACCAGGTTTTCTTCCTAGTGTGTCAGTCTGGCAGCTTCCACTGAAACCTGCTCAGCATCATAGCAACACACGAGCCCCTAGTGACAGATGGGTGGTGGCTGCACATAACGCGCATTGGTAGGGAATTGAACCCAGGTCTCCTGCAAGGTAGGGTACGTGTCAGTGTTTCTACTTTACGAGAGAAAATGAACTCAGAAAATGTTCAATGACTTGCCCAAGGTCACATGCAGCTAGTCTGTCAGCGAGAAGCCTGAGCCATGGTTGCATACTGAGTTTGGTACTGACCATTGCCAATCCTACAAAGCAGGACCCAAAGGTTGTCAAGGTGAGGTCACCAAGGGAGTTATTTAGCAATACCAAGGGAAGTGGTCACTGCTCAAACCATGGATGCATGTCATCCAGGGCAGCATCCTGCTTCCTTCCTGCCTATACCCTAAGTGTTCCAGGGATTCGCCCTCCTGCCATTTTCTACTTCTACCACCTGTTTTCCCACTGGGATTCCTCTCCTTCCAGGCCACTGAAAAAAACACCATGACATCCTGACTTCTCACTCCCACGTCTGCCCCCATGCTGACCCTGAGAATCAGGAGCATCCTTTCAGTGTTGTGAGGGGAGTTTTGTCTTTAAACTTAATAATCACAGAGGAATGCAATAAATTAATGAAATACCAGAGCTTCTACTTACTAGGAATTTAAAAATAATGGTAATCATTTTCCTAAAATAATAACTAAGTGCTTAGCATACAACGCGTCCTACTAGATGCTCAATCAATGGTAGATCTTGTCACCATTATTATAATTGCTCTCAGTAGCTCAGCTAATCAGAAGCAGAACCAATATTTGAACGCAGGCCTTCACACTCCTTACCCAGTGCTCTATTAGGGCTTTTTCACTGGGGTTATGATGCCTGAATTAAGTAGCATGGCTAAAAGAGCATTGTGAACTTGGGGGTGGGGGGCAAAGGTAAGGGTGGTGACTAACAAAGGTGAGGAAAAGGCCCACTCATTGGTCACTCAGGAAGGGCCATCTAGGGTCAACCCAGGAAATCCAGGGCTAAGGCTAAATGTATATGTTGCTTGAGAGGAAGGAAAACGCTAAAGGACTTCGTTCATGTTATAAATATTCATCTTTAAGTCATACCTCTTAATAGAAAGAAGAAGAATCTTGTGCTGGCCGGGGAGGAAAGAGTTGAGAAGAAAGAGAGGAAGAGCCTGTCTACAGTGCTGCCTATTTTGGTAGGGTACAAACCTTTTTGGGGGAACAGGTTTTAGAGTTAAAGAGCCTAGGTGGCACACATGGTTTGCAATTGGCTGCTAACCCACCCAGCCACTCCGCAGAAGAAAGGCCTGGCTAACCACTTCCAGGAAGATTACAGCCAGGAAAACCCTATGGAGAAGTCCTACTCTGTAACACATGGAGTTGCCATGAGATGGAATGGACTCCACGGCAATGGGGTAGATTAGAGTTCAAAGAGGAGCTGGCTAGAGAGGAAGATTTGGGGAAACCAGAAGGAGATTGGAGGCCTGGGAAATCGGAAAGATGCCTTCTTTCTTAACTTTGGACTGCTTCTAGACTGTACCTAATTGTGTGTACTCTCCAAAAAATCTCTCAGCCCCCCACAACCCCACCCAAGTTCTCCTCCCAAACCCACTGATCACTCCCCCACACCCACACGTTTATATCCGTCTCTATCCCAGTCCCCTGCAAAGTCCAGCAAAGCCATGCTTTCCTCAGCTCCTCCCGACAAGCCTTTCCCAAGACCCCGCCCCTGAGGGACACCCCACCCTTCCCCAGGCTGGCCATGTGGAGACTGTCTTTTTCCTCCCATCCCTTTACACTTGTGTATTTGGTTTTTGACGCAGGGCTGACCCCACATGTTATATTACTGTGTGCAGAGCGCATTCGGCAGGCGGATGACTTACAGCGCATGTTTGTCTTCTGTTCTTTCTATTAGGGGGCAGATGGATGTTTATAACATGATCCAAGGAATTTCATCCTCCTCTGGAAAACTGTGTAGGAGAGAATCCTAAAGAACAAAGAGTAATGTCTTTTGGGCTCCAGCCAAATGTTTGGACTTGTTCTAAAAAGCCCTACATTCACCTTCTCCTGTTGCTTATTGTGAACTTGCTTCTTCGCTGCAGCCTCTAGCTCACTCTGAAGGGAATCGTGACAAATGATTGAGCATCTAATTTGTTTTCATGGATAAACTTCTGTGCTGTGATGATGTATTATGGGTTTTTTTTAATCAAGCACCATGAAAGGCCGTGACACTCTCCTCTCCTGCACTGCATTGGGAGCCTCTGAAAAGTGAATCCAATTAAATTTCTGGGGCTACCCAGGCAGAATAGGAACTTCCTGTCACTAGAAGACGGCTTAGCAGTGTCTGCGTCTTCTAGGTAGGTACTTGGGAGGCAGTGTGGCCCGGTTGAATGGCACAGGATTTGGAGTCAACCCTGGTTCAATCACTTGGGGAAAAGTGTAGCCACTTTGAGCCTCAGTTTCCCTATCTTCAAATGGGGATAATAATAAATACCCTCCAAAGTTATTGCAAGGATTGAATAAGGTAAATCATTTCAAAGAGGATAATAATTAAAAATACTTCCTGATGTGTTTTCCTTTGATGAATTTCTTGCCATTGTTATGACCTTGGGGAAAGAAGAGAGTAGGTGCTGCCTCAAGGAGGGCAAGAATATTACGTAGGAGAATCCCCATTAGGCAATTAAAACTCTGGAAAGGATTCTGGGAAGTAAAATAACTTTGAGGGAATCCTAGAGCAGAGAGGTTCCCCTAGGCAGAGACAGAAAATGTTTTAAAAAAAAAAAAGAATTTGATGTATAATTGATTCCAACTCATGACAACCCCATGTGTTTCAGAGTAGAACTGCGGTTTTCAATGGGTCATTTTTTGGAAGTAGATACCAGGTTTTTCCACCAAGGCATCTCCGAGTGGACTTCAACTTTCAACCTTTCAGTTAGCAGTCAAGCACGTTAGCCATTTGCACCACTCAGGGACTCTGACAAAATGTTAAGTCCCCTTAAAGAATTACTGCATTAAATGTGCCATCCCTTAGGGTAGTGGATTGGAAAGGCAAAGTGGTAGCATAATGATCTAGGATACAGCATAGATTTTCTCCAAACATGAGGTTAAAAAAAAAAAGAGTGTGGGAATTCCTAGATTTCCTGGGACCTAGAGAAGACTGTACCAGTCCCAGGTGAAGCTGCACTACGGGGAAAAAGAACCTCACACAATGACTGTGGAGTAGAGGCTGCTTTTAGGTATGGCGTCATTAACTCTATGGCAACTAAAAATGACAACAGATGTGGGGCTGTAGAGAGGAAGGTCATGACTCTGTAGTATCAGGAAACTACAGAGTGAGTGTCTAGCTAGTTGTCCAAAGACCGGCGAATATGTTGCATGATAGAATCAGCAGTTAGGTGTCAAAAATACTGCAAACCAGACCACGTGAGGAAACCAGCAGCTGGGGTCAGCAGAGAACAGACCACGAGTGTTATCAGCATATCAGCCATGGACTTTAGCCACAGATACCAGACATGTGCCCAGAATACAGATCTAGAAACCACACTGGGTCACAGACCCAGCTGGTGAACCCTCTTCTTCATCGCCATGAGGACATGAGCTTCCCTCTTTAGCCTGATGCCATTGGTTGCTGGGAGATAGGGAATCTGAAAGATTAAGCATTTTTCCCAAAGATACTTAGGTTACCCTAAAGAATCTACTCAAACTTTAAGATACTGTTTTGAATTCAAAGACTCCTGTAAATGGAAAATTTTCTGCCCCCGTCCACTCTTCGGGAGTCCCTGGGTGGTGCAGTTAATATGCTCGGCGGCTAACCAAAAGGTAGGACATTCCAGCCCACTCAGAGGCACCTTGGAAGAAAGACCTGCTGATCTACTTCCAAAAATTCAGCCATTGAAAACCCCATGGAGCAGTTCTACTCTGAGACACATATGGTCACCATGAGTTAGAATACATTCAGTGGCAACTGGCTTGGTTTGCCCATCCTTTACCCTCTGGCCCAGTAGAATGGTGACTTATGAGGATTAGTTGCAGAGGTCCTTTGCAGACAAAAAAAGAGGCCCAAATGAGTTGTAGATGATCATATTTTAACCCTAACAACACCATAGAGTGTAGACACTCAATACATGTGAGTTCTCTTAAATGAAATTGAAAATATCAAATTGATTGGAATCCTTCAAAATGAAAAGATCAATTTAACTAAATTTACTTCTAAAGAAGCTCCTTTGGTATATTAAGTGGTATATCTAATGTGTCATTACCAATATACCAGCTTCTCTGGTACATTCTTGGCATGTTAAGAACTGCTAATACAGATTGGAGCCCTGGTGGCATAGTGGTTAAGAGCTATGGCTGCTAACCAAAAGGTCAGCAGTTCAACTCCACCAGCTGCTCCTTAGAAACCCTATGGGGCAGTTCTATTCTGCCCTATAGGGTCTCTACGGGTTGGAATCAACTTGATGGCAACTGGTTTGGTTTGTGTGTTTGTTTTTTTAATACAGGCTGAGACAGTAATGGTCCAGTGGTAAAATTCTCACCTTCTATGTTGGGGACCCAGATTTAATTCCTGGCCGAAAGACCTCATGCACAGCCACTACCAGTCTGTCACTGGAGGCTTCCATGTTGTTATGATGCTGCACAGGCTTTAGAGGAGCTTCCAGGCTAAAGCAGATTGGGAAGAAAGCCTGGCAATCTACTTCTGAAAATTAAACAATGAAAACCCTATGAGTCACAATGGTCTAATCCACAACTGATCAGTGGGATGGCACAGGACAGGGCAGGCTTTAGTTCTGTTGTGTGAAGTGTCCCCAAGAGTTGGGGATGGACTCCACGGGAGCTAACAACAGCAATACAGATTAAGAAGAAAACTTCTACATCTTATTGGGCGTGAACTGATTTTATTTATAATGCTGAAAGAGAAGAAAAATGGAAATATTTCGTTATGTTTGAATTTGTTTCTTTTTTATATTAAACACACAGTTAAGATTTTCCCCTGACACTCCATAAGTATGAGGTGGGTAAAGCTAATGCAGCAATGTCCCCTCTTTTGGTGCAATGACATTTTCACCGTTTATGGTGTTCCCCATCCTTCTCCATCTTAGTGCTCCAGGGTTTAGGTCATCATCTTAGCCAAATGCCAGTAAGTTATTGCTACCTTCCTTTTCCAGTTTTATTCAGATTTCTCCTAATTATTTTGTCATCCATTTTCACTGAGTCAACCCAAATACTCTCTATGAAATATATAATTATCTCCATTTTTCAGACAAAGAAGTAATGGATCAGCAGAGTTAAGTAACAGAGTCACTTACTGGTGCTAAAAATGAGGTGTTTTTGCAAAGAGAGGGACAGAGAGTAAGTTCCTACTTTATTCTGTTTCTTATGGAAAAAATTCTGAAAAAGTTAATCTTTATTTTTTATTTAAAATTATCCCCAACAAATTCTTTACTTTAAACTTGGGAGCAGAAATCCTCATGTGTTAAGCAAGTGTGTGGGAAATTCTGCCATCTACACTTACAACATGAAACCAAGAGTTAAGATATTCCTAAATATTTATAGCTCATATAAAGTGGTGAGAAGTTTGGCCTGATCCTCAAATTCTTTTTAAAATATGATTCTTAGAGGAGGCCCTACAGCCACAAACTGTAATCTGGGGATTGAAGGTGGTTGCCAGGTGCCCTACCATGTCTCTCCAATCACGGGCCTCCAGGAATCTGGCTAGGTGTGGAGAAAGGAAATATGTCTACCCACCTACCCTTTCCTCTTTGCAAATTGTCCAGAGGAGACCAACAACTGGGATAAGTAAATGACCCATTTTCAGATATTCCTTTCAAGACTCAATTATTTTCTCCTTTGAAATTTTTGTTGATGCTTTGTGTTTTCATTCCACCACTCGTCTTTTAGTTTGTTATACCGTGGTGGCTTGCATGTTGCTGTGATTCTGGAAGCTACATTATCGGTATTTCAAGTACCAGCAAGGCCACCTTTGGTGAACAGGTTTCAGCAGAGCTTCCAGACTAAGACAGATTAGGAAGAAGGATCTGACAGTCTACTTCTGAAAAAAAATATCGGTCAATGAAAACCTTATGAATAGCAGCAGAACATTGCCTGATACAGTGCCAGAAGAAGAGCCCCTTAGGTTAGAAGGCTGCCTAATCAACTTAGAGTCGACCTTAATGGCGTGGATAGAGTCAAGCTTTCCGGACGTTCATTTGCTGATGTGCCATGAGAAGAAACAGCTCCAAATATCCATTAATATTCAGAACATGGAATGTATGAAGTATGAATCTAGGAGAATTAAAAGTCCTCAGAAATGTAAAGAAACACATAAAGATCAATATCCCAGGCATTTAGAGAGCTCAAATGGACTGGTGTTGGCCATTTTGAATCAGGCAACCGTATGGTCTACTACACAGGCAATGACAAACTGAAGGGGAATGGTGTCGCATTTATCATCAAAAAGAATATTGCAAGATCTATCCTGAAGTACAAGGCTGTCAGTGCTAGGATAATATCCATATGCTTACAAGGAAGACCAGTTAATATGACTATTATTCAAATTTACACACCAACCACTAAGGCGAAAGATGAAGAAGTTGAAGATTTTTACCAACGTCTGCTGTCCTAAATTGATCAAACATGCAATCGAGATGCATTGATAATTACTGGTGATTGGAATGTGAAAGCTGGAAACAAGAAGAAACATCACTAGTTGGAAAATATGACCTTGATTCTATTTTGAATTAGTTTTTGTGTATTGTCTGAGGTATGGGTCCTGTTTCATTTTTCTACAGATGTATACCCAATTTTGCCAGCACCATTTGTTAAAGAGACTGTCTTTTCCCCCATTTAATGGACTTTCAAACTTTGGCAAAGATCAGACAACCCTAGGTAGATGTATTTATGTCTGGGTTGTGTCTGGGTTCTCAACTCTCTTCCATTGGTCTATGTGTCTGTCATTGTACCAGTACCAGGCTGTTTTGAGTACCATGGCTGCATAGTAGTTTCTGAAATCAGGTAGTGTGAAGCCTCCTAATTTGTTATTTTTCAGTAATATTTTACTTATCCAAGGTCTCTTTCCTTTCCATAATAAAGTTAGTAAATAGTTTTTCCATCCTTTTAAAAAATACTATTGGTATTTGCATTGGGATTGCATTATATCTGTAGATTGCTTTGGGTAGAACTGACATTTTCACAATGTTGATTCTTCCTATCCATGAGCATGGTACATTCTTCCATTTATGTAGGCCTCTTTTGGTTTCTTGGAATTGTCTTGACAGCAATGGGTTTTGGGCTTTTGGTTTCTTGCAGTAGTGTTTTGTAGATTTCTTTGTATAGCTCTTTAACATTCGTGGTCAAATTTATTCTTGAATTTTTTTTTTTTTTTAGGGGTGATTATACATGATATTGTTTTCTTGATTTCCGTTTTGAAGTTCTCTTTGTTGGTGTATAGGAATCCAACTGATTTTTGTATATTAATCTTGTATCCTGCTACTCTGCTGAATCTTTCCAGTAGTTTTCTTGTGGAATCGTTGGGATTCTCTGTGTATAGTATCATATCATCTGTAAATAGGGATATTTCTATTTCTTCCTTACCAATGTATATGCCCTTTATTTCTTTTTCTTGCCTTATTACTTTAGCTAGGACTCCCAGCACAATATTAAATAGGAGTGGTGATAAAGGGAATCCTTGTCTTGTTCCTGTTCTCAAGGGGAACGCTTTCAGCCTCTGTCTCTTGAGAATGATGCTGGCCATTTGTTTTGCAAGATGTCATTTATTGTGTTGAGGAATTTCCCTTCTATTCCTATTTTGCTGAGAATTTTTTTTTTAATCAAGGATGGGTGTTGGACTTTATCAAATGCCTTTTCTGCATCGATTGAAATGATCGTTTGATTTTTTTGTTTTATTTATGTGGTGGATTATGTTGATTGACTTTCTAATGTTGAACCAACCTTACATACCTGACATGAATCCCACTTGATCATGGTGTGTTATTTCTTTGATATGATGCTGAATTCTATTGGCTGGAATTTTGTTAAGAATTTTTGCATATATATTCATGAGAGACATTGGTCTGTAATTTTCTTTTTTCGTGGCTTTGGTATCAGGGTTATACTGGCTCCATAGAATGAACTGAGGAGTATTCCTTACTTACCTATGCTCTGAAATAGTTTGAGTGGTACTAGTGTGAGCTCTTCGCTGAATATTTGATAGAATTCTCCAGTGAAGCTATCTGGCTTTCTTTTGTTATTGTTGGGAATTTTTTTTTTTTTTTTAATTACCTCTTCAATCTCCTCTCTTGTTATTGGTCTGTTCAGATTTTCTCTTGTATTATGTTTGTTTAGCTAGGTAGTGTGTTTCTAGAAACTTGTTTCATTTTCTCTAGGTTCTCAAATTTGTTGGAGTACAATTTTTCATAGCATTCTGTTATGATCCTTTTTATTTCAGCTGGGTCTGTTTAATGTCCCTCATTTATTTGTGTTATTTGCTTTCTCTCCTGTTTTTCTTTTGTCAACTTGGCCAATGGTTTGCCAATTTTGTTGATCTTTTCAAAGAATCAACTTTTGGTTTCACTGATTTTTTTTTTTTTTTTCCTATTCTCTATTTCATTTCTTTCTGCTCTAATTTTTATTATTTCCGTTATTCTGGTGGCTGTCGGCTTCTTTTACCATTCTCTTTGTATGTTTTCAAGTTGTAGGCCTAAAGTTTTGATTTGGGCCTGTTCTTCATTTTAATATTTGTTTTTATCACTACAAATTAATCTCTGAGCACAGCCTTTGCTGTGTGCCAAAAGTTTGGGCATGAGATGTTTTCATTCTCATTTGATTCTAGGAATTATTTTATTCCTTTTTTGATTTCTTCTATCATGTAGCTGTTTTTAAGCAAGGTGTTATTCAGTTTGTAGTATTTAATTTTTTAATCCTTTCTTTTCCTGTTATTGATTTCTGCTTTTATGGTGCTGTGGTCAGAGAGAATGCTTTGTATTATTTTGATGTTTTGGATTTTATTGAGTGTTTCTTTTTGGTCTAAAATGTGGTCTATTCTGGAGAATGTTCCATGTGTGTTGGAAAAGAATGTATACTTTGCTGCTATTTGGTGAAGTGTTCATTGTAGGTCTATGAGGTGATTTTTTTTTTTATTTGGGTCTTTAGATCCTCTGTATCTCTGTTGAATTTCTTTCTAGATGTTCTGTCCTTTACAGAGAGTGGCGTGTTGAAATCTCCTATTGTTATTGTGGAACTGTCAATTTCTCTTTAAAGTGCTGTTAGAGTTTGTTTTGTGTATTTTGGGGCCCTATCATTGGGTGTATAGATATTTTTTAAGGTTATGTCTCGTTAGTAGATTGTCCATTTAATCATTATGTAATGTCCTTCCTTGTTTTTTATTGTTGATTTTTGCCTTAAAGTCTATTCTATCTGAGATTAGTATTGCCACTCCTGCCTTTTCATGGTTACCATTTGCTTGATATATTTCTTTCATCCTTTGATTTTTAGTAAATTTATGTCTTTGTGTCTAAGACATGTCTCTTGTAGACAGCATATTGATGGTTCATGTACTTTTATCCATTCTGCCACTTTCTGTCTTTTTATGGGCACATTTAAACCATTTACATTCAGTGTGATTATCAATAGAAATGAGTATTTCAGTCACAGTGTGCTTTTTTTTTTTTTTTGTATTGCCAACATTTTCTTTGTTACTCTTACTCTTCTGTGCTGAGTTCCTTTTGTTGTGGATTTTCTTTTCTTATGTTATTGCAGATTTTGTGTTTACTGAATCTTTATGCTTTTCTTCTTTTTTATTCTGATGAGTAGGTTTAATTTTCTTTGTGGTTACCTTGAAATTTATCCTTACCTTCCTAAGTTTGAACCGGCATTTTATTAGTTGATATTCCTGAAACGGCATCCATGGATTTGTCTTCAATATCACCACTGTTTCAAATTTTCTCCCAAAACTTTCTATTGAGGTGTCATTTCTAAAATTTTGTTGCTTATCTTTTTGGATTTCTAGTTGCTGTTTTTGTATGATTTCTAATTGTTTATTTCAACTTTTTTTCTTGTATTAGTCTCCTGAATTCTTCTATTGTTTTGTTTGTGTTTTCCTTGATTTTGGTTGTTTTCATTGGTTTTGTCTGTGCTTTCCTTCATTTCTTTCTTTATCTCTTGGACAGTCCTAAATGTTAGTCTTTTGAATTCCATATCAGGTAGTTCCAATGCCTTTTGTTCTACTGGAAGGTCACCTGATTCTTTATTTTGGTCATTTGCTGGAGCCATTTTGTTCTGCTTTTTTAGATGTTTCGATATTGTCTGCTGTCTCCAAGACATTAAGTTATGATTTTCTTTATATATTGATTGTATATTCATTTTTTTGCCCTGATTTTTGTTTTGTTTTTATACGGCAGGGTGGGTGGGCCAGGTGTGTTTTGCTGCTTGCTTGCCTGTGGTCATGGTAGTTCTTATCACCTTATCTGGGTGGGCAGGACAGCAACAGGCTGGGTAAGCCTGCTTCGCTGTACACTGGTTTAGTGAGATGGCTGAAGACAGACTGTGAGGGCACTGTCTGTCTCCTGATGTTGGTTCAGAAGTGTGGGAGCTTTCCCAACCCCTTGCAAGATAGGCGAGGGTCTCAAATGGGGGGTGATACAGGTTCCCTTTCCACTGTTCAGCAACTGGTCAAGTGGTGGGAGTGAGGGATGTTGCAGGCTGAGATGTGGTGGCTGGCCTGAGCACTGGGGGTTCTCTAGCCACAGCTGCATGTTGGGAGCTGTGGGAAGTGGGGGTGGCATACAGGGCTAGGTCGAGAGGAGGTAGAAAAGACAGAGAAAAAAAGTGACCGACAGTTGGTGGCTGGGTAGGCCTGGGGGCCAAAACATGGAAGGGGGTAGTAGAATTGGGACTAGGTCCCAGGGAGAAGGAAGAGAGAGAAAGACAGTGTGGTATGGGCTGGCAAGTGGGGGCAGGGTGTACCTGAGGGTTGATTGGAAGGGAGGGGGTGTGATATGTGGAACTAGGTGCGGGGGATAAAGAAAAGAAAGAAGAAAGAGAAATAAAAGCAAAAAAAAAAAAAAAAAAAGTGCAGCAGGGGCCAGCAAGTAAGGGTGGGGTGACCATAGGCCAGCAGCTCTCTCACCAAGGCAGCAAGGTGTGGCCTGGTAGGATAGGGTAGAGGTGGTGTATGGGGCTAGGTGGGAGTAATAAAGAAAAGAAAGAAAGGAAAAACATGAAAAGACAATAAAATGGCAACATGGCAGAAGCTGGTAGATAGGGGAAGGGTGGACCGAAGGAGTCTGTGTCCAAGTGGCTTTCTATTCTAGTGGCATGGCCTGGCCCATAGAGAAGGGACAGACATGGTACATGGGTTATGTGGACAGGAGAAAGAAAAGGAAGGGAGAGAAAGAGAAAGAAGGAAAAATATAATTAAAAAAATGGCACTGAGGAAGTTGGTTGGTAGGGGTAGGGGCCAGGTGGTTTCTCTTTCACTGGGCACTGCAGTGCAGCTGGTCAGGAAGGGGGAGAGGTGGTGCACAGGGCTAGGTGGGAAGGAAAAAGAAAAAGAATAAAGGGAAAGAGAGAGGAGAAAAAATGGCACTGAGGGAACTGGCCAGTGGGGGTAGGATGGACTGGGGGTGGTGGTAAGCCAGTGTCTCTCACCGAGTGACACAGCATGGCCTGTCAGAAAAGGGCAGAGGTAGCAAAGAGGGTAGACAGGAGGGGGACAGAAAAGCAAGAAAGGGATAAAAGAAAGAAAGAAAAAAAGGCTCAATGGGAGCTGGCTACTGGGGGGGCGGCCTTAAGGGCCAGTTGGAAGGGAGGGGATGTGATGTGCTGGTCTAGGTGGGAGAGAAAATGAAAAGAAAGAAGAGGGAGAAACAAAGGGAAAAAATGGTGGCACTGTGGAAGCCAGCAGGTGGGAGGGAGGGTTAGACCCAGGGCAGCCATGTGCCAGTGGTTCTGTAGCTGAGCTGTACCACACAGCCTGTCAAGAAGGGGTGGAGGCTGTGCATGGGGCTAGGTGGGCAGGTGAGAGAAAAGGAAAGAAGGGAAGGAGAGAGGAGAAAAAAATGAAGAGGGCTCTGAGGGAGCCAGCCGTGGGATTGTGGCAGAACTGGGGTGGCAGTGAGCTGGTGTCTCTCTTGCTGCATGGTGTGGTACAGCTAGTTGAGAAGGGGTGGAGAAGGCCCATAAGGCTAGGTGAGAAGGAGAAAGGGAAAGAGAGAGAAAAAAATGGTGCTGAGGGAGCTGGCCCATGAGGGTGGCGTAGACAGGGTGCAATGGTGGCCTCTTGAGAACAGTGGAGGCAGGATACAGGGCAAAAGGGTGAGGGGTGGGAAAGCATGTGTCTCTGGTTACTGGGTGCTCTGTCTCCTGTTGGGAGCTCCATGAAGTTGCCTTCCTGTACTCCCAGTCTAGGGTTGTTGCTGGCTGTGCTCCAAGATGGTGAAGCTCTGCCATGTTAGCTGGCAGAGGATCTCCACTCCATAGCTTTCTTTCCTTGCTCTGTCCTATGCTCTGTCAGTTTCTTCTTCCACTCTGTACTTGATCAAGTTCTTTATTCCTTCATTTAATGCTTAGGATTCCAGAATTGACGTTTGTATCTGTTTTAGTTTTTCAGGTCTTTGCTGCAGAAGGATGGCATGGTGCTCTGTCTAGTGCCATGTTGGCTCTGCCTCCCAAGCCATGGTATTTTCAGTCACCTCATATGCATGCAAAAGCGGGACTATGAATAAGTAAGACAGGAGAAGAATTGACACTTTTGAATTATAGTGGTGGCAAAAAATATTGAATATACTATGGACTGCCAGAAGAATGAAGAAATCTATCATGGAAGAACTACAGCCAGAATGCTCCAGAAACAAGGATGGTAAGACTCATCTTATGTACTTTGGCCATGTTATAAGGAGGGACTAGTCCCTGGAGAAGGACATCATGCTTGGTAAAGTAGAGGGTCAGTGAAAAAGAGGAAGACCCTCAATGAGATGGATTGACACAGTGGCTGCACAATGGGCTCAAGGATAACAATGATTGTAAGGATAGTGTAGGACCCGGCAGTGTTTCGTTCTGTTGTACATAGTGTCACTATGAGTCAGAGCTGACTTGACAGCACCTAACAACAACATGTTTTCACTAATGAAGGCATGCTGCTTAAAGGACCAATTCAGAATTTTTGTTATGCATTATAGGTTTTGATTCCCATTATCTGGGATCACAGTGACTCAGCAGACCCTGGATGACATAAAAATTGGGTTTAAAATTTTTTTTTAATTTTATTTCTTGAAAATTTGCAAAACATGAAGGCACTTGGCAAAGGCTGCACATACATTTTATTTTAGTCTCCTTCTTAACATTTTTATTATTTTAAAAATATTTTTATTGTGCTTTAAGTGAAAGTTTACAAATCAAGTCAGTCTCTCATACAAAAATTCATATACACCTTGCTATTTTTTTTTTTATATACTCCTAATTGCTCTCCCCCTAATGAGACAGCCCACTACTTCCCTCTACTTTCTCTTTTCTTGTCCATTCCACCAGCTTATAAATCCCTCTACCCACTCACCTCCCCTCCAGATAGGAGATGCCAACATAGTCTCAAGTGTCTACTTGATCCAAGAAGCTCATTCTTCACCAGCATCTTTTTCTATCCCATTGTCCAGTCCAATCCCTGTCTGAAGAGTTGTCTTTGGGAATGGTTCCTGTCCTGGGCCAACAGAAGTTCTGGGGGCCATGACCCCCAGGGTCCTTCTAGTCTCAGTCAGACCATTAAGTCTGGTCTTTCTATGAGAATTTGGAGTCTGCATCCCACTGCTCTCCTGCCCCCTCAGGGGTTCTCTGTTGTGTTCCCTGTCAAGGCAGTCATCTGTTGTAGCCGTGCACCATCTAGTTCTTCTGGTCCAGGCTGAAGTAGTCCTGGTTTATGTGGCCCTTAGCATTGTTAATGAAACTTTTCAAAACATGGTACGATGCATTCTTCTTTACTACAAAAGCAGTACTTACAGCCCAAATAAATAAAACCAAGGGATTTTTTTATCTCATGAAAATTACCACTGCAATTTATTCTTCATTACTGCAAAAGCAGTACTTACAAGCCAAATAAATAAAATCAAATGAATTTGAATTTCAGGAAAATTATCACTACTATGTATTCTTCATTATAAAAAAAAAAGCAGTTCTAAAAGCTAAGCAGCAGAAGCAGCTGCCCTGAGTACTGCAGAACTGTTTCCGTCAGTGGAGTCCACCTGCTACATGTAGAAGCAATGACTGGGCCCTAAGATTGAATGCAGGGTAAGAATAATTTATGGGGGTTTCAGTCTCCTGAAAAGTGCCACTGCAATGAATTAGTCTTTATTCCAAAAAAAAAAAAAAATTTTTTTTTTTTTTATTCCAAAGGCACTATTTACTGTTTAGAAGCTAGAAAAGCAGGGAGCCAGTAATACCTGGAAACAATGAACGGTATCAAGGAAAAATGGCCACTCTGACTGAATGAAGACTGACAATAGCTTATTCTCCCGAAAAGTACATTCTCATGAGGACACAGTAACTGGAAAACACAGTGAGGAGGCTTATCTCACAGAAATAAAGGCAAACCTGCCAAAAATTTAGAAAATTCACACACCAGGGAGGCTTCACCTAAGACAATGCTCAATCTACACAAAAATGAGGCTCCAACTCAGGATTTTTGAGTTTCATACATTTCAAAAGGCTTCAGCTACAAGACTAAACAAGTTAAAACTGGGCTCCCTCCTTTCCAAAGAACTCCATAAGCATAAAAAGTGGGTGGGTTACTGTATGTCCCAAGGGTTTTGAAAGGAATATATGTCTTTCATCTGTGAATAAGCAAAACCCACGGGCTCATCTTCTTCAGAAAGCAGAATAGATCCCCTTCTTTCCTGCCATCAGAAAAGGAGGGTTAGAGTTCTCCATGAACTCTCTAAAGTGTTCTGAAGTAAATTAAATCACAAATCCAAAGCACGATTTAGAAGGTGTTTGTCAAAACCCCAAGGATCCTCCAGGTCTGAGTTCGATCTACAGCCATGTCTTGGTGGTGGTGGCGGCGGGGGGGGGGGGGGAGGTGTGCTTAACTAACACCTCTACACAGGGGCCAACTTAGATGATGCCAACCCAGATGGTGCCAGTGTGATTTACTTTGCCTTTAGATCAGGGATGTTGAGAGTTTTACATCCCAAAGCGCCAACTTGAGCACTTGAAATCTACTTTTGACTCTTTTTTAAGTTCATTTTACCTAGTGAGAAGAAACATGGAAGTGATCATATTCTCCACCCCTCTGAGATGTCCAGGGAGTGGCTTAGCTGGTAGTTTTCAAACTTATTCTTTTTCCAAAGGAAATACACAGGGAAGTCCAGTACACATTACAACTAAAAGCCAGCAGCTCTGGGTGAAATAGAGGGCTGATGGGAGCCTCACCCTTTGTTCCCTTTCTTTCTGCCCCCCCAACCCCATCCCTGATACATCCCTTTGGAACTTCGTAAGACCCACAGAGCATAGTTTGGAAATCACTGCATATATAAAAAATATGAGAGAAAACCACACGTGAAAAATTATTACTAAGAGCTCCCATAAGTGTCATGCTTGCAGTTTGGGGAAGTATGATTCATTAGCCAAACAAAAACTTACCACCATTTCTTCAAGGGCACTTTATCCCAGGAATATCCAAGCGCACACAAAATGGATTTATTGTGTTGCCACAGTGGCTATATTAAATTTTACTAAGCACTGTCCCTTTGCTTTTGTTCTACTTAAATATTCAAGTCAGATACATTTTTATTGACCCAGACACTGCACTAGACTTAACGACAGTCATCAAAATATTTAAAACACAGATGTATCACAGGGAACTCCCAATAAAGATAGTTTGAAAAGACAAAAACATATAAAAAGTGGAATAACAATAAAAAGTATACATAGCAATTCAAAACAAATAAATGTTGCAGGACAATATTTAAGCAAATGCCAAAATGACTGTCCAAAAATAATTGCTATAGATGTTAAATATTGTATTTATTAGTTTCCTAAACAAACAAAACCCACATCCGTTGCTGTTGAGTCACTTCCAACTCATAGCGACAGAATAGAACTGCCCCATAGGGTTTCTGAGGAGCTCCTGGTGGATTCAAACTGCTGACTTTTTGGTTAGCAGCCAAACTCTTAACCACTACACCTGGAGGGTTTCCTGCCATAACAATTTGTCGCAAACCAGGTGGCTTAAAACAACAGATACCTGTTCTCTCGTAGTTTTATAGGCTAGAAGTCTGAAACCAAGGGCTCAGCAAGGCCATGCTCCCTCTGAAGGCTCTAGAAAAGAATCCTTCTTTGCCTCTTTTCTTGCTTAAGACTTGACAAGAGTCATCAAAATATTTAAAACACAGATGTATCACAGGGAACTCCCAATAAAGACAGTTTGAAAAGACAAAAACAACAAAAAAGGCTGTTCCCAGTAGTCCTTGGCATTTCTTGGCTTGTATCTGCGTCCCTCCAATCTCTGTCTCCAGCTTCACTTGGCCTTCTTCCTCGTATGTCTGTGTCTCCACACGTCTACTCTTCTTATAAGGACACCAATCATTAGATTTAGGCACCACCCTAATCTAGTATGACCTTACCTTAACTTGACTAATTACATCTGCAAAGACCCTATTTCCTAATCAGTTTACACTCTGAGGATCCAGGTAAACACGCATTTTCGGGGGACACTGTTTTACCTACTACAAGTGCTAAGGTTGACTTGTATTTTTACAGTGGCACTCTTAAGTATGGTACCTAGAAAAACGAAGAAGGTTAAATTTCACTCTACTTGGCTTTTTTTTTTTTGGCTATGGTCACACTGGCATGTTGATTTTGTTCTGGACGCCTAACTTTAAGAGGAACATGGTCCACGGGGTAATGGGTTTGACGTGAAGTTGTGTCCTGTGAAGAAGCATTGATAGAATTATAGCTGCTTTGTGATAAGAAGGTGGAGCATTAGTGTGATCAATTACCTAACTGGGGATTTTCAGGGAAAAGAATATGGCTGGACTCTCCACAATCCTTGCCCTCGCTGGAAACCCTGGTGGTGTAGTGGTTAAGAGTTCAGCTGCTCACCAAAAAGTCGGCATTTTAAATATACCAGGCACTCCTTGGAATCCCTAAGGGGCAGTTCTCCTCTGTCCTATAAGGTCACTATGAGTCTGAATCTGTGGCAACGGGTTTGGTTTTTTTGGTTTCCATCCTCCCTACTTGCGTGTCCAGTCAGTACTACACCAGGGGGCACTATTTACACAGATTGCAATGTGAAGAGTGCCCCTTAGAGCTGTGAAATGCAGTGGTCCAGTCACTGCCATGGAAAGGGATTTGATTTTTTCCCTGTGCCTCTAGAAAGTAGATAAAAATCAAACAGCAGAAGATAAAGGGAGTGAGATTTTGGTTCAAGATGAGGACATTCTAACAGTGAAAGATGGGAAAAGATAGAACAAGCAGCTCTAGGTATAGTAAGTTGCCTACCACTGGAGGTATTTGGAAAGGGGTCTTGTAGATGTTTACCTGTGTTTTATTGACCTTGCAAAAGCATTCAACTGTGTGGATCATAACAAATTATGGATAACATTGCAAAGAATGGGAATTCCAGAACACTTAATTGTGCTCATGAGGAACGTGTACATAGACCAAGAAGCAGTTGTTTGAATAGAACGAGGGGATACTGCATGGTTTAAAATCAGGAAAGGTGTGTGTCAGAGTTGTATCCTTTCACCATACTTATTCCATCTGTATGCCGAACAAATAAGATGGAAGCTGGACTATGTGCAAAACAATGGGACATCAGGACTGGAGAAAGACTCATTAACAACCTACAGTATGCAGATGACACAACCTTGCTTGTTGAAAGTGAAGAGGACTTGAAGCACTTACTGATGAAGATCAAAGATCACAGCCTTCAGTATGGATTACACCTTATCATAAAGAAAACAAGAATCTTCACAACTGGTCCAATAAGAAATACCATGATAAATGGAGAAAATACTGAAGTTGTTAAGGATTTCATTTCACGTGAATACACAGTCAATGCCCATGAAAGCAGCGGTCAAGAAATCAAATGATGTGTTCCATTGGCCAAGTCTGCTGCAAAAGACCTCTTTAAAGTGTTAAAAAGCAAAGATGTCACTTTGAGGACTAAAGTGTGCCTGACCCAAGCCATGGTGTTTTCAATCTCCTCATATGCATGCAATAGCTGGACAATGAATAAGGAGGAATTGATGTATTTGAATTATGGTATTGTCGAAGAATATTGAATATACCATGGACTATCAGAAGAATAAACAAATCTGTCTTGGAAGAAGCACAGCCAGAATGCTCCTTAGAAGGGAGGATGGTGAGACTTTGTTTCACCTACTTTGGACTTGCTATCAGAAGGAACCAGTCCCTGGAGAAGAATATCATGCTTGGTAGAGGGTCAGCGAAAAAAAGGAAGACCCTCAACGAGATGGATTGACATAGTGGCTGCAACAATGGACTACAACGATTTTGATGATGGTGCAGGACTGGACAGTGTTTCGTTCTGTTTTATATGAGGTCACTGTGAGAGGGAACAGATTTGACGGCACCTAACAACAACAACAGAGAGTAGTCCACATCTCTAAAATCCATAATAATGATAGCAGCCAGTGACTTGTGCTTTTACGATGTAGCTTCCTTGTGATATGTTATTTTTTTACAACCATTCTTCTTAGTCATCACAACAGTACTCAGAGGTTGTCATTGCTAGCTATTGTTGAGTTGTCCCCTGACTCATGGTGACTCCGTGCACAGTGAAACAAAATGCCACCCAGTCCTGAACCATCTCCATGGTCAGTTGGAGAATGGAACTCTTGTGATCCACAGGGTTTTCACTGGCTGGTTTTCAGAAGTAGATCATCAGACCTTTCTTCCTAGTCAGTCTTAGTCTGGAAGCTCCTCTGAAAGCTGTTCAGATCATAGCAACACTAGAGCCACCACAGGCCGATGGATAGTGGCTGCGAATGAAGTGCACTGGCCAGGAATTGAACGCAGGTCCCCTGCTTAGTGTGTTCAATTATTTAATTGTAGCTAAACTTGATCTACAAATAAAACTAAAGTGGACCTTGACCTTGCACATCAATGGCTAATACCATTTTTGTGGAAAAATAGTAGGTGAACTGGGATTTGTCTTCCTCTCCCTACTAACAGATATCTGTAGCTGGGACTCAGGGGTGAACCCTCACACCTGGGCACCAGATGGAGAAAGCCGTCCTACATGCAGCATATGTTGCCTGATCCAATTCCTTCACTCAGGCACCCGATGCACAAAAGACATGCAAAGACTCTTGCTGGATATTTTGATTTTGTCATTCCCCAAATGCCCTCTCCAAAAATAACATCTTAGGGAGGCAAGATGTGGCCTTACAAGATACTTCAGAGCTGCTGGTGGGACCTGAAGGCATCAGAGCACACTCAACGTCCACTGTCACTTTGGAAATACTGAAGATGAAAGGGAGAGGCAAAACCTTGAACTATGTGTGCATCCGACAGCTGCAGCTCTCCCATTGCTATTCCTGTGCTGTGCAGTGAAGACCACGGTGAGGCCCTTACAGACGCTCTGTTAGCGCTAAAACAGATGTTCCTTCAGCACTCACGTCTTAGGTGGCCACTTTCATGGGGTGGAAAAGGATAATCTAAACCTTCCTGTTCTTGCCAAAATAACCATGTGTAGGTCTTTGTTCTGCAAGTCTCAGGAACACACAGATAGATTTCCAAATGGTGGGAACCTCCTGTCCTGCTTGGTCTTTGGACAAACTCTTGTTCTGCCCATTTCACCCCAGTTTCCTGAAACCAAGGCAAGAGGGCTTCCATGGCTGGAGCCTGTGAGAGCTTCCTTTGTACAGAGTTTTAACAGCTAAAGCCATCAAGGCAGACAGTGAAGGCACTAGGCTTAAAGCCAACTACAGCAATGACAGATATTGCTTTGGCTGCCTGGGCTGAGGGGTCACCCCTCTGCAGGTCTGCTTGTCTTGACCTGGACTCTATTCCTGGGAGCAGGATGGAAGAATCGTTGCCCTTGGGTTGTGGTTGGCTCTGCCTGGCTGTAGGGGCGTATGGTAGAGTGTACCGGCCTGTTGCTGGTTCAAAAGCATAGGGATTCTTTTCCTCTTGAAGTTGATAGAGGAACAAGCTAGAGAGCAATAAAACCAATCCTCCAGAGAAATCTAAACACAGAAGCCAGAGGGTTATATTCAGATGTTTCCTGCATTTACTTTCTTCACATATTTAGAGCATTTGGGGGCAGAGAGAGAAAACAGAACGATGTGGATTTAGACAAGAGAGAGAGAGAAGGTTATAAAGGCACTTAGAGAGGGAATGTGATAAAGGGGAAAGAACAGACTTAAAGCAGAAGATTCACTTTGGAGTCTAATCTCTGTGTGGCCCTTGGCGAGTTGCCTTTCAGCCATAAGACCTGGATTGCTCATCTTAAAGAATGAGGTTGGATCTCTAAGGTCCCTTTCAGGTGTAAGATTAGAAGTTCTTAGTTATATAAGCAGGGTTCTTCCAAGATCATCATCACTTCCATAATCAAGAACTATTTATTGATTGAGCACCAGTGTGTGATTTTCTGAAGAAAAGATCAAGAAGTCATGGTCCTTATAGGCTAGATAGCTGTGATATGGACCAGCAATTAATTATGCGAGAGTATAAAAGCTCAACTAATTAAATGTGAATACTATGAATAAGCCAAAAGAAACGTTTATACCACAGGGCAGTGAGTGAAACCGGTCTATGCAGCTCCATTTTTCAATGGGTGGAATCAAAGGAAACTCAGCTCTGGACTTTTGGATGGTACCTTCTATTTCAATTTCTGGCATGGAGCATATCCCCAGTGTCTGCATGGAAGAGCTGTGTGCCACTGCCATTTGTAACAGAAATGAAACGGTGATGGATGAAACAGAAGGAACACCTCTGGGGTTGACTATCATAAATGCTGAAGACCAAGCCAGCACAGCCATGCTCACCCGAGTAGATTCTCTTTTATGGATGACCTTGGTCAAACTGGAGACTAAGAAAAGTTAGTTAATTTACCAACATTCAGTAAGGAGGAGAATTGAGATTCAAGCTCAAGCAGCCCGACTCCAGAGCAGTTTTAGCCACATTATACATTGCCTGCTTCAGGGTTCTGCCCACCTGAGAAGCAGTGGATTATCAACACTCAAAGGAAACCATCTACATCAATGATTCTCAATCCTGGCTGCATATTAAGATCCCCTGGTTCACTTTTAAAAGCTATCCACACCAGGCCATTCGCAGAGTTTCCAATATGCCTAGTATGAGGAGGAGCTCAGGCATCCACAGTTTTTAAAATCTCCCCCAACTCCAGATGATTCTAAGTGCAGTCATGGTGAGCATCAATGATGAAAAATGCCAGACTCCACATAAATCAAACTCAGATTCAGGGCTGCCTTCATCATATGTATCCATGGCAGATTTGAGGTTGTGGACACATATCTTTGAGTCCTCTAGAGATAGATGAGGCTCTAACCCTGTGAGAACTCTGGTCTCAGTGAAGAATTTCTGCACACCACAGGTTTCCACTGGAGGAGTCACCCAAAGGAACACAACTAGGAATTTTTTCTGGCTTCCAGTGCTCAAGTGGCTGTATGTTTCAAGAAGATAAGTTTAACTATTTACCTTCCTATTAACGGTTGAGCACTCACTCCTTACTTTTTTAGTTTCTAGGAGCAAGGGTTTCCCTAAACCCCCTTACTCCTTTTTTTGCCCCTAATGCCCCATGAAGGTGAGATGAGTTACCCAATGGTAACTAAGAGAAGGGAATTGGACATATGCAGCCCAGGCCCCTCCTCCCTCCCATTTTCTGAGTAAAGACTCAGGAAGTTTTACTTGTTAATGACTCCATGGAACCAGCCTCCCCTGAAAAGCTGGCTTTCTGCTTTCCTCTGTCATTCTTTACTGGGTCCCTCAGTGGGGAGGCTTAAGTTTCCTTAGACAGCCCACAATCATGTGGATAAAGATACTGCTTCCTAATTCTGGGGCACTGAGCAGGCAAGCCCATTTGGCTTATAGACTTAAAGCCGTGTCATACAGCTTAGCCATTTTCTTTAACAAAGGTGTTATTTTGATCTCCCTTTGCCTTTTCTCTATCCCTGAACTAGTTCAGATGTCCAGATGGGGGAAGGGGAGATGTTATGTATGGACCTTCTCAAATCCCACTAGTTTCCTTTAAAATGTCATTTTTTTCCTCCCTGTCCGTGTTATCCCACCTCCCTAACACCCCCATTATAAGGCATTAGTCTTTTCTTGAAATAATAATAATCAAACCATTTGTGATCCATATGTTTCTATCCAGGAGTGGCAACCAGAATTTCAGGATTAATTGCAAGAACTCTAAAGAGCTTTTTGGACATTTCCCCAAGAGTCTCCATGAATAGCAACAAGGATAAGCAGTAACCCAGGCTTCAGCTGTCCTCACTTCCACGTCAGTAAGTAGAGGCCAAAAGAAATGGCTTTTCAGATCTTCCACAGGATGTAAGACACAAAAAGCTCACTAATAAAAGGAACCAGACCCTTGTCATCTCACACTAATGAGGATACCCTTCTCTTGGCTTGAAGGGATCTGGAGAAGGACAAGCAGATAACCTTCAGTCTAAATAAGTAATATCATCTCTACTCTGGAATCTCTCGGAAGCATGCCGGTTATAGTGTGGCACATTTCCACCTTGGACTTAATCCAAAAAAGTAAATTGTCAGAAGGACCTCATTACAGCACGAGCCTCAGGGACGGTGTTAATCTGCAGGCTTCAGAGTAGCTGGTAAGATTCGGGTGCTAGCTGGTTTATCACTCCATGTTTGTTAATCCAGTCAAGACTAGTTACATAAGAATCAGTGACCCAGTTTGTCATGCCTCCATTCCTCATTCCTTCATGTCCAGTTGAGCTTCTAGCTTGTCTTTAAGGGCAACTCTGGGTGTCTGACAAAATAAATGCCTCTTGTTTGGAAGGCTTAATCCAAAGCATTTTCTCGTAAGCTTTTTTTTTTTTTTTAATTACCAGCACCTCTTCTCCATAGCAGAAAAACAAACAAAACAAAACAAAACAGCCCAGCTGCCATCAACTCAACTCTGATTCATGCTGACCTCCTGTGTGTCAGAGTAGAACAGCACTCCATAGGATTTCCAATGGCTGAAATCCTCTGGGTCTACTCAACCCTCCAATCTTTTTGTTGGTAGCTGAGTACATTAACCATTTTGCACCACCAAATGACTCCTGCTCCGTGTCATGCTCTTGGCTAACTGAAGGTGGTGAAGGTATGAGGATTCTTCTAACGGACTTGATCCTCCCATAAATGTCAGATGCCAAGGTGGTGTCCCACCTGGTCAGGCTCAGGTGATATAGGCATTCAGAATCTGTCTCAAGGCTATCATTGGCTTTAGATTGAAAAATGCCTTGGCTTGATTCACTAATGTAAGTGAGTTAATGACAGCTGGAAAAGCATGGAGCTTAAACAGAAAGAAGAGATGAGCAAGGGGCAGGAATTTGGACTCCAGAAGAACTGCCTAAGCACGGATTATCTTTATGTGGTATTTGACGAGAACAAACGATGTAAGAATTTTCCTTTTGTTCGTCTGGCCTTTGGCGTTGTTTACTTTCTTTTTATGATTCTGAACAGCACTTAAGGGTCTGGCAGAGTTTCTCTCCTAAAATCTTATTGTGAGAGGTTTTTATTTTTCAGCTGTTTCAAATCATAGCTGATAGCGTGAGTGCCTTGCCTGGGCTCCTCACTTTACCTCAGAAGAAATAAAGCTCACCCTTTAAATGACAATATTGATTGTCCACAGCTTTACATTCTCTACACTTAAGTTGCAGACTCCATTTAAAAATCTGTGTTCTCTCATTGGAAAAAAAACTATGGCGGACCTCCCCACTCTGCTGGCGTCTGGGTAATGACCTAACACTCATATTTTGGACGATGGCTGCATTATGTCAGATTGTCAACTACGTACAGAGCAATTCCTCATCAATGGTGGTTTTGTCAACTGTGGTTTTGAGGCAACGAGGTTTTATACTTGTCCTTGAAATTTTTAAAATATACAAGCTTTTAACATTTGCAGAACTTAATTCAGTTCTCTTTAAAAAGTAACCCAATTTGCTGGTATTCCTGCCCCTGTGTCAGTGAATCTGTGGGGTGGTGTAGACATGGATTTAAGTGCTGCCCTTTGAAACATGGGCAGAACATTAGCACAGAAAAACAAGCCCTCCAACCTTGCGATGATTTGTGAAAAGCTCAGATAATTTAGCAGGCGTTTTCCCAAAACCTGTGAAAAGTCAATGCGTGAGAGAGTGTAGCATAATGGTTTCTAGACCACACGCTAGAGCTGGACCCCCTGGGTTGAATCCCAGCTGCTCAGTTTTATTGCGTTGAATGGTGGCCCCTCAAAAGATATTTCTAAGCCGTAACCCCTGTAACATGTAAAATGTGACCTTAATTAGAGAAAGTATCTTTGTGGGTGTAATTCTTTAAGGATCCCTGAGATGAGATCATTCTGGGTTATCCAGTGGACCCTAAATCCAATGACAAACGGCCTTATAAGAGACAGAAGAGGAGAAGACACAGATACAGAGGAAGAGAAGGCCATGTGAAGACAAAGGCAGAGTCTGGAGTAATGCAGCCACAAGCCAAGGAATGCCTGGAGCTACCTGGAGCTGGAAGATCCAAAGAACAGATTCTCTGTAGTGCCTCAGAGGGAGCACAGCCCTGCCCATACCTTGATTTCAAAATTCTAGACTTCTCAGAACTGTGAGAGAATAAATTTTTATTGTTACAAGTCATCAAACTTGTAGTGATTTGTTACACCAGCTGAGTGACGTTGGGCAAGTTATTTAACCTCCATGAATCAGTTGCCTCTGAGTAAAACCCTCTTGCTAGGCTTTTTGTGAGGATGAAATGCCTTAATACAGGTGGCCAGCTTAGAGCAATGTCTTATATCCAGTGTATGCTTCTACCACGGCAGCAGGCAAATGCACAGAGCTTCGATTTCAACCACAGTCTGGAAAACAGAAACTTCTCGGAGAATCTGCCTCAGCAATGTTTCCCAAACAGCAGAAGAATACGAAACAGGAGCAGGGATCTGGGCAAGAGCTGTGATTTAAATGCCTCTAAATATGACTGGTTTTGGAAAAGTGTGACTTCAGGCAATTTTTGTGCTGGAGCTTTGAAAACATACTATGAAAAGTCATTTGCATGTTTTCTCTGAACTCATGCTCTCCATCAATGGGTCTGTACGGAGGGGCTTATTAGAGGGTCTTGAGAGGTTTGATGCCTAGGAGGCTGCACTTCTTGGCCTCAAATAGCCTTCCCTACTCTCAGGATCACTTGTTCTATTTTCCTGTGAATTCCTGAAAGACACAATTCTAAAAGAGGAATGCTTTCTAGGAAGAAGTCATAGATGTCCTAGTAAAGACTCGGAAAGTTTTAGCCTATTTTATGCATGAAGAAAAGGAGGCTCAGACAGGCACAGCAGCTGACACGTATGTGATAAGGACTTGATGGTAGAGCCAGCTTCCTCTCAGGTTCCTCACTCTAGGGGTGTTTGTTCTGGTAAGTAGACCTGGGTGTGGAAGACACGAGGGGCCAGGGCAAGCATTAGGACTTGTGCAGTTACCACAGCCAGCCCTAGGACTTGGATCGAGCATTGTTGAGACCTGAATTTGGTTTTCTTACAAAGTGAGCCAACTCTTAACTTGGCCAGGATCTTCCTGACTTACTAGGGTCATCCAGAACAAAGAGCAGATGTAAATGAACATGTGAAATTCAGCACCAGGCTTTATATCTCTGATCCTGTTTCCCAAAGCAACAACAACAATAACGATTCCCTTTCAGAATAGTTAGAGAAATCATTCTCATGTCAAAACAGGGCCTGAAATATAGTGGGTATTGAATATGTATGAGCTGTTGTTATTTTTATTACTATTACTATGGCTACTCACTATGGCCTTGCTTTGATCAGTCAAACTCACCAATATAAAATGAAGGTAATAATAATTTACCAAAAGAGAACCTGTGTGCATGGACTAAGGAACCATACTGCTTGGGCTCAAATCCTAGCTCTATACAAGCTGTGTGACCTTGGATGTGTTATTTAATTTCCCTGTGCCTTATTTTTCTCATCTATAAAATCAGGATAAAAATCATATATGCCTTGTAGGGTTGCTGTGAGAATTGAGTGAATTAATAAATATATAGCCCTTAGAACAGTGCTTGGCACATGGTATATGATCAATTAAGTGTTAGTCACTATACTACTTTTATTTACCCCACAGGCCATCAAAAGACGCATTGCACTGGGCAAAGCTGCTGCAAAAGACCTCTTCAAAGTGTTGAAAAGCAGTGATGTCACCTTGAAGTCATGGTGTTTTCAATTACTTCATATTCATGTGAAAGCTGGATGATGAATAAGGAAGACCAAAGAAGAATTGATGCCTTTGAATTGTGGTGCTTGCAAAGAACATTGAATATACCATGGACTGCGAAAAGAATGAACAAATCTGTCTTGGAAGAAGTAGGACCAGAATGCTCCTTAGAAGCAAGGATAGCAAGACTGCATCTCACATACTTTGGACATGTTGTCAGGAGGGATCAATCCCTTGAGAAGGACATCATGCTTGGTAAAGTAGGGGGTCAGCAAAAAAGAGGAAGACCCTCAATGAGATGGATTGACACAATGGCTACAGTGGGCTTAAGCATAACAGCGATTGTGAGGATGGCACAGGACCAGGCATTGTTTCATTCTGTGGTATATAAGGTTGCTATGAGTCAGAACCAACTCGATGGAACCTAACAACAACAACTGACCCCATAGGACAGTGGTGAAAATCAAATGGGGTAATGTATTTAGAAGCATGGAGCTTGTTCAATTGTTAATTATCACCATCATCATCACCATTAAATGACTCTCCCTGGTCATGGTGCCCTTGTGTTTGCTAAATATTGTTGTTGTAAGCTGATGTCCAATAGACCCCAACTCATGATGACCCCATATACAACAGGATCAGGCTGTTGTGATCCGTAGGGTTTTCACTGGCTGATTTTTAGAAGTTGATTACTAGGTCTTTTGTCCCAGTCTGTCTTAGTCTGGAAGCTCCACTGAAACCTACTTAGCATCAAAGCAACATACAAGCCCCCATTGACAGTTGGGTAATAACTGCACATGAGGCTCATTGGCCGGGAATTGAACCTGAGTCTCCTGCATGGAAGGTAAGAATTCTACCATTGAACAACCACTGCCCCCACCAGCCCCATTTGCTAAGTAACTAATGTTTATTGAGCATATTAATTGTGGTAGGCACTGTACAGAGAGTGTGTACTTGGAACAGCACTGAGCTGGAAGCCAGGTAAACCATTTAAAGTGAAACTAGTGCTCTGGAGTGACATGTCTGTGTTACACACCAAGTGGAATAGTTGTTTAGTCCCCAGAGTTTCCCTTTTCTGGGAAAACATCCGTTGTACAGTTTGCACTCCAGTGGCCCAATCTGTATAAAGTGGCGTTGCTCTCTGGCCATAGTTGATTAGCTTTGTGGTGAGCCCCAACCCAATCCCCAGACTTTTTCAAACCAGAAAAATAGGATCAGTCCATGTCTGGTGGCAGAGCTGTGCAATCTGAAGTATGAACCTTAAGTAACCAAGTTTCCAGCCAGTCTGCAATCAGAGCGAATGAAACTGAAGTGCAGAGAATACCAGAGTAGGCATATGGGGAGAGTCCAAGCAGCATTGAAACCATGGGACTCAGTTGTATGCCCGCCCTTCCTAAGTAAGTTGAGAGAGCCCATATCTTTCCAATTCATCCCTTGTTTTGCCTAAGTACTTTGAAAGCTATTTCTGTTACTTGCAACCAAGAGAGTCCTCTTCTGTCTCCCAGATCCAGCCAAAGCATCTTTTAGTCTGCAAAAACTTTCCCCACTTCTTTCCCACAAGTCAAGCGACCTGAGCCTGCCTCCCTATGCATCTCTGACCTCTTCTGGAGGGCAACTTCGCCTTTGGCCCAAATTTCCATCACCAGACACAGTGCTGGGGTCCAATGATAGCTTGGCTTTATTTTTAAATGAATATGTAAATGATGTAAAGGACATGCAATTTTCAGATGGTTGGTAAGACAGATTACCTCTAAGATCTTTTCCAAACTGGAGATTCTGTGTTGTGATTCTAGGTTATTTATAAAGGGGTATTCTGAAGAAGCTCAATGGATGGTTCCAGAATTCCAGAGATTGATAGTCTCAGCTTCATATTATTCAGCTTTTACTTCCACATCTTCCTCTTTCCTCTTCCTTTACATGGCTGTGTCTCTAGCACCACTGTTATGGTTTGGAGTCATGAGTTATGAGGCTCACTCTCAGGTTCACAAATGGAGTAAGGAGGGATAAAGGAGGGAAAGAGAGTTTGAAAACGAGAGATGACTTTGTGAAGCACTAAGAGGAAACTCAGACATGATGTACACATGTGAGAGAGAAATTTCCAGAAGGAGAAGTGAACTGAGTTGTAAACTGAGAAAGAGGAAGGAGGGTCAGTGCCTGCAGATGCATTGGCTTGTCAGTCCACCATGTGAAACAACTAAGTTGATGGAAGTTATGAGATGCTAAAATTCTCTGTTCCTGGTGACCTGAAAAGTTACTTTTGCTTCCCAAAGTGCTTAGTTTGATCCCAGGGAAAACTCTTGGCAGGGGAGAATCTCAGTGGTAATTGCAACAAAGAAAAACGTGGCAGCAAAGAAGCATGGGTGACTGTGTTAATCTGTGTTCTCCAGAGGAGCAAAACAAAGTGTATATAAATATACAGAGAGAGCAATTTACGTCAAGGAAACAGCTTATGCAAGTGTGGGGGCTGGTAAGCCCCAAATCAGTGGATCAGGTGATAGGCTGAAGACCTCTCCTGGCTCAAGTTGTTACAGGGACTAAGGAACTCAAAATCTGCAGGTCGGGTGGCAGGCCAGAGACTTCTGCAAGCTCATGTCCCCCAAGAACCCAGAGGTAAGAACAGTGCAAGGTTAAGAGATAGAGAGCTTTGCCAGAACATCCATTTATATACTGGAGGCAGGCCCCACCCCCAAAGAACCTCTCTTTTCAACTGATTGGCTGCTTACATCAGATCACAGAATGGAAGGTGATTACATAGTGCCTGCCAAGTCACTGAGAATGATAGCCTAGCCAAGTGGACACATAACATTAACCCTTACAGTGACTACCGTATTTTTACGAAAATAACTCGTGCGTTCCGCGTTTGTTTGCCAGCCATGCCCTCCCCCCGACCCAAGGTATTTTTGTAAGCTCGCTGTGCTAATTTTTTTTTTTTTTACAGCAACGTGTGGAAGAGGATTGGCATGGCAGCACTTATGAGGGTGCTTCATAGGGGAGGGACATGGCCAGCAAACAAATGTGGAAGGCATGTGTTATTTGAGCAAAATAGGTAAGTCTGTTTGCCTTCATGGGGGGGAGGGGGACTTTGGATGATTTCTTTGAAGCTCCTCTAGAGGCTTCCAACAATTATTTAGTGGCATCAAGTTTTTAATCCTGGACATCAAACTTGTTAAATTTTATCCTTGGGTAATCTGTTTCTCAGCTTTCTATGGAACTCTTCCTTTGGGACAAGCAGGGGAAGAAATATTTTATTTTTATTTCTTCCTGTTTTGCCTTCCCATCCCAGTTACAGCCTTGGAAAGGGAAAGTTACCTTGTCTGACTATGCTCTGAAAGACAAAAAGTGCTGGCCTTGTGATCTGTGGCACGGTTCCCTACAGGTCAGATGACCTTTTTCTTCACTCTCTGGTAGACAGTGAAAAGAGATGAGTGTGGGTCTTGTAGCCATTTAATGGCTTTGCCCACTATAGTATTTTGTACTATATACCATGGATACTTAGAAATGACAAGTGGACTCAGGCAGTCTGCGTGGCTATCTCCACGGAAAGGAGAGTAAGGGGCTTTCATATCTGCCTTGGTAATGGTAGGTGGTGGGCGTGGGATGACTTGTCCCACTGTATGTTTGTTTGGGGATCCAGTATTCATGATGGTGAGGAGCCTTGGATTCTGGGGTCTAACTGCCTGTGTTTGAATTCCAACTGTGCTCATTCCTAGGGAAGTGCATTGGCAAGTTATATAACCTCTCCAACGCAGTCTCCTAGTCTATAACACGGATAATGATAGCATGTACCTCACTGAGGCATTGCGAGGATTAAGCGATATAATTCATGTAAAGCACTTTTCTCAGTATCTGATATTTAATAAACATTAGTTATTTACTATCATTTAATACAGTAATAGTATTTCTAATAATAAAGTGAGAAAGCAATGGTCCATACCCTGCACTGGCCAGAGAACTTGCAACAAGAAGGATGCTAGAAGGTACACACAGGCCCTTCCTTGAGTTCAGCCCACTCCTAATAATTTAGTGTTGCCATATATGACAGTATGAAGGTCAAAAATGGTCATTTCCAAACTGGTGAGTTCCTTAGTGACTTTTTCTCACTTGGGGCAAGCTTCATTTGGTTCTTCTTTTAGTTTTCAGGGGTCATTTCAAATCAGCCATGAGATGGGGAACATTGCTCTATGGTAAGCTCAGTGGCATCCTGACAAAGCTTTCCAATGCTACAGACCCCAGGTGGTGGGTGGAATGATTGATTCAGGCTTCCCTGGTGGAAGCTTGCTCAGCATTACAGACACACTCGCTCCTCGGGGTTGCAGAGACAAATCTGGTCATCAGAAAGAAGGCAGTAATAGCTGAACTGCCCTTCTAGGCAAAATGGTGGCTCTCTCATTTTTAAAGAAGTTAGGGAGAGGATGTTTTTCTTCATGACAACTATTTATTGTGTGAGATTTCAGAAGACAATTATAAGAAAACAAATTTATAGAGACACCGTGAGAAAGATACACGAAAGAGAATTGAACCCAAAAAGACTAATTTTGCAGTCCATACTCAGCCAAAATTCCCATTGAATTAAATCACAAACTGCATAATTATGTACACAAAATGCCTTTAAAGTTCTTCTATAAATTCGGAGAAAAAAAGAATAGCCTGCTTAGAACTACTAAGGCAAAATTCTTTACTGTGGATTTATAGATTTTTCTTTTTAGAGCAAGTGGTCCGCAAATACCTTTTTTTTTTTTTTTAATTATAAATAAGGAGGAACAGATTCTATGCCCTCACAACTTCTACTCCGTGACAGCGGCCAGGCACAAAGGACAGAGTTTATGGAAAAAGGGAACGCTGAATTCCAAGCCTCTGATGGTGAAGTTGTAGTCTGACTGAACATTGTGTACATTTTAAATCTACCATACTTTGAAAACCACATATTACTTAAGATCTCGAATGGTTTATCCAAGTACTTTCAGGCCTTTATCATAATGTTATTTATTTCTTACTTTATTTTTTTAAACGAGTGAGAGAATCAAGTTATATTAGTGAAAATATACAAGTTATCTAGTTAATTTAGAAATTCTACAGAGTTCTAGATTTCTCTTGATGCTTGCCATCATTTCTGCATGCTGAAATCAGCAGTTTCTACAGACGCAGACCTGGGTTATGTCGAAAGCTGCAACGAATTGGTCCCTGCTGTATGAAAGCTGTCATTGCTGCTGTGACCCACAGTTGAACAGTGACTTGGGGACATGGCTGGCCAAGGAGAAGGAAGTTGCTGTGAAGAGCCACTGTTAAATAGCTGGATCCACAAACAAATACACAATGGGCCAAGTCATCTCACCCCTACCACCTACCATCACCAAGGCACATATGAGAGCCCCTACTCTTTTTTTTTTAACCATGTAGGCTGCCTGGGTCCGCTTATCATTTCAGAGTGTTCCTTCATTCAGCTCTTAATGCTACTGAACTCTGATTTCATGATGTGGAAATGTATAGGATGAAGTAGGACTAGAGAGATGTGCCGTTGGTTCCACACCCCCGTGAGAGTGAATGGTTTACACATAAATTAGTTATCAACTAAATTGTGACCATAAGAGTTATATAAGAAGAAAAGAGAAGAATTCTCCTTTTCTTTTTTTAGAAGTTATATAAAGTTACCTGTATTTATTTCCTGGGACTTTCAAGATAAATTACCATAAAGCAATAGCTTAAAACAGCAGAAATGTATTGTCTCACAGTTCTGGAGGCTAGAAGTCCAGATTCAGGGTGTAGACAGGGCTATGCTCTTTCTGAAAGCTCTAGCTGAAGGTTTTTTCTTGTTTCTCCCAGCTTCTGGGAGCCCCAGACGTTCCATGGCTTGTGGCAGAATCCCTTTAATTTCTGCCTCATTTTCACATGGCTGTCTTCCCTCTGTGTCTCTCTCTCTGTGTCTTTTCTCCACTTTTTATAAGGACATCAGTCATGTTGGAGTAGGGTCTACACTACTCTAGTATAACTCATGTAAAGTAATACATCTGCAAAGACCGTATTTCCAAATACGGTAACACGGGTTAGGACTTCAACATATGCTTTGGGGGGACACAATTCAACCCATAAGTGCCATACAATTTCATCTATAAGAAGCGTTCACAATCATCATTTCATTTGTTGTTAGGTGCTGTTGAGTTGGTTCTGACTCACAGCAACCCTATGTACCCTGCACCATGCTCATAATCATTACTATGTTTGAGCTCATCGCTGCAGCCACTGTGTCAATCCATCTTGTTGAGGGTCTTCATCTTTTTTGCTGACCTTCTACTTTATCAAGCATGATGTCCCTCTCCAGGGACTGGTCCCTTCTGATAACATGTCCAAAGTACTTGAGACAAAGTCTCACCATCCTTGCTTCCAAGGAGCACTCTGGTTGTGTTTCTTCCAAGACAGAATTGCTTGTTCTTCTGTCAGGCTGTGGTATATTCAATATTCTTCACCAGCAACATAATTCAAAGGCACCGATTCTTCTTTGGTCTTCCTTATTCATTGTCCAGCTTTTCTATGCATATGAGGTGACAGAAATTACAATGGCTTGGGTTAGGCACACCTTAGTCCTTAAAGTGGCTTCTTTGCTTTTTAACACTTTAAAGAGGTCTTTTGCAGCAGGTTTGCCCAATGCAATGTGTCATTTGATTTCTTGACTGATGTTTCCATGGGTGTTGATTGTGGATTCAAGTAAAATGAAATCCATGACAAAGTCAACTTTTTCTCCATTTATCATGATGTTGCTTATCTGTCCAGTGTGGGGATTTTTGTTTTCTTTATCTTGAGGTGTAATCCATACTGAGAAGGCTATGGTCTTTGATCTTCATGAGTAAGTGCTTCAAGTCTTCTTCACTCTCAGCAAGCAAGGTTGTGTCATCTGCAGGTTGTTTATGAGTCTTCCACCAATGCTGATGCCCCCTTCTTCTTCATACAGTCTAGCTTCTTGGATTGTTTGCTTAGCATACAGATTGCATAAGTATGGTAAAAGGATGGAACCCTGATGTACACTTTTCTTGATTTTAAACCATGCAGTATCCCCTTGCTCTGTTTGAATGATTGCCTCTTTGTGTGCAGGTTCCTCATGAGCACAATTAACTGTTCTGGAATTCCCATTCTTTGCAATGTTATCCATAATTTGTTATGATCCACACAGTCGAATACCTTTGCATAGTCAATATAACACAGGTAAACACCTTGCTGGTATCTTTTGCTTTCAGCCAAGAACCATCTGACATCAGCAATGATATCCCTTATTCCAAATCCTCCTTAGAATCTGGCTTAAATTTCTGGCAGTTCCCTGTTCATGTATTGTTGTGGCTGCTTTTGAAAGATCTTCAGCAAAATTTTACTTGTGTGTGATATTAATGATACTATTCGATAATTTCCACATTCTGTTGGGTCACATTTCTTTAGAGTGGGCACAAATATGGATCTCTTCTAGTCAGTTAGCCAGGTAGCTGTTTTCCAAACTTCTTGGCACAGACAAGTGAGTACCTCCAGCTCTGTATCCCTTTGTTGAAAACATCTCAATTGGTATTCTGTCAATTCCTAGAGCCATGTTTTTTTTGCCAGTGCCTTCAGTGCAGCTTGGACTTCTTATTCAATACCATCAGTTCTTGATCCTATGCTACTTCCCGAAATGACTGTCAATGAATTCTTTTTTGCTATGGCGACCCTGTGTATTCCTTCAATCTGCTTTTGATTTTTCCTGAGCCATTGAATATTTTCCCATAGAATCCTTCAAAATTGCAACTCAAGGCTTGAATTTTTTCTTCACTTCTTTTAGCTTGAGATATGCTGAGCATGTTCTTCTCTTTTGGCTTTCTAACTCCGGGTCTTTGCACATTTCATTATGATATTTCACTTTGTTTTCCCAAACTGCCCTTTGAAATAGTCTGTTCAGCTCTTTTACTTCATTTCTTCCATTTGTTTTAGCTACTCTACATTCAAAAGCAAGTTTCACAGTCTCTTCTGATATCCATTTTTGGTCTTTCCTTTCTATCCTGTCTTTTTGATGATCTCTTGCTTTCTTCATGTACAATGCCCTTGATGTCTTCCCACAACTCGTCTGGTCTTCTTCAGTTATTCGTGTTCAATGCATCAAATTTATTCTTGAGATATTCTCCAAATTCATGTGGGATATGCTCAAGGTCGTATTTTGGTTCTCATGGACTTACTCTAATTTTCTTCACCTTCAACTTGAACTTGCAAATGAGCAATTGATAGCCTGTTCCACAGTCAGCCCCTGGCCTTGTTCTGACTGATGATATTGAGCTTTTCCACTGTGTCTTTCCACAGATATAATTGATTGGATTCCTGTGTTTTCCATCTGGTAAGGTCCACGTGTATAGTCACCATTTATGTTGTTGAAAAAGGTATTTGCAAGGAAGAAGTTGTTGGTCTTGCAAGATTCTATCGTGTGATCTCCAGAGTTGTTTCTATCACCAAGGCCATATTTTGCAACAGCAGATCCTTCTTTGTTTCCAACTTTTGGATTCCAACCACCAGTAATTATCAATGCATCTTGATTGCATGTTTGATCAATTTCAGACTACAGAAGTTGGTAAAAATCTTAAATTTCCTCACCTTTGGCATTAGTGACTGGTTTTTAGGAGTTTGACAGCCTTGACTTCAGGATAGGTCTTGAAATGTTCGTTTGGATGCTAAACACGATGCTAATCCTCTTCAATTTGTTATTCCCAGCATAGTATACCATATGATTGTCTGATTCAAAATGGCCAGTACTAGTCCATTTCAGCTCATTAATGCCTAGGATATTGATCTTTATGCATTCCATTTCATTTCTGAGGACTTCCATTTTTCCTAGATTCATACTTCATACCGATTATTAATAGATGTTTGCAGCTTTTTCTTCTATTTTGAGTCATGCCACACCAGCAAATGAAGGTCCCGAAAGCTTAACTCCAACCATGTCATTAAGGTCGATGCTACTTTGAGGAGCCAGCTCTTCCCCGGAGGAAATTTTGAGTGCCTTCCAACCTGAGGGGCTCATCTTCCAGCAGTATATCAGACGAGGTTCTCTGTTATTTGTGAGGTTTTCACTGCCCCTTTTTTTTTTTCAGAAGTAAACTGCCAAGTCCTTCTTCCTTCTGTCTTAGTCTGGAAGCTCAAGCTCAGCTGAAACCTGTCCACCAAGGGTGACCCTGCTGGTATTTGAAATACTGGTGGCAAAGTTTCCAGTATTGCAGCAACAAGCCAGCCACCACAGTATGACAAACTGACAGACTCTATGATATGGGCAGGGATTACTGTTTTCATTTTACCAATTAAGAGAGAATCTCAATAACAAATATAGGAAAACTGCTTGATCCTATTAGCATTATAAGCAGCATACATTAAAATAACACAAAAGCATATTTTGACCATCAAAGTAACAAAGCTATGGAGTATCAAATTATCAAGATTAGAAAGGAGATAATGCTTTATGCTGGTAAGTTTGCATTGAGACATGCAAAATTGTGGCTGGCAAAGGAGAAGAAAGTATGCTTTGGTTAAGCATTTTAGAAGAGCAATTTGCAATATGTATCAAGTCATTTAAAAGTATTCATACCTTTGGACTCAGTAATGTCATTTCCAGGGTTCCCTTCTAAGAAAGTAATAAAAATGTGGACAAAATCTGTATGTAAAGTATTTCTCACAATGCTCTTTATAATGATAAAACTCTGGAAATAACCCAAATACTTAATCATAAGGAAATAGTTATGATACATCTACATAATGGAATATTATGAAGCCCCCAAAATTGATGTTTTGGAAGAACTCTTAAAATGATGTGAGAAGGTGTCCAGAATGTAATGTTAAAAGCAGGGTGAAGGACTTACATGATGGCATGATCACAGCTGTGTAAAGACATGAATGTAAATCCTTTCAAACTAGCCTGGAAGAAAATAAAACTAGTTTTTTGAGGTTTCTGGGTCATGTATAATTTTGGATTTAAAAAATTGTTGCTATTGTTAGTTGCTCTCAAGTCGATGACTTTATGTACAACAGAACACAGTGTTGCCTGGTCCTGGTTTTGTTTGTTTTTTCTTCTGATTATAAAAATAACACTTACCCTTTTCTAAAAATATGGAATGTACTAATAAGTACAAAGGCCTATGTTTTACTTTTATAATCAGAAAAAAGAAAACAGTAAAAGTTCTTCTTTTAAAAAGTAAAAGAAATATGCTCAGAGACATTAGTTAACTTTTCCAAAGTCACATGACTGCTAAACAGAGGACCTACCACCTGAACCCATTTCTTCTGCCTCTAATCCCTACATCTCTGTTCCCATACCATGGTGTCTCTGAAACATTTAGCTTGAGCAACACATCACTAATGGTTTAAATGATTAGAAAACAAACCATTCACAGAATTACACTAGAGTCCATTACTGTTTTGATTAGCCTAGCAATATTTACCCATAGTAAGCCTAGGGTAGAACACGGCCCTCTGTATTTTTGAAAGCACTCAGGGCAGGACTGTTTTTAAACTGCTCTAGACAGTGCTAGAAATGTGTTCCATAGGCGTCTGTATGCACAGTAAGTCACAGCTGATAATTCCCCTATTTTAGGTTGGAAAAACTCCTCCTTGAGATCAGGATACATTTATAGCTTGAGTGTACTGGCCGTTGAGTTCTACAAACACTTCGCCTATCTACCCAATGGTTACTGGTGGAATCCCCTCACTTCCTATTGCCGCCTGCATTGGTTATTTATTGCTGTTTAACAAATTACTCCCAAAACTTAATGTCTTAAAACAACAAACATTTATTATCTCAGTTTCTGTGCACAGGAATCAGGGCACAGACTAACTAGGCGCCCTTGGCTCAAGGTCTCTCTTGAGGTTGCAGACAAGCTGTTGGCCAGGACTGTGGTCTCATAGGATGACCAGAGGGGAGAAGGAAGGTGGAGGGATTTGGCTTCCAAGCTCACTTATGTAGTTCTTAGTGGGCTTTAGTCCCTCTCCACAGGGCAACCTCACAACATGGCAGCTGACTTCTCACAGAGTGAGCAACCCAAGACACACAGAGAGAGAAACACACACGCCCACATACAGAGAGAGAGAGAGAAAGGAAGAGAGAGAGAGAAAACCCAAGATGGAAGCCACAATCTTTTATGGCCTGATCTGGGAAGTGACATCCCATCACCTTTCTATATTCATTAGAAACAAGTGAATAAGTTCAACCTGCACTGGGTGGGGTGGTGGTGGTGGTGGTATTGCACAAAGATGTGAATACCAGAAACCAGGGGTCATTGAGGGCCATCTTAGAGGCTGTTTGCCACACCGTCCTAGGCAAACAGCAGAGCTAAAATTCTGCACCAAACCACCCTTACCTCCAACCTTCAGTTTCTACCTGTTAAGCAAGCAGAATTGGGGCTGGAGTGAACTCTGCCTGCAGATGGTAATAATAGGCCCAAAACAGAAGGAAAGCCGACCTGTGAGTCTGTGCAGTTCAATGCATGAATTTTCACATGGACAGCATTGGCTATGGACAACACCTCAGGTATCGCTGGAGAGACTGCATTAGTCAACAGGGTCACTCACTCTCTTTTTGTCTTTTAAAGGAGTGCAACTTTCAAACAACCTTGGGAACAATTGTTTTCAAGTCGTTCATATCTTTTCTGGCCCTAACTCAATACTCAATTCTCCTAGAAAAGGTACTCATTCTCTTCAGAAGACAGACAACAAATATTGTGTAATATTTATTTGTTTTGTATATATTCATAAATATATACATATATATGTATATGTGTGTTTATCTGTATACACACATAGATACACTCCACTGGGACCACCTGGGATTCCCTACCCCACTGTCTCAGCTCAGCCTTGGTTGCAGACCCTGCTAGTAATGTAGACAAAGCTAGGCATCCAGACTCAACTAGTTTATCAACTAGATCTGCCGTGTGAAGTTAAATCCCACTTGCCATCTGGCTGCCAGCTGACTGCTGCTACAGGCATTTGCTGTTCAGTCAGAGCCACAAATTAAAGCAGCAAGTCCAGCTGTGCCATGGCTGCTTTTAGGATGGGGTGTTTTCCAACTCTTGCTGTAAAATCTCTGGTAAGGAAGGAGACTCCCCATTGTCATTTCAGCTGCCAAGACATTTCATGCTAACGAACTGTGAAAGGGAAGTCGCTAATGATATGAAATCCTTTTTTATGGCCAGGGCTGGGCCAAGGCCACCAAACAGGCAGTGTTTTTCCCATGCTGCCGGCCCACTAGGAGATGTTCCCAATGACCAAGGCTGACCTCATTGTTCATGGAAGGTGGGAAAAGGACAGGCCAATCCATGTGCAAATGCCCAAGGACTCTGGGGACATTGGCATGATTCCATAAACTACTACACCTTCCCCTCAACACCTTGACATTTTAGAAGGGAGCTGTTAACTAGGTTCAGAGTAAAAAGGAAGGGAAATGCTTTTGGCAGATCATCTAGGAAAAGTAGAAGTAATTCCCAAGGTACCTGTTTGAGTTATGGAAATCCTATAAACATTGCTGGCCCACTGGAGTCCATGTGCATCCCCAATTCACACCAGCTGATGGCCTGCAGACTTCCACAAAGGGATTGCTAAGGGAAGCACTGTGCAGTGGAAGGTCCCTGCTTTGGAGTCAGACAACCAGCTTCCGAGTTTCACTCTCGCTTATTTCCTATGTGCTCTTATGTAAAACTCTAGAGATTTCTGCATTTTATATGCTTATCTATATGATTTTAATGACTATGTCATATGAGAGTTATAAAATTCAGTCAGGTAATATACATAAACAGGAATTCTGAAATAATGTCACTAATAAAAAATATCTCCTTTACCATTCTGTCCCAGTGACAGAAATTCTGCTACCTGAGATTCCACTCTGGGGTAAGGAGCTGTTTTCCTGGTGTTCTCTTTAAAAAAAAAGGTAACAGAGAATCTGTGAATGATCGATAAGTGGAGTTATTCTCTCCAGTAAGTAAGTAGTTTCAAAGTACTGAAGGGTTGGGGGAAGGTAAGAGAGAAAGGGATTTGGGGGAGCATGGGTGCTGCCTTTACAGAGCAGAAATGAGGCAGGGCATGTGGTGGTGATGGGAAATCATAGGCTGGGTGGTACTGGTTGTGCTAGGACATTTCTAGGAGCGAGAAGGGGAACTTTGCATGGGAGGACACTTGATTTGAGTCTGACATTTGAGTTACACAAGTCTCTACCTCCCACTGAACTGCAAGTTCTTGTTTCTTGTTCACCAGTGTTTCCCAGGGCTTGTTATAGTAATTGCCAGGCAATAAGTTGCTCAAAGAATGTTTATAAAATAAAAGCCATATTTGGCAGGCTTTGGCCTTTTGCTCAGGGTCAGCCTTTATTCCTCTAACTAGCCAGAGTTTTGGGGGTGCCTCTCTTGGGCACACTTTCTGTTACGGATCAAGTTGTGTCCCCCCAAAATGTATATTCAAGTCCTAGCCCCTGTACCTGTAATGTAATCCTGATTGGAAATAGGGGGTTTCTCTTGTTGTATTAATGAGGCCATAATGATGTCAGTTGGGTCGTAAACCTAACCCTTTCTGAGTGATGTTTTATAAAGGGGAGTACATACTTAGAGAGATACAAAAGAGGAAGATGCCATGTGACAACGAAGGCAGATGCATCTATAAGCAGCAAAAGAACACCAAGGATTGCCTGCTGGCAATCATCAGAAACTACAAGAGAAGCCCACAGAAGAAATTGGTATGACCGAGACCCTGATTTGGACTTTCAGCCTCCAGGGCTGTGGGGAAATAAATTCCTATTCTTTAAAGCCACCCATTTTATGGTATTTTATTATGGCAGCCATGGGAAACTAAGATACTTCCTTCCCTGATGTTTGGCCTTCTATGATAATTCCTCGGAGGCATTCCAGCCCTGGAAATGGCCTCTGGATTGTACCAGAAGCCTTGTACAGAGGTCTGCATGGTGTGGCCCCACGTACAAACAGGTTGGTACCTCATTATCTAAGACTTCCCAGAGTCTGAACAGGCACTGATTCCAAGTATGTCATGCGGGTGTAGGTGAAGTCCCTGAGGCAGGTGTCTGGCCCTACAGAACAAACAACGCTGTCGTCAGGTGCTAAGGAGCCAGCCAGCTCCAGTGTCCATGGCTAGCCCAACCCAATGAGTCCAGGTCCAGTGCTCCTGGTCCCTTTGGGTTCCCATTTCTATAATGATCCCCTCTCTGATCTGTTTTATAATTATTCTATATGAAACTGAATCAAATATTATAGCTCTTTGGTGACTAAACCAACTTTGGTGACTAGGGGGTAGAAATAATTCAGGAAAAAACAAACAAAATAAAACCTTGCTACCAAGAGATTGAATTCTGGGGCCAAGAAAATCAGAAAGTATCAAATGAGCTTTCACCTGGTTAAAATAACAGCTCAATTTTCCCTTGTTATCTAGGACATTCATGAGATGTTTTTGAAGTGCTAGATGCCTAATCCTCAGAGCAGGTTGAAACACCTTCCCTGCAATTTTGTTGACAAATATGCAAAGGCTTCTGACATTGGGCCTGTGAGAAGGACTGGGAACCAATGACTCCCAAATTGTCCCCTTAGTGAGCATCACCTTTGAGAAAGATGTGCCCTGGTCCGTGTTCCACCCTCACCTTCTGACCCAGTTTTATGATTTTGCCCCCTTCCTTTCTTTCTAGAAAAAATGATTGAAAAAACTATTTACTTACTCTTTATCCCTACAAAACATGTTTGTATGTTTAAAAATTAATATTTAACCAACAAGTGAATCACTAATGTCCCATGGTTTGGGGGTACAGTGGGGAATTTTGTCGTATCAAGGGAATTCCCTTGGAGTCCCTCAAACTCACCACAGAAGTACCCACCTATTTCACATATGAGCAAAGACAGGGTGGCCAGGGGAGAGTCTGAAGTTTTGAACATTTAAGGATGAGAGTGGACATTCCTCTGAATTAAATGCTTTTTGAACTCAACAGAGGTAACCTCAACGGGGGAAGATCAGTGGCCACTGGTTTTATCCTAATACTAAGCCAGCCCTAGAACCGGGGGCTATAGGAATCCAGCTAGAGGGACCTCACAGCACAGGTGGGCCATTCCTAGTGGGCACTCTGGTATTGAGGGGCTATTTTTGGTGACAGGGGCAGAAATGGCTGATCTGGAGGAATACTTTAGTCTAAAGAAGGCAAGAAGGCAGGCCAAAATGTGCTGTCAGACTTATCGGCATTATCAGAAATACATTTCACACTTTTTTTTTTCCCCTACAACACTGAAGTTCTAACAAGTTTTACAGGAAGTGTCATTTGGTTGGGAGGTGTCCCAATCTAATTTCTCAATCAGTGTTTATACTAGCTCTAGTTCTGTTGAACAACTGAGGTTCCCTCAGCCTTTAGAGAGCCCACGGGGATCCAAATGCATGCAAGTATCTAGTCCAGTTCAATTCTATCTCAGAGCACTCCCTCACACAGAGGGTGCTAATGGATGGTAGACATTATTATCTATGGCAGGCTGGGTTCATTGTACTCAAAGCGGGCTGTGTCTAGGTCCTTGTTTCTCTAGCAGTCCTAGGTATGAGGGTGTCATCTTGCTTTGCAGTTGGAATTCTTCACAGTCAGTCTGGCTCACTTCAATGTTACATTCAGTGAATGTGGCTCCCAGTTTGGCTGGCAGGTCCCTTCTTGTCAAAACTCTTCTGACCACCCTGCTCAGTCCTCAGCACAGGGTATCAGGTTGACCAGGGAGGTGAGGCTCTGGAGTCAGTACCTCATGGGCACTGGACAATGAAAGAACAAGACCAATGGAAGGGAAGGCCCGAGGAGGCAAAGTTCCACTTTGGAATCACTGCCCCAGAAGTTCAGGCCCAAAGCATGGTGGCAGAGGCCACTTCTCCAGTAGCTCCCATGGGTGTTGATGGTGCAGAGTGTCTTCACAGCAGTTTTTGGGTGAAGGTGGCCCTCCTCAGGCTCAGCTTAGAGGATTTTGCACCCTCAATGCCTGAGCCACAACAATCAACTTGGGGGTTTAAGTTTATCACAGTCACACATCAGGGCGATCTTGCTCTGAATTAGGACTTACTATCTGTAGTCTCATAGACCCAAAACCATACTTTTCCCTCTTGCCCCCATTCTGTCTCAGTGCTGGGCTAGCTCTCTGGTCCTATTATATCCTGAACTCAAGGTAATTATATCAGTGGCCCAGGATTCACACACAGGTCTGTTTTGACAGTCTGTGCTCCTACCACCACATGGAAGGAGCTGAAATAAATGTCTATTTCAATGACCCTTGAGTAGCAGGTAATCAGCTGGGCAGCAGAAATAGTTCTGCTACAGTCAGAAGTGGAAGAACATATGTGTTTACAATATACGTGTCAGGAACATATTGTTGGGAACATGCATTGGAACATGTATGTCAGAAATAGCCTGAAGAAGGAAGGACTTTATTAGGTCCAAGCAAGTTATGCTATACTTCTTGCTGGGGATTTTGCTCTATGAAAATGTTCTTTCCCAGAGACTAAAAATCGAGTTACCTAGTTCAAGAGCTGCAAAGAACTAGGCTGGTCATGGAAACTCTTTCTAATACAGAGAACTGGATGCTTGAGAACAGGGGCTCTGCATCAGGAGCCTGGGCTATGCAGCCGTGGGCAAGTCACTGCCTCCTTCGTGTCTCTCCAGTATAAAATATGAGTAATAATTGAATCTTCTTTGAAGCTTGAGGATTGATTATGATGATGTATATGAAGAGTTCAGTGCAGTGCCTATTATGTAGTAAAGCTCTTACCTGTGTGACGGGCGTCTTAGTTATCCAGTGCTCCTATAACAGAAATACCACGAATGAATGGCTTTAACAAAGAGAAATTTATTTCCTTACAGGCTAGTAGGCTAGAAGTCCAAATTCAGGGTGTCAGCTCCAGGGGAAGTCTTTCTCTCTCTGTTGGCTCTGGAGGAACATCCTTGTCATCCATCTTCCCTTGGCCTGGGAGCATCTCAGAGCAGGAACCTTAGGTTCAAAGGACGTGCTCTTCTCCCGGTGCTGCTTTCTTGGTGGTATGAGGTCCCCAACTCTCTGCTTGCTTCCCTTTCCTCTTATCTCTTGTAAGATAAAAGGTGGTGCAGGCCACACCCCGAGGAAACTCCCTTTACATTGGATCAGGGAAATGACCTGGTAAGGGTGTTAAAATCCCACCTTAACCCTCGTTAACATAAAATTACAATCACAAAATGGAGGACAACCACAGAATACTGGGAATCATGGCTTAACCGAGTTGGTACACACATTTTTGGGGGGACTTAATTCAATCCATGACAGCTGGTATTTGGGGAATTTTTCCTGCCTTAACACTACAGACAGAAGAGTTGCCTCCAGTAACTTTCAGAGTTGTCCAGAGGGTTGATAGGAGTCCCCTCTGTGAGTCCCTAGAGTTTTCCCTAAGGAGCAGGGTGATCAGAAGTCAGCTCTGCTCAGGGATGTACCACTGAAAGATTTGCATGTGGGTAAGGGTCTGCTTGCTTCAATCTATGGGGACAGATATGAGGGATTAGTCTGAGCTTCTGGAAATTTTCCTTATAAGAATATTCACACTGCACCCAGAACAAGGTCTTTCTTTGCCCATGTGAATAGATGACTCTATTAACAATGAAAATCCACAAGGCAAATCAGATATAAAGCCAGGGTCTTTTTGTACTTGTTTCTGAGAGCAAAGTATTCCTTACCTGCAGCCTTACCTCCCTGGGATTTTAATATTAAACACTTGTACACCACGGCCCACATGTGCATACAACGCATACCGCCCTAAACCTGCTATCCAACTTTCAAGATATTCTTTAGGGGAAGGACTAAGATCTGAGATCTTAGGACCAGAATCCTTCCTTCACTTCTTAAAGGTTTGATTTTTAACATTCTTTCCTTAACCTTTTGCTAACGCACTATAGCCAAGCAAGCCCGTAGCCATCGAGTCGATTCCGACTCATAGCGACCCCATAGGACAGAGTAGAACTGCCCCACAAAGCACTACAAGATAGATTTATATCAACATTTTAAAACCACCCACTGAGTTACTCCAATCTCATCCGGGGATGGGACTCACTGACGACACCCTCATATCTCATTCACATTAATTTTGCTGGCCCTTCTTCACCATTGTTGGGGGGGGGGCATCTTTATCATTATCACGGTCACTAATAGACTGCTAACCACTTCCTGTGCCTGTTTGGTTTATAATAAGCTTCCTTTGGTCGCCCATCTGGAAGTGAATTCAATTGCCCATATGTGGGTGAGTATGTATGTAGTAACTTAGGCTTAGGGACCATTTCTCACCTTGTTCTTTAGCTTTGCAGGCAAGCTGAGTACAGGGATCCTATTGATTTTTGTGGCCTGGAGTTGGGTTGCTCACAACGAAAATGAAACATACTCAGATCAGTCCCATGGAGCATGGAGCAAGCAGAGAAATGAGCCATAAATTCTGATGTACTTAAGTAAAGGCAGCAATTGGATTTAGTCCTCTCTTTGTGTGCAGACCAAATGCTGAGGTTGGACTTAAACTGATTATACAGCGCAGATCTTTGAAGCTTTTCCTATGAAAAATAATTTCCATTATTCACCCTACCCGCATCAGTTCTTCTAGCAAAAGTAACTACCATATAGATTGTATACAACTCAGCTTACCGCATTCATTGGTGCCAGGCACATTTGAGGTGGGAGAAAGAATGAGAATGGAGAGATTTTCTACTCTATCTCCATGTGTTTAAGGGATAAAAAAAAATTTTTTTCTTATACTCTATTTACTTTTTAAAATGGTGTTATTATTCTCTAATCTGATACAATTTTATTTTTAAAGTCCATGGAAATATGGAAATTGACACCTTTTGGAAGGGATTTGAACTGTATTTCTGTTGTTTCTGTCAGGCAAACACATCTGAACGACTTCCTACCTCTCTTGCTGGAGTATTAGACTTGGCACCCTTATTGAAAGTCACAGTATTGAATTGCTCTGTTTCAGGGATGAATCTAATGGCATACCCACATTTATGCCAAGCAAGTGCATGTCCTATCTAGAAGGAGACAACCAGCCATGCCAGCCCCAGAGGCCATGATCATGACTTTGATCCTTCCGATAAATTTCTAAAGAGATTAAGTTCCATAAAACTTTTAAACTTCAGAATCTCATATGTTGAAAAGAGCAGAGGCTGTTGAGGTCATGCTCATTTTGAATATTTTTCTTTTAATTATTATTATTTTTGATGATATAAAAAGACTGATGGGTGATTGTTTTTTGATGAAACTTCTGTGAGGAGAGTCAAGGTAGAATTTCCTCTGTGTGTTTTGTTTGCTTCCTTTCTTCCCACTTCTCTTTGCTCATCTTGCCAAAACTAACGTTTCTCTATGGCTTTGGTATGCTTTCTCCTCTAGCAGGACTTTTGATCTCTAAAGATTTAAAGTTTGGAATAAGCAGTGGTGGCCTCGAGTTTACAGGAGAAAGTCTTAATTTCTTACTGTCTTGCTTTTTTGAACTTGGCTGTCATTCAGTAATGTGACCTCCCTTACAGAAGATCCAATCAATCAAACCAAAACAGTTCTGGGCAATCATCTGGTGAATTTGGAACAGTGTAGCCAGGCTGAAATAAGCCTTTGGGAAGTCATGAATTCACCACATGTGACCCCTGACTGTGCTTAGCACTGGTCATGTAGTCCTGGTTTAAGGATCTAGATGGAGCCCTGAACCAGGGCGAGAGGCCCTCATATTACTTCTAGTCGGTATTGGTCTATCAACTTCTTAAGGAACCATTGTAATCTGTCCTTTTTCCCAATCTATTGGTCATTCTCCTTTGGAGGGATGTTAAGCTTTAGTTTTCTGATTATTGTATAGGGTCACTGTGAGTCAAAACTGACTCGACGGCAACGGTTTTGGTATTTTTTGGTTTGGTAGGGCATCTTAAGCAGAAAACCAGTAAGACCAGTGCTTATGGCTAATCTCCATGTGGGCAACACCTGCGCTCTATTCTGCTACCCAAGCTGATCCTGGCTACCATCCTGCAAAGTCAGACCACAATTCAGGCCACTGAGCTAACTGTATGTGTAAATTGGACAAATTCATCCCACTTCTGTAAAACTGCCATCGGGGAAAATTATGCTGTTTGAAACTCTTTACCAGATCACTTTGTTTCCTTATTAAGAATTATAAAAAGATAGGCAGTATCTGATAACGTATAAATTATGGGGACAAATTTGGTCTTTTTTTTTAAGACAGAAGTTTTTGTTGTTGTTGTTTTGTTTTTTTGCTGAATTAGCAAGGCCGATGGTGGCGGCGGCAGGTGGCATCGGAAACCTGGTGGGGTATCTAAAGGTCCGCAGTTAGAATCTAACAGGTGCTTCTTGGAAACTCTATGGGGCAGTTCTACTCTGTCCTATAGGGTTGCTATGAGTTGGAATCGACTCGATGGTAGTGGGCTTGGGCATGGTGGCATAGTGGTTAAGAGCTATGGCTGCTAACCAAAAGGCCAGTAGTTTAAATCCACTAGGCACTCCTTGGAAACTGTATGGGGCAGTTCTACTTGTTCTATAGGCTCACTATGAGTCGGAATCGACTTGACAGCAATGGGGTTTTTTTAAAATAATTCCTGAAGTCTTACAATTTCCTTTTTCTGATGAAACTAGGGGTATTTGGTTTTGAGTTGCCAATAACATAATCTACTCTGATTAGTTTAAGCAGGAACAAGATTTACTAAAGGATAACAGGTAGATCGAAGAAACCCCAGGAGGGTCTGAGAGTGGGTTCTGAGGTTTTCAGGAACAACGTCTATCACCACCATGGGAACTTCTGGTACAAAATTGCCTTTGCCACCACTGCTTCACACCAATGACAAAATTGGGAAGAATACCAACAACTCTGCCAGTGCCAATCCTGAAGACCCAGATGCCTCTACAACTACACCGCTTCTTCTGCAGGCAGCCACTTCCTCAGGCTGCTCCTCACCAAATCCAAATCTCACACATTGGTGAAATCTAGGTCACCCTAGCTGCCACGGAGCTGGGGTATGCAAAATTTTTAGCTCCAATCTTGGTTCCCTCTAGCTTCTACTTTACCAAAAGGTAAGGAGGGTGGAAATCATCAAAATTAAAAAGTTTTGTGCTTCTAATCAAAGGACACTATTGAGAAAGTAAAAAGACAATCTACAGAATGGGAGACAGTTTTGCAAATCATATGTCTGATAAAAGACTATAAACAACTATTATAACAATATGAATAGACAGATAACCCAATTAAAAATGGGCAAAAGATCTGAATAGATATTTCTCCACAGAAGATATACAAATAGTCAATAAACACATGAAAAGATGCTCAATGTTATTAGCCATCAGGGAATTATAAATCAAAACCACATTGAAATATCACTTTATATCCACTAGGGTGATGATAATAAAAAAAGACCTATAATAACAAATGTTGGTGAGGACGTAGAGAAATTGGAACCCTCATATACTGGTAGTAATGTAACATCGTGCATCTACTTTGGAAAACAGTTCCTCAAAAGGTGAAGCATAGAGTTGCCATATGACCCAGTAATTCTATTCCCAGGTACATGCTCAAGAGAAATGAAAATGTTTTTGTTGTTGTCAGGTGCCATCAAGTTGGTTATGACTCATAGTAACCCTAAGCATAACAGAACAAAACACTACCTGGTTCTGTACCATCCTCGCAATTGTTGCTATGTTTGAGCCCATTGTTGCAGCCGCTGTGTGAAATCCATCTCATTGAGGGCCTTCCTCTTTTTTATTGGCCCTTTACTTTACCAAGCATGATGTCTACACAAAAACTTGCACACGAGTGTTCACAGCAGTATTATTCATAAAAGCAAAAAAGTGGAAACAATCCATATGTCCGTCAACTAATGAATGGATAATCAAATGTAGTATATCTGTAGGATGAAATATTATTTAACCATAAAAAGGAATGAAATACTGGTACATGCTACAACATAGATAAACCTTGAAAACAGCATGCTAAATGAAGGAAGCCAGTCATAAAGGACCACATACTGTATGATTCCATTTATATGAAATGTTCATAATAGGCAAATCTACAAAGATAGAAAGTAGATTAATGGTTGCCTAGGACTGGAGAGTGGCAATGAGTTTGGGCTGTGATGGATAGGGGTCAGAAGGTTTCTTTTGGGGTGATGAAAATGTTCAAAAATTGATTGTGGTCAATGTTACACACTTTGAATATACTAAAAGCCATTGAATTCTCCACTTTAAATGGGTGAATTGTATGGTATGTGTCACGGACTGAACTATGTCCCTCCAAAAATGTGTGTTTCAATTTGGGTGGGCCATGATTCCCCATATTGTGTGGTTACTCTCCATTTTGTGATTGTAATTTTATGTTAGAGAGGATTCGGGTAGGACTGTAACACGGCCCTTAACCAGGTCACATCCACTACCAAAGTAAAGGGAGTTTCCTTGGGGCGTGGCCTGCACCACCTTTTATCTTACAAGACATAAAAGGAAAGGGAAGCAATCAGAGAGTTGGGGACCTCATACCACCAAGAAACCAGTGCCAGGAGTAGAACTCGTCCTTTGGACCCGGGTTCCCTGCACAGAGAAGCCCCTTGTCTGGGCAAAGATTGATGAGAAGGCCGACAGAGAAATCCTTCCCATGGAGCTGACACCTTGAGTTTGGACTTTCAGCCTATTTTACTGTGAGCAAATAAATTTCTCCTTGTTAAAGCCAACCACTTGTGGTATTTCTGTTATAGCAGCACTAGATGACGACGACAGTATGTGAATTATTCCTCAATAAAACTATTGCAGTAAGGTGAAAAAATACAACCCTGCCACACACCTTTTTCAGTTTTAAACCATGCAATATCCCCTTTGAACAATTGCCTCTTGATCTATGTAGAGGTTCTGCATGAGCACAATTAAGTACTCTGGAATTCCCATTCTTCTCAATGTTATCCATAATTTGTTGTGATCCACACAGTCAAATGTTTTTACGTAGTTGATAAAACACAGGAAAAACATCTTTTTGATGTTCACTGCTTTTGGCCAAGATCCATCTGCCATCAGCAATAATATCTGTTATTCTACATCCTCTTCTGAATCTGGCTTGAACTTCAAGAAGTTCCCTGTCAGTGTATGTCTTCAGTCATTTTTTAATTATCTTCAGCAAAATTTTGCTAACATGTGATATTAATGATATTATTTGATAATTTCTGCATTCTGTTTGATCACTTTCTTTGGAATGGGCATAAACACGGATCTCTTCAAAACAATTGACCAGGCAGTTGCCTTCCAAATTTCTTGACATAGACAAGTAAGCACTTCCAAAATTGCATCTGTTTGTTGAACCATCTCAAATGGTATTTCATCAATTCTTGAAGGCTTCTTTTTTGCCAACGCCTTCAGCTTGGCTTGTACTGGTGGTTCTTGATCATACATTAACTCCTGAAATGGTTGAACATTGACCAGTTCCTTTTGGCACAGTGACTGTGTTTTCCTTTCATCCTCTTTCGATGCTTTCTTTGTTACTCAATTTTTTGCTCATAGAGTCCTTCATTATTGCAACTTGAGCCTTGAATTTTCTCTTCAGTTCTTCCAGCTTGAAAAATGGCCATCATGTTCTTCCCTTTTGGTTTTCTAACTCCAGGTCTTTGCACATTTCAAATAATGCAGAAAGCTGGGCTATATAAAGAATGCACCATCAGGATTGGAGGAAATCTTATTAACAACTTGAGATAGGCAGATGACATAGCCTTGTTTGTAGAAAATGAAGATGACTTGAAGCACTTGCCGATGAAAGTAAAGACTACAGCCTTCAGTATGGATTACATCTGAATATAAAAAAAAGAAAAAAAAATCCTTATAACTGGACCAATAAACAACATCATGATAAACAGCAAAGTAATTGCATTTGTGAAGAATGTCATTCTTCTTGGATCAGTAGTCAATGCCCACGGAAGTAGCAGTCAAGAAATCAAAAGACTAGGGACCCTAATTAAAAAACAAAAAACCATTGCTGTTGAGTCAATTCCGATTCATAGTGACCCTGTGGGACAGAGGAGAACTGCCCCATAGGGTTTTCAAGGAGCAGCTTGTGGATTCAAAGTACCAACCTTTTGGTTAGCAGCCAAGCTCTTAACCACTGTACCACTAGGGCTCCAGGGGCCCTAATATGTGGTATAAATAGGAAACAAACCATAGCTAACAATGCACAAACACTAGAAAATAAACTAGATAACCGGGAGCTCCTAAAAATTAAACACTTAACGCTCATCAAAAGACTTCACCAAAAGAGTAAACAGAGAACCTATTGCCTTGGAAAAAAATTTTTTGGCTACGGTATATCTGACAAGGGTCTAACCTCTAAAATCTGTAGAAAACTGCAATACCTCAACAACAAAAAGACAAATAATCCAACTAAAACACGGGAAAAGGATAGAACAGACACTTCATCAAAGAAAACATTCAGGTGGCTAACAGTCGTATGAGGAAACGCTAAGGAACATTAGCCGTTGGAGAAACACAAATCAAAACCACAGTGAGATACCATCTCACCCCGACATAAATGGCACTAATTAAGAAAAAAACAGAAAATAACAAAAGTTGGAGAAGTTGCAGGGAGATTGGAACTCTTATGCACTGCTGGTAGGAATGTAAAATGGTACAACCACTATGGAAAACAAAATAGCGCTTTCTTAAAACGCTAGAAATAGAAATACCATGTGATCCAGGAATCCCACTTCTCGGAATATACCCTAGAGAAATAAGAGCTGTCACATTAATAGACTTATGCGCACCCATGTTCATTGCAGCATTGTTCACAACAGCAATAAGATAGAAATGACCTATGTGCCCCTCAACAGATGAATGGATTAACAAAGTATGGTACATACACACAATGAAATACCACACAACGATAAAGAGCGATGACGATCCATGAAATATCTCACAACATGGATGCACCTGGAGGGCATTATGCTAAGTGAAACAAACCAATTACAAAAAAAAAATTACAAAAGGACAAATATTATATGAGGCCACTATTATAAAAACTCAAGAAAAGGTTTACACACAGAAACAAACAAACACTGATGTTTACAAGGGAGGAGAGGGTTGGGGAGGGGAAATCACTAACTAGATGGTAGGTAAGTGTTAACTTTGGTTAAGGAAATGTCAGTACCCAATATAGGGGAAGTTAACACAACTTGACCAAGGCAAAGTCATAGAAGCTTCCTAGGCACATCCTAACATCCTGAGGGACTGAGTTACTAGGGCTGAGGCCTGGGGATCATGGTCACATGGGTCGTATAGGTCAACTGGCATAACAAAATTCATAAAGAAAATGTTCTACATCCAGCTTTGGTGAGTAGCATCTGCAGTTTTAAAAGCTTGTGAGCAGCCATCTGAGATACATCCACTGATCCCATCCAGAGCAAAGAAGAATGAAGAACACCAAAGACACAAGAGAACTATTAGTCCAAAGGACTAATAGTCCACAAGTACCACAGCCTCCACCAGCCTGAGCCCGGAAGGACTAGATGGTGCCCGGATACCACTGGCTGCTCTGACAGGGGTCAAAATACAGGGTCCCAGACAGAGCTGGAGAAAAATGTAGAACAAAATTCAAATTCACACACAGACAAAAAAAACAAAAACCAGACTTACTGGTCTGACAAAGGCTGGAGGAACCCCAAGATTATGGCCCCCAGACACATTTTTAACTCAGACCTGAAGCCACTCTGGAAGTTCACCCTGCAGCCAAAGACTAGACAGGTCTATAAAACAAACAATAACATATGTGAGGAATGTGCTTCTTAGTTCAATCATGTATAGGAGACCAAACGGGTAACATCTGCCCAAAATGAAGAGAAGGTAGGAAGGGAAAAATGGACGGGTGGAAATGAGGAACCAGAGGTAGGGAAGGGGAGAATGTTGACATATCAAGGGGATTGCAACCAACGTTACAAAGCAATTTGTGTATAAATTGTTGAATGAGATGCTAATCTGCTCTGTAAACTTTCACCTAAAGCACAATAAAAGAAAGAAATCAAACTATGCATTGCATTGTGCATATCTAATGCAAAAGACCTCTTTAAAGCGTTAAAAAGCAAAAATGTCACCCTGAGGACTAAGACATACCTGACCCAAGCCATGGTATTTTCAATCGCCTCATATACATGTTCATATACATGTGAAAGCTGGACAATGAAAATGGAAGACTGAAGAAGAATTGACTCATTTGAATAGTGGTGTTGGCAAAGAGTATTGAATATACCATGAAATTCCAGAAGAACAAATGAATCTGTCTTGGAGGAAGTACAACCAGAACACTCCTTAGAAGTGAGGATGGTGATACTGTATCTGGCTTTCTTTGGACATTTCATCAGGAGGGGCCAATCCCTGGAGAAAGACATCGTGCTTGGTAAAGTAGAAGGTCTTCAAGAGAGAGGGAAACACTGAAATGAGATGGACTGACACAGTGCCTGCAACAATGGCCTCAAACATAGGAATGATTGTGAGGATGGCGCAGGACTGGGCCACATTTCATTCTGTTATACATGAGGTGACTATGAGTTGGAGCCAACTCAATGGCATCTAACAACAACAACAAATGCTGTTACAAAAAAAAAAAAGATAAGGAAGTGGTTCAAATATATTAAACCCCCCAAAAAACAAACCTGTTGCAGTTAAGTCAATTCCGACTCATGGCAGCCCCGTGTGCTTGAGAGCAGAACTGTGCTCCACAGTGTTTCCTTGGCTGTAAACTTACAGAAGCAGATAAACAGACCCTTATTCTGCAGCACCACTGGATGGATTCAAACTTCCAACCTTTCAGTTAGTAGTGGAGAGTAAACCATTTGTGCTACTGCAAGACCTAAAGATATTAGGTGGCCACGAATGATAAATATCTGTTATAGGATGTTGACACTACTCTCACTAAGAATCTAAGAACCCGGGAAATAATGACCCATGCTCTTCCTGGTTTAGTTTGAAGAGTTCTCTCTCCTGAGCCTAGTTCCAAATCCATTTGACATGCCCAACAGGAACATAGGCATTCAACATGATGCCAGTGTCCTTCTGGGGTCTTTGGGAATGAGGGTGCACTGGCTATGATCACTGTCATCCTTTTGAAGTCCAAGGTGAAGTGCCCCTTTCCTTGACTGAAGTTCCATGTGTCCCCAGGATCTATATATTGTAGACGAGGATAATATTCTCAGAGATATAGCTTTTTCAGCCCTGGAATATTTTTATTTCCTAGTTGAATTGATTTCAAAAATATTTACCTTGGAAAGACGTCTCTGTAAGATTCAAGAGCGCTTGCTGTGGTTAAGTATTTTGTCTTTTCATGGTTTTATCCCTTAATTCTTATTTGGCTCTTTTGCATTTGTGATGGTTCTTACTCTTCATCTTCACTGGAGAACTACCTCAGATTCCAAAAAACAGTTGCCTTCCAGTGAATTCCAGTGCATGGTGACTCCACATGTGGCAGAAATGAACTGTGCTCCATAGGTTTTCAATGGCTGGTTTTTCAGAAGCATATTGTCAGGTCTTTCTTCTAAGTTTGGAGGTTGGAGTTCACCCAGAGGCTTCAAATTCTAGTCACTTGTTAATTGGCTGGTGGCTTTTTTTTTCCCCTCCTCTATCTCTGTGAATTTCTTTGAAGTTTTAATGACTGATGGAGGATTTATGAGCTAATTATTCTGTATCTTCAGTGCAGTTAATTCTGAGAAAAGGCCCTCTGTCTTAAAAAAGAAAAATAAACCTGTAAAAACAGACTGTGTTCTATTCTAATGAGCTTTCCTTAATCAAAAATGTGAAGGACCAACTGAGGAATGCTCTTGTCAGCTGCCCATTATCAATCATGCTAACTTTATTTGCTGAAGTGAACTGAGGGGAAGGAGCAGGAAGAAGTAATTGAGTTGCCAAGTCCTCTCAATTCATCTTAAAATTGCATAGGGACTCCCCAGTCAATTTTCTAAGCTAAACAGTTCTCTACTCCTGTCCTATTGAGGGCACACTCTTGTGAATAAAGAGCTATAAGTGTAACACCTGGAGGCTGGAGAAGTAGGGATTAGTAGCTGAAGATGTCTTGGATCAGGGGGCAGGTCAGGAAAGAACTAGGAAGTACCCTTTCAGTCAACAAACATGTACTGAGTACCTATTAAATTCTAGGCACTGTGCTACACACTTGAAAAACAAGTTCCTTACAGTCTTGAAGAGGGAAGAGACTTGCTAATAAATAGAGACATTAAAGTATTATCATTGCTCTAATAGAAGTATTTACAGAAGGGACTGCTTAGTTATCAGTGGGGAAGAGGAGTGATGCATACTCCCTACAGGAGAAGCTTTTGGAGTTGAGCCTTCAAAGATTGATGGGGATGGAGAAGGGGAAGGAAAAGTTCGAAGTGGAGAGAAAGAGAAAAAGACCATCCAGGCATAGTGAGTCACTGAGCAAAGTCACTGGAGGCTTGAAGCAGCCTGGAGCACCAGAGCAGGTGTGAATAGTTTAATTTGACTTCAGTGTAGGCTGCAAATGGGTTAGGAAGGGATGGGAGAGGCAAGAGGTAAAGCTGGACAGGTAGGCTGGGCCAGAGAAAATGAAACAGAGCCAGGAGGACCAGGAAGGGACTGTGCAGGCCAACTCTGTTACAACATAACTTAGGATATGAATTGCTATCAAAATAAAGTTTGCCAAACATTATTCAAGGGCTGATTTCTTTTGATTTATATTCATTCAAGTCCACTAAATTATTCTAGGAAATGGAATCCAGGAACTCTTGTGAAGCAACGCAATAGAATTGGCCCACATGTGCATTTGGCAATGGGTATCGAGATAAGCTTACAATTGATGTAGATAGGCAGAAAAGGAAGCAGAAGGGCAGCATGATACTCAGTCACTGTGTGAAAGGGAAGGGAAAGCAACCTTCCAGTTGCCCCAGGCATAAGTCACAGATGGCCCTGCCCCAACAGGCCTGGGGAGAAGACAAACACAACCAGTGGAGATAATCCAAAAGTGACTGCAAATTCTTCCTGCAAAAGTTTTTAATGGTATTCCTCCAACCATAGTGATTCCACTCCTTCCTCTGTCTGGATTCAGCGTAAAAAATCTTAGAACTAGTGTTTCCAAGAATGACAGATCATTCTTCCATCTATCCGTCCATCCGTCCGCCCGTCTGCCCATCCATCCATTTAGGCTTTGAATTCCTATGTACTAGATATGGCACTGGGTTTTTTTGGTTTTTAGATAATCTAGTTCCTGCCCCTGATTTTTGTTTGGGAACACACATGCACACACTTACACATATACATAAACACACTTTTATTTTGCAATGAATAAGTGATACATAATAATGAAAATCAACATTCTCCATAAGTGCCAAGAGTATTTTTATGTCAAGAAAGAATTTAATGACGGCGACAACAGCACCACCTCTTCTGAGCACCCTTCCTATAAACATCCTTACTTTTTAATTAACCTCCCCATCCTCCAGGAACAAAGCCTCCCTTCCTAATAGCCACCCACACAAAATTTTTGAAGTGTTTGGAATAATTTTAGTGGCTAGTTACTTTATTAAAAATTCCTCTGCTAAATCAAAGTAATAAATACTATATGGTTTTCCTCAGATACACCCCAGCTCCAACTCAAATCCCAGTCCTTCACTCACAAGGTGGTCATGGACTTGGCACTCATATAGAACTCAGAGACACCTCTCCAAGCCACTATGGTGCATAGTAGGCTCTCAACAAATGCTTCCTGGGGGGAAGTGACACACAGGGGCACAAAAAAATGTAAGGTATGGTCCCTTCCCATAAGGACTTTGTTATCTGGGAGTAAAAGGCAAAAATATGTGCAACCATTGGTGACAAGACAGTATTACATTCAACAGCCCTGTATCCCAATGTAATAAAGTGTTCTTTGTTAGATAAATAAAATTAAAGAATATTACATTAGTGATATTCTTCCCTCTCCCCTAATAAGAAAATCTGGTACATGTGAATTTATTTCTGTGTTCCTTTCTGGCAGCCCTGAATCTTAGCTTCTAACAGATGACGTAGTAGGTAGGTTTGTTAAAGTTGTAAGCATAGCAAGGTAAACTGAGGATTTTCCCCACTTGCCATCTTCCCCTACTCTGTAAAAAAAACTGTTATGGAAAAACCCTAGTGTTTAAGGAGAAGAAATTTGAACACGGCAGGTTAAGTATTGACCTAAGACACCTTTAGAATGGCATGATAAAGTCAGGGCTCTAGGTTCTTGTGAAAAAGAGTCATGTTATGTTACCAGAAGGGCTATGAATGGAGCCCGGTTAGGAGTCTTTGCTGAGAAACTGATCTCCACAATAAGGTACATTTAATTTCAGAAATTGGAAGACAAAATCTTAGCACAGAGGGGAAGTCCCCTCACCTTTCTCCATTTATGGAATCAGAACCACCCTCCTCGCTCCCTGAAGAACCCAGGCCAGGGAGGGAAGCCAGCGGCATTCTCACACAGCCCCAACTGCCTTCTGTAGAAGAGTCTTTGAGTCTTGTGTCACATTATTCCTGTCAAGAGATATAACCAGGATAAAGAAGGGTGATCCCAGAACAAGAGCTGTGACCCAGGTACGAATGGCTCCCTAGAGAAAATAGGAAAGTGAAAACATTAAGAGAGCAAAGAGGTAAAAAGCAAAGGCCTAGAGGATGGGAAAGGGAAGAAGAGGGAATTTAGAAGGGAGGACACATCCTCAGGGGACAGCCCCAGAATGCCTGGGTGGTGAGGCCTTGTCTGCATTACAGTGAAGGGGGGCGAGGGAGCCAGGGCAGGCCCGCGGCACTGGATTTCCTGTCCTTGGATGAGTTCGGCTTTGAGACAAGGCGTGATCCTTTTGGTGAACAGTGACTTAACTTTTCCTTCAGATCCAGGGTGCTCTGGGTTTGGGGACTCTGGGAGGAGGAAAGGGGAAGGGATGGACGATAGCCTTGCATGGTCAATAGGCAGACATGGGTTACTTTCTTTAAGGGTGCTGAGATGCTGTAAGGTGGGCTGGGGGAGCAGGAATTGGAAGGCAGAGCGGGCAAACAGGAGTCAACAAATCCAAGTCACCAAATCAAAACTGCATTAAACTTTGGAGTGGAGGAACAGGCACAGAACAGTGTGCCCCTCAGCATAGGCATGAGCTGTTACAACACGAACTGAAGACGTAAGCTTCGTTTTGACTCTCCATAGTCAAAGAATTCTAGAAAAGTTTCTGGTGAGCAAGGGATGGCAAATGGAAATTAATTCTTACTAAATTGATATGCATAAAATATCACTATAGTCTCTTTGTTTAATGTGTTGCCTTTACTGATATATTTTAATGAATGGCGACTTGTTTATACTGACTTTTATAGACTGACATGTGACCTCAGTGTGCCTAATCCTATTTTTCTCATAAGGTCACATGATCCTCAACTGGAAATTCTTCTACCATAAAGGTTCTCATAAATCTGATCTCCACAGTTACTCATAAACTACTTAATAGAGTGTGAGAAAATTTTGCAACTTAGTCATTAGGTGACAGTAAGTTAGAGACGTGGCAGATATTATAGGAAAACAATAACAATAGGTATCATTTGATTGGTTACTACTTACCAGTTACCCTGTTCTGTATTTCATATCATTTAGTCCTTCCAACAACACAGTGAAGTTTACAGCCCCCCACTTTATAACCGTGGAAACTGAGGCATAGAGAGTGTGGGTTGCCTACAGTTCCACAGCTAATAACTAGCAGAGAGAGGATTTGAAGCCACACTCATGTGACTCCAAAACTCACATGTCCTGTGTGCTCACAGGAAGGCAGTACAGGAGATGATGTTTGTGATGGCTGTTGAGGGATGAGTCAGAAATAGGTACAGAAAGGGAAAGAGAAGAAACTTAAACTGAGGTTGGGACAGAAGAAGTAAAGGCACAGATGGAGAGCTGGGGAAACCAATCTGCCTGGGACTCATGGGCTCATGGTGGGACCTGGCAAGATCTGACACTGGAAAGCTAGATAGAGCCAAATGGGGAAGTCTTTGAAATGCAGGCTGAGGAGTTCCAACATAATTCATTACGTGAGAGGGAGCTTTGGTTGTTCCAGTGTTAGTCTGAGTGATGCCACCAGTTCATCACGTTTAACAATTCTTTAGGCCATTTTCACAGTGATTATTCTAGGCAACAATGATGCAGGCAGGAAGGGAGCAGGCATGGATGGGTATGGAGGGAGAGAGAATAGGGAAGAGGTAGTCTAGAGGCTATGGTGGTTCAGCAGACAACATTTACAAGGCCAATGAAAAGCATTTTGACTAACTCATACGCTCACATAAACTGGCTCTTCTCGTTTGATCCCCCTGGAACAATGTCAGACTCTCTAAAAACAGGAAGAGCAGAAAGGCGAGGACAAATGAATTATTTCACTCCTCTAGAAACGTGTAGCTTGGGTTCCACTAGGAGGTAAAAAGGGGCCAATATTGCAATCAAGCTACGTGTTTTCTATCCTAAGCTTGAATCTTACTTAGCTAGTCGTGACAGCTGACTTCTGTTCACAAATCAGTTATCCTGCCTATGGGGAGGCAGCCCTTTGAAGGAAAGTCCTAATTTGAGTCCTATTTCAGAAGAGCATTTAGTCAGGGGGGTGGAGACTGGTGAATTTGATTAAGGATCCCTGTGCCAGACACTTTTATACGTGCTATGTCTTTCGGTTCCCCCAATAATTCTGTGACATTATTATTCCTGTATTACCGCTGTGGAAACAGGTTGAGAGATAATATCGAAGGTCACACAGCAGTGGAGGAGAGGTTTGAATCTGGTTGTTTCTAACTCCCAGTCCAGTGCTCTGTAATCAACAGTCCCCTTCACAGTGGACTGTTGATTAAAACACAAACTAAGCAGAGGAGCCAGGGAAGGGGAGGAAGAAGTACTATGATGGAATTATAAAGAAACCAAAAGAAAAATTCAGGGTCATGCTTGTTGGTTAGATGCGATTTATAACCCTAAAGGACTGGTCATCATTGAGCTGAGACTGGTGAATGTACTTCTCCAGAATTTGGGTTTTCTAGAAGGACTCTCTCCTCCTCTGTCTCTTTGCCTCTCTGGCTCTCTGGCACTCTCTTTCTTTCTTCCAGAAAGTCAACCTGTCTGAAGGAGTCTCCTTTGTGATGTGAGCACATTGGATTGCTGAGAGGCCTTAATCCTGGGAGATTTATGCCTGTGACTTCACTATGAAAACAGAACTATTTTCCTTGAGCTGTCAGGGGGCAACAATTAGAAGAAGAATTTGAGGTTTACTTTTGATGAAGCATGTGGTTTGTAATAGCGCCTATCTTACCAACAGGGTGATTTGTAGCTAAAACACAAAGGCCATGGACTAAAAAGAAAAAGAATAAGGAAAACATAAAAGAATTCCTGTTACCCCACTCCAGAACAGGAAAGCAAAAGACAAGCTTTGGGAATAAAACATGATACTTTTTTGTATATTTTTTCTGCATTAAGATACAAGTCATTCTGCACTTGGAAGTTGGTTTTGTATTGATTCACATGCGGTGGATCTATTTTTCCCTGTTGTTATAAAAACATCTCAAGACATGCATGACAAGTCTTCAGAGAACGCTGCTGATTCCTGAACCACTGTAGATAATTACACATTAATATGGATTGTATAAGAACTACTTTTGGTCCAAGTCTACGCCTGTCAGGATCATAGGAGTTCTAGCCCTCAGGCCATGTGGGTATAATGGCTTCAGGCAGTGTCAAGGTCCCACAGTGTGAAGTCAACGGGGTCAACAGCAGTAGCAAAAGGTTGCAGCTGAATGCTTAACCACTGTGCCACCAGGGCTCCAGCAGAGCTATAGACTGAACATACTTAGGCGGTCTGGAGCTGGTAGAGCTCAGAGTGTTAGCCACAGCTCAGGCAAGAAGCAGACTCAGGTGGTCTAAGGTCATTGTGACCAAAGCTACCAGAGGAGCCAGGAGATAATCACAGAATCAAGTAGACTCCATGGAAATTAGTGTTTTCAAAACTTGGTACCATCTGCCACCTGAGAACAGAGACATTGTTTCATACATCATTCCATTCCCACAATGCCCACCACAGTCCTTATTCCAGAACAATGCATACCAAGGCTTAGCTGAACATGTGAAGTATTTGGTCCCCACCTGCACCCCTGGGCATCAGGTCTGTATGGTTAAAAGGAATCCCAATGGGATCAAGTGATTTCCTAGTCTTTTGAGGTGACAAAATTATCTCTAAGCCCATGAGTTTTTCATGTCCATGTCTGAAATGAGCCTTCTCCAACTGGAGTTGAGGCCCAGTTTGGTTCGGGTAGGTTTCTTAGTTACCTAGTGCTGCCATAACATAAATAAATAGCACAAGTAGTGGCTTTAAAGAACAGAAATTTATTATCTCACAGTTATGGAAGTTAAAAGACCCAATTTAGGGCACAGTCTAGAGGGCAGACCCTTCCTTGTTGTAGGCCCAGGAGTTCTGGGAGTTCTTGGGAGTTCCATGGTGTTATAGATTGAATTGTGTCCCCCAAAATTATTTATCAACTTGGCTAGGCCATGTTTCCAGTATTGTGTGATTGTCCACAATTTTGTTATCTGATGTGATTTTCTTATAGAGTTGCAAATTCTACCTCTATGATGTGAATGAGGCACGGTTAGAGGCAGTTATGTTAATGAGGCAGGACTCAGTCTACAAGATAAGGTTGTGTTTTAAGTCAGTCTCTTTTGACATATAGGGGAGAAAGGCAAGCAGGGAGACATGGGGACCTCATAACACAAATAAAGTGGTGCCAGCAGAAGAGTTCATCCTTTGGACTCTGGGTCCCTGTGCTGAGAAGCTTCTAGTCCAGGGGAAGATTGATGATAAGGATCTTCCTCCAGGGCCAAAACAGAGAAAGCCTTCTCCTGGAGCTGATGACCTGAATTTGCGCTTCTAACCTACTAGACTGTGAGAGAATAAACTTCTGCTTGTTGGAGCCATCCACTTGTGGTAATTCTAATATAGCAGTGCTAGATAATTAAGACATGTGGCATCCCTTGGCATCTGCCTTTCCCCTGTGTCTGTCTCTGTGTCTATTCTGCATTTTTTTTTTAAATAACTCAGAAGTGATTAGGTTTAGGACCCACTCTACTCTAGTATGATCTCATTAACATAATAAAAGAAAACTCCTATCTCCAAACAGGTCATATTACAGGCACAAGAGTTAGGGTTTCAGCACATATTCTTGGGGTATATAATTCAGTCTATAACAGTGGGGTAGGGTGCTTCATTTTCTGAAAATGGACTGGTTTAGATGCCAATGAGGTTTAAATTTAATAACTAAGACCTCACCCTCTTCCACAGAGATGGTTACTAATAACTCCTTGCCCACCCTATTCACCCATTTTGGAAACTCACCTGCAACAAACATATTAGAGTTGGTGCAGTATGAAGCAGACTGGCCAGGGCCCTCTCCAAGGGTAAAGCAAATGCCTAAATCATTTAGTATTTTTGGCCCTTCTCCCCCGAACTTCTGCAATAATTCACATGCATTTCTATTAGTCTGTGTCATGTGTTGCTTTATTTGATTCTATTACTGTGAGCTCCTAGTAGGTAGAGGCCAACCATAGAATGTCAATAAACACTGATGAAGAATTAAAAAAATAATAATTACTTAACAAGTTTATAACGTGAAACTGGATAGAAAGCTAAATTATTCATTCAAATTTCAATTAGCTCAGGATATTCTCTACTCAATAGACGGCATTTGCAATACTCTTTCCACAGCCGTTAAATCTTGGCTTAATGGAAAAATTCAGAGCGTCTTGACATTTTATTATTTTGTTGTTTTTGTTAGTTGTTAGGTGCCGTCGAGTCGGTTCTGACTTACAATGACCCTGTGTACCACAGAATAAAACACTTCCCGGTCGTGCGCCATCCTTACAATTGTTATTACGCTTGAGCCCATTGTTGGAGCCACTGTGTCAATCCACCTCATTGAGGGTCTTCCTCTTTTCTGCTGACCCTGTACTTTACCAAGCGTGATGTCCTTCTCCAGGGACTGATCCCTCCTAACAATATGCCCGAAGTATGTAAGATGCAGTCTCTCCATCCTTGCTTCTAAGGAACTTTCTGGTTGTACTTCTTCCAAGACAGATTTGTTCCCTCTTTTGGCAGTCCATGGTATGTTCAATATTCTTCTCCAACACCACAATTCAAAGGCATCAGTTCTTCTTCCTTATTCATTGTCCAGCTTTCACATGCATATGATACAATTGAAGATACCATGGCTTGGGTCAGGCACACCTTAGTCTTCAAGGTGACATCTTTGCTTTTCAACGCTTTAAAGAGGTCCTTTGCAATGTGTCTTTTGATTTCTTGACTGCTGCTTCCATGGTGTTATTGTGGATCCAAGTAAAATGAAATCCTTGACAACTTCAATCTTTTCCTCATTTATCACGATGTTGCTTATTGGCCTAGTTGTATTTTTGGTTTCTTTATGTTAAGGTGTAATCCATACTGAAGGCTAAGGTCTTTGATCTTCCTCAGTAAGTGTTTCAAGTCTTCTTCACTTTCAGCAAGCAAGGTTGTGTCATCTACATAACGCGGGTTGTTAATAAGTCTTCCTCCAATCCTGATGCCTGTTCTTCTTCATATTATTATGTGGTCACCCCTAATGTGACAGCCATGCCGCTCAGAATTTTCTTCAAGAAAGATGTTCTGCTGTGAGAGGTATACCTCTTTGCTGACTCATAGCAACCCTATAGGACAGAGTAAAACTGCCCCATAGGGTTTCCAAAGCTGTAATCTTTATGGAAGCAGACTGTCATATCTTTCCCCTGTGGAGCAGCTGGTGGGTTTGAACCGCCAAACTTTTGGTTAGCAGCCGAGTTCTTAGCCACTGCACCACTAGGGCTCATAAGAGGTGCAGAGGTGCCTGGTTCTGTATTTTCTCTCCCTTCACTTCAGGTATCAAGTATTCATCATGGTCTGAAGACTTTCCCTGCCCAGGGCTTCTTTCTTCCCCTTTATCTTACACAAGGAGTTCCTGGGTGTTGCAGTTAACATGCTTGCTAATAACCAAAGGCTGATGGTTCAAGTATACATAGAAGCACTTCTGAAGAAATGCCTGGAGATCTACTTCCATAAATTCAGTCATTGAAAACCCTGTGGAACACAGTTCTACCCTAACACACATGAAGTCACCATGAGTCAGAATTGACTCTATGGAACCTGATTTGGTTTGACTTTATCTTGCTCGGACTTAATCTCCCAATAAATCTCTCAAACTCCTATCTCCATCTCAGAGTCTGCTTCTTGGCTGATCCGAACTGACACACCTACACAGTATCTCACCAGATATATTTTCTTCCTTAAAATATGTTAGGGAGACTTTATTAACTTGAATGTAGAATGTCTCCCCACCATTACACAGCAGTAGCCTTGTTGAAATACCTCCTAAAGAAAGCCATTTATCATGGAGACAAAGGCTAGTCAAGATCACGTTTTGGGTCTTCTCATTGTTCGCGTAAAAATGCCATCTCAAGGGGGTGGTTAATCTAGAGAATGGGGCATTCTAAGTCAGCTCCCTAACCACTAGCTTTTTGGCACCTCTTTTCAAGTTTGCACCCCAGCCCAAAGGAAACCTGAGCACCTCTCTGGGGGTAGGGAGGGGCACTGAATGTGTTTGAAGGTGATAATGAGAGCGATTATGTTTGAAGGGGATTTATGAAGGATCTTGAGAAGTCTAGTGCTTTTCTTCCAGTTGGCATTTTGCATTTTTGGCACAAGATATGTTAAAGCTCAGAATGAGGCTATCACAAGCTATTTGTTTTGCCAAAGAACTGACTACTGCTTCAAGGCTTATGTTCTCCTCATCTCCCATTTGCTTCTGCCTTGGCAGAGAGACGCCCTCCTGTGGCTCTGGGTGGCCCCAGTGGTAGCCGACAGTGAGTCTGGTGGAAGTGAGTGAAAGATGTAGCCATGGAAAATCAAACAACCTGAAGGCTATTATTCATCTACATTCTGCTTGTGATTTGGCATTCTTGCTGACTCTATTGGAAGCCCTCTCCTTGTTGTGAGGCATATCGGTGAGACAGTGGTCACATACTTCTCCTATTATGTAATACCTCTAAACTGAGTGTTGAAAACATCAATTCCTTCAGTTGTGGCTTTGTGCCCTCGACTACATGGAAAAAAGGAAAACATTAAAAACATCAATACAGGCAGCTTTAACCTAATGTAGCCATAAGATGAATGATATACAGTTTCAATGGGTAGAATGTAAGATGTGGATAGCATTGACTGCCTCCTCCAGGGAGCCTTCCCCAACCCTCCTTAGCTCCTGGCACTCCATTTATTTTCATTAACCCTGCAGGCCCTGGGGTATGTGTCTGTGTAACTCTAGTTGGTTTATGCCCTACCTGGGAGTTGGAAGGAATCAGAGAAGGCCTATAAAACAAACTCAGGGCAGGAAGTCCCTCTCACACACAGTAGACATATCTTAAGCAGGCATTAGGTTCCCAAGTCAGCATGTAGGATGAAATCAAGTTTGCCAACATCACATTTGAATATCCCAGTATGAGACGCATGTGGGAAGAAGCAGACCCGTGTCTCTGTTCCCTTATTCTTTGGCATAAACAACCTGATCAGTGGAATGGCTGATAGAATCATCTACACTATTTAATAAAATTTCATTTGTATTTTTATCAGTTATGCACATCATAGGAGCCCTGGTGGCTCAGTGGCTAAAGCACTCAGCTGCTAACCGAAAGGTTGGCGGTTTAAACCCACCATCCTGTCTGTGGGAGAAAGATGTGGCACTCTACTTCTGTAAAGATTTACAGCCTTTGAAACCCTGTGAGACAGTTCTACTCTGTCCTACAGGGTTGCTATGAATTGGATTCAACTCAACGGCAGTGAGTTTTTGGGCTTATCCACATTGTATTTTATTGAGTCAAACTATTCTATGAGGTTTGTTATAAAAATTATCAGTTCCCCCACTCTCACTTTTCCCTCTCCAGAGGCAATGACTTTCAACTCAATTGATTATAGGTATTTAAATGTAGATAGCATGCTTACCAGGGAGCCTTGGTTGTGCAAGTGGCTTGCCATCAGCTGTCAACCTAAAGGCTGGCCGTTTGAACCCACCTAGCTGCTCTGTGGAAAAAAGGCCTGGCCGTCTGCTTCTATAAAGATCACAGCCAAGAAGACCCTATGGAGCAGTTCTACTCTGTAACACATGGAATCACCATGAATTGGAGGCCGACTGGAAAAAAGCTAACAACAACAACAACAGCGTGGTTGTACTGTTACTTCTTTGTGTTCATTTTTGGGCATTAGCTATCGATTTCCCATCACAGAAGATAGAGCACTTGGTTCTCTTTTATCCCTTCCCTCATTCTTCCTCACTATACCTTCTAGTTCCTCTATCCTGCCGTTTCAGTTATATTATCGTTTTGATTAGATCATTATTCAGTGTTTATATTTTTGTAACTGATATTCACAGTTGAGGAAGATCATCATTTTCCTTTCCTGCACAACTCTGATTTTTCCTGGGACTAATAATTGCCATGTAATTTTTTTTGTTTGTTTGTTTAATTTCCTTATGCATGTATACTAATGAAACCTCAAACTCTCCACCAAGTGTTCAAATGTCCTGTCGGTATATCCAAGCACATCAGATGGTCAATTAATTTCACCTTGGAGAAATCTCCTGGAGCCTTCTGACCTGCTCCTATCTGGATCCTACCCAAATCTGTTATGGTTAAGATTGTGTGTCAACTTGGCTGGGCCATGATGCTCAGTGGTTTGACAGTTATGATATAGTTTGACAGTTATATAATGTTGCAATCACCTGTATGATGAGATCTGTTGTAATGGGATCACCTCCATGATAGGATTTGCTGTAAGTAGTCAATTAGTTGAAACAGAGTTTCCTTGGGGGTGTGGCCTGCAACCATATAGGTGGACTTTCTGGCAAGGCTCTCTGGCTTTTGCTCACTCTGGATCCTGCCACTGCCTCCTGTTCATCTGACTTCTAGTTCTTGGCACTTGAGCTAGCAGCTTTTCTGCCAATCTTGGGATTCATCAGCATCCCAGGTCTGGATCTTGGGTTTGCCCCTGTAGCTATGTGAGTTGGGAGAAGCCTCCAGCCTGATCCATGAATTTGAAACTTTCTAGCCTGTACAACCACCTGAGCCATTTCCTTGATAACTCTCACTCTCTCTCTAGATGCTTCGCTGGTTTTACTTCTCTAGAGAACCTAGCCTAAGACATTTTGGAACTGGGAGTGGCTCTAGAGAAACAAAATCATAAGAATGAGTTTTCTAAATTGGTTCTCAAGACTGGTTAGCTGTTGCCCTGGGATCTCCCTTTCACAACAGCCCGAAGATTCCTTTGACCTGTCCTGTGTTGCATCTCCTCTTTCCTGTACCCTGTCTTTCTCTTCTTTGGCTACATGGGTATATCTAATTCCTCCTCCCCATGGCAGGTCTTTAACCATTTGTACTTAGCTGTCTTGGTGTGTGAATGAAGGGCAGTAAGGTTGGAAAAGTTAAGGAACTCTGAGCTTAGGCTGCTGGATGAGTGTCGAAGGACCCTTGTGAGTGAGATGCCAGTGCTCTCAATGAGTAACGGTAGTAACTGATGGAAAATGACTGCTTGGTAGCTGAGAGTAATGTCAGAGAGAATGTGGTGTATCTGAATAGCATGAGCCTCAAAGGAGGAAGAGATTTTGCATATGAATAGACAATAGATGTGCAATGAGAAGACTGGAGAAGACTGACTTGGCCCCTGGGAGAATGAGGGGTTATCACAGAAGTAGAATCAAAAGAGATCCAGATTATCAGATAAGGTAAGCAGGTAGAAGAAACATTCAGTACATAGGCTGAAGATGTGGAAAACATCACTGTAAGGGAATATAGTTTAAAGGAGGCAAACTGAGAGAATTGCTTTGAGAGCTAGTGAAGGAAGAGTTGGGAGAAAGTAAGCCCAGAGCAATTCAAGAATGTTTGTGAACTTGAGTCACTTAAAAAACACCCATATCCTCCACACTTAACCTGCTGCTCAGGCAGTTGTGGACAACATAGCAAGGCAGCTGCAGCTTTGCTTCAGTCTCTAGCTTCTTCCAGTGGAGGCATGCCTGTGGGGAAACCTGTGTCTTAACCTGTAACATGTCTCAGCTTGCCAGCTTGGCCCACAGGGTTCTTTCTTGTCCATCTCTGCCCAAGGCACTGGGTGAAGGATTTGGTCTGAAGCCAAAGTAAATAGCAGCTGAGAGACACACAACAGTTGGTGTCTAGCTCAGATGGCTCTTGTGCCTTCCCGGACAACCCCGCCCCCCCAAAGAAGTCTGCCTAGCTCAATGAAAATGACAACTAACATTTGCATAGTGTTTTGGGGGTTTACCAATCAATTTCATATACAGCATCTCATTCCATCCTCCCAACTTTACTGTTAGTAAGCTTTTGATTCCCATTTTACAGATGAAGAAACTCTCAGCTTCATCCCTTATAACTGAGAGAACTTTTGTAATTTATTAACTCTCTCTGAGTATCAGCTTTCTTATTAATGAATTGGGGATGAGATCAATCACAGAGCTGTTTTGAGTCTAAATAGGATTATATGTGTACAGTGCTTGTACACAGTTGGCATCCCATAATTGCCCACTCTACATCCTTACTTCAGTGATTTGCCCAAGACCACTCAACTGGAGAAAGTCAGATTTGGGACCTCTATTTGCTCTTGCCACCGACAGGCAGGTCATTCCTAAAATATGGGAGAAATAATTTATATGTACACAGCTTCAGGACCATCGTAGATTATAAAGATGGTCCCAGCAATTTCTTCTGTCCTTAGGTGCCTTTTTCTCTGCAATATGAATTTGTTGCCAATTGCAATACACCAAAACAAACAAAAAAACAAAAACCCAGTTGCCTTTGAGTCAATTCTGACTCACGGGTGCAAAATAGGACTACGCTCCACAGGATTTTGAAATGCTGTGAACTTCCAGAAGCAGATCCCCAGGACTTTCTTCCAAGATGTTTCTGAGTGGATTCAAACTGCCAACCTTTTTGTTAGCAGGCACATGCTTACCCATTTGTGCCACCCAAGGGCTCCTACTTTCCCTCCCTTTGAACATGGGATGGCCCTGTGACTTTCTTTGATCAGTAGAATGAGGCGGAAGTAACAATGGGTGACTTTGGGGTCTCATCCTCAGAGGCTTTTAGTCCTTGCTCTCAGTTCTTTTATGTCCCGTGACTGTCACGTAAGGAAGCCCAAGCCCATCTCCTTGAGGATGGGTGGCCATTTGGAGAGAGAGTCTCAGTTAACCCAGTGGTTCCAGCCATGCCCACTGAGGCCCCAGAGCTGTGAGTGAGGCCAGCTGGGACCAGTCAGCCCCCAAGCATGCCTTTCCCCACACCCCACACTCCATCCCTCACCTGCCTACTACTGCTGCACATGTGGCCCCAGGTAAGACCAGCAGACAAACTACACAGCTGAGCCTGACCCAAATTACAGAACCATGAACAAATATATGGCCATTGTTTTAAGCCACTGATTTTGGGGGTGGACTGTTGTGCAGCAATAGATAACGGATACAGTGACTAAGGTAAGAAGCTAAGCAAATGTTCAGATGGTAATTCATATAGATAATGGCATCAGTTATGAAGGCAACTTGTAGCATCATCTGTTTCCTTTAAACTGTGGTTGATTGTATGCCATCCAATGGTCGTTTTGACTGAGATAGAATTATGCACTTTATGAATTTGTGATCTGTGTAACTCTCTTTCTCTCTGTATATGTGTATATATATATGTATATATATAAACAGAACCCATAAGTATCAGAGCAGAACTGTGCTCTACAGGGCTTTCAATGGCTGATTTTGGGGAGCACTTACTGGAAGCACTTACTGATGAAGATTAAAGACTATAGCCTTCGGTAAGGATTACACCTCAACATAAAGAAAACAAATATCCTCACAACTCGACCAATAAGCAACATAATGGTAAATGGAGAAAAGACTGAAGTTGTCAAGGATTTCATTTTACTTGGATCCACAATCAATGTCCATGGAAGCAACAGTCAGGAGATCAAATGACACATCACATTGGGTAAATCTGCTGCAAAAGACCTCTTTAAAGTGTTAAAAAGCAAAGGTGTCACTTCGGGGACTAAGGTGTACCTGACCCAGGCCATGGCGTTTTCAATTGCCTCGTATGCATATGAAAGCTTCACAATGAATTAGGAAGACTGAAGAAGAATTGATGCCTTTGAATTATTGTGTTGGCAAATAATATTGAATATACTATGAACTGCCAAAAGAACAAACAAATCTGTCAGGGAAGAAGTTCAGCTAGAATGCTCCTGAGAACCAAGGATGGTGCTAGACTTCATCTCATATACTTTGGTTGTATTATCAGGAGGGACCTGTCCCTGGAGAAGGACATCCATCATGCTTGGTAAAGTAGAGGGTCAGCAAAAAAGAGGAAGAACCTTAACAAGATGGATTGACATAGTCGTTGCAACAATGGGCTCAAGCATAACAACAGTCAAAATGATGACACAGGACCAGAGAGTGTTTCATACTGTCGTACAAAGGGTCACTATGAGTCAAAACCAACACCTCAGAGACAACACCCTACAACACCACCACCAGATCACCAGGTCTTTCCTTCGAGGCACCTTTCCTGATTTTAAACCACACAGTATCCCCTTATTCTGTTCAAATGACTGCGTCTTGGTCTAGGTACAGGTTCCTCATAAGCACAATTAAGTGCTCTGGAATTCCCATTCTTCACAATGTTATCCATAATTTGTTATGATCCACAGAGTCATATGCCTTTGCATAGTCAATATAACACAGGTAAACATTTTTCTGGTATTCTCTGCTTTCAGCCAAGATCCATCTGACACCAGCAATGATACCCCTCATTCCACATCCTCTTCTGAATCCAGCTTGAACTTCTGGTGGTTTCTTGTCAATGTACTGCTGCAAAAGCTCTTGAATGATCTTCAGCAAAATTTTATTTGTCTGTGATATTAATGACATCATTCAATAATTTCTGCATTCTATTGGATCACCTTTCTTTGGAATGGGCATAAATATGGATCTCTTCCAGTCGGTTGACGAGGCAGCTGTCTTCCAAATTTCTTGGCATAGATGAGTGAGTAACTGTACTGCTGCATGTTTGTTGAAACATCTCAATTGTTATTCCATCAATTTCTGGAGCCTTGTTTTTTGCCAATGCCTCCAGTGAAGCTTTGACTTCTTCCTTCAATACCATTGGTTCTTGATCACATACTCCCTCCTGAAATGGTTGATGCTTCCTGCATTGTTTAGTATTTTGTCCATAGAATCCTTCAGTATTGCAACTCAAGGCTTGAATTTTTTCTTCATTTCTTTCAGCCCGAGAAATGCCAAAGTGTTCTTCCCTTTTGGTTTTCTAACTCCAGGTCTTTGCACATGTCATTATAATACTTAAATTTGTCTTCTCAAGCTGCTCTTTGGAATCTTCCATTCAGCTCTTTTACTTCATCATTTCTTCCATTCACTTTAGCTGCTCTACATTCAAGAGCAAGTTTCAGAGTCTCCTCTGACATCCATGTTGGTCTTTTCTTTCTTTCCTGTCTTTTTGATGACTTCTTGCTTTTTTCATGTATGATATCCTTGATGTCATTCCATAACTCATCTGGTCTTTAATCATTGTGTTCTATGCATCGAATCTATTCTTAAGACAATCTCTAAATTGAGATGAAATATACTCAAGGTCATATTTTGGTTCTTGTGGACTTACTGTAATTATCTTCAGCTTCAGCTTGAACTTCCATATGAGCAATTGATGGTCTGTTTCACAGACTGATGATATTGTCTTTCCATTGTCTCCTTTCACAGATGTAGTCGATTTGAATCCTGTGTGTTCCATCTGGCGAGGTCCACATGTATGGTCACTGTTTATGTTGTTGAAAAAAACTATTTGCAGCAAAGAAGTTGTTGGTCTTGCAAAATTCTATCACGAGATCTCTGGTGTTGTTTCTATCACCAAGGCCATATTTTCCAACTACCTATCCTTCGTTTCCAACTTTCACATTCCAGTCACTCATAATTACCAATGCATCTTGATTGCATGTTTGATGAATTTCAGACTGCAGAAGTTGGTAAAAATCTTCAATTTCTTCATCTTTGACCTTGGTGGTTAGTGTGTAAATTTGAATAATGGTTGTATTAACTGGTCTTCCTTATAGACCTATGGATATTATCCTATCATTGACAGCATTGTACTTCAGGATAGATCTTGAAATATTCTTTTTGTGATATGTAACATTGTTATTCCCATTTAAGATAAGAAGAAACTGAGGCTCAGTGTGGGGAAGTGATTTTCCTCAAATCAAGTAGCAAAGAGGACTAGATTCTGCTGCCTCTAAACTCTGCTTTTCCCACGACACTCTTCTACCCCTTGTATATTAACTCCTCTGAGCTTGAATTTCATCATCGTTGAAATAATGACAATTTTACTGTGTGGGGTAAGCATGTTACCTGTTTTATCTCATTTACTCCTTAAAATAACCTGTGGGGTAGGTACAGCTTTTATCCCTGTTTTGTAGATGAAGGGAGTGGGGTTTAGAGATGTTAGAAAACAGCCCAAGCCAAAGCCCATGCTTTTCTTTACTTCACCATGTGAATTCCTGTCTGTTACACGCAATGGTGTTTCCCATCAACCCAATTCACCGGGTGATAATGAAGACCAGATTAGGTGGTAGATGTGAAAACATTTTTTGAAGTTAAATGTGTGGTATAACTATGAGGACAAATAGACATCTCTACTCTTGCAGATCTTACACTCTCAGGGCCCAGACTAACTCCCCACAAACTGACACACCACAAATCTTCACTGACATCAACTGGCAGAAACAGCTATATAAAGAGGTAATGAACAGAGGGTGCTGGAACCCAGAAACACCAGTCCTGGGGGATTTCCTGAAAGTGGTGAGTTTTGGTTAAGTTCCTGGCTGGCTCAGAATGTAAAAGAGAAGGGGGCATTCCAAGAAGAAGCACTGGCCAGCAAAGCCCGGTGGTCCCATCCAAGCATGGAAGGCAGGTGGGGAGATTCAGATAGGAATCAGAGAGGCAAAGTGGAAAATTCTCTAGAAGCCATCAGGGTGTGTGTGTGTGTGTGTGTGTGTGTATGTGTGTGTTCCCATCCTCTGTAATATCATGCACAATAGCTTTCACATCATCCTAAACACAGACCCAAACTCTTCCTCTGAGTAGTTTTTGCTGCCACAATCCTTGATCCCCCACAGAATCCAAACACACTCTCTGACCTTAGTGCAGACTCATGTGCTCTCTCCCTTGTGGGCCTTTTCCATGGACTTTTATGTCTCTGTTTATTCTGTGTGTTCCGTGAGTGGCTCATGCCTTTAAAGGAAATGCACCGGCCACGGCCTGTCATTATGGTCTTTTGCTGGCTGCTGGCTGCTGGCTGCTGGCTGCGCTTGACCCGCTCCTGCAATGGGTAAGCCTGGGCTTTTAATTTGCTGTGACAGGAGATAATTGGTGCTTGAGTTTCCACCTCTGAAAATAAACCAGGGTGGTGCTTCCCAGCTGGGAGTCCACAGAGGCGAGCTCACCCTGGGGGCCTGTGCCAGGGGAGGCTCAGGCCAGGGCTGCAGCAACAGGTCTCAGCAGCCCTCTCCCTTTTTCCTTTTCTGGATTTCAAAACATACAATTAGGGTTTTCTTTAACAGCTCAAGCTGGCAAAGTTATGAAAGTTCAGGGAGACTTTCGATAATGTACACAAGGATCCTAGAGGTGGGATTGTGTGAAATTTCAGACTCGAGTGATACTAAACCCTCACTTGAACCTAATCCCCGTTTATACCTGCATTCATATTCAAGCACATCATCATGTCCTGCCCACCAGGGTTGTACTCCATTGTCTTTTACTTTTTTTTTTTAAGAAGATAACCTGCATAGAAATATCTAGCCAAGGTTACACCAATCAAAGCACTGTGAGTTGTAAGTCAGGTCACCAGGTTTCTGGATAATGGGCAATACCCTTCTCATTTATGAAGTGTGGTAGCTGGGACTGTCCTTATTAGGTTCCTTCCAGCACAGGGATCCATTTTTCTCGGACTCCATCCATGGGCTTGTCCCATCACAGCTGACCTGAGTACATGGTATAGTGAAGCCAGGGCAGATCACACAAGCTCAGATGGTCTAAAGCTACTACAGCTGTGTTTGGGAATTGCACATTTTAACTACGGCTTGAGACTAAGAGGAAACCCTGGTGGTGTAGTGGTTAAGTGCTACGGCTGCTAACCAAAGGGTCGGCAGTTTGAATCCACCAGGTGCTCTTTGGAAACTCTATGGGGGAGTTCTGTTCTGTCCTATAGCGTCGCTATGAGTCAGAATCGACTCGATGGCGCTGGATTTGGTTTCAGTTTTTTGGAGACTAAGATGATAAAAAAAATAGAGAAGGAGAATTCAAGAGGCAGGGAAGCTCACAGTGGTAGCGGAGAACTAGTACATGGCGATACTGCCGCTTCATGCTCTGGTGCCCTGTAGAAGGTCACTTCTGTGGCCCAGGGCCCTAAAATCAAATTCTTGCCCCTCTATTCATTAGCTGTATCACTTTGGGTAAGTCGCTTAGCCTTTCTTACTCTCAGTTTCCCCATGTGCAGAGGGTAACAAACCTGCGTCAGTGAGCTGTTACAAGGCTTAAGATAGATAATATAAGCGTGGTAGGCATTAATGCTGTTCACTAAAAATTCCTCCTCCTTTTGGACAGGTGGTATGATTGCATTTCCCTGACCCTTCCTTGCCATGTGAGCAGATGGATCTGTGTGACTTCAGTGCAGAAGCATTTAATAGCTACTGCAAGATACTCTGTGCCTTCTTCATCTTGCCCTGGCAACCAGCCATGCAATAGATGGGGGAAGATCTGTCATCTAGATCGACATGTGAGGAAATGTGGAGCAGAGCCCCTAACCAACCTGCCCTGGCTTGTAATGAAATTGAGGAATAAATTTATTGTTAGCTACTATGATTTGGGGTTGTTTGTTACCACAGTGTAAACTAGCCTACCCTGACTCTAACAATACATGATTATTATCACAAAAGTCAGGGCCTCTGTCTTATCATAGACCCTGGAACATAGTGACTGTGGTGCTTAATTGTATGTGTGAACTTGGCTAGGCTATGGTTCCTAGTTATTTGTCCAAACACTAGTCTAATTGCTGTTATTAAGTAGTTACATGTGCTGTTAAGGACTAGCTCCATGTGATTAAAACAGTTAACAGATTACCTTCCATAATGTAATGCAAAATTACCTTACATCTAATGTAATATAATTACCTCCCACAGTGTAATCTAATATAATGTAATCAATCAATCATTTGAAGACCTTAAGAGCAAAAAGGGAGTTTCTGCAGGGCGTGTTCTGCCTACAGACTATAAACAGATATTTTGGTAGAACTCTCACCTCACCCTTCTTGTCACCTGACCTTCAGAGCTTGGGATGTGGGTCTGCAGGGTCTCCAGCTTGTTATCCAACTTATGGATTTTAGACTTGCCAGCCCTCCACAATAACGTGAGCCAATTCTTTACAGTAAGTCTCTCCCATCCAGCACATGGAAGGCAGGTGGGGAGATTCTGACATTAAACCACGCAGTATCCCCTTGTTTTGTTTGAATGACTGCTTGATCTATGTACAGGTTCCTCACGAGCACAATTAGGTGTTCTGGAATCTCCACTCTTTGCCATGTTATCTATAATTTGTTATGATCCACACAGTGGAATACCTTTGCATAGTCAATAAAACACAGGTAAACATTTTTATGGTATTCTCTGCTTTCAGCCAGGATCCATCTGACATCAGCAATGATATCTCTTCTTGCACACCCTCTTCTGAATCTGACTTGAATTTCTGGCAGTTCCCTGTCAATGTACTGCTGCAGCCGCTTTTGAATGATCTTCAGCAAAATTTTACTTGCTTGCGATCTTAATGACATCGTTCAATAATTTCTGCATTCTGTTAGATCAACTTTCTTGGGAATAGGCAGAAATATGAATCTCTTCCAGTCAGTTGGACAGGTAGTCAGCTGTCTTTGTTTGTTGAAACATCTCAATTGTTATTCCATCAGCTCCTGGAGCCTTGGTTTTCGACAATGCCTTCAGTGCAGCTTTGGCCTCTTCCTTCAGTACCATCAGTTCCTGATAATGTGCTACCTTCTGAAATGGTTAAACGCTGATCAATTCTTTTTGGTATGGTGACTCTGCATATTCCTTCCATCTTCTTTTGGTTCTTCCAGTGTTGATTAATATTTTCCCTATAGAATCCTTCAATATTATAACTCGAGGCTTGAATTTTTTCTTCAGTTCTTTCAGCCTGAGAAATGTCACATGTGTTTTTACCTTTTGGTTTTCTAACTCCAGGTCTTTGCACATGTCATTATAATTCTTTACTTTGTCTTCTCAAACTGCCCTTTGAAATATTCTGTTTGGCTCTTTTTCTTCATCATTTTGTCCATTTGCTTTAGCTACTCAACTTTCAAGAGCCAGTTTCAGAGTCTCTTCTGACACCCATTTTGGCCTTTTCTTTCTTTCCTGCCTTTTTAATGACCTCTTGCTTTTTTCATGTATGATGTCTTTTATGTCATTCCACAACTCATCTAGGCTTCAGTCATTAGTGTTCAATGAGTTAAATCTATTCTTGAGATGATCTCTAAATTCAGTTGGGATATATTCAAGGTCATACTTTGGCTCTTGTGGACTTGTTCAACTTGAACTTGCATATGAGCAATTGATGGTCTGTTCCACAGTAGGCTCCTGGCCTTGTTCTGACTGATGATAACTGAGTTTTTCCATTGTCTCTTTCCACAGATGCAGTCCATTTGATTCCTGTGTATTCCATCTGGTGCGGTCCCTGCATAGTCGCCATTTATGTTGGTGAAAAAAGGTATTTGCAATGAAGAAGTTGTTAGTCTTGCAAAATTCTATCATGCAATCTCCATCATTGTTTCTGTCACCAAGGTCGTATTTTCCAACTACCAATCCTTTTTGTTTCAGACTTTCTCATTCTAATCACCTGTAATTATCAATGCATCCTAATTGCATGTTTGATCAATTTCAGACTGCAGAAGTAGGTAAAAGTCTTTAATTTCTTCATCTTTGACCTTAGTGGTTGGTGCATAAATTTGAGTAATAGTCTTATTAACTGTTCTTCCCTGTAGGCGTATGGATATTGTCCTATCACTGACAGCTTTGTCCTTTGTACTTCAGGATGGATCTTGAAATGTTCTTTTTGATAACGAATGCAATGCCATTCCTCTTCAAGTTATCATTCCTAGCATAGTAGACCATATGATTGTTCAATTCAAAATGGCCAATACTGGTCCATTTCAGCTCGCCAATGCCTAGGATATTGATGTTTATGAATTCCATTTGATTTTTGACCTTTTCCAGTTTTCCTAGATTCATCCACCATGAGTGGCCCTACTGGTATTTGAAAACTGACGGCATACCTTCCAGCATCGTAGCCACATGCAAGCTCCCACAGTATGACAAACTGACAGACAGGTGGAGGCTGAACTTGAGAGGGATATTTAATACAGAAAGGTATGCTGACAAGAAGTGTGAGTCATTTCCTGAAGACAAGCACCATCCGAACAGGGAACATGTGGTTAAATAAGGGAAAACCAAAAACCAAACCACTTGCTGTTGAGTCAATTTCAACTCATGGCAAGTCCGTGTGTGTCAGAGTTGAGCTGGGCTCCATAAGGTTTGCGAGGCTATGACCCTTTGGAAGCAGATCACCAACCTTTCTTCTGAGACACCTCTGAGGTGGTTTTTACTGCCAATCTTTTGGTTAGTAGTAGAGCGTTTAGCCATTCGTGCCACTCAGGACTCCTATAAATAAGGAAAGTACCTGCTAATAAAAAGCGTCTCACTCCCCTGGAAGCATACAGACCCAATATGGCAGCACAGGACCAGCATCCCTTGCTCTTTGGCCCAAGAGGACTCCAGGTGTATGGATATATCCTGTCACTGACAGCCTTGTACTTCAGGATAGGAGATGCTGACTTGGGCCTCTAAACCAGTCATTTAGCACAAGCCTGATGCTTCTCAAACACTCTCTCAGGGATCTTACTTTCTTGAACCTTCGCTATATATTAAAGCAATTCTACCTCAGAAAAAATCATGGTAAGAAGGGGACTTGTTTTTTCAGACTGAAGTCATTGACAATGCACACAAAGAGCTACTAAGAGCACCGGTATGTCCTGAACTTAACGGGGGCAAAAAGTACTGAGGTATTTTGTGAATTAGCCCCTTTCTTTGATAACTTCAAGTTTTAAGTTTGCTAGCTGCTGCCAAGCTGGAGAATTAGGCACACTGTATTATATTGTCCTTTATTATTTCACCAATATTGCTTAAAAAGAAACCCAAACCCGTTGCTGTTGAGTCAATTTCAACTTATAGTGTCCCTATAAGACAGAGTAGAACTGCCCCATAGGGTTTCCAAGGAGCACATGGGGGATTTGAACTGCTGACCTTTTGGTCAGCAGCTGTAGCTCTTAACCACTGTGCCACCAGAGTTTCCAATATTGCTTAAGCACCCTCTAAACTAAATGTAGTTAGGTTTTATGAGGGACGCAAAGATGAATTCCCTACCGTAGGTGATGTTGCAGACTGTAGGAGAGAAAAGTAACTCAAAGGAATGTTCTAGAGTGTGAGGGCCTATAACAAAGTGCTAGCTGTCTAGAAGTGAGATGGACTCTGGGCTGAAGGATGACTATAGCTTTTGCATCAGATCTTACGAAAGTATGGATTTGACTTGTAAAGTTGTATGCTGTTAGTCTCACAGGTTTGGTGTTATAGATGAGGCATGTGAACATTGATACCTACATTTGTCTGTGCCAGCATAATTGCAGGGCGCTGGCACCACTGTCAGTGCCTCCAGCAGGGATTTCTGGAAGTGTTGGGGGATCGTCTCGAGTGTGCTCAGGGACAAGAGTATACACCGTCTTGCTGAGCTCTGTTTGGGAGGCAGCTGGAGCCCTACCAGAGAACTTGTTTCCCAGCCACTTGGCCACTATGCCTCCCTGGTCTCTGTCAGGTGCTGTCTCTGTGTTCACACAGAAATGGGGAAACTGCCTTTTTCCCACAACCCACAAGGCTTCATCACGGAAGCCCCCCAGCCTCTGACTCACCCATTCTGAGGTGCAGTCTTTGGTGCTAGTACGGAGAAAAGACACAACACTTGACCCCTTTTCTCTGTCTTTCTCTAAACTTGACCTCACCTGTCTAAGCACAGACTTTCCCTTCATCTAAAACCAAAGGCCCTGGGGACATCAATTTGTGCAAATAGTGCTGAGGCTGGGGGAAATGATCCCCCTTGGGGTGACTATATTCATCATCCAAACTGGGAAACTTTGGAGAGCAGCAAATACAAACTAGATGGGACTCTAGAAGGACAGGCAGAAACCAGGACTGTCCCAGGAAAATCGGAACCTATGGTCTGTCCCTCTTGTTCCCCATCTCACCCAGTCTCTGCCATCCCCTGCAGCAAACTCAGCGGACTCAAGGCTTTACTGGTGCTGCATTTATATCCAGTGGTCCGAAGGTGTAAAATAAGACCATGGCCAAATTTCAACAGCCTGCCTGAAATATAAGACAAGTATCCGGGGCTTTTAATTAAAAAGTCGGCTTAGGGGTTTGAACTTCCAGCAGATTGACTCCATATAAACTGGAGGCTCCAGCTTCAGAGGACTTGGCTGCCTGTAGCCTGGTTGGTTGCATTTCTTGGGCAGAATAAGAAAAGCCTCTGAGTCAAGGCAGCATTTGCCCTAATTTGTGCTGAGCCGCTGCTGCCTGTTAAGAGGATCTTGTTTAAGATGAGAGTAATTTGTTTCCTGTGATGCCTCGAATAAGATCCTTCCCTGGGTGAGAGACCACAATATTTATAGACATGTGTCTTTAGGCTAGGCGGCCACCTTCCCCCTTGCACAACTGGATTTTCTCCAAGAAGACAGCTGTTGAGAGAGCAGTGCAACATTTATTGATTTTCTTTTACTTGTATGTACAAGGAAATCACAGTCACCAGTTTGAATGGCTAATCAAGACCTATGGATTGCTGTCTCCGCTCATATCCACTTTAGCGGAGATCAAAGCCACTTGGCTTGTGGAGATTGATTTTCAGCTGCTTTTCTTGCGTCCTTTGCTGATCAGGGTGATTTATCGCTTGAATGTTATCATCAGATCAGAGTCTTTTCACTTCAGGAAATTTGCTACCAAACTGTTGAGTAATGAACAATTTAGTGGTTTGAATCTGTGCTTAATCTGTCTTATAAACAACCATGTGAGTGATTTAAAAAAAAAAAAAGAAGAAGCCTTCTTCATGAGAATTTATGAAATAGGAGGAAATCCAAAAGAAAGACCTCCCTGAGTCTCTCCTTCCTCTAACTCAGGGTTGTTGTTAGGTGTTGTTGTGTCGATTTGGACTCATAGCAACACCACATGACAGAGTAGAACTGCCCTTGAGGGTTTTTCTTAGCTGTAATCTTTACAGAAGCAGATTGCCAGGTCTTTCTCCATTGAAACCACTGGGTGGGTTCGAACCGCCAACATTTGAGTTAGCAACTTGAGCATTGAACCACTGCACCACCAGGGCTAGGCGAGCATTTTGTGGTGAGGAAGCACTGTGCCAGGGCCAGGATCAAAAGGTGCGGAAATGAGGACACATTTTCTTACTGTGATCATACCACAGGAGCAGAACCAACGGAACCCTTACACGCCATTTTTCAGAGGAGGTGCTCTTGGGCACCTGTCTCCTTCTGTTCCCCTCACTGCATAGTTAGGGGAAGAACACTCACTGAGCTTCCACAGACAGGAAAACCTGTCGGACAAGGCCCAAATATTTTAGGGTTCCCGTGATGCCCTACTAACCTCAGAGAATGAGATAGAAGGTTCTAAGCATGTACATCTCCTTCTATGCTGCCTCTGCCAGGAAAAATGTCTGTTCTGAACCCGGTGCCAGCCATTCAAATCCAGAGTGCTAGGTCCTCGGGTGGGGCTGGGCGTATGGGCACAGCATCTCTCTGGAGAAGAGTGGCTGACTTGCTTTCAGGTTGCCACAGGACCTCTATGATGTGCGCTTTTACCCCAGGCCCCTCTATTGTCCCATAGCTTTACCAGATACCACTCAAACTCCTGCAGTTAAGAACAGCTTCCCCTCACCTTCGCTCTGCCACCTAATGTCTCAAGGCCTACCCCGGTCTGCTTGCCTAATCTTGACAGCACCTTCCCCGTAGTGTGCAGTCCTGCAGCATTCGGACTGGCAGGCCACCAGGCGGGTTCCAAAGGGAGTGCCTGGCCCCTGGCAACAACTTAATAAATATTCGATAGAGGAAGGAAGGAAGGAAGGGAAGGAGAGAGGAATGAAGGAAGGGAGGGAGGGTGAAGGTTTAGCTCTGCTTCGCCTGGGAGGGTCTGGGGTCTGGTTCACACTGGGAAGTCACAGGAGTGTTTGAGCTACTCCACTTTAGCCTGGGAGGAGTCACCAGAATCAAGGGAGCAAGAGGAGGCACCTTGCTCCTGGAATCTTTCCCCATGCTGCTGCCACAGGACCAGTACAAGACCTTCTTACCAGAATGAGGGAGGGGGAAGCATTTCCTATGTGGGTACACCTGGCTAAGCGGAAGCAACTCAGCGTTTCTCAGCCTGGGGCATGTTGCAGATATAAAGAGCATAGTGATGGGTGCTCCTCTGACTCTCAGGCCCCCAACTGGCAGTCTGTGTGGGATGACCGTTTGGTTAGATGGTCCCGGCAACTGTCACTTAGGTTCAGGGGAAAAAGAACTTCGACATACCCAGATCTCATCTGAGGATTAATTTGTTGCACTCAAATGTCAAAAGAATAGGCTAGGGGTGCCAAGGCCCCTAACTAGTAATCCTGGTAAGTCCACCTTAAAGATGTGTTGTTGTTTGGTGCCATCCAGTCAGTTCCAACTCATAGAGATCCTATGAACAACAACAAAAAAAGAACACTGCCCAGTCCTGCACCATCCTCACAGTTTTGCTATGTTTGAGCCCAGTGTTGCAGCCACTGGGTCAATTCATCTCATTGAGGGTCTTTACCAAACATGATCTCCTTCTCCAGAGACTGGTCCCTCCTGATAACATGTCCGAAATACACGAGATGAAGTCTCACCATCCTCGCTTCTAAGGCGCAATCTGGCTGTATTTTTTTCTAAGACGGATTTATTCTTTCTTCTGGCAGTCTGTGGTATAGTCAATATTCTTTGCCAACACCAGAATTCAAAGACATCAATTCTTCTTTGATCTTCTTTATTCGTTGTTCAGCTTTCGCATGCATATGAGGCGATTGAAATTACCATGGTTTGGGTCAGGCACACTTTTGTCCTCAAAGTGACATCGTTGCTTTTCAACACCTTAAGGTCTTTTGCAGCAGATTTTCCCAATGCAATGTGTAGTTTGATTTCTTGATTGCTGCTTCTGTGGGCATTGATTGTGGATCTAAGTAAATGAAATCCTTGACAGTTTCACCCTTTTCTCCGTTTATCATGATGTTGTTTATTGCGCCAGTGTGAGGATTTTTGTCTTCTTTATGTTGTGGTGTAATACATAATGCAGGCTGTAGTCTTTGATTTTCATCAGTAAGTGCTTCAAGACCTCCTCACTTTCAGTAAGCGAGATTGTGTCATCTGCATATGGCAGGTTGTTACTGAGTCTTCCACCAAGCCTGATGCCATGTTCTTCTTCATATAGTCCAGCTTCTCAGATTTATTCAGCATACAGATTGAATAAACACGGTGAAAAGGTACAACCTTGACACACACCTTTCCTGATTTTAAACCATGTAGTATCCCCTTGTTCCATTTGAATGACTGCCTCTTTGTCAATGTACAAGTCTCTCATGAGCACAATTAAGTGTTCTGGAATTCCCATTCTTCCCAATGTTATCCATAATTTCTTATGGTCCACACAGTGGAACACCTTTGCACAGTCAATAAAACACAGGTAAACGTCTTTCTGGTATTCTCTGCTTTCAGCCAGGATCCATCTGACATCAGCAATGATATCCCTTGTTCCCTGTCCTCTTCTGAATCTGGCTTGAATTTCTGGCAGTCCCTTATCAAAGTACTGCTGCAACCATTTTTTAACTATCTTCAACAAAATTTTGCTTGTTTGTGATATTAACAATACCATTTGATAATTTCTCCATTCTACTGGATCATCTTCCTTTGGATTAGGGAAAAACACAGATCTCTTCCAGTCAGTTGGCCAGGTAGCTGTCTTCCAAATTTCTTGGCATAGACAAGTGAGCACTTCCAGTGCCGCACAAGTTTGTTGAAACATCTCAATTGGTATTCTGTCAATTCCTTTTGTCTTGTTTTCCCCCAATGCTTTCAGTACAGCTTGGACTTCTTCCTTCAGTACCATCAGTTCTTAATCATATGTTACTTCCTGAAATGGTTGAACATCAACCAAATCTTTTTGGTACAGTGACTGTGTATATTCCTTCCATCTTTTGATGTTTCCTGCATAGTTCAATATTTTGTCCATAGAATCCTTCAAAATTACAACTCGAGGCCTGAATTTTTCTTCAGTTCTTTTGGCTAGAGAAACGCTGAGCGTGTTCTTCCCTTTTGATTTTCTAACTCCAGATCTTTGCACGTTTCATTATAATAGTCTACTTTGTCTTCTCAAGCAGCTCTTTGAAATCTTCTTTCGAGCTCTTTTACTTCATCATTTCTTCCATTTGCTTTAGCTACCCTACGTCTAAGAGCAAGTTTCAGAGTCTCTTCTGACATCCATTTTGGTCTTTTCTTTCTTTCCTGTCCTTTCAGTGACCTTTTGCTTTCTTCATATGTGATCCTACGACTCATCTGGTCTTTGGTCATTAGTGTCAAATCTATTCTTGAGATGGTCTCTAAATTCAGGTAGGATATATTCAAGGTCGTATTTTGGCTCTCATGGACTTGTTTTAATTTCCTTCAGCTTCAGCTTGAACTTGTTATGAGCAATTGATGTTCTGCAATTGGCCCCTGGCTTTGTTCTGACTGACGATATTCAGCTTCTCCAAAGTCTCTTTCGACAGATGTAGCCTATTTGGTTTCTATGTATTCCTTCCAGCAAGGTTCACAGGTACAGTCACCATTTATGCTGTTGAAAAAATGAATTTGCAATGAAAAAGTCATTGGTATTGCGAAATTCTATCATGTGATCTCTGGCATCATTCCTATCACCAAAGCTATACCTTCTGACTACTGCTCCTTTGTTTCAACTTCTAACTTTTTGTTTCCAACTTTCACATTCTGATCACCAGTAATTACCAATGCATTTTGGTTGCATGTTTGATCAATTTCAGACTGCAGAAGTTGGTAAAAATCTTCAGTTTACTCATCTTTGGTATTAGTGGTTGGTGCATAAAGATGTAGCCTCACAGAAACTGGGAGTGGAGAGAAGATGTGTTTAATAGTGCATTTTCTACATCCTCCAGAAAACTCTATAACCAGGCTCTTTGTGCCAATCCTGATAAATGCCAGAGATCATACACAGCATTGTCCCAGGTACCTGAGTGCTAGTGGCACAGAGCCATCCTCTCAGCGTCCAGCACACATTCCGGCCATGACACTAACTCACCCAGGTGGTGCAGCATAGGTGGCAACCACTGTAGTTCACACACCCAAGCCCATGCAGGCAAGAAGAGAAGCTCTGAATGACCACTTAACTGTATTTAGCTGTTAAAAATAGCAAACCCTGAACACCAGCTCAGAAGCTATTTCTCTCCTTGTAGACAAGTGGGCTCTGCATCAGGACCAGGCTTCTTCCTTGCCCAGAGGATCCATAATCAAATGCTTCTGCTGTTGCCATTGAATCAGCTTTTACTCATGGTGACCCATGTAGAACAGAATAAAATGTTGCCCAGTCCTGATCCATCTTCATGATTGTTGGTATGCTTGAGTTTATTTCTCACTGTGTACTTTGACTGGCTTCCAATCAGTGGGGTCAACTTCCAGCACTATGTTTTTGTCATTGTCATTTTTCCTTGAGTTGATTCTGACTCATGGTGATTCCATGTGTGCAGAGTAGAACTGCTCCATGGGGTTTTCAAGGCTGTGATCTTTCAGAAGCAGATTGCCAGGCCTGTCTTCCAAAGACCCTCTGGGTGGGTTCAAATAGCCAACTTTCTAACTAGTAGTCCAGTTGTCTCTCTCTCTTTTTCTTTAGTAAAGCAAAAAGTAAGTTTTATTCAGCATATATTCAAAAAGGCAAAAGTGGGAAGCAGACAAGCATGCTGCCAGAGCCATGCCTGCCCAAGTCCAAGGAAATATTACAGAAAAGACAAAAGTGGAAACATGGACAAGCATGCTGCCACAGCCATGTCTTCCCAAGTCCAAGGAATGGTACAGAATCATCGCTATATATTAACATTACAAATGGGCAAAGCCATTGGAATTTTCACCTTTTCACAGATTGGCTGAAAACTGTGATCTTACTTTTTGAGTTGCCTGTCTTAACACTCATTGGTACAGGTTTCAGTAATAACAGCCCAGAGGGTCTTCATTGGCCTAACAAATTTTCTAATCACTAAACATGAATAGAAAAACATAACAATGGAATGTCTTTTGTGTTCTGTTTGATTGGCTTATGTGAAGTTTCCCTAAAAGATATTTTCCAAGATTTTCCTGGCTATTGTCTTTACACCTCAGGGCCAGTTGATGTGTCCTTGTGAGTCCTTGAGAGCCCTCATGAGCCTTTGTGAGCCCAACTCCAGCTGGGTCACATTCTCTATGCTCAAGGACAGGGAATAATGATTCCAATACTATTTTCTAAATCATGCCCTCCTTTTGATCAGAGATTGGAGATAACACATCGATGATCAATACCTGAACTTAGTCGAGCTCCTAAATGGTGGCTGTTGCAGGCTCTTTAAATTCACTGTGCTGCTTTTCCACCGGATACCATCTGGTTCTTCACCAAGATCTTAAGCACATTGCTGAACCAAGCAGACTCAATATATATCAACATTTTAGCCCAAAGATTTCTCTGCCTTTTAAGTGTATAAGACAATATAAGATAAGTTTTATTATGCCTAATACTATCAGGATGCAGACTAAGAATATTACTATCCCTTGCAATGGTGATCTAGCATGTGTACTTATTCTTGATGATAACAAACCTAATAAATCTGGTGTTTGTAAGGGTGTTATAGTATGTAACCAAGTAGCTTGCTGTCTAATTCTATATATATCTTGTTCTACTTCTCCTGTGTTATTTATCCAAATGCAACAAGAGGTATTTTCTACAGCACAGATTATGCTTTCTTGGACTAATAAAAAAAAAAAATTCAAGGGTATTCTCATATCTAATACCACCTTGGCTTAATGAGGTCAGAGATCACTGTTGTGCTTCCATCCCTCTAGCAACTTCATCTGCTATTTGTCCCATTGTAATTGATAAATTTCTTAAAGATTTCTGTAATTCAACTATACTATAACTAGGAATTAAAACTCTTAGAAATGACCAATACCACCCTGAGTGTTGGACCAATGGGCTTTCTTCTCTCATTTTACAATGAGTAACAAATTAACATCACCTTTCTAATATTAATTAGCATTATTACTATGAATATCTAAAGGTGATCCTAAAGTTCCCAAAGTGCACTGCCCACGCATTCACCAGGAATCTAAACAAGAGATTGCCCACGTAAATTCACTGTCAGTTGGAAAGGGATAATCTCAATTAATATAGTTGGATCTACTACACAAAAACATATACCCACAAAGTTTGTCTACAGAAAACAGAAAATATAGAAAAACTTATATGTGACAAACCAGTTGCCATTAGAGAATTCATGATTAGCAAGATAATACAGGATGGACCTCTCCTGTTGGAAGTCTTCAGTTAATCTCTTTAAATCATACTAAGTGTTCTCCCTGAGGGCAAGCTGCCCCTTTTCGGTTTACCTATTTGCAGTCAAGTGTCACTTTCTCAAAAGAGGTAGAACCTAAGACAAAATGGAGTCTGACAGAAAGAGCCACATGAACCAGAGACCTACATCATCCAGAGACCAGAAGAACTAGTTGGTGCCCGGCCACAACCAATGACTGCCCTGTCAGGGAGCACAACAGAGAACCCCTGAGGGAACAGGAGATCAGTGGGATGCAGACCCCAAATTCTCACAAAAAGACCATACTTAATGGTCTGACTGAGACTAGAGGAATTCCGGCGGTCATGGTCTCCAAACCTTCTGTTGGCCCAGGACAGGAACCATTCCCGAAGACAACTCATCAGACATGGAAGGGACTGGACAGTGGGTAGGAGAGAGATGCTGATGAAGAGTGAGCTATTTGTATCAGGTGGACACTTGAGACTGTGTTGGCATCTCCTGTCTGGAGGGGGGATGGGAGGATAGAGAGAGTTGGAAGCTGGCAAAATTGTCATGAAAGGAGAGATTGGAAGGGCTGACTCATTAGGGGGAGAGCAAGTGGAAGTATGCAGTAAGGTGTATATAAACTTATATGTGACAGTTTGACTTGATTTGTAAACATTCACTTGAAGCTCAATAAATGTTGATAAAAAAAAAAATGGAGTCTGAGCCATGAGGTCGATCTCTTCTGAGAAACTGGCTTCTTTAAGATACATAATTTTCTATATAGCAAGATGGTGAGAGTTTGATTACAAACATTAGACAGGTATTTCATACAACACTGTTTGAAGACTGATTAAACTATTTACTGATTTACCTTAAACATAGCTCTCAGTCTGAACTTTGAAGTTAGTTTCCTTAAAACAGACTGAATTCATAAAAAAAAATAAAAAAAAAAAATACAATGCCCAGAGCAAAAGGGTCTTACTAGTTTATCAGGACCACTGTTTGACTCAAAAGTGACTTCAGGAATCAGTTTTTTTTTTTTTTCCCTCAAAGCTCCAGGTTCAAAAGGACAGTAGTCTGTTTGGGTTACTCTAATCCCCATGAAAGCTAGAACTCTGGATTCTGGGAGAATTACATACAACTCTTTCATGCTTCCCCTCTTTGGATCATGATCTTGCTATAGAATCTTTGATCAAGGTGCTCAATAAGTAGTAATAGGGCATCATCCGCTTTTTAAGATCCCAGGCACTGTACAGTGAAGTAGTCCAGTTCTTGACCATTTATACCACCTACGGACTCATCTTTGCTTTCTTTATGTTGAGATGCAATCCATACTGAAGGCTGTGATCTTTGATCTTCATTAGTAAGTGCTGCAAGTCCTCTTCACTTTCAGCAAGCAAGGTTGTGTCATCTGCACAACGCAGGTTGTTAATGAGTCTTCCTCCAATCCTGATGCCCCATTCTTCTTCATATAGTCCAGCTTCACAGATTATTTGCTCAGCATAAAAATTGAGTAAGTATGGTGAAAGAATACAACCCTGACACACACCTTTCCTAACTTTAAACCAATCAGTGTCACCTTGTTGTGTCCAAACAACTGCGTCTTTATCCATGTAAAGGTTCCTCATAAGCACAATTAAGTGTTCTGAAATTCCCATTCTTAGCAATGTTATCCTTAATTTCTTATGATCCACACAGTCAAATGCCTTTGCATAGTCAACAAAACACAGGTAAACATCCTTCTGGTATTCTCTGCTTTCAGCCAGGATCCATCTGACATCAGGAATGATATCCCTGGTTCCACGTCCTCTTCTGAAACTGGCCTCTTCTGAAACAAAGATCCTTACATCTGGACCAATGAGCAACATCATGATAAACAGAGAAAAGACTGAAGTTGTCAAGGATTTCATTTTACTTGGATCCACAATCAACAGCCATGGAAGCAGCAGTCAAGAAATCAAAAGATGCATTGCATTGGGTAAATCTGTTGCAAAGGATCTCTTTAAAGTATTGAAGAGCAAAGATGTCACCTTAAAGGCTAAGGTATGCCTGACTTAAGCCATGGTATTTTCAATCGCTTCATATGCATGTGAAAGCTGGGCAATGAATAAGGAAGACTGAAGAAGAATTGATGCCTTTGAAGAGTGGTGCTGGTGATGAATATTGAATATACCACAGACTGCCAAAAGAACAAACAAATCTGTCTTGGAGGAAGTACAACCAGAATGCTCCTTGGAAGCAAGGATGGCAAGGCCACATCTTACATACTTTGGACATGTTGTTAGGAGGGATCAGTCCCTGGAGAAGGACATCGTGCTTGGCAGAGTACAAGGTCAGGGGAAAAGAGGAAGACCCTCAATGAGGTGGACTGACACAGTGGCTGCAGCAATGAGTTCAAGCATAACAACGATTGTGAGGATGGCTCAGGACCAGGCAGTGTTTCATTCTGTTGTGCGTAGGGTCGCTATGAGTTGGAAACAACTTGATGGCACCTAACAACAACAGGGACTCATCAGTAGTGGGTGGGGTAGTACCTTCCCCCCACTCCCCCACCAAATTCATGTCTACCTGGAAGGAACTTCAGAATGTGACCTTATTGAAAAGTAAACATTTAATCAGATAATTTACCCATCAGCTGCAAAATGTGTGTTACGTATATACCCAAGTTTTATTCTCAGTAGAATAAGTTGCCCTTTTCGTTATTTTTTAAGGAGGATCGCAAATGCAATGCAGACTGGAGCATCTTTAAGGAATTTGATGGAGTGCCTTTCAACCCCATGTGCAACCAGAGCCTGAAGAAGTCGAGATCCTGGTTCTGCTGAGAGGCTACATGCTTGGTGAAAGCACAATGCCACAAAGATGTAGAATGTGCCAAGGACCACCTACAGAGTGCCATCAAAGGCCATGATGCTTTACAATTACTGTCAGCATGGAAAATAGCTTCCATTCCATAAACGTTTACTGGGGACCTGCTACACACAGCAATGTTGAGACATGCTGGAGCTAGAGCGAGACATGAGACAGGCTCCACCCTGCAGGTACTCACAACAGAAACAGGTAAGCACTATATCGGACAATATTCTGTTGCAATCCATAGGGTTTTCAATGGCTAATTTTTGGAAGTAGATGGCCAAGTCTTTCTTTCTCGTCTGGCTTAGCCTGAATGACTCTGCTAGTATTTGAAATATTGGTGGCATAGCTTCCAGCATCATAGCAACATGGAAGCCACCACAGTAGGACAGACAGACAGATGGGTGGTGGTAAATTCTTGTGGGGAGTTATATGACAGAAACTCTAAAATGGACAGAAACCATCCAGCCTCTCTCAGGGTTCACTCCAATTCAAAAGGATGGCTCCATGCAGACTTGTTGGCACTGTGGGAGCCCTGGGCGGCTCAAGGAGCCTTGGAGAAAGCACGTGCACACCTGGCAAAGGCCATACTGACCAGTGAGATCGGTCTGAATGAAGGCAGAAGAAGGGACTTTATGGACCCTTGGGCTGACTTCAGAAACACCCCTCCTGCACGGCATTCTCTTGCCATGGTACCTGTTACACAATGGCATTCCCTATACTCCCCCTCCTAATGATTGCAACTCTGGGGGCCGCTGGAATGATGAGCCAGCAAACTGGCATCCTTAAGAAAGTGATTGCTGTCTCTGACTTGGGAGTCCATAGACCCAGCATTCCTGCTCCGATGCCATGCTGAAGCCGCAAGGTCATCTTCCTAAGAACTTCTTGTCTTTCCAATTTTATCCCAATTGTCATTCCAATTTTAGCCCATTCGGATGTCCTCAGCCCACGGGCAGCCTGTGAGTGACAGTGTTGACCATCACTTTGTTCATAGTGGCCCTGGGCAGGCTGCATAAGAACCACTAAGGAGTTTGTTAAAAATTCAGATTTCTGGGGTGGAGGGTGGGAAGTGGAGAACAGCAAGTTCTCCAGATATACCTAAAATGTTGCTAGGATTGGGAATCACTAAAAATTAAAGACTGTAAAAACTTCATAAATACCTTAAAAGTCCTCTCTCTCTTTGTGAAGACCTTTGGAAAAGTAAATTTGACCCCAGTGACCATTTTGTTTCCTGACAACTTTAGAAGAAGCAGTTTTCTCTTTTCTTAAAGCAAGACTATCCCTTGGCTTCTCTGCACACCCTAGGCCAGCAAGAATCTGAGTGTCTCCAGTACAATGTGGGCTGGAGATCACCTCCTCAGCATTCCAGACTTCCACCACAGCAGCTCTCAGTATGTTTCCAAACTGTAGGGGAGGGAGGCTGTGGGCTTTCGCATAGGCCTCTCCAGATTCCAAAAGTTTCTAGAAGGGGCTTTCCTGAACTATGAAGCACTCATACCTCAGGAAAAAGTAAAACTTGGTGTATATTGTGGAATAAATCCTTGGAAACTATTAAACTCCCCATAGCATGTGAAGGGCAGAAATGTGTCTCAAAAGGAAAAAATTAAAGTGAACCCAGAACACATGTTGCTAACAACAAGACTGAATGAGGTAACAAGAAAGACTAAGCTTGGTGCCAGTGCTAAGACAGGAAATAATTCATTTTCCTTTAACTAATCTCTTTGTTTACATTATTTCCTTTGCTCCATAGTACTGGCTCAGAGAAGGCATGTTTTTACTTCTTGGCCAGTAGAATTTGGCCCCATTGAGCCTCAGCCCAGACAGCCCCATGGCTGAGGCCATTGTTGCAAGTCACAACAGACTTATTGTGTTGTGAAGGGTAATGGCAGCAGGGACCGGCAGCAGGTCTGCCCCCACAGCTGGGATGGCACCTGCACTGCCAACTCACATTGCCCCTGTCCACTGCCAGCTGGGCTCAGGTGGGTCTGTATGTTCTAGGAGGGGGACCGTGTCTGTCCTGCTCACATTTATATCCCCAGTTCCCAGCACCAAAACCCAAAACCAAACCCATTTCTGTTGAGTCTATTCCGACTCATAGTGACCCTATAGAACAGAGTAGAACTGCCCAATAGGGTTTCCAAGGAGCAGCTGGTGGACTCAAATTGCCAGCCTTTTGGTTAGCAGTCATAACTTTTAACCACTATGTCACTGGGCTCTAGTTCCCAGCATAAAAAAATAGGACTTAATAAATATTGAGTACAAGTATAGTAGGATGAGTGACAGGGGGCATTGGTGGTTCATTAAGGAAGACTTGGGTTTGATTCCAGTCCATACACCTCATAACAGCCCTCACCTGTCTGTCAGTGGAGGCTTGTGTGTTGCTATGATGCTAAATAGGTTTCAGTGGAGCTTTCAGACTTTTTTTTTTCCCAGACTAAAATGGACTAGTAAGAAAAACCTTGTAATCTACTTCTGAAACTCAGCCAGTGAAAACCCTATGGATCCCAATGATCTGATCTCTTTGTGCATGGGGTCATCATGAGTTCAGGTTCAGCACCGTGGCAGCTAACAACAACAAGATGTGAAAATGATAAATGATTTCCAAAATGGGCTAGGCAAATTTTTCTGTTTCACACACATACACAGGGGGACATTACCCAGTCAGCAAGGTAAGCACAGACTTACTTGTGTTTACTTCCTAATCTGTAGTGGCCAATTTCACCTGTTTTTCATCACATCATGTGAAATTGGTCACTACAAATTAGGAAGTAAGCACAAGTAAGCCTGTGCTTACCTTGCTGACTGGGTAATCTGTCCCTGTCAGGGACTGTAAATTTGAAAAAAGACTTCAATTCAGTAGGAAGGTGCTGTGGAATTGGGAAAGAGATAGATTCCAGCCATGCCTAGAAGCAGACTCTTTGATGTGGTGAAAAAAAAAAATGTGAAATTGTTCACTATAGATGACCTGGTAAGCAAGATAAGCACCATGCTTACTTTGCCTATTGTATAATCTGCCCCTGCAGCATATACATATGCATACATTCAGAAGGAAAGAAAGAATGATAAAAGTGTTAAAGTACTGCATGGGTCAAAATCATGAATGGCTGCTTATGGAGAAAGGGGTGGTCCCATCCCCTATCACCATGTCTCATACAATATCAGAGGTCTATCAGCTGCCCCACCATGTATCTGTCATTTTGTCATACTGTGCTAGCTTTTGTGTTACTGTGATACTGGAAACCATGCCACTGATATTTCAAAATACTAACAGGGTCATCTATGGTGGACAGGTTTCATTGGAGCTTCCAGAATAAGACAGACTGAGAAGGACCTGGCAGTCTGCTTCTGAAAAAATTGGCCAGTGAAAACCTTATGTATAGCAGTAAAACATTTTCCAATATAGTGCTGGAAGATGAGCCCCTCAGGATGGGAGGTGCTCAAAATAGGAGTGGGGAAGAGCTTCCTCTTAAAGGTAGAGTTGACTTTAATGATATGGATGGAGTCAAGCTTTTGGACCTTCGTTTGCTGATGCGGCATGACTCAAAATGAGAAGAAACAGCTGCAAATATCTGTGTTAATAATCAGAACATGGAATTTATGGTGTATAAAAAGTGAAGTTACAAAAAATGAAATGGAACACATAAACATCGATATCCCAGGCATTAGTGAGCCGAAATGGACTGGTATTGGCCATTTTGAATCAGACAATCATATGGCCCACTGTGTCAAAAATGACAAATTGAAGAGAAATGGTGTCATATTCAACATCAAAAAAAAAAAAAAAAATTCAAGTACAAGGCTGTCAGTGATAGGATCATATCCATATGCCTAAATGAAGACCAGTTAATTATTTGAATTTATGCAGCAACAACTAATGTCAAAGAAGAGGAAATTGCAGCTTTTTTTTTTTTTTTTTACCAACTTCTGCAGTCTGAAATTGATCAAACAATCAAGATGCATTGATAATTACTGGTTATTGGAATGTGAAAGTTGGGAACAAAGGACTGGTACTTCAAAAATATGGCCTTGGTGACAGAAACAACTCTGGTGACCACATGATAGAATTTGCAAGACCAACAATTTATTCATTGCAAATACCTTTTTCAATGGCTGCTATGCATGTGGACCTCACCGGATGGAATATACAGGAATCAAATCAAATACATCTGTGGAAAGAGACTTTGGAGAAGCTCAATGTCATCAGTCAGAAAGAGGCCACTGGTCAACTGTGGAACAGACCATCAATTGCTAATATGCAAATTTAAGCTGAAACTGAAAAAAATTAAGACAAGTCCGTAAGAAACAAAATATGACCTTGAGTATATATCACCAGATCTTGGAGACCATCTCAAGAATAGATTTGATGCATTGAACACTAATGACTGAAGACCAGGCAAGTTGTGGGATGACATCAAGGACATCATACATGAACAAAGCAAAAAGTCATTAAAAAGACAGGAAAGAAAGAAAAGACCAAAATGGATGTCTGAAGAAACTCTGACACTTGCTTTTGGACATAGAGGAGCTAAAGCAAATGGAAAAAATAATGAAATAAAAGAGTTGAACAGAAGACTTCAAAAGGTGGCTTGAGAAGACAAAGTAAAGCACTATAATGAGATGTACAAAGATTGGAGTTAGAAAACCAAAAGGGAAGAACATATTCACCATTTCTCGAGCTAAAAGAACAGAAGAAAAAATTCAAGTGTCAAGTTGCAATTTTGAAGGATCCTGTGGGAAAACTATTGAATGACACAAGAAATGTCAAAAGAAGATGGAAGAAATATACAGTCACCGTACCAAAATGAATTTGTTGACATACAACCATTTTAGGAGGTAACATATCAAGAACTGACAAAGAAGTCCAAGCTGCACTGAAGGCATTGATGAAACACAAGCTTCCAGGAATTAGTGGAATACCAACTGAGATGTTTCAATGAACAGATGTAGCACTGAAAATGCTCACTCTTACATGCCATGAAATTTGGAAGATCGCTACCTGGCCAACCGACTGGAAGAGATCTATATTTGTGCCCATTCCAAAGAAAAGTGATCCATCAGAATGTGGAAATTATTGAACAATATCATCAGTATCACACACAAGTAAAATTTTGCCGAAGATCATTAGAAAACAGTCGCAGTAGTCCGTGAACAGGGAACTGCCAGAAATTCAAGCTGAATTCAGAAGAGGACATGGAACAAGGGATATTGCTGATGTCAGATGGATCTCTGCTGAAAACAGAGAATAATAGAAAGATGTTTACCTGTGTTTTATTGACTACACAAGGGTGTTTGACTGTGTGGATCATAACAAATTATGGAAACCATTGCAAAGAATGTGCTCATGAAGAACCTGTACATAGACCAAGAGCCAGTTGTTCAAACAGAACAAAGGGATACTTTCTGGCTTAAAATCAGGAAACGTGTGTATCAGGGTTGTATCCTTTCACCATACTTATTCAATCCTTATGTTGAGGAAATAATCTGAGAAGCTGGACTGTATGAAGAAGAACATGGCATCAGGATTGGTGAAAGACTCATTAATGACCTGCCATATGCAGATGACAAAAAAATGAATAAGGAAGATCAAAGAAGAACTGATGTCTTTGAATTCTGGTGTTGGCAAAGATTATTGAGTATACCAAGGACTGCCAGAAGAATGAACAAGTCTGTTTTGGGAGAAGTACAGCTGAAATGCTCCTTGGAAGTGAGGGTGGTGAGACTTTGTCTCACATACTTTGGACATATTGTCAGGAGGGGCCAGTCCCTGGAGAAGAGCATCACGTTTGGTAAAGTAAAGGGTCAGTGAAAAAGAGGAACACCCTCAACGAGATGGATTGACACAGTGGCTGCAATAATGGGCTCAAACACAGCAACGATCATAAGGGTGGCACAAGACCGGGCAGTGTTTTGTTCTGTTGTACATAGGGTTGCTATGAGTCAGAACTGACTTGATGGCACTAACAACAACATCAACTGCCGGCTTCATTCATTTCCTGACGTGAACATCAAGAGGTAAGAATTAAAAAAAAAAAAAAAACCCACTACCATCGAGTCAATTCTGACTCATAGTGACCTTACAGCACAGAGTAGAACTGCCTCACAGGGTTTCCAAGGAGCGCCTGGTGGATTCAAACTGCCGACCTTTTGGTTAGCAGCCGTAGCATTAATAGGCCATCCTAAATGGTTCTAGACTGGAAGGGCCATCTGTGCCCACTCTGCTGCCTGCACTTGGTCTCTGGCTCTCTGAACGCCCCTGGGGACACCAGGTGCATTCCTGACCTTCTCACAATGTCTGCTCTTGAGTTGTTAGTCCTTTCTCTTTAACAGCAAGAACTCCTTCCTTGCCATCTGCTCTCTTACAAGCAAAGGACATGTGTCTTAGTAAGTAATGCTGCTGTAACAGAAATACCACAAGTGGGTGACTTTAAAGAACAGAAACTTATTTTCTCACAGTTCTGGAGACTAAAAATCTAAATCAGAGTGTCAGCCGTGTTGAGTCCTTCCTTGTAGGTTGTCCAGGAGTTCCTTGGCTTATAGACAATCTTCACGTGGTGTCTCTCTTCCCTAATGCTCCAGTCTGTGTCTAATCTGCTCTTTTTATAACTCAGATGTGATTAAGTTAAGGACACTCTGTACATTGGTATGGCCTCATTAACATAAAAAAGAAAACTATTTCCAAACAGGATTAGATTCACAGGAATAAGCGTAAGGATTCCAACACATATTGGGTGGTAGAGCTATTCAATCCATACCAATATTTCTTGACAATGTCAAAACTCCACCAATCTTAATATTTCTGGCTTGTGGGCTTGGCAGATGCCCCCAATGAAGAAAATGGTCCATGTTGAGGGCAATGGACAGATCCTACTTCACATACATTTTTCTTCTTTAAAAATAGCAGAAGAAAACTGCTTTTCTTTTGGCTCAAGCAAGAATAAAACTTTTTTGTAAGCCCTGTTTAAAGGGTTCATTATCTTACAGGCTGCTAACTATATACTCTGTGCCACACTCAATAAAAATTAATAGCCACCTCTTGTGCTTTTCAAGTTATTAAAGACGTTGGCATGGTAGAGAGACTGTAAACTTTCTATACTGGTGATTAGTCAGCGGGACCACATCCCACCAAATCCCCCAGAGTGTTCCTAACAAAAAGTTCCTTGTGGCCCAAGTGCCAATTTTTCTTTCTTGTCTATTCAGTCTAATTCCACTCAATTACTCCTGAGCAAGCTGTTTTATTCCTGTCAACTCATGTTATTTACTGGAGCCTGTCAAGAGGACTGAGGTGGAGGCTGATATTATGTAGGATGTTTTGAGACTCATTAAAACATTTAAAAACAATCACCTATTGTGATATTCACGGCCTTATATGAGGTGGCCTTGCTTGGACTATTTGGAGCCTGGATCACTTTATTTATTTGCTATTGAGAGTTTCAGGTTAGAAAGGTTTTTCTTGCAACAAAAATTTTGGGCCTGGGGACCAAGGGACTGGTCAGTGCTCTGGAAGACTTCTGGGCAAGGATCAAAAGGTCAACAGGTTAAGGATGGGAGAACTCCAGGAACAGAGCATCATTGACTGATATGCTGAGGAGGAATGAGGCTCAGCAGGCAGCCCCACATTTCTAAAAGCCTTGCCTCCTAGAAGAAAGCGTGATTTCAGATGCAGAAAACAAGTAGAGCAGTATTCCTCTGAAGATCCTGTGGTCCTCTGTTGTGTCACTTTCAGGCCATCATTGTTTATACAATAACTGAACGATTTGTATGAACAAGCACCAGGCCAGATTTCCCAAGGGTGCGAAGCAGATACCTGGGTAGTCTTTGTCATCACTAGAAAAAGGGTCCATTTCCTTCATGGCACACAGTGTCAAGCACCAGAGGGGTCAAGTGCAGCTGGAGCTCCAGGCCAGGGAGAGATCAAAACAGCCTCATTCTTTTAGCTCACCTCCTAGCTGTCCACTCTTGCCTTCCATGCTCTGCTGCCACCCTCCCCTCTGCTGCAGTCATCTACCCCTCCCTGAGGGAGTGCCAGTAGGAACTCAGCCTAGACAGCCCCTGGGGTCAGAGGTTGACTCCTGTGCTCCTGTCATTCAACATCTAACGAGGTAGTGTGTTCAAGCTGGGGTGGAATTAGAGGATTCTTAGTTTCTAAGTCCCAAGATCTTGAATTCCTTGTAGAAACAAAACAAAACAAACAAACAAAACAATAACAAAAACATTCTTCTTTCTTCAGTGATTCTAAGGTGACCTATGATTTCAGTGGCTGGTGTGGTCTCAAAGTAATACCCAGAGAAAGCCACATCAGCCTGACCCACTGCATATATCATCTCACTTCTAGAGTACAGTTTTCCCAGGAGGGTCTCATCCAAGCCTGGGGGCGGTAGGCAATGGGGAGTGAGGCTGAAGTCCACAGCCTCCTGAGCTGCTCCTGGCTTCCCATTCACAGCCACGATTCATTGGGCAGGGTCACTTCTTTCTCCAACTGCATGATTGTGGGGGTGGGGAGGTTGGGCTAACCAACATCCCCTGTGCCGTGTTCCTAAAGCAGCTAGATGCTAATCTACACTCTAAGAACAGATGGTCCCAGTCATATAAGCTGGGGAAACACTGCCCACATCTCCTCAGATCTTACATTGGCTCCCCACAAACACAAGTTTAGAAAAGTGCTAGAACCAGCTGATCAAGATCCCTCCTCACCCTTAAAATTCTAGGTTGCAATGAATAGGGGGTGAGAATGCAAAACGTTACAAGTTGTTTGCCTTAAGCTGTGATTTTCCACCATGGCCGTGTATAGTAATCACCTGAGGAGGTATGTGAAAAATAAAAAATAAATCCCACAGGCCTCCGTCTCACCATAGCGGTGATGCTTCACAAGTCTGGGGTGGGCCTGGCATCTGCATTTCTAACAACTCTCTGGTCATTTTGCTGTGTAGCAAGTTATCACAGTGGACAAGTGGGGAGCTGTGTACGGAACCAGATGCTTTCACAAGGCAGTGTAATGAGGCAAGAGCTAATACCCACTTCTGCTCATGGATGATGGTTGCCTGGCATATTTTTAGAAGATAGTTCACCAGAAATCAACAATTTAAGATACAAGTGAAACCCAATTTGTTTTGTTACGTTTTGTTTTAAACCTCAGACTGACACTCAAACCACATCCCAAAAGCAAACATCTTACAGTTTAATTGATAGGTAGCTGCAAGCCTTACCCATTGCCTAGAAACAGATGGAAGAAATGCTGGCTGCCCTCCTGGGGAGTGCTGGGGACCTGGGAAGAGAAAGCCCCTGGGAAGGTGGCCTCATCGGTGTCCACTGCAAACAGAGCTGACCCAGCCATCTGTCCAGGGGTCTGAGCTTCAGGACAGATAGGCCAGACAGGGGAGGAGGAAAACAGCAAGGAGGAGGTCAGGAACCGGGCTAGACCAGATCCCCTGGTCCAGTGAGGCTAGTTCTCATGAGCCTGGCCAAGTTTCTGGATGAGGAAGCGACCATGGCTCCCTGTACACACTCAGGTGGGAAGCAGGCAATAGGCAACTGCTGCCTGCTGCTGGGGTCATCTGGCCCTGCTTCAGAGGACAGGTGACAAGTTGTGAATCTTACAGATGAATGAAGTTCAGAGTGAAGTGGAAGCTCAGAAAACAAAAATTATTTCCTGCTACTCCCTGTCACATGTTCTACAGTCCTCACTGCTATTTGGACAGAGTCTGATTTTCTCCTCCTTAGTGCATTTGCCCCCTTTTCCCTGTCCACCTGGTCTAGGCTCCTGCACTTGCTTCAAACTCTGTCATGGGTTGAATTGTGTCCCCCCAAAACATGTGTCAACTTGGTTAGGCCATGATTCTCAGTATTGTATGGTTGTCCTCCATTTTGTGATTGTAATTTTATGTTAAAGAGGATTAGGGTGGGATTGTAACATCTTACCAGGTCACATCCCTGATCCAATGTAAAAGGAGTTTCCCTGGGGTGTGGCCTGCACCAGCTTTTCCCTCTCAAGAGATAAAAAGGAAAGGGAAGTGAGCAGAAAGGGGGGACCTCATACCACCAACAAAGCCGTGCCAGGAGCAGAGTGCATGCTTTGGACCTGAGGTTCCTGTGCTGAGATGCTCCCAGACCAAGGGAAGACTGATGCATCATAAGGACCTTCCTCCAGAGCCAACAGAGAGAGAAAGCCTTTCCCTGGAGCTGGTGCCCTGAATTCAGACTTCTAGCCTACTGGACTGTGAAAAAATAAACTTCTTTCTATTAAAGCCATCCACTTCTAGCATTTCTGTTATAGCAGCACTAGATGACTAAGACATGGTCTATGTCGAATGCCTTTCACACTGGTCACCCCATCAGATGCAGTGAAATCACTCGCCTTTGGAACTGCCAGAGTACGTTGTTTGTATCCATCCTCTGGCGCTTTTCTTACACAGTCTTGTTTCTTATCCCCTTCTATTGTGAGCACCTGGAGGGTGGAGCCTGTCTCAAGTCTCCCTCCAGCACCAACATGTCTCAACGTTGCTGTGTGTAGCAGGTCCCCAACAAAAATTTATGGAATGGAAGCTATTTTCTATGCTGACTGTAATTGTAAAGCATCATGGCCCTTGCTAGCTGTCTTTGAATCATCCTTGCCACTCTCATCTCTGCAGCATTCTGCCCTCACCAAGCATGTAGCACGGCACTGACAAGTGAGCAGGCCTCTGAGCAAAACCAGGATCTTGACTCCTTCAGGTTCTGGCCCCACATGGGGTTGAAATACACTTCAATTTTCATTCGATTAAAAAAAAAAAGAAGGAACTTATCTACTGAGAATAAACTTTTTTATATACATAAGCACCACCTGTGTGTCAGTTTGCCACACTGTGGTGTCTTGCATGTTGTGATGATGCTGGAAGCTATGCCATTAGTATTTCAAATACCAGCAGGGTCATTCATAGTGGACAAGTTTTAGTGGAGCTTCAGACTAAGACTAGGAAGAAAGGCTTGGTGATCAAGTTCTGAAAATTAGGCAATGAGAACCCTATGAATTACAACAGAATATTCTATGATATAATGCTGTAAGATGAGACCTCTAGGTCAGAAGGTTCTCAAAATACACAGTGACCCCAACAACGGACTCCAACATACTAATGATCACAAAGATGGTGCAGGACCTGGCAATGTTTTATTCTGTGGTACCATGAGTCGGAGCCAACTTGATGGCAGCTAACAACAGCATATACATAGCACACATTTTGCAGCAGATGGGTAAACTATTTGACTAAATGATTAGTCATTTTTTATAATCTAAAACATTATTTTCCATTTTTATTATATAGAGTTTTCGTGTTTATAAATTTTACTTCTCAAAAAATAATTAAGTTTCCTGAAAACAGAATCAGTAACTTACACAGAGGGGTTTTGGAATCAGACAAACTTGTTTTTGAAGCATGGTTCCGTCCCTCCATGTCAAGGTGCCTTGGGCAAGCTGTTGAACTTTTTTGAGGCACAGTTTCCACATTCATAAAATGAAGCCAATAATGCCTACTGCTGTGAGAATTAGATGTACTCGTCATGCAAGGTCTTGGCATGTCATCTGTCACAAAGTAGATGCTCCACACTTCCCTTCTCTTCTACTCCTTTGTTCTTCCTGTAGAATATGCAAAAGCCCCAAGATTTCCACAGTCTTGTTTTCTGAACCCAAAATCAAGAGAACATGGCTTCATTGTACTTACAGGGGTAATCAAACGAAATATTTGAAACTAGGCTGTCTCAGGAAATTTAAAACATCCCGTCACTTTATCAATACCGTGTGCTCATTTGAATGCAACAAAAATCAGAACTACTCCAAAGTTTGTTGTTGTTAGGTGCCATCGAGTCCGTTCGGATTCATACCAACAGAAGGAAACACTGCCTGGCCCTGCGCCATCCTCACAACTGTTGCTGTAACTCTTGCTAAGTATCAAACTCTGAACCCAATTACCAAATGGTCACTTCACTTTGGGCCATGGAGACAGACAGCAGGTGAAGGGACAGAAAAGCCAACCTGCTGCCCAGGGCCCTGCAGTGGGAAGAGTTTCTCAGGTTCATCAGCCAAGGCCTGTTCATGAGCATGGCTCAGAGGGGAGGCTTTCGTGGTGCCTCTCCCCTGCCAACCCCCAATCATAGGGTCCCATTTTCCATGCAGACGTCTCTCCATGTCCTCTCCTGTGGTGTTTGCCTCAGAAAGCACCTGATCGAATTGGACATTAGCAACAAGTAGACTTGGCTGTTTGCATTTATAACAAGAGGCTCAAATTAAGAAAAACAAATGAGCTTACAGTGGACTTGGGTATTTCCCACTGATGGAAGCCTAGCGAAGTAGTCTCAATTTAGCATTTTATAGATTCTGCAGCAGAAGCCAAATTAAGCCAAAAGAACCAGAGTGGCAGTCCTAAAGTTACCGTCAATGACCAAATCTATTTTGAAATGAATGACTGTTTTTGTCTTACTGTTGTAGCTGTTGGTAATGAGGTGGTTTTTCCCAGAGTTTTAGCATAAAGAGGGTCACATCTTCAGTTCACTACCAAGGCAATTAGAATGCACATGGCTTCTCATCCAAAAACCCAATCCTGAAGCTCACGTCGGGATTCTGACCCAGGCTGCCTGTGAGCACACCAAAAAGGAGGGCACTTTGTTTGCACTGGGACCCGGGGGACTGGACTTCTGGCGTGCAACCCCTTAAACACATGGTGTTCTGAACGTGCCTTTGATGGTTGTTAGGAAAAGTGGATTTCGCATATAGCCACGAACCCAGCAGCTGTGTCTTTGCCTCAGTTTGACCCCATCCTGCATATAGGCAGGCCCCATGTGTAATTACTCAGAGCATTTGCCACACTGCAGAATAAACCCGGTGTCTTCCCACTGGGGGCTTTGTGTGAGGCAGTAGACTGGACTCTGCCCGAAGAAGAATAGTTGCGGCATACACTCCATCCCAACTGCCCGCTCCCTCTCCTTGACCTACCCTTTGTGGAAAACCAGGAATGCTAAATATGTCTTACAGCTCTGTCCAGGCCTTTACTTTATTTACACTCCGCCCCCCCTGCTCCAGGCTCCGGCCCTGTCTTTCTTCCTGTGGCAGCCCAGGAGCTCTTTCCCTCTCCTTGCTAAGCTACTGCGTTTTTGTTGGAGATGATACATCAAAGGTACTGCAAATAAAGAAAAAGCATAAAACGATGTCTGCTGGTCAGCAAACCCGGCCCCAGCGGTGACAACATCCTCTCCTGCCTGACAGATGAACTTTCATAGAGTTTCTAGACTATCGATAAAATAACTTTTTCAGAAAGTGAAATAAGAGTAACTGAAACACAGACTGAATGAACATGAGGTGGAAGATTGATGTGGGATGTTTTTAAAGAACCCCTCGGCCACTCTGCAGGTTTGTTTTCCTAAGAGCAAAATTAAGCCCTTAGTCAGGTCTTCGTTTTCTTTCTCGCTTTCTCTCTCTCTCTCTCCCTCCCTCCTTCCCTCCTTCCTTCCTTCCTTTCTCTCTCTTTCTCTCTCTCTCTTTCCTTCCTTCCTCTATCCCTCCCTCCCTGCCTGCCTGCCTGCTTACCTTCTTTCTTTTCTGGCTCTCCTTCTCTCTCTCTCTCCCCCTCCCTCCTTCCCCCCTCTTCTTTTCTAATTCTAGAATCTAACCACACTGGGAAGGCAAAGTGGGAATATGACTTTTTTGTAGTTATTGCCACACATCTAGAAGGACTTTTTCTTAAACTAATCTATTTTTTTTTATTAACTTTTTTGAGCTTCAAGTGAATGTTTGCAAATCAAGTCAAACTGTCACATATAAGTTTTACACACCTTACTGCGTACTCCCACTTGCTCTCCCCCTAATGAGTCAGCCCTTCCAGTCTCTCGTGACAATTTTGCCAGCTTCCAACTCTCTCTATTCTCCCATCCCCCCTCCAGACAGGAGATGCCAACACAGTCTCAAGTGTCCACCTGATACAAATAGCTCACTCTTCATCAGCATCTCTCTCCTACCCTCTGTCCAGTCCCTTTCATGTCTGATGAGTTGTCTTCGGGAATGGTTCCTGTCCTGGGCCAACAGAAGGTTTGGAGACCATGACCACCGGAATTCCTCTAGTCTCAGTCAGACCATTAAGTATGGTCTTTTTGTGAGAATTTGGGGTCTGCATCCCACTGATCTCCTGTTCCCTCAGGGGTTGTCTGTTGTGCTCCCTGTCAGGGCAGTCATCGGTTGTGGCCGGGCACCAACTAGTTCTTCTGGCCTCAGGATGATGTAGGTCTCTGGTTCATGTGGCCCTTTCTGTCTCTTGGGCTCTTAGTTATCTTGTGACCTTGGAAACAAATCTATTTTGTCCCAAAATACACACTCAAAATCATTGCCAAGCAGTATAACCATGGAGATGGAGCCTCAGGAAAGACGCTAGAAAAGTTTCAAGTGTACAGTGACTGCAAACCTACTGAAGAAGAAAGGCAAGCAGCCCGAGCAGGTCTCCTCTCACTAGTGTGACCGTGCACCCCACTTCAACTTTTGATCTGGCCTGATTATTAACAGTGCCTCTTTCAAAAGCTGCTCATTTGGATGGTAAATTATATGAGCACTCTGCCTGTCACCAAACATACCATTTCTGATAATCCAATTCAAACATTTTGTACAAATGACCAGTTCTGCAGCCAGTCTGGTCATCGGCCTGGGCCACTGGAGAGGAGTGATGACATTTGAGCGCACAGTCAGGCAGCTCGGTGGTCTCTAGCCCTCAGTGGCTCATCCCTTGGGGCAGGTCCTGAACTTTGCACCAGCTGCTGGCTGCATGCCACAAATGAGTTTTTTAAACCTTGAACTTGTAAACAAGGCACTTTTGGCTTTAGAAAAGAAAGCAGAGCAGAACTCTGGGTCTCTCCTTTCTAGTTCTCAAGCTCCAACTCTCATCAAGACCCCTCCACTCCTCCAACATCTGCCAAGTGAACTCAGCCCTGTGGGCTGAGGCTGTTCTCCCTCAGCCCAGTTTTCCTTCTTTGTCAGCATAGATGGAGCATCCCTAGGTTAAAAACAACAATACTCAACACACCTTTATCAGCAAATGTCAAAAATATATCAGAGTTTGGCCTTGACATTACTGCTGGCCCACTTGAGTTATTTCAACAGTTTGGAAATTTATATGAGCATTTAGGTGCTGCAAGAAATTTTGGAGACTGGGGGAGAAGAGCAGAGACGGGATTGATTCATGGTTGTATCTCAGGCTCTGGGCTCAAGGCATACACCAGATATTTGGCTTATAAATGTGTGAGTAACTGTACTGGTGGGGAGAGATTTTTGTCCACCCTTACCAATTATTTTTAATCCATTAGAGAGTTTGGCTTATCTTTAACAAAAATTCATAATAATATCTGTGGTCATTGTCAAATATTTTTTTCCTGAAGATATAGAGTTTTGGTGTGTTTCATTTTACTCTTTGGGTAAAACTGATTTATAATTCTGATAATGTACATACAATATTAATATGCCCCCTCAAAAAACAGTTCACTTTGTGCTATTTTTTTAAATCTTAACTGGGATTAATTTTAAATGGCTTGAGAAGTGACCTGTGATGCTGCAAAAGGCCTTTTTAACTCCCAAGACGAGGACATTAATGGGCACTAGGAAGATGCAGGGTCTATAACCAAGATTTACCTGCCAGCTCCCTGTGATGTTGCACCGAAGAAGAGGTGGCTTCGGTCAGACTCAAGGGCTAAATGAAAAAAAAATGAAATGACAAAATAAGTCATAAAACTATCCACGTCCATTTTCATTTCTCAAGAGATAGGCGCATTAAAGAAGTAAAGCCTGATGTTTCTAATGTGGGCAGTATCTTTCTTCTTGCCTAGGCTAGAGCTAAAAATCATGTTTACTAACTGATGGCTAAACAGTAGAATATTTAGAATGGGAAAACTTATCAATGGACTTTAAAAATACCCCTGGATTCTGAAATCTACTTTGGAGAGACCACCTTGATGGACAGCATGAACTAATCCCCACAAAGAATGAATGCAATGAGGAAAAATGAAATAAAACTCAAATACTCAACGCTCACACACTGATGAGCTAAACAAACTGAAACCCAGCATTTTGCAATTTACATCAAGAGGATATTTGTTTGATAAAAGGTTTTTGAACAGTAACTTTTCATATCTTCTCTGCTAGATGCTTTATCATGTATTATCTCCTGTGTTCAAAGAATGCCTCTATGCAGTTGCTACAGAATTCAAGACACCAGTTCTGTTTACAAAGGGTGCCAGGGCTGATGGGCACCTCCGCCAATTCCTCCCCTTCCTTTCACTAATGAATATTCTTGACATTTGACTTGACAGTAGTATTTTAGAGGTTTAAATCACAACTTTTGTAAATAAATATAATATTCTTGGTGTGAATTGTTGCTCTTTACAAGGAGAGAAATCAGTACTGTTTCTAAACTAAAGGAATTGCAGCTTCTTTTCTTAGTTGCAAGTTTCTAAGGTTTGGTTTTGTTCTGTTTGCATCCTATTTGCTTCAGAAAGCACTAGGGCATTCCACTACAATGAATCTTGTATGCAATCATTCTGCTTTTTTAAAAATATAGCTCCTTTATGAAGCAATTGGAATTATTGGGGTTGTTTATTTACATATTTATAGAGTGACTTGGCATGCACTGTGTGGTATGGATATCATTTAGTCATGGAACCAAGAAGGAAGTAAATAATAGTACAACTAATCAAAAAGAGAGTAGTCCTTGTCTAAGGAAACCTCTATGGACCAAGTGGATCCAATCCAGGGCCTCACATTGCTCCTAGAGCCTTTTAACAGGTCCCTATCCTTTTTTAAGCACTTCTTAACTACCTGCCATGCTCTTTTTAATAGAATGATTCAGTTGGCGTTTGTCAAAGCAATACATATTTGTCTTTAGTTATCTAGGGCTGCTATAACAGAAATACTGCAAAAAAAGAAAAATTTATTTTCTCACAGTTTAGGAGACTGGAAGTCCAGATTCAGAGCACCGATTCTAGGGGAAGCTTTCTTTCTCTGTCAGCTCTGAAGGAAGGTCCTTGTCTCTTTGAGCTTCTGCTCCTGGGTGATATTCATGTGGCTAGGCATTGCTTTTCCCCCATCTCTGCTATTCTAGCTTGCTTGTTTAATGTCTTTTATATCTCAAAAGAGATTGACTCAAGACACACCCTACACTAATCTGTCTCATTAACATAACAAAGACAAACCGTTCCTAAGTGGAATTATAACCATAGGCATAGAGTTTAGGATTTACAACACTTATTTTTAGGGGACACAATTTAATCCATTCTACCCCTTGGCACACCAAAATTCATGTCCTTGTCACGTGCAAAATACATTCACCCCATCACATCATCCCAAAAGTCTTAAATCAACTCCAAGTCCAAATTCCACTGGGGGGGGGGGGCGGAATTACTCTTCATCTGTGAACCTGTGGAACCTAGAATACAAATTATCTGCTTCCAAAGTACAATGGTGGAACATGCACAAGGTAGACATTTCCATTACAAAAGGGAGAAATTGGAGAGAAAGAAGGGATAACAGGAACCAAAAAAATCCAAAACCCAGGAGAACAAACTACATTAGCTCTGAAGTCTTGAAAATAATCATCTGATATCTGAGACTATCGGGGCAATGGCCCTGCCCTCCAGACTCTGGATTCTGGGTGGAGGCCTCTCAGTCCTGGGTTTCACTTCTGCCTTCCAGCCCACTGGGATGATAATTCTGCTCCCTTGGCTCCTAGTCCATCTGAGTGGTAACCCCATCCCACTGGCCCTGGCAGGCCTTGTTATTCTGCCTCTTGGGCAAGACAGCCCTGTCCCCTCAGCTGTGGGTGATGGTCTTATCCCCTTGGCACAGCTTAATGACAGCCCCACACTCTGAAACTGAGTTGGCAAAGATCCAACTCTTTGAAACCTAGAAGGCTCTGGCCCCACCTTTTGAAATCCAGGAGACCGTGTCCCCACCCTTTGAAACTAAGAAGGCCCTGCTTCTCGTGCTCCTTCCAGCAGTTCTGCTGATCTCCAAGCTGCACCAAGGGTGGTCCATTTCTTTTCTTAGAGAACAATAAGTGTAGCTCCTTTGGCCTCTTTCCTGCCTATAGAATTCCAGGAGGCAGACAGTATTCTTTCCTTTTGTTCTTCCTTTGTCCCCTTCAGTCTGAACTGATGGGTTTTCTGCTATGGCAGTTGGTTAGATCCATCAGTCTTAGGCTTAATCTCTTTAATAAAAGATAGTGTAGCCACATCCTTGGTGAATATTCTAGGACATGTGTCCTTAGTTTGCGCAACACAATTTCTCAAATTATTAAGTTCTGTTTTCACTTTGCAGAGTTCGTTTTTAAGTCCATCTCTTTCCTCTCACATTTTACTATCAGCAGCAAGGAGAAAGCACATGGCCCCTTTAAGATCTTGCTTAGAAATTTCATCAGCCAAATATCCAAGTTCATCACTTACAAGTTCTGCTTTCCACCAAAACATTGAACATAATTCAGACAAGTTCTTTGCCACTGCACAAAAAGCATCACCTTTACTCCATTGTCCAATCACACGTTCATCATTTCCTTTTAAAGCCTTGCCAGAAACACAGTATTGTTCACGTTTCCAGCAAACTTCTGTTGCTGGTACCATATGTATTACCTGAGATGATAAAAACTTTCTCTATAGCTCTCTTCACTTCCTTCTGAGCCCTCACCAGAATTGCCTTTGATGTGCATAATTCTACCAATATTCTCTTCAAGGCAATCTAGGTTTTTACTATTACCCATTGCGGTCGAGTTGATTCCAGCTCATAGCAACTCTATAGGATAGATAGAACTGCCCCATAGGGTTTCCAAGGAGTGGCTGGTTGATTCAAATTGCTGACCTTTTGGTTAGCAGCCAAGCTATTAACCACTGCACCACCAGGGCTCCATTTTTATTATTAGACACCTGAAAATTCTTCCAGCGTTTACCCATTACCCAATTCCCAAACCACTTCCACATTTTAAGGATCTGTTAGAGCAGCACCCTACTCTGCCAGTACTAAAATATGTCTTAGTTATCCAGTGCTGCTATAACAGAAATACCACAACTAGATGGCTTTAACAAACAGAAATTTATTTTCTCATAGTTTAGAAGGCTGGAAACCCAAATTCAGGGTGACAATTATAGGGGAAAGCTTTCTGTCTCTGTCAGCTCTGAAGGAAGGTCATTGTCTCTTTGGACTTCTCCTGGGCATTCTTCATGTGGCCTGGTATCTCTCTTCTGTCATCTCTGCTCACTCACTTGCTTGTTTAATCTCTTTTATATCTCAAAAAAGATTGACTCAAGATACACCCTACACTAATCCTGTCTCATTAACATAACAAAAATCCATTCCCAAATGGAACTATAACCACAGGCATAGAGGTTAGAATTTACAACATGTATTTTTTTGGGAGACAAAAATCCATAACAAAATCCGTTTATTTATTTCATAAATAGCAGACTTAAATCCCTTCCCCATATTTACTATGTATTTGTCACATTTTGCTGTGAGATATAACCTACTTGTTCTAACACCTAACTGAAAATATATTAATAACTACTGTAAAAGTGTAAGAAGTATACAAACTTTTGCTGTACCAGATCACAGAATTGATCTATTCCTTGACAGGTCACACATTTCAAAATACTAATAACAACAGTGATTAAGAAAAAAAAAACCCAGTGCCGTCGAGTCAATTCCAACAACAGTGATAGTACGTTGCAAACATTAAACATTTACATCAACAAATCTCTTTCCCAAAATATCTTGAAAATCTAAAACTACACCTAATACCAATTTTTTAATTTACTACATGCATTAACGATTGGCCATTTTTCTAAGTGTTCTTCTATTTATTTCACAGAGAATAATGAGACTTACACTTCAAAAGTAAGATAGATCAAAATTCAATGTTTCATTTACAATATTCAATACAATTTCATGTTCTTTATAACTTTTTATTTTGAAATAATTTTAGATTTACAATTGCAGAAATAATATAGAACATTCCCTTTTACCTTTTATCCAACTTCCCCTAATGTTAGCATCTTAAATAACCACAATACAGCGATCAAGACTAATAAGTTAACATCAATACGATGCTAATAACCAATCTACAGTCCTTTTTTAAATTTCACCAGTTTTCCAACTAATATCCTTTTTCTAGTCCAAGACCCAATCTAGGATCTGACATGGCTCTTCTATCCTTTCAACACACCCCCATGATTTTCTGAGCACTTATTAATGACAAGTCATGCTCTTTTTAGAAGAGTGACCCACCTGGTTTTTTGTAAAGCTGATACATATCTGTTGAGATAAGTTCATGCAATACAGAAAACTACAAAGAACAACATAAAAATTATACAAAATCTCATCATTATGAAAGAACATCTATTAACATTTGGTGAACATTGTTCCTGACATCTCTTTACGCATATGTACAGTTAAAAGTATAGATAGATGTATACATACATAGATACATTGATGGACGTATGGATGTTGTTATTAGTTGCTGTCAAGTTCGCTCTGACTTATGATGACTCCATATACAATAGAATGAAACACTGCCTGGGTCCTGAGCCATCTTCATGATTGTTGATGTTCCCAAGTCCATTGTTGCAGCCACTGTGTATTTTGAGTGCCTTCCAAACTAGGGGACTCATTTTATAGCACTATATTGAACCATATTCTGTTGTGATCCAAGGGTTTTCATGGGTTGTTTTTCAGAAGTAGATCACCTTTCTTCTTAGTCTATCTTAATCCAGAAGTTCCACTGAAACCTGTCTACCATGTGTTAGCCTGCTGGTATTTGAAATATCAGTGGCATAGCTTTCAGCATCATAGCACATGGAAGCTACCGTAGTGAGACAAACTGAAAGATGGGTGGTAGAGAGAGATTGATAGACACATATAATTCTGATTAAACGCAATAATAATACACAAACAAAAAACAAACCCATTGTTGTCAAGTTGATTCTGACTCACAGCGACCCCATAAGGTTTGCAAGGCTGTAAATCTCTACAGAAGCAGACTGCCACATCTTTCTCCTGCAGAGCTGCTTGGTGGTTTCAAACTGCCAACATTTTGGTTAGCAGTCAATTGCTTTAACCACTGTGCCACCAACCTCGTGGAATAATAATATACATGGTATTTTTAATCAAAAATAAATTTAATTCCACTTGCATTTAACTGATGACAAGAGAACTAAAATATATTTGGATATATCGAATTTCAGGTAAACATTTTTTTACAAAAGACATATCATCTCCTAAACTGTCTCTCTGAAGGCAAGAAAAAGACTATGAAAAACCTTGAGATATTTATCAATCAAATAGGTTTTGCTGTCTAATAAACCACCTCAAAATTTCAGGGCTTAAAACTTCATTTATTATTACTCACAGGCTTACAGGTCTGTGGTGCAGTTCTGCTAATCTGGGTAAGGATTGGCTGGTCTTGGCTGAATTGCCTAAGTGTCTATGGTCAGCACATGGGTCAGTTGGAGCCTGACTGGTCTAGAATAGCCTCACTCACATGTTGGTAGTTAGTTATCTCTTGGCTGGGTGATGGGAGTGACCGGGGCATGTGACCTCTCATCTTCCAGGAGGGTGGCTGGCTCTTGTTCACATACTGGGTAGCAGGATTCCAAGAGAGTGAAAGTAGTGGGAATATGCAATGCCTCTTAAGGCTTAGGCTAACTGACACAACATCATTGCCACCACGTGCTATTGGCCAAAGCAAGCCATGAGACCAGTCCAGATTCAGGGGGCAGAAAATAAGACTCTACTGTTTAATGGAAGGGCTACAAAGTCACATTGCAAAGGAACGTGGATATAAAGTGGGAATTATTACAGCCATTTTTACAAAAAAAAAAAAAAGCTCTCCTAAATATTACTCTTTTGACTCTATGTTCTGATTTTAGACAGAATGGTATTGACTTTCTCTTTAAAAAAGATTAAGAAAGAAACACATCTTTTTTTCTTACATTCCCTTTCTCCACATTGACTGATATTTTCCTACACATACTGTTGGTTTTACATTGTCAAGGTTGATTACATTTATACTGTTTTAGAAACAAAATTCCTTCATTTAATCTTACTTGTAAATTTAAATGTTCTACCAACAACACACGCATAACTTTTTTCTCCACAGCTTTCCTATTTTTGATTTTAAAATTTTGCTTTCACTATTAGCTAGCTAAATTTCATCATTGTGTAGTTGTTTTGTTTTCAAGAAGCTTTAATAATCGTCGTATTTCTTAAGTTCTTGTCTGCTTTGAAATGGTTCTGTTTCCTTTGTGATTTAAGGAAAATCTGAGTGGGTAAAATATTCTTTTGCCCAGAATATCTATGTCTGTCTGTGCTAGGGAAGGTCTGGTCACAACTTTATTTTTGCTCCTTCTTTGGAGATGTGCTTTTTTTCTGCCTAGTTACCCATTTATTCTTTTTTTTAAAGGAGACTCTCAACTAGATGGATTGATACACTGGCTGCAACAATGAGCTCAAGCATAACAACGATTGTAAGGATGGTGCAGGACCGGGCAGTGTTTCTTTCTGTTGTGCGCAGGGTCACTATGAGTTGGAACAAACTCGGTGGCACCTAATAACAACAATAGTTTTTAAGCAACTTAGTTTTTTTTTTTTTTTTTTAACAGTGCTTTAGATGAAGGTTTACAGAGCAAATCAGTTTCTCATTAAACAATAAATACAAATACTGTTTTGTGTCATTGGATGCCAACCTCGAGACATGTCAACACTCTCCTTCTCAACCTTGGGTTCTTCATTTTCATTTGCCCAGCTTTCCTGGCCCCTCCTGCCTTCTCATTCTTGCCCCTGTGTTGGGGCAAGTCTTGTATACGTGGTTGAGCTATGCGTATTATTGTTTGTTTTATGAGCCTGTTTGATCTTTGCCTGAAAGGTGAACCTCAGGAGTGATGTAAGTACTGTGTTAAAAGGGTGTCCGGGGGCCATGCTCTCGGGGTTTCTCCAGTCTGTCAGACCAGTAAGTCTGGTCTAATTTTTGCATGTGTGTGAGTTAGAGTTTTGTTCTACATTTCTCTCCAGCTCTGACTGGGACCCTCTATTGTGATCCCTGCCAGTGCCAGTGGTGGCCGGGCACCATCTAGTTGTGCTGGACTCTGTCTGATGGAGGCTGTGGTAGTTGCGGTCCGCAACTTTCCCTTGTGTCTCTGGTTTTCTTCATTCTTTCTTGCTCCAGATGGAGTGGGACCAGTGGAGTATCTTAGATGGCCGCTCGCAAGCGTTTAAGATGCCAGATGATAGTCACCAAAGTAAGACGTAGAACACTTTGTTTGTAAACGATGTTAGGCCAATTGAGCTACATATCTGCTGAGACCATGGTCCCCAGCCCTCAGCCCAGTAATTCGATCCCTTAGGGAGTTTGGATGTGTCTATGAAGTTTCTGTGACCTTGCCTTGGTCAAGTTGTGCTGACTTTCCCAGTATGTGTACTATCTTACCCTTCACTTATCTATTGTCTAGTTAGTGTTTTTCACTCCCGATCCCTCCCTTCCCTCTTAACTATCAAAGGTTATTTCTTTCTGTGTGTAAAACTTTTCATATGTTTTTATAATAGTGGTCTCATATAATATTTGTCCTTTTGTGATTGACTTATTTCACTCAGAATAATGCCTTCCAGATTTATCCATGTTGAGAGACGTTTCGCAGATTCATCGTTCTTTATTGTTGCATACTGTTCCATTATGTTTATGTACCAAATTTGTTTATCCATTCATCTGTTGATGAATCGTTTTACAACTGCAAATAATGCTGCAATGAACATAAGTGTGCATATGTCTACTTGTGTGATGGCTCTTATTTCTCTAGGATATAGTCCTAGGAGCGGGACTGCGGATCGTATGGTATTTCTATTTCTAGCTTTTTAAGGAAGCACAATATCATTTCCTAAAATATTTGTACCATTTTACATTCCTACCAGCAGTGTGTAAGAGCTCCAATCTCCCCACAGCCTCTCCAACACTTGTTACTTTCTGTTTTTTTTTTTTTTAATTCATGCCAGTAATGTCGGGATGAGATGGTATCTCATTGTAGTTTTGATTTGCATTTCCCTAATAGCTAGTGATAGTGGGCATTTCTTCATGTGTCTTTTAGCTGCCTGAATGTCCTCGTCTTCTTTGGTGAAGTGTCTGTTCATACCCTTTGCCATTTTTTAATTGGATTTTTGTTGTTGTTGTTGTAGAGCTGTAGGATTTTCCTATAGATTTTAGAGATTAGACCTTTGTTGGATATGTCACAGCCAAAATTTTTTTTCCCAGTCTGTAAGTCTCTTTTTATTCTTTTGGTGAAATCTTTTGATGAGCATAAATGTTTAATTTTTAGAAGATCCCAGTTATCTAGCTTATCTTCTGGTGTTTGTGTGTTGTTAGTTATGGTTTTTACGCTATTTATGCCATGTAATGGGTTTTTATTAGAGCTTCTAGCATTGACCCTATTTTTTTTTTCCGTGATTTTTATAGCTTTGGGTTTTATATTTAGGTCTTTGATCCATTTTGAATAAGTTTTTGCGTGTGGTGTGAGGTATGGGTCCTGTTTCATTTTTTTTTTTTTTTAAAGATGGGCATCCAGTTTTGCCAGCACCATTTGTTAAAAGACTGTCTTTTCCTCCATGTAAGGGACTTTGGAGCTTTGTTAAAGGTCAGGCAATCTTAGGTGGATGGACTTACATCTGGGTTCTCAATTTTGTTCCATTGGTCAATATGTCTATCATTGTACCACTACCAGGCTGCTTTGACTGTTCTGAGGTTAGGTAGTACTGGTCCTCCTAATTTATTTTTCTTCTTCAATAGTGCTTTACTTATCCAGAGCCTCTTTCCTTTCCATATAAAGTTAATGATTAGTTTTTCCATCTCGTTAAAGAAAGCTGTTGATATTTGGATTGGGATTGCGTTGTATTTGTAGACTGCTTTTATATATATATAAAAAAAAATTTTTTTTTTTAATATGTATATATATATATATATATTTTTGGACAGAATTGACATTTTCACAATGTTAAGCCTACCTATCCATAAGCATGGTATGTTCTTCCATTTATGTAGGTCTTTTTTGGTTTCTTGCAGTAGCATCTTGTAGTTTTCTTTGTATAGATCTTTTAAATCCCTGGTTAGATTTATTCTTAAGTATTTTACTTTTTTAGAGGTACCCATATTATTATTATATATCAATGTCAATCAAATAGCAATTTTTCATTTTATAGCATTATTCTTTCAATATGCAAATTTAAACATTTATTTAGAGATTGATTCTTTTCCTATTATATCTTTTTGTACAAATTCTGTTCCATTTGTTCATTTTTTCTTTGCAAACACCAATTATGCATTTGTTGGATATCTTTTACCTGTCACTCATACATTTACATTTATGTCTTTCTAATCTATTATTATTATTCCCACCATCATCATCTATTCCTAGAATGTCTTCCTAGATAACTGCATGACTGAATTATTCATGCCATTCAGGTTTCAGGTAAAATGTCACATGCTCAGAGAGGTCTTTCCTGATTACCCAATCTAAAGAAGGCCCCACCTTTCACCCTCTATTACATGTCTTATTCTGGTTTTTTGGGAGGATTTATTACTACCTAAATTTATTCTGCCTATGTATTTTATTTTTCTCTACCTCCACCCTAGATTGTAAGCTCCATGAGGGCAGAGATGTTGCTCGTCTTAAAAAAAGAAAAAAATCTCTAGCATCTAGAAGCACATCTGGCACGTGGTGGGTGCTTAGTAATTATTTGTTGAATGAACGAATGGACCTTTTGTTGGTTTTAAATTATATTTATCCTAATTTTGGTTGCTTACAGTATGGCATTCTTTTAATGATTTTATTTACATTAACCTCCTATAATTTCTCGGAGATTAATAGAACTCTTCTTTAATTTCATTGGATGCTTTCTCTTGTAGTTCTTTATTTTTATTTGTCTTTCATTCTTTTCTTCCTTATTTGCCCTCTCATTTCAAAGTAAGTGTGCAGAGATGAATCTTTCTGGTTATTATTCATTTCATATGCCTGCTGAAACATTGTCTGGGAGGAAGTGGAATAGTATGTGTTAGGGGGGTCTGTTAGAAAGTTCAAACAAGGTATACTGCCTTCTATAGATTCTTACTAAATGTGTTGTTTTCTGTAACCAGGAATATACATTACCACTAAGTTTTTGGCATTTAAGAGGTTGGTGATCTGGAAAATGCTGTTTTCTCCAACTTTCTTCATTCTAGTTCAGCTCTGATGGTCTCCACATCTAGGAGGGTAGATGGTAGATAAAAATTATGTGTCATCTTGGTTTGTTCTTCTTTTCTATCTCCTGTGTTCTGTGGTGTCAAATTGGCTTTCTTCAGGGAGCATCTCTTCTGTCATGGCCTCTGCACCCCTGAACCTTACACCACTTACTGAGCCATTGGATGGGCATTTCAGGGCATTCTCACTTACTCTGGAGGAAATGTCCATCTTGCCCAAGTTATGAAGACATGTTGTCATTTCTCAATGTCCTTCCTCATTTGGGTCCTGATTTCACAGTATTTGGCAAGTTTGTTACATATTTTTGTGGTTTAAGTTTGTCAATGCCTTGTTTTATTGACAACTAAAATATTTTTTCTCCACTTTTTTTTTTTTGAGGTTTTTGAGGAAGGAGAATGAATAATGTCTATATACCATGATGTTTAACCAGAAGTTATTTTGTGCTCTTGTAATGGTATTTTACAAATTTGTATCACAGAGTGTACAAGGGACAGGTCATGTGTGCTCTTCACCCAGTAGGTTTAGGCATTAAATCTGAATTCTCACAGTTTATCTAAATGTTTGTTGCATAACTTTGCTTCCATCACCTTTCTTCCCCATTCCGTTTTCCCTGCCTTCCCCTGCCTCCAACTCTGTAGAGACTTTTCTGCCCCCCAGTATAGCCTTAACATTCTCTTTTCCTCCTTCTACAGTGATTTTCTTTGTCATTTTTGTGGCGAGAACTTTCCTAATTCTTCTTCACTCTATCTTCTCTAAGTTAAATCCCGAAGTTGTCTGGCCTCAAACAAAGAGTGAGTTGACAACGACCACCACACCACAATAATTGCACTAGGCATAGCCTGTGTTTACTGAACATTTACCTTATGCCAATCATACTTCTAAAACTTGTAATCATATTATCTCATGTAATCCTTCCAATAACCCCAAAAAGTTAATATGATTACCCACAATTTAAATGTAGGGATGTGAATTTTTTTTTTTTTTCCTAAAACTGGCTCCAGAATTGTGCTCAGAGATGCCACTGTATTTGTTCAAAAAAATACTTTGAAAGATATTCTTGGGGTGGGTGAGCACTACTAATATCAGAAGAGGGGATGGGGGCAGAGGTTTGAAAGGAGAAAGTTGCTGTTTTGCTATTGGAAGAAAAAAAAAGTGAGAGACATGAAAAGAGAGGAGGGAGAAGGAACTAGAAATTTAGAGACTGGCCCTGAGAAAGAGCCAATAAACTCCCGGGACTGCTCCGTGTCAAGTGTGGACCCTGCCACTCCCACACAACCTGGCTATACTCCACTCCCCATCTCCTCATGCCTAAATCTTCAATTCATCTGCCTTTCTCACAATTCTTGTACAGTGTGAGTTTTCTGTGGTTTTTAAAAAAGGGTGCGGGTTTCCCATCTCAGTCAGCACCATGAGAGTCACAACTGCACATGAGGGAGGAGGGTAGGTAGGAGGACAGAATCCCCAGGAACAAGGAAGTTTTTGAGGGGGATAGTTTGGGGCTGCTATTGGCCAAAGCAAGGGGTGGGGAGAGAGGCCACAGTCAGCATCTAGGTTTTATATATAAAAAAAAAAATAGGTTTTATATAGGTGAGAAAAATGAGGCTCAGAGAAAATAAACACCTTGCTTAAGGACTCTTAGCATATGGAGCCTCTTCTTGCTATTTAACAACATGCCCAGTTCATTTCTGCCCAGTCACTAGAGTTGGTGTCACCTGGTGCATTAACTCATGCTGTCACCCTCCCCCATAGACTTCTTCCCATACCAGACCACAGAGAATCCTTAGTAATGTTTTTTGTACTAATGTTACTCATAAATTGTAATTCCCATATATCACTCCTTCTTTTCCTTTAATTCAAAAAAGTTATTGATACAGGTGCACAAATACTAATTACCACAATACTGTAGCTAAAACACCAGAAAATTTAACAAAACCAGTGATTATTGACTATTCAAAGGCATTCAACCATGTGGATCATAACAAATTATGGATAACATTGTGAAGGATGGAAATTTCAGAACACTTAATTGTGCTCATGAGGAACCTGTATATAGATTAAGAGGCAGTAGTTCGGACAGAACAAGGGGATGCCGCGTGGCTTAAAATCAGGACGGGTGTGTGTCTTAGTTGTATCCTTTCACCATACTTATTCAGTCTGTATGCTGAGCTAACATTTCGAGAAGCTGGACTATATGAGGAAGAACAGGGCAACAGGATTGGAGGAAGACTCATTAACAACTTGTGTTATACAAATGACACAACCTTGCTTGCTGAAAGTAAGGAGGATCTGAAGCACTTACTGATGAAGATCAAAGACCACTGCCTTCTTTATGGATTACACCTTAACATAAAGAAAGCAAAAATCCTCACAGCTGTACCAATAAGCAAAGTCATGATAAACAGAGAAAAGCCTGAAGGTGTCAAGGATTTCATTTTACTTGGATCCACAATCAAAATCCATGGAAGCAGCAGTCAAGAAATCAAGACACTTCGCATTGGGCAAATCGGCTGCAAAAGATCTCTTTAAATTATTAAAAAGCAAAGATGTTACTTTGAGGACTAAGGTACACCTGATCCAAGCCATGACATTTTCAATCACCTCATACGCATGCAAAAACTTGACAATGAATAACAAAGACCAAAGAAGAAATGATGCCTCTGAATTATGGTGTTGGCAAAGAATATTTAATATACCAAGGACTGCCAGAAGAATGAACAAGTCTGTCTTGGAAGAAGAACAGCCAGAGTGCTTTGTCTTAAATACTTTGGACGTATTATCAGGAAGGACCAGTTCCTGGAGAAGGACTTCATGCTTGAAAATGTAGAACGTCGGTGAAAAAGAGGGAAACCCTCAACGAGATGGACTGGCACACTGGCTGCAACAACGGGCTCAAGCATAACAACAGTTTTGAGGATGACGTAGGGCTGGGCAGTGTTTCATTCTGTTGTATGTAGGATCACTAGAAGTTAGAATCGACTAAACAACAGCGTGTGCTTGTAGGGTGAGCAGATGAAACCATGTGATTTGAAGCATCATTGTGATTGAATAATAATAACAGCTCTGACTGGAGAGCATTACCTGTTGCCATCGAGGAGGTTTAAAAAGTAAATTAACATAGAGTTTTAGACCTGTAGGTATATTGATACTTGTAAGCTGGACTTACAAAAAATGCTTTTGCTTTATAACTGTAACTATAGGGATATTTTTATTTAAAAATAATAAATTTCTGTGGAAACACTGCACAAAAATTGTATAGACAGTCATTTTGGTGTCACCCCTTCTAACAATGTCACCCAGTATGGTCTGCGCTGCCTGCGTTCCCCTTGGTGATATGGCTGTTTTTGCCTCAGGATATTTTCTCTTACTAAGCCTGTGATCCAGAATGTTCTTCCCCTCGATCTGTGCATTGCCAGCTCCTTCTTACCCTTCAGCTCACTACTCAAACATCTCCTCAGAGACACTTTTCTTCTATCAAAACAGTCACCATGATTCTCCCCCCTATACAGCCCCTACATACTTACCTTCCTTTATTTTTCTGAGGAGGGTATTTATTGTCACCGTATATAATATTATATATTTATTTTTTAGTCTAGCTCCTCTACTAGGATGTAAGCTCCACAAGGACTGGGATTTTGTCTATCTTACTCACAACTGTACCCACAGTGCCTAATACAGAGTCTAGCACTTAGAAAGTTCTCAATAACTATTTTGATAAAAAATAAATAAATGAAAACTCATTGGGTACCTTCTATATGGAGGGTATAATCCCTTGTCTTTGTAATTTCCAACTGATTAAATGCATCTCAGTTACAAATTTCAAAGCTTACCACCCAGACCACCAATCACTTCAGCTGCACAGAATACCAAAACAAAAAACAAAAAAAAAAAAAAACGGTTGTCACCCAGTGAATTCTGATGCATGGCAACCCCACCCATGTCAGAGTAGAACTGCTTTGAAGAGAGCTTCATGGAGCTCTGGTCTTGAGTCACCACTATCTCAATCAGATACTAGTTATCTCAGAAATGGCCTTTTCCCCTGGAGGAGTGCTCAGAGCCCCTGAGGCACCTTCTAATGGTTCATGCATCAAGGATAAGGGGGTGGCAGCTCTGGTGTAGAACAGTGTAGGGAGGAAGGTAAGAGCTGGGTCACTGAGTCCAGACTGAGTTGAATCCCAACTCTGTGACCTGACCTCTCTCACAGGGTGATTGTGAGGAAAAAATTGTCAAGGCCATGTGCAGAGCCATACAGTAAGAACGGAGGATTTACCTGGTAAGCAGACACAGTAAATTTAAATCAGTGAACACTTCCTGGGAGAGGTGACTCTTGATCAGAGGTTTAAAGGACAATCAAAGCATGAATTGAAGGAGAAGATGGCAGTCTTGATGGCCACAAATAGGAATTCAGGTTGGAATTGAAGGCCCTGATGGCCTTCAGAAAAGAGTTGTTTCTCAGGTGAGCATAAAAAAAAAAGGGAGCCAGAAGTCACAGGTTCCTATCCACATGATGCCCAATTGTTAGCTGGGGAAATGCAGGCCAATTTCATCCTCTCTGAACCCATTTTCTCACCTGTTAATTGTGATGCTGGTAATCCTAATCTACAGATTTGTATGAAGTCTGAATTGTTACCCAAGTAATATTTGTGAAAATGTTTATAAACCATAAAGAACTTTTCTGATGTGCATTGCTGATATGTGGTTAGTAACGTGGTGGTGAAAGAAAGAAAAGAGCTCCAGAGTTGAGTCAGAAAGACCTGGGTTTGAATCCCCGACCTGTTGCCTACTAACTTTGTAGTTTTGAGTAGACTACTTACTTGCTCTGAGCCTTATTTTCTCATTTATTTAAGGTGGTATTTGTGAGAATTAGACTCACTCTACAGTAAAACCTGAGAAAGCCAGAACCTGTGTAAGGTGGAAAACTGTCAAAGAAGGAAAACTCAAATATTTTCCACTAATAGAGAACACTAGATAAGTGGCAAGACTGTACCCTGCCAAAGGCAGAAAACTTGCAAGACTTAGAAAAACAAGGCAGTCCCATCAAGCTCCAGCTCTCACAGGTTTCACTGTGTATCTAAAGAGCCTGGATCAGCCTAGAACATCATCTTCATCATCACCATCATCATGGCTAAGGTTAGTGTGAGCACTTGCCACCTGTCAGGTGCTGTTCAGAGAGATTCATGTGCATTTCGGTAAGTAGTGTTCATCTGAGGCCTTAGAGAGGTTAAGTAATTTGCCTGAAATGCGGTGGAGCCAGGGTTAGAATCCAGGCGGTGGAACTCAGTACATGCGGGTGGTCATTGAGAGTAGTTCAAGTCTACCACCAAAAGAAGCCAAATTTGGAGAACACTCTTACAAAGAAGAATTCATGTTTTCCAGCAGATTTGGTAATGGAAAAGAAAAATCCCTTAGTAAGATCTTAAGTTCCTTCTTACTTATTCTTTTTTTTTTTTTTTTTTGAAATGGAGTTGATTCTGCTAGAGAATAAGTAATTGATACCACTCCCGGGGGTAGGGGGGAGGGGGGAGTTGAATTAGCAATGGAAACTGAAACATCTGCTTCGATATCTGGCCTCTGCTCTCCTGTTTGTAAAATCTCTTAAGACAATCCTAACCAGCTCTAGGGTTGTCCCATATTAGTAAACGAATGTCTCTAAGTCAGGGCTTCCAACCAGTTCGTTCCAGTTTGAACCCCTTCCGAGAATTTGCCTTTCCACCCCAGATATGCTGATCAGAGTCTACATTTAAATGCACTGAATAACTTGAGTGTGAATGTTGAAAATCAAGATACGATAAAGATATACAACAGTCAAGTTTGTGGAGGTGTCTTCCTGGGTCTTCTGAATGCTGCTGAGCAGATGGCCGGACTGAGATTGTTAACAAACGACCATCACCAATGACCACCAGCATATGTTTAACGGTAGCATTACAGACTTTTTCCATGTGGTACTTGCTGGAAATGGAAACACCAAGGTTCAAGTTTTGAAACTGCTTTTGAATTTGCCTGAAAACCCAGCCATAGTAGAAGGACTATTGGGTGCCCAAGTGGACTCATCATTCCTTTCCCCTTATGACCGCCGTGTAGCAAAGGAGGTTCTTCTTCAAGTACTTAAACATTATTTCAAAATTTAAATAACTTCGTCAAAAAGGTCTACTTTCATCTTTCATAAAGGTTCAGTGTTTTTTCCTGTTACACGGACAAGAAGGTGCCCAGAAAATGAGAGCTTTAGTTCATCACCCCGATGTGAACGTGAAGGAAAACGTTGTAATAATAATGTAATTCTGATTGGCCATGTTTCCAGAGCGTGTTGCAGACGGGAAGTAATACACGTTATAAATTTATACATCCTCCTTAGAAAGTAAAGGAAGTCTTTCAGCTGTTGTTTTAAACAGTAAATACCGTGTTTCGTCATTAACATAGCTATAAATTGCCATGGTCTCCAAGTTTATTTTGGATCACTTTATTGATACCAAATGAATATTAGCACCTCTACAGAAAATATATTTCTTTTGATTTTGTCTAGATTGAGATATTTTAGTTATTTCCTCTATATGAAAGGACAGTGACTTTTTTAACACATAAACTGCCCTTCTACCATTTGCAGTGATTTGCAACTAGAGGGCGACCCCATGTGCACGGAGTAGAATGGCTCCATAGGGTTTTCACGGCTGTGACCTTTCGAATGTAGATCCGAAGGCTGTCTTCTGAGGTGTCTCTGGGTGGGTTTGAACCTCCAGCCTTTTGGCTAGTAGGCGAGCACTGAACCATCTGTGCCACCCAGGAAATCTAAGAGGGCAGTAGTACGTCATCACTGCACTGTTTTAGAGCTGTCATGGGAATGGCACTGTTCTTTTCGTAGTGGTGAGATCCTGAGTCAAGTCCGACTGCCAACCCAGCCATTCTCCTTTCACAAATCTGTTCCAATCTTTTGTGCTTCTAGTCAAGGAAAAATATAAGCTTTTAGGAGAAAGTATTTCCTAGTGCTTGCCCACTCCCATTCAATGCACCAGTATGCAAAAGTGTTATGCATAAAATACCAGGATTGATCAAAATATCCACCCATAGGCAGTTGAGTAAATCAGTTACTATACCTTTAAAAGGAATTAAGTAGCTCTGAATGTCCTGATGTGGAAAGACATCCATGAAATGTGGTTGTTTTCTCAAACACATTGACAGAAGATATATAATGAGATCCCATTTGTGGTTTTTAAAATGAAAAATATTTACATATATACAGAACACTTACAGAACGATACACCAACTCCTGGGAGTGGGACTGGGCAGTGGGGAAATGGCTTTTCTATATATACTCTCTTCTACTGTTTGAATTTTTTACTATGAGCGTAACTTTTATAATTTTTTTTTTAATAAAAAGGGAAAAAAAAATCACACACACAAAAAAAGAAATGCAAATTCTCAGCAGGAGTTTGAACCTGAACGAACTAGTTTGAAGTCCTGCTTTAAGCCCACAGAGGACTAGGCAATGGGGCTGGGGTTGAAGACTTTAGGGCTGGTAGTAAGAGATCACTATGCAATGCAGTTACCTGATTTATATCAGTGAAAAGCATAAGAAATTGCAACCCAGAGCAGAGGCGGCTGGATCACCCCATGGAGGTACACTGTTGGCGTTCTCCTGCCCACATGTGAAGCCATAAATCCACAGGGCAGAAGTAGGTCTAGCCCCGTGGCTTGAACATTGTACAACTTCCTCTGGAGGAATCATGTGCCTGTTTGAAAATTCTTCATGCTTGCCCTCTGGTCCAAGGGTCAGCCACCAGTAGATAGAAGCTACCACACAGTCTTTGCAAAATAATTCTTCATTCTTTGGCCATGTTAGACAGGCTTCAAAAGTAAAAGATATTCTTCCTTGCATTCTGGGTTTTTCCTCTTAGCTGTTTCCCACTTATGTAAAATGTCAGCAGTGAGGCTAGATACACAAATAAAGTGGGCTCCGATTCTTTATTGAGAAGCGCCATCCACACCAACTCAGAGGAGACACAGGGGTCTTTGCTAACTTTGAGATCATACGGTATTCCTTAAAATTGCATTTCATTGTTTTATCAAGATTATTATCCATTTGTGGAATGGGTCATTAAAATAGTAAGATTTTGAAATGCCACACGCACCAAGAATTCCTACGAAGAATATGACCACGAGAATAAACTCATGGTGTTGAAAAATAGCAACAACAACAGAAACAGAAACATAAAACAATAAAACACATCTAGTTGCGAATGACTGGGGCAAAACGGGGGGCCCTTTCTACATGCCAGACTGAAATGTTCTATGAAGATGCTGTAACAATTTTAAGAAACCATGTTTATAGCAGATATAAATTAAATTAACTGTGAGTCCGTAAAGTGGAGCAGCTGCTCTCCATCTCCACTGATAATAGAACCAGGGAAGAAGGCTGGTCAGAGGTGAGGAAGGCTTTCTTCTTGGCAGCGAGACCTATCAGATGCTGAAGGGGAAAATGAGAAGTGGGAGTGCTGTGAAACCACCTCCTTGGATCCACATTGAAAAATAGGCTGCCTCCAGAAAGGGCACAGACTACATAAATTTTATAAGCACCATGGAGTTGTTTTCTTTGGACCAAGAGTTTAACATCGTCCCTCATTTCTCTGTGCATTTGACAATCCCACTCTAAATAAATGGAGTCCTTACAAAACGGCTGCTAGCATAGAATGCACGTTTAAGACAATTTTGAAAACTAATTAAACAAAAACAAACAAACAGTCGATTCAGACTCAAAGCAACCCTATAGGAGAGAGTATAACTGCCCCATAGAGTTTCCAAGGAGTGCCTGGTGGGTTCAAACTGCCGACTTTTTGTTTATTTATTGTGCTTTAAGTGAAAGTTTACAAATCAAGTCAGTCTCTCGTACAAAAATTTATATACACCTTGCTATGTACTCCTAGCTGTTCTCCCCCAAATGAGACAGCACACTCCTTCTCTCCACCCTGTATTTCTCGTATCCATTTAACCAGCTCCTATTCCTCTCTGCCTTCTCATCTCACCTCAAGACAGGAGCTGCCCACACAGTCTTATGTGTCTACCTGAGCTAAGAAGCTCATTCCTTGCCGGCATCATTTTCTGTCTTAAGTCCAGTCCAATCCCTGTCCGAAGAGTTGGCTTTGGGAGTGGTTCCAGTCTTGGGCTAACAGAGGGTCTGGGGATCATGACCTTTGGGGTCCCTCCAGTCTCAGTCAGACCGTTAAGTCTGGTCTTTTTACAAGAATTTGAGGTCTGCATCTCAATGTTCTCCTACTCCCTCAGGGGTTCTCTGTTGTGTTCCCTGTCAGGGCAGTCATTGATGGTAGCCAGGCACCATCTAGTTCTTCTGGTCTTGGTTGAACTGCCAAGACATAGCTCTTAACCACTGGCAATCCAAAGGGAAAAAGATATTCTATTCCAGTGTCCCAGCAACTTGATTTAGGGCCAAAGAATTGAATGGTTTAAGGAATCCCTGACTCCACAGGCCTCAAGCCCATGATTTTGGTCTCATTAATAACACTTTAAGTCGCTGAGTTAAACAGACACACACAATGCCTGGGTCACTTCGGTCTCTACGTGCTAATCTTGGCATCAGTAAAACACTGCATTTGTGGGAGGTAATCCTGTGTATATACCTTGCCCACCAACTAGACACCATTACCTATTGCCCTCAGGCCCCAGGGGTCTGGAAGTAGCAGATGGAAGTACAAATGAAAAGGATGTAATGTTTAAAAAAAAATGAAAGGAATTCATAGATGTTCTACAAACTATACTGAATTCTGCTTGTCTAATGAAGTTTGATTCAGAAGCATGGAGTAATAATCATTTTTGTTGATTTGATCATTTCAAATATATCACACTGGACAAACATTACAAAGTAAGGCCTTATACTACCACAAACACCTTCACATACAAAGGTATCTAGAGTGATTTTATTTTTGTTTTGCTTTTGGTTTGGTTGGTTGCTTTTTTTTTTTTTTAAATTGCTAAATGCTTTTAACACAATGATTTTTAGGTTGTATGTGTGCATGTGTGTGCACATGTATTTTAAATATCAAACAAGAGCTGATATATAAAACACACACATACATACACACACATACACACACATACACACAAAATGTTCCTGAGCATAAATTAATAACTGCTAAAAATATAAGAGTTAATCCTTTTGAGCACTAACTATGTGTCAGGCACCATGCTGTCGTGCTAAAACATTTAACATGTACTATCTCAATTAATTCTACAATATGGTACTCCAGGCATTTTGACACACACTTTATATGCATCGGAAACCCTGGTGGCATAGTGGTTAATTGCTACAGCTGCTAACAAAAAGGGCGGCAGTTCAAATCCACCAGGCGCTCCTTGGAAACTCTATAGGGTAGTTCTACTCTGTCCTATAGGGTCACTATGAGTCAGAATTGACTCAAGGGCAGCTGGTTTGGCTATTTTTTGGCTAGTTATTACAGCTGATCTCTTAACCCCTGTGCCACCAGGGCTCCATGATTTGGCCCTTAACCAAAAAGCCAAACCCTATAGGGTCGCTATGAGTCGGAATGGACTCGACGGCAACGGGCTTGGTTTGGTTTTCGGTTTTATATGCATCTTTTTTTTTTCTTATTTATATTTCATAACTCTCAAAGGGGTGTTACTATTACCATCTCAACTGAACAGCTGAGAAAACAAAGGCACAAGCAAGATACACAATTTGCTCAATGTCACACAACTAGTCAATGATGCCTGGATTTGAGTCCAGGTTGTCTAATTCCACAGACCATGCTATCAACCAGGAGTAAGTATATTCACAGCAACTGTGTGTCATTTAGAACTCTGGTAGCACAGTGGTTAAGAGCTTGGCTGCTAACCAAAAGGTAGGCAGTTTGAATCCACCAGCTGCTCCTTGGAAACCCTATGGGGCAGTTCTACTCTGCCCTATAGGGTCGCTATTGGTAGGAATCGACTTGACAGCAATTGGTGTGTGTGTATATGTGTCATCTGCAGACAAATATTTACAAATTCCAACTTGAAAATTAATCTTTCCATTCAGAAACAAACTACAAAAATTACCAAGAAAAACCAGTTTTAATAAGAATAATACGAAAAAAAAATCCCAAACAGTTCATGGAAGTATTTTTGATGCCATAAGACAAGATTAAATGTCAATTTAAATCTTAATATGCATTTGTGTCTCAAATCATATTTTTAATACAATAAATTCTCGATTGAAAAATGAAAAAAGGACAAAAATATATGTAGATATTGTGAAGATTATTAAACAGTGCCTTAAACATTGTAATGGAAACTTTAATAGTATACTACCAAATAGAAAATATTATATATCAAATGTTTTCTGTTATGGATTGAATTGTAGCCCCCCAAAATGTGTATTGAAATCTAAACCTCTGTACCTATAAATGTGACCCTATTTGGAAATAGGAGTTTTCTTTTTTTATGTAAAAAGTTGGGCAGTTCAAATATACCGGCTGCTCCTTGGAAGCCCTGTGGGACAGTTCTACCGTGTCCTAGAGGGTGGTTATGAGTCAGGATCAATTCCACAGCAATGGATTTGGTTTTGGTTTTTGGTTTGTTAGTAAGTTCACATCCTAGTAAAGTGGGTCCAAAGCCTAATCACTCTGAGTTATAAAAAGAACAGAATAGACACAGAGACACAGGGAAAGAGGAAGACAGACAACAGAGACTGATGAATCTATATGCCCTGCCAAGAATTGGAGCAGCAACTGGAAGCTGAAATCAGTAAGGAAGGGCCTCCCCTTCAAGCCACAACCTGAGTTAGACTTCTAGCCTACTTTTGTTCTTTAGTCACCCCTTGTGGTATTTGTCTTATGGAAACATTAGCAAACTAAGACACATTCATTAATTTATTTCTCAAGTACTTATTGAGTCTTTCACTGCGTTCCAGGCAGGGGACTAGGCACTGGAGATAAAAGATAACAAGAAGGAACTGGATCCTGTCCTTGTGGAACTTACAGTCCAAAATTAACAAAAGTAAGGAAACCAATTCAATTATTATAAATTGTGAAAGTGCTAAGAAGGTAAAAAAAGAAAAGAAAAAACCCAACAACAAGACAGAGAGCAACAACAGAGTAATTTCCTTTAGATATGGTGGTGGTCAGATGTCAGGAAAATCTGACACTTAAGCTAAGACTTGAAGAAGATAAGGAGTGGAACTGAAAGGATGAACATTTTGGGTGGGGAATGAGGGGGTTTCGAGCAATGGAAAGAAGAGGGAAGAACAGTAAGAGATAAGTTTGGAGAGGTGGCTGGGGGCCTGGCCATGCAGACTCTCAAGGGCTGCTGTGAGTTTTTATTTCATACTCAGTGCAAGGGAAAGTCATGAAGGATTTTGAGTGGGGAAGTGACGTAATGTGATCTTTTTAAGAAAGTATATCTGGAGCAGGATTGCAGGAAAAAGAGCACTTATGGAGAGACCAGATAATAGACTCTTGCGACATCCCAGGTGGCAATCAGTCCACTACAGAGGTGGCAGCAGAGATGAAAAGGAGATGAATTTGAGATATGTTTTGCTGGTAGAATAGATAGGACTTGAAAATAGATTGAATTTTGGGACAGTCGGTGCGGGAAAGGGAAGAGTCAAAAATGACTCCTAAAGCTTTTAGAAGGATGGTATTTCCATTTTTGGGAAGGAGAAGTGTGTGGGTGTGTAGGGTAACAGAGGATCTAGACCATGGCTGGTGGAGCAGATCCATGATGTCATTAAGTCTCAGGCTCCATCCATCCTCCTGCTCTTCCATCTTAGTGCATGGCTTTCATCCTCATGGTCACCCACCAGATGCCCGTTATACTTCTGGCTCACATCCGTGTTTAAAAGAGGAAGAAGAAGAAAAAGCAACATGGAGGGAAGGAGTAGCAACTAAACAAAACTTGCCCAGGAATTCCGACAGACTTCTGCTTATGTTTCCTTGGCCAGAACGCTGTCAGGCTACCCCTTGTTGCATGAGATGCTGGGAAATGTAGCTTTACAGTTGGTCAGTCACACACCTAACAAAATCAGGGTTTTTTAATTAAGGATGATGTTGTGAATGGTCTGATAGACAACCCTCTGCTTGAGTTAGCATGTGAGTCCGGAGTAGGCTGAAAGACAATATATTTTTAAAATTTACTTGGATTTTAATTTTTAATGAGTGAGCAAAAGGCACACCCTGCTGAGTGCCAACAAATTCGTGGCTGTCATCTTTCTGCTTGTTTAAAGACTCTTACACTTGTTAAAGGGAAGACTAGCCTTTTGTCAGTCACTTCCCAACCATTCTCAAGTGCCTCCCCCAGTGCCAGGACCTTTCTCTTTCCATAGTGATTGTGTCAGATGGAAGCTCAGCCATCAGGCTTGCTGTGCTGCCACCAGTGTGCTTTCCCCAAATGGCCTGTGAGGATGGCATGGCCAACGTGAATGTTCCCTCTTTTTTCCTACATACTGCCTTGTGGTTCTTGAAAGATAAGTGTTACCAGATTTAGCTATAGGGCAGTCTCCTCATCTTAGTCTTCAGGGCAAGCCAGCCAACCCTCCCCTGTACGTTCCCCTGGGATGCTGAAGGTTTTAGTCTCTGTGCAATCATAGGGCCTCTTGTACATGAACCTTCTCTTCCCTGGTAGAAATAAGAGGCATGTCTAGAAGCCGTAGCCCATCCCCTACACAAAGATGTACTGTACTCTGCTAAAATCTAATCTGGAAACGTTTAATACATTCATGGCACAAGTGCCAGCTACTTTACTTAAGGGAAGGGGTGCTAATTCTTTTTTTTTCTCTTAAAGGGAAACTCTGAATTGAATATAAATCAACCTCTTCAATATGCCCATCATACGTAATAATGAAAACAGTCTTAGTGAGGTGAATCCATGGTCTCTTGGGATGAAATTGGCCAACAATAAGAGAAAAAGAAAGACAAGACAAAAACTGAAAGGCAGAGGTTTTTATTGTGTTGAATCAGAAACCACTCTGTCTTTTTGGAAGAAACATAGCAAATGAGTGCCCTGTCAAGTTACTGTAGTAAAAACAGGACAATTAAGACAGCTCAAACCATCCCCAAATGTTCAATGCTTAGATTTGCTGAACATCTCAAGCTATTTCCAAATGCTTGGGGTTTGGCACAGTCCAGTCTCATGGTTGGGAAGTTTTCCCAAAGGTCTGTCGAAGTGCTCCTATTTTTATTTCATCCCCTTGCGGTTAATATACCGCAAATTCATTTTCTCTGAATTCTGCACTTGATACATTCTAGTTATCCGCACCCATTGCCCTTCACGTGGTTGCCAGAAGTTTCAGTGTTGTCTCTACGCCTGGTTTTCAGAGAAAGCGCTCCATTCCTTCCTGTTTGTCCACAATTCTCAGGAATTGGTAGGTCAGTGATGAGGATGGAAAGGGGACCAGAAAGCATGTCATGTGTGGTGGTGCAGAGGATTGGGGAACATTCACTTTGAGAAGTGAGGACTCTGGTAGATGCGATAACTGTCCTCATAGTTTTGAAATGTGGCATTTAGAGAGGGATTAAACCTATTTTCTGTGGCCTCAGATGGGTGGAACTAGAAACAGAAGCATATGTAGGCTCAACACAAAAAAGACTTTCTCATTTCAGGGCAGCCCGAGAGAGAAAGAGCTGCCTTTTCTCACCAGAAATGATGGGCTTTCGTAAGAGGTCTGTAATGGCCAGGTGACCACTTGGGAGGAATAAGGAGTGTCTTTGACCTTCCTTCTCCACATACCACTTTGAACTGGAAACTCCTCCATATTTCCAAGGTGTCTAGACATTCTTTTTGCACTGCGCTGTCATGCTGTACTGTACAGTTTGTTTATTCTCCTCAGTTCCAGGCTGTGCATTCCTTGAGGGAAGGGAACACATGTTTTTACATTTGGAGACAGAATACCTGATACATAGTTGTTGTTATCTTTAGATGCTGTCCAGTCAGATCCAACTCATAGACACCCTATGTACAACAGAATGAAACACTGCCCAGTCCTGCACCATCCCCACAATCCTTGCTGTGTTTGATCCCACTGTTGCAGCTACTGTGCCAATCCATCTCATTGAGGGTCTTCCTGTTTTTCACTGACCCTCTTCCTTACCAAGCATGATTCCCTTCTCCAGGGACTGGTCCCTCCTGATAACATGTCCTAAGTACATGAGACAAAGCCTTGCTATTCCCGCTTACAAGGAGTACTCCAGCTGTATTTCTTTCAGGACAGAATTGTTCATTCTTCTATTCTGGCAGTCCATGGTATATTCAATATTCTTCACCAAAACCATAATTCAAATGCATCAGTTCTTCTTTGGTCTTCCTTACTCATTGTCCAGCTTTCGCATGCATATGAGGTGATTGAAAATAACATGACTTAGATCAGAAACACCTTAGTCCTCAAAGTGACATCTTTACTTTTGACCACATTAAAGAGGTCTTTTGCAGCTGATTTTCCCAGTGCAATATATCATTTGACTTCACCATTGCTTCCATGGGCATTGATGGTGGATTGAAGTAAAATGAAATCCTTGACAAATTCAATCTTTTCTCCATTTATCATGTTGTTGCTTATTGGTCCAGTTGTGAGGATTTTGTTTTCTTTGTGTTGAGGTATAATCCATACTGAAGGCTGTAGTCTTTGATCTTCATCAGGAAGGGCTTCAAGTCCTCTTCACTTTCACGAAGCAAGGTTGTGTCATCTGTATCTCACAGGTTGTTAATGGGTCTTTCACCAATCCTGGTGTCTCATTCTTCTTTATATAGACCAGCTTCTCAGATTATTTGCTCAGCATACAGACTAAGTATGGAGAAAGGATACAACCCTGATGCACGCCTTTCCTGACTTTAAACCACATAGTATACCCTTGTTCTGTTTGAACAATTGCATCTTGGTCCATGTACAGGTTTCTCATGAGCACAATTAAGTGTTCTTGAATTCCCATTCTTTGCAATGTTATTCATAATGTGTTATGATCCACACAGTCAAGTACCTTTGCAAAGTCGATAAAACACAGGTAAACATCTTTCTCCCCACGTGTCTGTCAGTTTATTGCACTGTGGTGGCTTACATGTTGGTGTGATGCTGAAAGCTATACGACCAGTATTTCAAACACTAATAGGGTCACTCATGGTGGACAGGTTTCAGCAGAGCTTCCAGACTAAGACAGACTATGAAGAATGGCCTGACAGTCTACTTCTGAGAAAATTTGGCCAGTGAAAACCTTATGAATAGCAATGGAACATTATCTGGTATAGTGCTGGAATGGAAGATGAGCACCTCAGATTGGAAGATACTCAATATACGACTGAGAAAGAGCTGCCTCCTCAAAGTAGAGTTGACTTTAATGATGTGGATGGAGTCAAGCTTTCAGAACCTTCATTTGTTGAGGTGACATGATAAAGATGAGAAGAAACAGCTGCAAACACCCATTAGTAAACAGAATGTGGGGTGTAGGAAGTATGAATCTAGGAAGATTGGAAGCCATCAAAAATCAAATGGACCACATAAAGATTGATATCTTAGGCATTAGTGAGTTGAAATGAACTGGCATTGGCCATTTTGACAATCGTATAGTCTACTATTCAGGCAATGACAAATTGTCAAAAAGAACATTTTAAGATGTATCCTGAAGTACAATGTTGTCAGTGATAGAATAATATTCATATACCTACAAGGAAGACCAGTTAATACAACTATTATTCAAATGTAAGAACCAACCACTAATGCCAAAGATAAGGAAATTAAAGATTTTTACTAACTTCTACAATCTGAAATTGATCAAACATGCAGTCAAGATGCATTGGTAATTACTGGTGATTGAAATGTGAAAGCCAGAAACAAAGGAGAAGGATTGGTAGTTGAAAAAATATGGACTTGGTGGTCGAAACGTTGCTGAAGATCACATAATAGAATTTTTCGAGGCCAATGACTTCATTGCAAATACCTTTTTTGCCAACATAAACAAAGACTATACACTTGGACCCCACCAGATGGAATACACAGGAATCAAACTGACTGTATCTGTGGAAAGAGACAATGTATCAAGGACATCACACATGAAGAAAGCAAAAGATCATTAAAAAGAGAGGAAAGAAATAAAACACCCAAATGGATGTCAGAAGAGACTCTGAAATTTGCTGTTGAACGTAGAGTAGCTAAAGTGAATGGAAGAAATGATGACGTAAAACAGCTGAGCAGAAGACTTCAAATGGCAGTTCTAGAAGACAAAGGAAAGTATTATAATAAAATGTGCAAAGACCCAGAGTTAGAAAACCAAAAGGGAAGAACACGCTCGGCATTTTTCAAGCTGAAAGAACTGAAGAAATAATTAAAGCCTCGAGTTGCAATACTGAAGGATTATATGGGGAATACTTTTGATGCAGGAAGCATCAAAAGAAGAAGGAGGAATATACAGAGTCACTGTACCAAAAAGAATTGGCCAATATTCAATCATTTCAGGAGGTAGCATTTCATCAGAAACCAATGGTACTGAAGGAAGAAGTCCAAGCTGCACTGAAGGCATTGACGAAAAACAAGGCTCCTAGAATTGATGGAATACCTGTTGATATGTTTCAGCAAATGGATGCAGTGCTGGAGGTGCTCACTTGTCTTTGTCAAGAAATTTGAAAGACAGCTTCCTGGAAAATTGACAGGGAGACATACATATTTTTGCTTATTCCAGAGAAAGATGATCCAACAGAATGCAGAAATTATTGAATAATATCATAAATATCATTAATATCACGAGAAAGTAAAATTTTCCTGAAGATCATTCAGAAGTAGTACATTGACAGGCAACTGCCAGAAGTTCAAGCCAGATTCAGAAGAGGACGTGGAAGGAGGGCTATCATTGCTGATGTCAGATGGATCTTGGCTGAAAGCAGAGAATACCAGAAAGAATACCAGTGACTGACCCTCTCTAACTTCATAAGGGGGAAGGAGAATCAAGATTCTGAGCCCAAGGCTTATTCCTATGAGGCGGGGGTCAGACATGACTCCTTTCTCGGCCATCTTTAACCAATTTTGACACCAACTGTCCCTCCCACAGCACTCTACTTTTCTGCTGGGTTCGATAATTCATGGCAGTGTCACACAGAATTCACAGACCATAGTCACAATTACGGGGTTTATTAGGGAAGTAACAGGTTATAATTCAGTCTCAGGAACACTCAAGGATACAGTTCTTCCATCAGGACAGTCCCTTCCCAGCCGTGCTCATAGGCATGCCTCTGCCTGGCCCTCTGCCTCTGCCCAAAGACACTCAAGGCCAGGAATCCCACTGCACAGTCCTATCTGTCTCTCCTGCCACCACTTCTCTGCCACCTTTGGGATTACAGTTCGCTCTCTGTCTCCTGGGTTCCAGGAGCTTCTTATCATATGGATTCTGGGTCCAAAGAATATGGTGGCTTCTGGCTGATCTTCCTTGGTGGTGGTGGAATCTTCTCTTCCCTGCCTCTGAGGTGGGTCATTTCAATCAAATCCAGCAGGACAGCAAAACTGACCAATCCCTCTGGTAGGCCACAATTACCCTACCACAGAGTCCTGCCCAATCACTTGGGTGGGAGTTACAAGGCCATAGCTAGAAAGGCCATACAAAAGTGATCCATCATACTGTGGATGTTTACCTCTGTTTTATTGACTATGCAAAGGCATTCAACTGTGTGAATCTTAGTAAATAATGAATAACATTGAAAATAATGGGGATTCAGGAACATTTAATTGTGCTCATGGGGAATTGTGCTCTTGGTCTGTACATAGACCAAGAAGCAGTTGTCCAAACAGAACAAGGGGATACTGCATGGTTTAAAGTCAGGAAAAGTGTGTGTCTGGATAGTATACTTTTATCATACTTTCTCAATCTGTATGCTGAGGAAATAATCCCAGAAGATGGAATATATGAAGTACACAGCATTAGGACTGGAGGATGTTTTAGTTATCTAGTGCTGCTATAACAGAAATACCACAAGTGGATGGCTTTAACAAAGAAAAATTTTTTCTCTCATAGTCTAGTAGGCTACTAGTCCAAATTCAGAGCACCAGCTCCAGAGGAAAGTTTCTATCTCTGTTGGCTTTGGAGGAAGTTCCTTGTCATCAATCTTTCTTTGGTCTGGGAGCATCTCAGTGCAGGAACCTCAGGTCCCAAGGACAGGCTTTGTTCCCGGCACTGCTTTCTTAGTGGTATGAGGTTCCCATGTCTCTCTGCTTGCTTCTCTCTTTCGCATCTCAAAACAGGTTGGCTTCAGACACTATTTAATCTTGTAGACCTCATCAATATAACCGTCACTAATCTATCTTATTAGTGATAGGATTTACAACACATAGGGAAATCATATCATGATAAATGGTAGACAATCATACAATACTGGGACTCATGACCTAGCCAATTTGACAGATATTTTGGGGGGACAGGATTCAATCCATGACAGAGGAAGATTTAACAAGCTGTATTATGCAGATGACACACCTTGCTTGCTGAAAGTGAAGAGGATTTGAAGCACTTACTGATGAAGATCAAAGACTACAACCCTCAGTATGAGTTGCACCTCGATGTAAAGAAAATAAAAATCCTCACTACCTGACCAATAAATAACATCCTGATAAATGGAGAAAAGATTCAATTTGTGAAGGATTTCATTTTACTTGGATCTACAATCAATGCCCATGGGAGCAGCAGTCAGAAAACCAAATGACTTGTTGCATTGGGCAAATATGCTGCAAAAGACCTCTTTTAAGTGTTGAAAAGCAAATGATGTCACTTTGAGGACTAAGGTGTGTCTGACCCAAGCCATGATATTTTCAGTCACCTCATATGCATGTGAAAGCTGGATGATAAATAAGGAAGACTGAAGAAGAATTACGCATTTGAGTTATGGTTTTGGTGAAGAATGCTGAATATACCATGGACTGCCAAAAGAATGAACAAATCTGCCTTGGAAGAAGTACAGCCAGTATGCTCCTTAGAAGCGAGGATGGTGAAGCTTCATCTCAAGTACTTTGGACATGTTGTCAGAAGGGACCAGTCCCTGAGAAGGATATCATGTTTGCTAAAGTAGAGGGCCATTGAAAAAAAGGAAGACCCTCAATGAGATGGATTGACACAGTGGCTGCAACAAATGGACTCAAGCATAACAATTGTGAGGATGATGAAGGATCAGGCAGCATTTTGTTCTGTTGTACACAACTCAATAACACCTAAGAACAACAAGAAGCCTGGTTAGGATGTCCCTGGGTAGGGCAAATGGCTTGCTCTTGGCTACTAACCAAAAGGTTGGTGGTTCACACCCACCCAGTGGCACCACAGAAGAAAGGCCTAGTGATCTGCTTCTGTAAAGGTTACAGCCAAGAAAACCCTATGGAGCAGTTATATGCTGTAATACATGGGGTCACCATGAGTTTGGAATCCACTCAACAGCAACAGATTTGGAAACCTGATTACATTTTGATGCCCCTCATATACTTTATGTTTGCCTTAGTGTGGCTAATCAGGTAATGAAGTGAAATCATGCCATGTTACAGAGCCTTCTTGAGGGGGTACAGGAGCATGAATTAATATCCAGGTCAACCTTGTTCATTTACACAATACCTGTCTTTGAAGGCTGCTAATAGCCAGTTCTGTATATGCTGGGAAAGGGAGGAGACAGCTTCTTTTTGCCTCTGCGCCAATGCCAGGAGGTGCAGATGGGCACTGGTGATGAGGCAGCCTATCAAGGAAGGAAAGACTGCACCTCCCCTCAGGTAAGGGAGCTGGAATATAAGGGGCCTCAACATTCTAGCCAGTAACTACTATGAGTTTGGCTTTTGTAGTTGAAATCGTCCTGGTTTCATTGTGGAACCCGAGGCAAACAGAGATGCTCAAGAGTCAAATCTGTGAATTACAGAAAGGGGAACTTGCATTGATTAACCATCACTGTTTATCAGTGTTATTTAGTATAAGATTTCATTTAATATTCAAAAAATCCAATCAAGTAGTAATTTTTATCCCCATCTTAATTTTATAGGTGGAGAAACTGAAGATTGATGAGGCAAACTGAATTGCCCAAGTTGTTGTTGTAGTTAGGTGCTGTCAAGTCTATTCTTAACTATGTCAACCCCATGTGACAGCCAAGATCCCACTGCTAATCCCAATCGAGCCAAGACTCCACTCAGATCTGCCTGCCCCCAGGCTCCATGTTCTTCCCATGGTATCACTGCCAAGAGAGCTCAACATACTTTTATTTTTCGAGGTTATTTGTCATTATTGTTTGTCTGGCAAAGAACCTAACCAAGTCCTTGATCTGAGGCGTCTTTCACTCCCTGAGTTTGTCACACATAGGTAAGAAAAATAAAGGTGTTCAGGCTGAGTTGGCCCTTTTCTAATGTATTCCAATAGAGACACCCAAAACAAAAAACTCAGTGCCATCGAGGAGAGGACAAATCTTCAGGGTAAGGAGCAACAAGGACCTCCGTTTGTGAAGAGTCAGTCGTAGGCAGAAGTCTGAGTCCCTTTCCACCCACTTTAGAAGGTGAGTTCCCATCACTTCATTCAGATCCCTAAGACTTGGCTGATTTTGTGTGTCTGGGAAGCAAGTACATCATTACAACAAATACTACTTGTCTTAAATAGTGTCTAGATAGTACTGCTGTAGCAGAAATACCACAAATGGATGGCTTTAACAAAGAGAAATTTATTTTCTCACAGTCTAGTAGGCTAAAAGTCCAAATTCAGGGTGTCAGCTCCAGGGGAAGGCTTTCTCTCTCCGTCAACCTTCTTGTGAGTCTTCCCCCAGACTAGGAACTTCTCCATGTGGAGACCCCAGATCCAAAGAAAGTGCTCTGCTCCTGGCACTGCTTTCTTGGTGGTATGCAGTCCCCTTGTCTCTCTGCTTACTTCTCTCTTTCACATCTCAAAAAAGATTTACTTTAGACACTATCTAATCTTGTAGATCTCGTCAATATTGCTACCACTAATCCACATCATTTACAACACATAGGGAAATCATATCAGATGACAAAGTGGTGGACAATCATACAATACTGGGAATGATGACCTAGCCAAGTTGACAGATATCTTTGGGGTACACAATTCAATCCATGACACTGCTTTACAAATTAAGAATAATTCTTCATGGTCAAAAGGCAATCTCTTGGCCAAATTTAGCACAACATAGCCACACGAACTTGGACAGCATATTTCATGTTTGAAGGTCAGTTTCCTCTGGTGTCAAATGAGGATGGAGTCCTGGCCCTAGCTACCTTAAAGAACTGTCATAAAACCAATGAGGAAAAGCCCATGAAGACATTTTTGTCACCTGTAAAAGGCTAGTTGTATGAATGCAGTTACCTGTCCTTATTATTTAGCTCTTTTCTTTGGAGCTTAAAACACCTTTGTTTTGTTACAAGAAAAAAGAGAGTCCAAAGTAGAATATATTTAATAGTTTGCATGAGTTCGTTTTTTAAAAAAACAGACAATTTTTTATATTATGTTAAGTAAATATGGGAATTTCAAACTGGGCCTCATGATTTCTAATTGAGCTTGAAGGCAACTTCCTAAAATAAGACCTGGCTCCTTCATCGACTGGCTCCAACCAGGTTATGCACCTCAAAACACTCAGCCCTTAGCTCTAGAAACTAGGAAAAGGAAAGGAAAAAAAAAAAAATCTAGCAGCTTCCAGTTTTTCCTGGATTATTAGTTGATACTATGCAGGACTTCAATATTTTTCTTATGGACATAACTTCAGAATTACATAAAGCTTAACCCATTAGGACTGCCACTAGCAACAAGGAAGGGAGGGGAGAGAGAAAGGAAAGCCAGTAGTGAGGCCAATCCCATATTCTCCTTCCTTTCGAATAAACAATAAAGCACTTGGAGTGAAGGTTTCAGCGAGATGAACTGGAACCTGCCAACCTGGGGAAAACTTTGAAGATTGAGTAGGGTGGCAAACTGTCTCCACCTCAAGAGCATATCAAGACGGCTGGGAGAAGTGACCTATGAGCACCATCGGGGGCCTTCCGGGCTCTGCAAAGTGCTAATAGGGGAATGATATTTTTTATTCCATGACCCGCACACACAGGTGGAAGTTGAGAAATCAATGACATCAACTCTTGCCTGCCAGCAATTACCTGAAAGTAGCTTAAGAGCAATGTCAACAAACCCAAGAGGTTTTACCCACTGATAAAACAGCAAATATGTAAATATAATACTATGGATCACATCTCAACGTAAAGAAAACAAAAATCCTCACAACTGAACCAATAAGCAACATCACGACAAACAGAAAATATTGAAGTTGTCAAGGATTTCATTTTACTTGGATCCACAATCAGTGCCCATGGAAGCAGCAGTCAAGAAATCAATCAACATATTACACTGGGAAAATCTGATGCAAAGACCTCTTTGAAGTGTTAAAGTATATGTATATATCACTTTTATTATTATTATTGTCATTAGTTTAGCAATTTTAGAAGTGATGCCAATCCACCAGGACTAAGGTGCCCCTAACCCAAGCCATGGTATTTTCAATTGCCTCATAAGCAGGCAAAGGCTGGCCAATGAAAAAGGAAGACTGAAGAAGAATTGAAACATTCAAATTGTGGTGTTGGAGAAGAATGTTGAATATATCATTGTCTCATTTATCTAGTGTTGCTATAACAGAAATACCACAAGTGGATGGCTTTAACGAACAGAAATTTATTTTGCCTTTTCTCACAGTTTAATAGCCCTAATAATTGTGCATAAAGAACCACAGAGAACCAGAATCAGGCCCACAGGGCTCCAGGTAACTCATGACAGTTACAGCAGGGAAGAGTGGAGGTCAGGAAGAGTCAAGGTGCTCAACAGAAGCCTCTTCTGACCCCTTCGGTGGGCTCCAGCACATGTACCTGCCACGTTTGCAATAGAGAGAAGTCTAAGGAGAGACACTTTCCACTTTTCTGTGCTTATTATCAATGATGATGGTGAAAAGCACAGTTTAGGGCCCCTTCTGATTTTTTTTTTTTAGCCCCTTCAGAATACTCAAATACCAGTCACCATCATCATGATGCCTAGCATCATCACAGCTCACATTTACTGAGCATTTTCTATATTCAGAGCAGTAGTTCAAGTGCTTGTGCATTTAATCCTCATGACAACTCTATGAGTGAGGTACTGTCACCCCCATTTTACAGACAAGGAGGGGGCACAGAGTGAGTTCAAGTCATTTGCCCAGCTAGTAAGTGGGAGAGCCAAGACCCCAAATCCCAGGTAGTCTGACTTCTGAGCTCATAGGTTTCACTGCTAAATTTTGTTGCATCCCATAAAATACAGGTTCCTTTTGACTAGGGTTCTATTTTTGCATTTTTCTTTTTACCTTCCGTTATTTAACATCATATCCAGTAGAGCTGGGACTTTGTTTATTATTATTATTGTCATTATTTTAGCAATTTTAGAAGCTGTACCAATGTACGTTTGGAGTAGGCTTTCTATATTTGGGGGGGAAAGACTCTTTGGTTACACAAATATAAAACACGTGCTCATATTTTTCTTGGAGAAAATTGTAAAGTTATAATAAACCCGGATATAGATGCTACAGGCCATCTAATTAAGTTCTGTTTTGTAATATAAGTGGAATGTATTTTTAGGATGACTGTGTCCTGACAGAGTTAGAGCAATTTTTTTTTGTTCCTTAACATGGATGGAAGCTGCATGGTTGGAATAGCACACTCAGTGTTATTTAAGATTGGATAAGCCAGGATGTGAAGCCAGAGCATACCCGGTGAGCAGAAGCAGAGTTTCCCCTGGAGGAAACGGGTGCCTCCACCGTCACCGTCAGGGATAGGAAGGGAGCAGGAGACCAGGACTGAGTGGTGGGGAGAGGCCTGGAGATTCTTGGTGGGTGTTGAGCTTCTGGGGACTAAGCAGGGAGCTGGGGGTGGGGGAAAGGGCATGGCCCATGAGTCCTAAGTACAGCCCCTTTCCCTGCTAACTGCCTTACTCTCTGCTGTTTGTGAACTATCCCTGTGATTTTAGTTAAACACCGGGGCCTGGCCTTCACTGTGCACACAGCCTTTATGAAACAGGCCAGCACTCGTGCTAAGAGCTGGATTTGACAGCCAAGGCTCTGGAAAAGCTTGTGACTGGGCCGGGGGGTGGGGGGTGTGGGAGGGAGGTGGTTGGTGACAGCGACATGCTGGCATGCCTACAGGAGTCTCAGAACTCATAAGAGAAGAGGTACCCAGGAAGAGAAAGGATATCACATTCCAGAGAGAAAGAGGTTGGACTTCTGTAGCTTGTAAATACTAGGACATTCAGCCCCAGGCTAAAGAGGTCAGGGTTATGATAAACCTGGTTTTTTTGTGTGTGTGTGTTTGAAGGACAGCAGAAAACTCAGCTCACTCTGTAGTAGAAGATGTGATGCTTCATTTTGCTAATCAAGTGTTTCTCAAACTTTAGAAACATTGATAAAGAAAGAAAATTCTTAGTAATTTTCAGTGTTAAGTCATCTCTATTACAATAGTATGTAAAGGGGTAACAAATATAAATCCAGAAAGCTCTTATCCTTATAGTCCTTATACAACCATACAACCAACATTCAAAGTAAATACAAAGCTATGGAAGTACACTGTGTAATTAACAATGGTGATTTAAATGCGACTGATGGTGGCCTTCTGGTAAAACTAAACGTCCAAAGTAGGGTTTAATAAAAGAAAGCAGGTGGCCTAGATCCAGTTCTAAAGGTAACTCTGTTCCTGAATTTGACCTTGGTAAACTAATTTTTTTTGGAAACTAATGCAGAGACTACTTACTGGGACAAGGATACTATAAAAAATTACAGAACTCCAAAGCTTTGCTTGCTAGATGAGGATCAGACCGCGAATTTAATAATAATAATAAAAATCACTTCCAGCAAGCAGTCCTCAAATGCCAATTTTGCTGACCAACCACTCGATAACCATATAAAGATATCTTATATACTCAAGGATGAAATTACATTTATGGCATTTTTGAAATTTGCGTTTCATGGAAATCTAATACAACTATGCCGTGAATCAGAAACAGAAAATTTTCCGTTGTGCGTTTCCTCCTCACTTACTGCTAATGGACTGTTTGCAAGCTGGAAGGGGCAAAGACAAGGTCTGGGTGATACGTCTTCTCACTTCCTGCATGAACACAGTACTCACAGCTCAGGGCTGGTTCACCAGGCCTCTCATGATGGGCCCGCGAGAGCTCGGTTCTCCCACCCCTTTCTTCTTGTACTGCAATACTTTCATTCCCACAGTATTCTGTGAGGTCAGTGTCTTCCGTTTGGTGCAAATACGAACAGAAAACAAGACTGCAAATGCAAGCACTGTGCAAACGGTTAAGAACTCGACTGCTAACTGAAAGGTTAGTGGTTTGAACCCACCCAGAGGCACCTTGGAAGAAAGTCCTGGCAATTTGCATCTGAAAAGTCATGGCCTTGAAAATCCTATGGAGCAGTTCTACTCTGACACACATGGGGTCTCCATGAGTTGGAATCAACTCAATGAGAACTTTTTTTTTTAATTATTCGATTGTCATCCAGGTGATTAAGTAGAGACTCTTTTTTTTAAGATTATCATCAAAAGAGTAGCCGCCAAAATAAATTCCAGGGCAGAATATAGAAATCCTCAGGAATACGCCGATGAACTCTAGTTTGAGAACCATGGGGGTACTTAGGCTTCCTACGCAGCTCCAACTTGAACATAAAAACAGGGTCAGGACAATACCCACAAAACACAGCTGCTCTTGAAAAGGATTTGGGTGCCTCTAGATTCTCCACCGAACTCTAGGAACCAGTTCTCACGGCCACCAGGTCATGTCAGCCATTTTCTTCCTTTCGCTGTGGCGGTGCCTCTGGTCATTGCTGGGAAAGGAAGCATCAGTTCTGTCCCCGATGCCCATTAAGGCCACCCCCCAGCCGTTGCTACTTAGCAAGGGCATCCCTGCTCTCATCTGCCATCCTTGCAATGTCAGTGCTGGAGCCCGAGGCTGGGAGCCGGCGGCTGAGCTGAGGGCACCCAGGTGGTGGGACATGAAGGTTGTGCTGCAGTTGCTGCCATCAGCGCTGCTAGTGCCTTGACTTCTTTATGTCCCATGGGGCGTCATAAACAAACAGCTTCTCTAATCCTTCTAAGGCTCAGGCCAGAGGTGGTGGTGGTGGTTGTTAGCTGCCATAGGGTAGCCTCCTACTCATGGCAATCCAATGCACAACAGGAGCACATCATTGGGATCCACAGGGTTTTCACTGGCTGATTTTCAAAAATACATTGCCAGGCCTTTCTTCCTAGTCCATCTTAGTCTGTGCGTTCTGCCAAAACCTGTTCGGCATCGTAGCAGCATGCAAGCCTCCGCTGACAGATGGGTGGTAGCTGTGTTTGAGGGGCATTGGCTGGGAAGTTAGGCTGGGATTAAAGCTTTATTTCACATTACTGCTCCCTTCTAACATACCCTACTGTCTTTAACCCAAAGTGGTACCCTTCTTTATAGGTTTTTTTTTGTTTATTTGTTTTGAGGGTTTGTTTTTGTTTTGTTTTTGTTTTAATCTTTAGGCTGTTCTTCTTAGGAGGTCTTTGCATTCTCATTGTAAACAGAACCCTGGGACGCTGGTCCCTCCAACCCACTGACGTGTCCAAACATAACCTGAATCCACAGGTGACCTCCACTGAGTCTCACACAGGAACCTGTTATGGTTGGAGAGAAGGACTGTGAGCTTCTGAGAACAGGGGCCAGGTTTTAGTTGTCTTTAAATCCCTATAGTATTTGCTACAAACATCAACCCCAATAGTGCTGCAAGGATCAATGTGGTAGGGCCTAACATATTTGTATGGTACAACAGCTGAATAAAACAAAGCAAAAAAAAAAAAACATGCCAGGCCCACAAACTTCGCTTGGAGGGAGTGAGATGTGGGGCTGTCTGCAACCACGGCCATGGAAGCCGCAGTCAAGAAATCAAATACCGCATTGCACTGGGCAAATCTGCAGGGGGAAAAAAAAAAAAACCTCTTTAAAGTTTTAAAAAGCATAGATGTCACCCTGAAGACTAAGGTGAGCCTGACTCAAGGCATGGTGTTTTAATCGCTTCATATACATGTAAAAGCGAAACAATGAAAAGGAAGACCGAAGAAAAATTGATGTGTTTGAATTATGGTGCTGGCGATAATTACTGAATAAACCATGGACTGCCAAAAGAACGAACAAATATGTCTTCAAAGAAATACAGCCACAGTGCTCCTTAGAAGCAAGGATAGCGAGACTTTGTCTCACATACTTTGGACAAGTTATCAGAAGGGATCAGTCTCTGGAGAGGGACATTATGCTTGGTAAAGCAGAGGGTCAGCGAAAAAGAGGAAGGCCCTCAGTGAGATGGATTGACACAGTGGCTGCAACAATGGGCTCAAGCATAACAATGATTGTGAGGATGGCACGGGACGGGCAGTGTTTCATTCTGTTGTACATAGGTCGCTATCAGTTGGAATCAACTCAACAACACCTAACAACTACTTTTGTGTCGGGAAAAATTTTGGCTGTAACCTCACTAAATCCTTAAAGCAGCCTTATGAGGGAGGCACGGTATTACCCCATTTTACAGATAAGAAAACTGAGGTTAGAAAGGTTCAGTAAATTGCCGAAGGTCACATAGCTAGTGGCAGGGCTAGGTTCAGGTGGAAACAGTCTGCCTCCATGGTCCAAGCAACATGGTCAAGCACAACCCACACTGACAAAGAAGAAAGGACAATACATAAAACTTTCTGAAAAGTAAAGAAAAAAGCATATGTGCATCAAAAATAACTAGTATTTTAAAAATAAACATCAGACTGGAAAAATGGTTTGCTGCTTATGTGGAAAAGGGCTATAGTTATTATAAAAGAATGCCTACAATGTAACTTAAAAATCCACCAAAGGTTTAAAGGAAAAACTGATAAAGGGCAAACACAGAGAATGGGTCAAAGATCCTATTAGACTAGTAGAGAAGCTCTTGAAAAATATTAACCTTAGTAGAAACCAGAAAAAGTAAAAATTAAAACAAATAGTGATAATCTAATTTTTGCATATTAAGCAAAGTGTTATTATTATTCAATGGATAGCCCAAATATAATGAGGGTGAGACATCCTTGCAACTTCTCTGTTGCTGAAAATTCTTATGGAAGGTAGTTTATCGAGAGGTAATTGACCTTCTTATCCTTTTACTCAGTGATGCTGTTTCTAAAAATCTATCCTAAGGAAATAACCCAATATGTGAGATAATCAATACCAAGGATTTAAATACAAAACGTGTATTGTAAAATCATCTATAAAAGAGAAACCCTGGAAATAAGGTAAATGTCCAATAATAGGGGACTGATTAAGTAATTTGACATTTAATTTGATAGTCTATTAGGCAACCATTAAAAAAGAATGGAAATAAAGTCAGGCTTTATGGCAGTAAGATAATTCGATATATGTGAATACATGATTATGTGAAAATACAATCAGCACAAGTATTTGAATACTCTGATTATAGTTACAAAAACGTACATTTGTAGAGAAAAGGGCTGAAAAGAAACATACCAAAACATTAACCGTGGTTATCATAGGGTAGTAGCAAGACTGAGGGTTATTTTTCCATCTGCTCACTCTTCCAAGTGTTACATTGTGATTAAATCACTTTCATAAAAAAAAAAAATCATATAAAAACATGAAGTAAATTTATTCAAAGATATTAGAGACTAGCTCCTTCACTCCTCAAATGTCTAATGATTTCATTGTTTCTCGTATCTTCCTTGCCATGGAAGAAAATTGGGTGGAAAATGAATTTTAAATTGGACAACAATATTCATTCCATGTACTTATTTTTAATTGTTTAGTATACATTAAAGCGTGTATGTAACACATATGTATTGTGAAATGTATTGAATAACCCTGAACTCACCACCTGACTTGAGACGCAGAACGTTGCCAGCATTTTTGGAGCTCCCCATGTGCTTCACCCCAATACCATCTCCCTCCAACCCTCACTCAGCATTCAGTTTTACCAGGTTATATGCTTCTTTAAACAACTTGTTGTTTAGCTTTCCTTATTTTTAAGCTTTAAAAATGGTATCAAATCTCATGTAGTCTTGTTGGACTCTCTAAATATCATGTTTAGTAAATTAATCCATGTTGATATGTGTGGTGACAGTCCATTAATTTTCCCTATTGTGTAGAATCTACCAGGAGCTCCTTGGAAACTCTATGAAGCAGTTCTACTCTGTCCTATAGAGTTGCTATGAGTCAGAATCGACTTGTTGGCAACAGGTTTGGGGTTTTTTTTTTTTTTTAATTGTATAGAATTCCATGACATAAATACACCGTAATTTATTTATTCATTTTTCTGCCAATGGATATTTGAATTATTCCAGTTTTTTGTCCATATGACAAATGCTGTAGGAACACGTTTTTCATGTCTCCTGGTGCACGTGCAAGAGTACACTAGGATATATTCCTTAGAATAAATGTGTAGTGAATACGTATGTTATGTATGTTCAGCTTTACAAGACAGTGCAACTTGTTTTAATTGGTCATTTTGGTTCCTTTTTTCCTCCTCTCATAGCATATCAATTATACTTCTTTTTTAGAAACGCTTTAGTTGTTGCCCTAGAATTTGCAATACACATTTACAGCTAATCTAGGTTCACTTTCAGGTAACACTTTACCACTTCACAGAGAATGCAGGTACCTTATAACAGAGTATTCTCAATTCCTCTCTTCCATTCCTTACAATATCACTGTCATTCACTTCAATTACCTATAAGCTATAATGGAAACCCTGGTGCCGTAGTGGTTAAGTGCTACAGCTGCTAACTGAAAGGTCAACAGTTCAAATCTGCCAGGTGCTCCTTGGAAACTCTACGGGGCAGTTCTACTCTGTCCTATAGGGTCACTATGAGTCAGAATCCACTTGACGGCAGTGGGTTATAGGCTATAATCACCCAGTCCGCTATTGCTATTATTATTTTAAACACTTATTAGATCAATTAAGAATAAGAAAAATAAAAAGTTTCACTCTACCTTTATTCATTTCTTCTCCAACACTTTTCCTTTCTTTATGTAGATCTGAGTTTTTGACCTATATCATTGTCCTTCTCTCTGAAAAACTTTTTTTTTTTTTTAATTTCTTGCAAAGCAGATCCACTGGTGGCAAATTCACTAAGTTTTTGTTTTTCTGGGAAAGACTTTATTTCTCCTTCATTTTTGAAGAATAGTTACACCGGATACAGAATTCTAGGTTGGTGCTATTTTTATCTTAACACTTTAGATATTTCACTCCACTCTCTTCTTCCTTGCATGGTATCTGAAGAGAATACAATGTAGCTCTTATTCTTTTTCCTCTGTAGGTAAAGTCTCTCTTTTCTGCAGCTATTTTCAAGATTTTCTCTTTACTTTTGATTTTCTGCAATTTAAATATGATAAAACTTAGTATAATTTTTTTTTTTAAATATTTATTCTGCTTGGTGTTCTCTGAGCTTCCTGGATCTGTAGTTTGACGTCTTTCACTAATTTTGGGAAATAATCAGCCATTACTTCTTCAAATATTTCTTCTGCTCCTTTCTCTCTTTCTGGTATTCCCATTACACATATGTTAACTCCTTTTTGTCCCAGAGGTCTTAGATATTTGAGCTTTTTGTTTGTTTCTTCATTCTTTTTTCTTTCTGAATTCCAGTTTGGGAATTTTCTATTGACATATCTTCAAGCTCACTGATCCTCTCCTTGGTCGTGTCCAGTCTCCTGGTGAGCTCATCAAAGGCATTCTTCATTTCTGTCACAATATTTTTTTATTTTTAGCATTTCCTTTTGATTTTCCCTTTTTCATATCTACTTACATCACCTATCTGCTCTTGCATATTGTTCACTTTTTCAATTAGAGCCCTTAGCATACTAATTATAAACCCACTGCCATTGAGTTGATTCCAACTCATAGCGACCCTGTGGTTATTTTAATTTCCCAGTCTGATCATTTCAAAATCTCTCCCATGTCTGAGCTTAGTTCTATTGCTTGCTTTGTCTGAGCTTTGTTCTGTTGTTTGCTTTGTGTGTTTTCTTGTCATTTAATATGCGTCATAATTTTTTGTTGAGAGACAAACACAATGTACCAGGTAAAGGAAACTGAAGTAAATAGACCATTAGTGTGACAGTTTATGTTTCTCAAGTTAGGAGTTATACTGTGTTTACTATTTACTGTAGTTGTAGATATCTAACACTACGATGTCTTCTAGTGTCTTTGTTTTTGTCTTCCATGTTGTCTTTGGGCTTTACTAGTAACTCAAATAAAATCATAAAGTCTGAGCTTTGAAGTATAATAATTTTGTTATTATATAGGAGTACTGTTGCTATGGTGGTAAGGTGTGGGAAGAAGGAAAATGTTCTGTAATTTTATGATTAGGTCCCAATCTTTTAGTAGGCCTATGCCCCTGGACTATGACTTTCACAAGTGCTTCTCAGCTTCCCTGCTTACCCTTTAAGTGAGATAGAAAGCCAGATGGGGGCTGTAGTTGACTAATTGCTCTTCCCCAGGTCACCTAAGTCTTTGGAAAATAGTTTCTCTTGAGGGTTGGCCTTTGATACAGAGAACAGAATAAAGAACAGAAAGCTCTGGACATAGTTCAAAATTATTGCTTTTCCCCTCCTCCTGCCAGAAGCATGACTAATTGAATTTTTCTCCAATCTTTATAGTTAGAACTCTGTGGGCCTTCTGGAGGTAAAACTCACAATAGTGTGGGGGCCTCCCTAAGACTGGGCCTCTCCCTATTGGGGATTTTAACTTTTAAGATAGTCCACTCTGAACCTCCAGTAATTCATCAAGTATTTCTACTGGCATTTGCTCTAGGAGCAGGCTTCTGTTCCTAGGCTTCTATTCCATGTAAGGTGTGATTATATCTGCCTCTCTCTCGAGTTTTCAGAGAAGCAGTTTTCCCTGAAACCTCAATTCTCTGATTGATCTAAGTAGAGTTGTTTTCTGTTTGCTCAGCCTTTTCTTTGTTGTGAGAGTGGGAGTGAAAATTTCCAAGGTCTTACATATCAGAGTGGAATCTGGAAGTCAAACTGTTTTTTTTAACAACTTTTTGTTGTTATAGCTGTTGTGTGCCCTCAAGTTGATTCTGACTCATAGTGACCCTATAGGACAGAGTAGAACTGCCCCCTAGGGTTTCCCAGACTGTAATCTTTACAGAAGCATATCACTGGGTCTTTTCTCCCATGCAGTGGCTGGTAGGTTTGAACTGCCAACCTTTTGGTTAGTAGTCAAGCATTTTAATCATTGAGCCATCAGGGCTCCTGTTAACAATTTTATTGAGGTATAATTACATACAAGAAATTGCATACATTTAAAGTATATAACTTGATAAATTTTGACATATATATATTATACATACGTATTTTAAAACATCACCACAAAAAAGATGGTGAATATGCATCACTCCCCAAAAGTATCTCATGTCCCCTATGTTATCCTTCCCTAATCCCCTCTTCACTACTCCCTTCTCCAAGCAATTACTATTCTATGTTCTGTCACTATACATTAGTTTACATTTTCTAGAGTTTTTTTGTTTTAATAAATGGAGTCATTGTATGTACTTTGTTTTGCCTGGCTTCTTCCTCTCAGCATAATTATTTTGAGATTAATCCATGTTATTGCTTGTATCAATAGTTCATTCTTTTTATTGATGAATAGTATTATACTGTATTAATATGCTATAATTTGTTTATTCATTCATCTGTTGATGGACTTTGGGGTTGTTTCCAGTTGTCGGCTTTTAAAAATAAACTGTTATACACATCTAAATGCAAGCCACTGTATAGAAATATGCTTTCTTTTCTCTTGGGTAAATACATCTAAAAGTAGAATGGTTGCATCATGTGATAAATGATTGTTTAACTTTATAAGAGACTGCCAAACTTATCCCAAAGTCTTTGCACCATCTTACATCCCAAAGAACAGTGTATGAGAATTTCAGTTGTTCCAAAAACTCACCAATACTTTATCTGATCAATCTTTTCAATTTTAGCCACTCTCATAAGTGTGAAACCAGCCTGAATTTCTCTGGCAGTTCCCTGTCGATATACTCCTGCAGCCATGTTTGAGAGATCTTCAGCAAAATTTTGCTTGCATCTGATATTAATGACATTGTTCTATAATTTCCACATTTGGTTGGATTGCCTTTCTTGGGAATAGGCATAAATATGGATCTCTTCCAGTCGGTTGGCTAGGAAGCTGTCTTCCATATTTCTTGGCATAGACAAGTGAGCACCTCCAGTGCTGCATTCATTTGTTGAAACATCTCAATTAATATTCCATCAATTCCTGGAGCCCTGTTTTTCACCAATCTCTTCAGAGCAGCTTGGACTTCTTCCTTCAGTACCATCGGTTATCATTGCTGATGTCAGATGGATCTTGGCTGAAAGCAGAGAATACCAGAAGGATGTTTACCTGTGTTTTATTGGCTATGCAAAGGCATTCAACCGTGTGGATCATAAGAAATTATGGATAATATTGGGAAGAATGGGAATTCCAGAGCACTTAATTGTGCTCATGAGGAAGCTTTACATAGATCAAGAAGCAGTTGTTCGGACAGAACAAGGGGATACTGATTGGTTTAAAGTCAGGAAAGATGTACGTGAGGTTTGTATCCTTTCATCATACCTATGCAATCTGTATGCTGAGCACATAACCTGAGAAGCTGGACTGTACAGAGAAGGACAGGGCATCAGGATTAGAGTAAGACTCATTAACAACCTGTGTTATGCATATAATACAACCTTGCTGACTGAAAGTGAAAAGGACTTGAAGCACTTACTAATGATCAAAGACCACAGCTTTCAGTATGGATTGCACTTCAACATAAAGAAAACAAAAATCCTCACAACTGGACCAATGAGCAAAATCATGATAAATAGAGAAAAGACTGAAGTTGTCAAGGATTTCATTTTACTTGGATCCACGATCAACAGCCATGGAAGCAGCAGTCAATAAATCAAAATGATGCATTGCATTGGGTAAATCTGCTGCAAAGGACCTCTTTAAAGTGTTGAAAGCAAAGATGTCACCTTGAAGACTAAGTGCACCTGACCCAAGCCATCGTATTTTCAATCGCATCATATGCATGTGAAAGCTGGACAATGAATAAGGAAGGCCGAAGAAGAATTGATGCCTTTGAATGGCAGTGTTGACAAAGAATATTGAATATACCACGGACTAGCAAAAGAATGAACAAATCTGTCTTGGAGGAAGTACCACCAGAATGCTCCTTAGAAGCAAGGATGGCGAGACTGCGTCTTACATACTTTGGACATGTTATCAGGAGGGACCAGTCCCTGGAGAAGGACATCATGCTTGGCAAAGTACAGGGTCAGTGGAAAAGAGGAAGATCCTCAATGAGGTGGATTGACACAGTAGGGCCAGCAATGAGTTCAAGCATAACAACAATTGTGCAGGACCAGGCAGTGTTTCGTTCTGTTGTGCATGGGATCACTTTGAGTTGGAGCCAACTTGATGGCACCTAACAACAACAACATAAGTGTGAAATAGTATCTCCTTGTTTTGATTTTCATTTCCCTAATGATTAACAATGTTGAGCATCTTCTAATGTGCTTATTTGGCACCATATATCTTTTTTAGTGAAGTATCTGTTTAAATTGTTTGTTCATGCTTTTTTTTTTTTTGGTATTTTTCCTTTCTTATTATTGAATTTTAAATGCTTTTTTTAATGTATTCTGGATGCAAGCCCTGTATCATATTTATTATTTACAAAAATTTTCTTCCAGTTTGTGGCTTGTCTTTTCATTATCTTATCAGTACCTTTCAAAGAACAGAAGTTTTTAATGTTGAAGGAGTTGAATGTGTTAATATGTTCTTTTATGAATTATGTTTTTGGTGTCATAGCTAAGAAATTTTTGCCCAACTAGATTGGGGTTTATCAATTTTATGGATTTTCTCAGAACAAGATTTGGTTTCATTTATTTTCTGTAGTGGTTTTCTGTTTTATTTTTAATTAATTCCCACTCTGATTGTCATTATTTTCTTTCTTATACTAATTTTGGGTTCAATTTGCTCCTATTTTTCCAGATTTCTAAGGTAAAAGTGAGGGGTTGTTGATTTAAGAGCTCTCTTCTTTTAAATATAAGGATTCCACCCACTGCCGTCGAGTCGATTCCGACCCATAGTGACCCTATAGGACAGAGTGGAACTGCTCCATAGAGTTTCCAAGGAGCACCTCGCAGATTCAAACAAGTACTGTAGAATTTCCCTAAGAACTTTTTAGCAGCCTCATACAAATTTTGATATGTTGTGCTTCTCTTTTCATTCAGTTTAAAATAATTTCTAATTTCTCTTTTGAGTTCTCCTCTGACACGTAGGTTATTTAGAGTGTATTAGACATGTAGGTTATTTAGAGTGTATTATTACTTTCTTTCTGTTATTAATTTCTAGCTTAATTACATTGTCATCCAAAACCATACTTTGTATGACTTAAGTCCTTTTAAGTTTATTGAGGCTTGTTTTATCATCTGGAATATTACATATCTTGCAAAATGTTCCATGTGCACTTGAAAATAATGTGAATCCTATTGCTATGGGTGGAGTGTTCTGTAAATGTCAATTAATTCAAGTTGGTTGATAGTGTCGTTCAAGTCTTCTGTACCTTGTTGATTTTCTATCTTCTTGTTCTATCAGTGATTAAGAGAGGGATATTGAAATCTCCAATGATAAATGTGGATGTTTTTATTTCTCCTTGCAGTTCTGTCAGTTTTTACTTCATGTATTTCAAGCTTTCCTATTAGGAACATGTATTCGTTTTCTTTTTGTGCATAATAAACTACCACAAATTTAGTGGCTTAAAGCAATACAAATTTGTTAGCTTACAGTTTTGTAAGACAAAGGTCCAGGAAAAGATTAGCTGTGGTCTCTTCTCAGGCTGAAAGCAAGGCTTTGGCTGTGTTCCCATCTGGAGGCTGCACTAGAGAAAGATCCACTTCCAACCTCCCACATTGTTGGAAAAACTTATTTCCTTACAGTTGTAGGACTCAAGTCCCTGCTTATTACTATCTATCAGCCAGGGCTCACTTTCAGCTTGAAGAGGCAACTCAGGATCTTTCCATGTGGGCTGTTCTATCTTCAAGCTAGCAATGGCTGATCAAATCCTCCTTAAGCCTCAGATTTTTCATCCTCTTCTTCAAACAGCTGGAGAAAACTCTCTGCTTTTAAAATGCTCATGTGATTATGTCAAGCCCAATTGATAGTCTCCTTATCTCAAGGTCTACTGATTAGTAACCTTAATTACAGCTGCGAAGTCTTTTTTGCCATGTAACATAACATAGGAGTATCACCAGAGGGCAGAGATCATAGAAACCATCTTAGATTTTGCTTACCTCCTCAGTGCATGAACATTTAGTCCGATTATATCCTCTTGATGAACTGACCCCTTTATCATTTGAAATCTACTTTGATATTAACATAGCCATCTCAACTTTGTTTTTTTTCCCTAGTGTTAGCATGATATATCTTTTGCTAACATATATCTTTTGCTATTTATTTGTGACTTATTTATGAGTTTATGTTAATGAGTTTATATTTAAAGTATGTTTCTTATAGGCAACATATAGTTGGATCTTGCTTTTTTATCCAATCTGACAATCTCTGCCCTTTACTCGTGGTATTTAGACCATTTACATTTAATATGATTTACATTTAATGTGATTACTGATATGATTGGGTTAAGCTTATCATCCCTGGGTGGTGCAATGGTTAATGTGCTCAGCTGTTAACCAAGATACCTTAGGAAAAAGGTCTGGTGTCTACTTCTGAAAAATCAGCCATATGGAGCACAGTTTGACTTTGACACTCATGGGGTTGCCATGAGTTGAAATCAGCTTGACAGCAATTGATGTTTTTTAGTTTGTTTTCTATTTGTCACATCTGTTCTTTGTTCCTTTGTTCCTTTTTTAATTACTTTTTAAAATAATTGTATTATTCCATTTTATTTCCTCTGTTGGCTTATTAGTTATACTTCTTTAATCTGTATTTTAATGGTTGCTTTTTGGGCTATAGCATATATATTTACTTATTACAGTCTACCTTCAAGTAATATTTTACTACCTCACACGTAATATAAGAACATTAACATTACAATAGTATATTTCCATTATTCCCTTTAGTGTTGCCATACGTTTTATTTCTACATATGCTATAAACATCACACTACATTGATATCAGTTTTGGTCTCAACAGACAATTATCTTTTAAACATATTTAAACAATAAGAAAAAATTAATATAAATTTATACATGTAGCTACCGATTTACATTGACCAACACTTTCATCTGGTACTTTGTGCTTGAAGGACTTCCTTTAATATTTCCTGTAGAACCAGTGTGTCCACGAAGGATTCTTTCAACTTTTTTATGGCTTAAAACATTTTCATTAATTTTTGTCCTTAAAAAACTTTTCTGCTGGGTTTAGAATTCTTTGTCACTGGTTTTGAACAACTTGATCGTGATGTGTCTTAGTGTAATTTTATTTACTCTTCTTGGTTTTGAGCTTCCTTGATCTGTGGCTTTAGAATTTTCCTTCAATTTGGAAAAATTTCAGCCATTATTTCTTAATATATTTTTTGTGCCCCCTTTTCTTTTAAGGAACTCCAATTATACATATATCAGGGTACTTGAACTGGTCCCACAGCTCACTGATGCTTTCTATATTTCTTAAAGTTTATTTTTCTCTCAGGTTTTATTTTAGATCATTTCTATTACTGCATATTTAAGTTCTTTAATAGCTTTCTCTGCAATATCTAATCTATAATTAATCCCATCCAGTGTATTTTTCATGTCAGACATTGTAGTTCAAAGTGGGTCTTTTTTATATCTTCCATGTCTATACTTAACTTCTGAACATATGGAATAGGTATAATAACCATTTTAATGCCCTTATCTGCTAATTCTAGCCTCTGTGTAAGTTCTGAGGTAGTTTTGATTGACTGATTTTTCTTCGCATTATAGTTTGTATTTTCTTTCTTCTATGCATGCCTGGTAAATTTTGATTTGATACCAGACAGTGTGACTTTGCCTTGGGTGCTGAATATTTTTATATTCCTATATATATTCTTGGAATTTGTTCTATGATGCAGCTAAGTTTTTTGAGAACAGTTTGACTCTTTCAGGTTTTGCTTTAAAGATTTGTTAGGCAGAACTAGAGGAACATTTCATCTAAAGATAATTATTTCCCACTATAGGGTTGCTATGAGTTGGAAATGACTTGACGGCAAGGGGTTTTGTTTTTTTATTGAGTTAAGGGAGTTCTGGTGGCACAGTGGTTAAGAATTAGTCTGCTAACCAAAAGGTCTTCAGTTGCATCCACCAGCCACTCCTTAGGAACTCTATGGGGCAGTTCTACTCTGTCCCATGGGGTCACTATGAGTCAGAATTGACTCAACAGCAATGGATATTGAGTAAAGAGCTTTCTGAGTACTCTAGTCAATGCTCTGTGAGTTATAAAGTTTTCCAGTCTTGCTGGTAGAAACAGATACTATTCCCAGCTCTGTGTGAGTGTGACTACTGTTTCTTCTATCCCTTGCAGATTGTTCTTTCCCCAACTTTCAGTAATCTCCTCACACACATATTCTCATAAATACTCTGATGAATACTGAAGAAGAACCCTCTGAAGATCTCTGCACTTGTGTCTCTGTGCAGCTCTCTCCTCTCCGGTACTTTATCCTTTGAACGCTAATTACCCTGATCTCCCCAGATGCTCAACTCTATATCCTCAACTCAAGGAGTTTGTTGAACTCCTCCTGGGATTCCTCTTCCTGTGTTGTAGACTGAAAACTCTTTCAAGCCAGCATAATAAATAGGAAGCTTCACCTTATTTGTTTCCCATCTCTCAGTGTCTCATCCTTACCTGTCTGATGTTCAGTGTCTTGAATATACATTTTATCAGATGTTTTTGTTTTGTTTTCATACAGGAGGGTAATTTCAGACCCTATTACACCATCATGGCCTGAAGTAGATGTTCCCAAATTGATTTTGGATGTAGTTATGCCAATTTACACTCTCAACAGCACTGTATAGGATTTGCTGTTACTCTACATACTCACCAACTCATGGTATTTTCAGAATTTCTAATTGTTTAAGATTAAACTAGTTCACATAGGGAATTCATGTAATTTTCTTCTTAGATTGATCTAAAATTTAAAGAAGAGAGAACAATGCTTAATCTAAAGGAAAGAATATTTAATCATGGAATTTCAGGCAATAGGGCACTGGATGTGGGGATATGCCAGAATCAGAAGAATTTAATCTAGTACACTTTGACATTAGAGTAGTTCCATTTATTTACTTTAAGTAAAGCAAAGTTATTAACTCATTAAAACTAATAGTCCTGTGAAATGGAGGCAAAGTTTAATGCCTAGTATAAATCATAGAATGTTATAAGCATTGGATTTTATGAATAAAGAATACCCTAGAGATTCTTCACCAAAATTTTCTACTTGAAGGCCAGAAAAGACACAAAAATTAAGTGTATACACACACACACACACACACACACAGAGGATATCCTGGGTCAGAGGAGAAGCAGCAGCTGGCCACTTTGGTTACTTTAAAAAGCCCTTCAGTCTCCAGGGACTGTGCTGCCACTCTTAAAAGCACTTATAATTCTTTCTTTGAAAATGGCCATATTCTCCAAAGAGAAGTAAAACCTCCATGCAGCTATCAAAGAAGGAATCTAATTATCTTGAAAGTATTGAATTCTCTAGGTAACTTCCTCTTGGTAAACAGGGTTTACCTGTTTGTAGTACTCAAAACAGAAAGACTGTTCTGCCCTCTCACTCCCACCACAGTTTAGTGGAGAAAGAGGCAGTGGAATTCTCAATGCCTCCTCTACACCTGGCCCTTATCAGGCTGCACAAGCCCAACGATATGTATCACAATTTCATTAAAAAAAAGAAGCCAAGTTTTGATGGAGAGCATACTCATCAAACTCTAAAACTGTATAATCTCCATTTTATTTAATTTTTACTATTTCTACACCCATAGTCCTCATTCTGAAATAACATTTGTTTTGTGGTTGCTGGTGGATGTGATGAAACAGTCCAAAATCTGCATTCCACAGCTCTTTACAACAGACCAAAATAGCATTCTCGTTCATTCTAGTATACTCCAACGCTGGCATTCATTCTGGCCAACAAGCAAGAGGCTAACAGAAAGTAGTTAAATTCCTTAGTGCCAGAATACCCTCTTTATAGTCATAAAATTGCTTCCTCTAAGGAAGAAACAAAGCTGCCTTATGCTACCTTTTCCTTGGTCTAACTCAAAGGATATATTTCAGAAGAAGCAGGAGACAAGGGTAATCACAGCCTTCATTTTTGGAAATAAAATGGCCTTACTTCCCTGTGAATGTGAGTTCCAGGAGCTCACCAGTGAAAAATAAGTAAATGTTTTCCATCAAAGAACTTTATTTTGGAGGCTGTAAAACTTAAACTGCCAACAAGCCTTCCACATAATAAGCTGTGTTTTGAAACTTCTCAGATATTTTTTAAAAGAATAGTAATTTATACCTTTTATGTACTCCTCAAGAAAAATTTGCAGCAGAAAGAGGTAGTTCGAATTTGGCTGGGAGTATTAGATTTTTGTCTCCCATTCACTACTGATTAGAGATGAGCAGCAAAAGAGAGGGCCCAGGGGAATAGTTAAACCAACCATTAGGTTCTATTCAGCATCAAGCTGGCCTCTGAAAAATCTTCCCAAATCCAAAAACAGGAAAGATCTTAAGTGCAAATCATCTAATCATGGAATTTCCTTTCTTCATGAGATTTTGGCACATTACAAACTTGGCTGCAGAGTCCTCAATTAGAATGAAGCCACTCAGAATCTAATAGAAACATTCTTGTTGTCAACTGGATTTGGAAGGCTGCCTCCCAGCAGCTGGAAGGAAACTTCAGGATCACCTTCAACCTCCCCTTCCCTTCCCCCTACATCCAATCCACCAACAATCCTTTTTTAGAAATAGCTCTTGCCCATTCCCACTGTGAGATGCTTTCTTCAGGCACCCTCATCACTTGCATGAATTCAGGCTCCAAATGGGTCTCCTTTCTCCCTGTTTCTTTTCATTCCCAGCTCCACAGTGCTGCCAGACTGACCTTTTAGGAACACGAGCAGCACTGGGTCACTTCTGTGCTTATATGTCTTCCCCATTGCCTTGAACTTGGCATTCAAATGGCCTTATGTGTGGAGCTCTAGAGGCCTAGCAGGCTAAGCCCAGAGCTCACCCTACCTCTCTTCCCCTTTAAAGGAGCTGCTTGTCATTAATATCGTGTATATTTTGAAACTCAGGTAAAAGATTTCATTGAAAAGGAAGCACATTGCTTAAAAATTAATAATAACATCATCCCCTTTCCCCATCCCAGCCCCCTAAAAAACTCTGCAAACCACTGGCCACAGGAAAAAGCCTTAATCCCTTACTGTGCCATCATAGCATGGAAGTCCTTTCACAGACATCCCCAACCTCTCCAGGAGCTTCATCTCAGGCCATTTCTCCTGGTAACCTCTGGTCCGAGCCCTCAGAGCCCTTTGATGAGCTTCTGATACACCAGGATTCTCCTGTCGTTTGTTATGACTATATTTCTGACACTCCCACTCCTAAAGAAATCCCACTCAACCTTTATGACACAGCTCATGTGTTACTTCTTCATGAAATTGTTCTCAACTTCCCATAAATTATTCCCCTCTTTGTACCCCCATTGCAGTGGTGGTTCAGTGACAGAATTATTGCCTTCCATGTGTGTCTTAGGCTGGGTTCTCTAGAGAGGCAAAACCAGTGAGAGATTTTCTTAAAAAATGACTCACACAGTTGTAGGGGCAAGACAATCATAAGTCCATGGATCAGGCATCGGGCTGGAGGTTTCTCCTGACTTGTGTAGCTGCAGGGGCTGGTGAACTCAAGATCGGCAGGTAAGCTGCTAGCTCAAGTCTCAAGGACCAGAGGTCAGACGATGAGCTGGATGCAGGATCCAGAGTGATAGCCATGCTGGAACATCCATTTAGATACTGGAGGCAGGCCACACCCCCAAGGGTCTCCCTTACAACTGATTGGTTGCTCATAGCAGATCTCATCGTGGAGTTGATTACATAATTACATAACTGCCAAACTTCATCATAACTGCCAAACCACTGAGAATCATGGCTCAGCCAGGCTGACACACAAGCTTAGCCATCAAAATGTAGGAGGCCGGATTTCAATTCCCAGCCAATGCGCTTCATGCACAGCCACCAACCATCTGTCAGTGGGGGCTTGTCTGTTGCTATGATGCTTGTTATGAATTGAATTGTATTCCCCAAAGATGTGTGTTAATTTGGCTCGGCCATGATTCCCAGGATTGTGTGGTAGTCCACCATTTTGTCATGTGATGTGATTATTCTGTATGCTGTAAATTCTAACTTCTATGAAGTTAATGAGTCAGGATTAGAGGCAGTTATGTTAATCAGGCAGGACTCAATCTACAAGATTAGGTTTTATCTTGAGCCAATCTCTATTGAGATATAAAAGAGAAAAAAGTCAGCAGAGAGACAGAGGGACCTCATTGCCATCAAGCGAGAAGAGCTGAGAGCATGCATCCTTTGGACGCAGGGTCCCTGAGCTGAGAAGCTCCTAGACCAGAGAAAGATTGATGACGAGGACTTTCCTCCAGAGCTAACAGAGAGAGAAAGCCTTTCCCTTGAACTGATGCCCTGAATATGGACTTCTAGCTTACTAGACTATGAGAGAATAAGCTTATGTTTGTTAAAGCCATCCGTTTATGGTATTTGTGTTATAGCAGCACTAGATCATTAAGACAATGCTGAACCAGTTTCCTAGAGCTTCCAGACTACGAAAGACTAGGAAGAAAGGCCTAGGGATTTACTTACAAAAATCAGTCTATGAAAACCCTATGGATCTCAATAGTCCAATCCACATGCTATCATGTGGATAGCACAGGACCAGGTAGCATTTCATTCTGTTGTGCATGGAGTCGCCTTGAGTACAGGCTCAACTTCAGTGCAGCCAACAGCTTTAACATTGTGCCCCCATAGTTTTATAACCCTGCTTTTATCACAGCACTCTCTATACTGCACTGTCATTTTATTTGGCTTTCTTCCAGGGGCTGTATCTTACTTATCTTTGTATCGTTGTCATCCTGTGCAACTTTCTTGGCATGTGGTAAAAAACTAAAACCAAACCTGTTGCCGTTGAGTAGATTCCAACTCATAACAACCCTATAGGACAAAGTAGAACTGCCCCATAGGGTTTCCAAGGAGTGGCTGGTGGATTCAAACTGATAATCTTTTGGTTAGCAGCTGAGCTCTTAATCACTACTAGGCTTAGTTTAATGGAAGGACAAGGATCACTGAAAATGTGCACATTCATCATATACAAATTAAATTGTTAATCACTCAAGAAGCATCTAGTGTATTAAGTAAAATAAATACCTATCATTCTGTTAGTATCATTAATTTCATTACAAATGTTATTTTTTCAAAGGTAGGTCAAAAGTAAAGTTCACAACACTTTTCAGGTGATCGCTGGGGTCATAACAATTAATAACATTTGAACATAATTCTGATATTTTATAAAAAACAAATTAAAGCATAGTATCCCAAGACTGGACTGAAGAACTGGGTTAGAAAGAGTTCCCTCTGTACTCACTTCATGTTTCCAAATTATTTTCATGGTGAATTTAGCCAGTTTTCCATGGTTTGCAGAACTACAGGCTGGCTTGAGTTTCCTGCCTCCTTCTTTGGCAAGACTGCACCAACCCTTTTCAAGAGATGTGTTCTTACTTAGAGAGAAAGAAAATATTCAATCTGAGTCGTTTTACATGCACCAAATAAATGCCAAGTACCAAACAAAAGCAGCTCAGCTTTTCAAAGATTGATATCCTAACTATTGCCGCTTGAGTAAGGGCTCTGTCCTTAAAAATGGCCAAGTTAAATAAGGCACAATCAGGGCTAAATTGATTCCCACATCTAGTGTTCATAAATCAGTGCGAAGAAATTCTGAAACAAAAATAAATAAATTGAAAATGTATTATACTGGTTCCTGCCCAACGGATCTGCACGTTTTAGAGGAAAAGTGTGTGGTGTATTGTTGCTGAGTGTCTCTTCTCAGTGTAGGTTGAGTTTTGGTCTGATTGTGGAGGTGGAGCTAGGAAAATTCTGGAATTCCAGAAGACAGCACCCTCAGGAGACCACCTACTCAAAATCCTTTTGTCAAAGTGAGGAGGAGGGAAACAGGCCTCACACAGACAGCTTGAGAGCCATCAGGACATCAGTGGCTTTCAGGGAGGGAAATGCAGGAAATGTACTGTCTCTTCTATCACTAGATGCTCACCTCAGGCACAAAGACACAGAACTGTAAAGAATGAGACATGCATTGCAGGTCGAACAGATTGGTGGAATTTCTGGCCCTAAGTATAGGAAATTCATGACTGCTAAGTTCTGGTAAGTGGGAGGGAGTTTTCTGGCCCAGGGAATTGATTTTTAAGCAACTATGAGTAGTTGGATATAGACAATGGCATCCCTTACCTGAGACCTCTCCAAACAACAGTAGAACCTCCCATTGCACAAGTGCATTGGGCATCATGCAGGCACAGTACCATATCAATAGGGACCCTGAAGCTGTGCAATGCAGAGCACCTGTTCAACAGCCCAGTCTGTATAATAAACCATCCTACTCCCTTGGCTGTGGTTGATTGGATCAGGTATGAATGCTTGACCTTGCTGAGCCAATTATATCAGTCAGATTCTCTTTTTTAGGAACTTAGAATTGGGATTAAAAAAAAAAACAAAAACCTTCCAATTAATCTAGGCTGTTTCTTTATATGAAATAAGGTAAGCTTCAGTCCTCCGGACAGGGTGTGTGTATGTGTTCAGGGGAGTGGTTGAGAAGGTGGGAGGGTTATCTACCTGCAGCTGCATATTCTGTGGAGGGAAAAGAATGAAGCCAACTTTCAGGGAGAAGTAGCAGCAAGAGGTAGAGAAGGCCCTACCTGGGCTCCTGACAACTTTTCTCTTCCTGGCTACAGGTCCCTCCTGAAGTGTGGCTGCATTTTTGTTCTTGGACTCCTTAAGACACCTCTATATTCTTAAAACAAAAAAAGTCCTGACTAGATACTAAATAAAATAGTCATTTACGGTAAAATTGGCCCTTGTTTTGGGGAGAATCTGCTCTCCTTTGATACCAGGCTCAGGTAGAACTATATGTAAACTAAGCAATATGTGTATTTATATATTATCAGATAAGTCTTTTTTTTTATTTTATCGTGGTAAAAATATATATATATAACCAAAAAATAGCCATTTTAACCATTTTTAAGTGTACAATTTAGTGACTTTAATTACTTTCACTGTGTTGTACAACCATCACCCCATTACCTATTTTCAAAAGTTTTTCATCACCCCAAATAGAAGCTCAGTACCCCTTAAAAAATAATTCCCCATTCCTTCCTCCCCCTAGCGCCTGGTAACCACTGGTAAACTTTTGCCTCTGTGCCTTTGCCTATTCTAAATATTTCATATAAGTGAGATCATACAATATTTGTTGTTTTGTGTCTGACTTATTTCACTCACCATAATGTTTTTAAGGCTCATCTATGCCAGAGCATGTATCAGGATTTGATTTCTCTTTATGGATAAATAATATTCCATTTTATGGATGTACCTCATTTTGTTTATCCATTCATCTGTTGATGGACATTGTGTTGTTTCTTTGAATAATTTTTTTTTATTGTACTTTAGATGAAGGTTTACTGAACAAGTTAGCTTATCATTAAACTATTAGTACACATATTATTTTGACACATTGGTTACCAACCCCATGATATGTCAACACTCTCCCCTCTTGACCTTGGGTTCCCCACCACCATCCTTCCCATCCCTTCCTACCCTCTAGTCCTTGCCCCTGGAGGCTTCTCCAGCCTCTGGAAGGCCATTAAGTCTGGGGTTTTTTGTAAGTTAAAATTTTGCTCTACATTTTTCTCCAGCTCTGTCTTCAAATAATCCTTAAGGACCTTTAAGAGCAGCCAGATTAACCCTATAACCAAGCCTAATAGTTAATGTTTCTCCCTACAGTCCAGAAACCAGTTGCCATTGAGTCGGTTTTGACTCACAGCAACCCCATGTGTTTGCGAATAGAACTGAACTCTAGAGAGTTTTCAATGGCTGTAATCTTTCAGGAGTAGATTGCCAGGCCTTCCTTCCAAGGCACTGCTGGGTGGGTTCAAACCACCAACCTTAGTATTAGTAGCTGAGTACTTAATAATTTGCTCTACTATGGTAAGGTTCTTTAAATTCAGCCTGTGTCCTACTTGCTGCAACTTTGACTTCCTTACTGGTTCTCATCTAAGTGGATTTGAAGAGTAAATGACAACCAACCACTCACTGAATAATAACTTTAAGTGCTAGACATAGAAATAGGCAGAAATTTTGAGCTTACTTTGTTCAACCCTCCAATTTGACAAATGAGGAGTCTGAAGACCACAGAGGCTTAAATGATTTGCCCAAGGTCACGTATCTCATTGTGGCAGATCAGGGACTAGAATCCAGATTACAAACCACCATAATGCCAACTTTCATCCAAGAGAAAGGCGAAATGCAAAGCCAGTTGTTTTTCTGGTTGTTAATTTTAACTTCCCAGTTATATGATCTGCATAGTTTCTAGCTTGGGGACACTTTTATGGGTAAAATTTCTTGGCAAAAAATTAAATAGTTTCTCTGTTTAATTACTAACTCAAAAGTATATAGTAAAATAATTAGACTTTTAAGATAATCTTGACAATTTTGTACTTGTCAGAATAATGTCGACAAGATGCAGTCAAATTTCAGAAAAGTATATGTCACATGATGTTAAAATTGTTCTAAACCCAAAAAGAAAGAAGGAAAAAGCATGTATATTTAACTATGTGTTAATAGTGTGCTTGTAAGTCATGGCCAAGTCAATTTTCTGTGAGTTGTGGAGGGAAATGGTCCTTATAATTACCATTTAATATAATGTGAGTTTCAAATACAGTATAGAAACACGTATGTGACACAGTCTAATCATTCTAATTCCAAAACGCTTAACATTGCTTTATTCAAAGAAAATGCCATCACCAACCCTCCCCACTCCCACACATACACACGCAAATGGACCACCTATCCTTCAGGTCTCAACTTGATCATCACCATCTCTGAGGAACCTCCTCAGGACCTTCAAACTTGGATTCAGAGCTCCTCATAGATTCGCCTGTAGTTCCCTGCACTAGCCCTAGCCTTACTGCACACACAAACAGCCACAAAATCTCAGTGAAATACAACAATAAGTATTTATTTCTCACTTGTCCACCTGCATGTTGGCTGGGTGGCTCTTGCACCACCATTCCATTCTGAGGCCCAGGCCCAGGGGCAGTGGCTAACCAGGACATATTTTTCTTATAGTGATACAGAAGCTCAAAGACTCAAGCCCAACACAGCAAGCCAATTTCAAGCCTATGCTTGTGTCCTGTTCACTAAAATCCCATTTGTCGAAGCAAGCCACAGGGCCAAGCCCAGAACCAAGGGCCAGGGGAGTATATATGCATCACTCACCAAGAGGCCAATGCAAAGGGTGGATATATTATATTATACTGCCACTGAAGGACAGTGAAGAGTTGGAACCAATAATTCAATACGCCTCACCTATGAATAGCACCTATCATAAAAAAAAAAAAAATTTTTTTTTTTTTTTAGTGCATTAATATTGTCTGTGTGAAATCTCTCCCTAGACTGTTACCTTCTTAAAAGAAGGGAATATGGTTTCTCATCTTTGTATTTCATCTGGTAATAAATAGGCACTTGATATGTAATAGGACCATTTGAATTAATGAACGAATAAGTGAATGAATGACTGAATGAATGGAGACAGGCAGTACTCTATCAGGGCCTGGACCTTAATAATGCCCCTCCTGTGTATTTGCTGAATGTTCTTACTATGGTCATCAAAATGCAGCAAAATTAGTACAGATGAGACCCAGTTCCTGCTGGGGTGCATCCTAAGTCACGCGACCCACTTTGGCCCAAGACCTTTATTGCCATTGGTTTTTCTTGTTGTTAGGTGCTGTGGGGTTGATTACAACTCATAGCAACTCTGCAACAGAAGGAACACTGCCTGATCCTGCGCCATCCTCACAATCGTTGTTAATGCTTGAGCCCATTGGTACAGCCACTATGTCAATCCATCTTGTTGAGGGTCTTCCTCTTTTTCACTGACCCTCTACTTTACCAAGCATGATGTCCTTCTCCAGAGGCTGGTCCCTTCTGACAACATGGCCAAAGTACATGAGACAAAGTCTCACCATCCTCATTTCTAAGGAATTGCTGTTGGCAGCCTCCTCAAAAGAGTTCTCCTTATGAGTAATCTGGTTGGGTCGTGAGATCCAACAGGACCCTAGGCTCAAGTGGTGAGGATCTAGAACGTATTTTTAAAAAGTATTTCAGAATCCAATCTGATGCTCAGTCATTTGATTTAGAGCAGAGGAAATGGAACACATTTATAAGCAAATTCTTCCCTAATTACTCACACATGTAAATTCACAGACTAAGTTTAGATGTGTAATTGAGCATCTAGTTATTTTTGACACCACACTTAGAGGCCAAATCAGATGCCCAAAGGGGCACACTGTTGGATTATTTCTGTGTATTTGCTTGCTTCCTCAGCTCCAGGCTCTCTACTGAAAGGGATGCGTCACCTCAGAGGTCTCAGAGACCCAGCTGTGAGCCCCAAAATGTGGTTCAAGGGCATGCCAAGTTTAAAAGATACAGCTGATCAGAAATTCTGCTTCTCTGGGTAGAAAAAAGCATGGTGATGATCTTTCTCAGATAATGGGGAGTGAGGGCAATGTAGGCACCATCCTCACAGCTCATATCGAGAAGTGGCGGGTCAGTGGACCCAAGCCAGTGTTGGTTTCCCATATGGAAGTTAGCTTTTATGTACTTTCATGATCCGTATAAAATGCCAGGCAATTCTGTGCCAAATGTCAGGCTCAGATGCCGACTTTACACATGCAAAACAGATGAGTTGTCTGGAAAGTTTGTATTTATTGTTACTTTGTAAACAAATGGCATCCACCTCTCCTACAGGGGCCAACTGTTCAACTTTATTAATGCTTTCCCTAAAAGCACCATTTGTATCCAGAGTCTCTTCACAGAGCTGCCACTTAACAACACTTGTTTTGCAAGCAGGGATTTGTGACTGAGAGTCAATGAAAACCATGGTGATACATGTGCCCATCTGTGGGCATAGTGGCCTGCTTTACCCTGACTTCCTGCATCAAGGTTTCTGAGGAAGACCTCCTTTGACAGTCTGTGACATGCCCTTTTGTGCTTTCTCTCTACTTTACCTCTCCCACTTGTTTCCCTACCTTAAGCCTCCCACAGAGGATCAGTTCATAGCCTGTTCCCTGCTAACTGGGAAAATAAGTCTCTGTTTTTAAAGAATTGTGGAGCACATCATGCATACATATGAGTTACATTTTTAATATCATTCAGTGTCATGGATTGAATTGTGTTCTCCCAAAATATGTGTCAACTTAGCTAGGCCATGATTCCCAGTATTGTATGATTATCCACCACTTTGTCATCTGATGTGATTTTCCTACTTGTAAATCCTATCTTTATGATGTTGATGAGATGGGATCAGCAGTAGTAATGCTGATGAGGTGGGACTCAATCTACAAGACTGGGTTTTGTCTTGAGCCAATCTCTTTTGAGATATAGATGAGAGAAGCCATCAGAGAGGCATGGGACCTCACACCACCAAGAAAGAAGCAACGGGAGCATAGCATGTCCTTTGGACCCAGGTTTCCTGCACAGAGAAGCTCCTCGACCAGGGGAAGATTGATGACACGGACCTTCCTCTGGAGCCACCAGAGAGAGAATGCCTTCCCCTGGAGCTGACACCCTGAATTCAGCCTTCTAGCCTACTAGACTGTGAGTGAATAAACTTCTATTTGCTGAAACCATCCACTTGTGATATTTCTGTTACAACAGCACTAGATAATTAAGTTAACTAGTATATACTGGGTATTGTGCTTACAAACAGGTAGCTTATCCTGAGATGAGCCCTGGTGGTACAGTGGTTCAGACCTTGGCTGCAGTTGAAATCCACAGCCACTCCTTGGAAACCCTACAGGACAGTCAGAATCTACTCGATGGCAATGGGTTTGGTTTTCTGGGTCTGTACTCAGTAAGAACTCTAACAACCCCACAAGATAGACATTATCACCATTTTCAGAGATGAGGTGAAGCAACTCTTCCAAGTCCAAGCCAGTTATCAAGTAAATGGAAGAGCTGGAAATAAAACCTTGGCCTATCTGACTTCAAATCCAGGATCTTATCTAATTCCCATACTGCCTCCTTTACTATCCCTATGGATAGGTAGAGAGGCCTTGTAAGGCCCCAGCCTACTTTCAAATTAAAAGAATATTTGTTAATAGTGTCTTCTTTTAAGATATTCAGTTTCTTCATTGTGAAATATCATTGCCTCTGAAAAAGCAGAATGCTTGATTTGGCTGTGGTACTATTTTCTGAATTTATACCTTTCCCTGCACATCCAAAACTAAGATTGCAGGTCCCTGCTTGCTTCTACTTTTCCTGTAGGTAAAAACAATATGATCAGGTTGAAATCTCACACTCTCTTACCCACTTTATTTTAACAGGCAGAATGTGAGAGCCTGAGATTATAATCTTCATGTGGTATGGCACATAGAGTTCCAAAACTTCAAGTGGTATATTTAAATTAGGCTTTTCTCAATGACTTGAGAATGACACCTCAAGCAGAAAAACATGAGATTCCTGACTTTTCAGAACATACTCTGGTTTCAGACAGGAAGGTTCTGTTCTCATTGTGGCTGACAACCTCTTTCTGTCCATCACGACCCTATGATCTAACATAAGGATTCCTTATACTTCCTGAGGTGATGGACTACCTGTTACCCCTTTCCACAGTGGGTGCTGGACTACCTGTTACCCCTTTCCAAGTGGGTGCTGGACTACCCATTACCCCTTTCCACAGTGAGTAGGAGAAGCTGGCCGCATTCCTCTGATGTGCCAGAAGAATTTCCCAAGGAGGGTGATGGAGACTGCTCTTCCAAAAGCCTCCAGAGCCGTTGGGACTTCACCTACATATTTTATATCTTATGCTGTTAGGTAAAGAGTACATCCTGGAAGTCCACCTCACCAGCCAAAGAGAGCTGAGTGGTGGAGAGCCAAGGGATAATGCCCAATTGCAATGATAAAAAAAAATAATGTTAGTAGCTAATGGAAGTACCCAGAAAGCATGGCAAGGATCATCTTGCTCCCTTTGTTCAGAGGTTTGCTTTCTTTTTGTTTCCAAAGTTCAAAAGTTGAAAATAGGTCTAAGTTTGTGACTGTACTTGGAATCCATGGGGACAGTTCTAGTTCCAAATACCTTTTGAAGTTCTGACATTAACAACTCTTCCCTTGTTGAAGAAAAGTGGCTAAAACACTTTCTGGGTGAGCAGCTGCATGGCTTTAGGGCCATTAGCTTTATCTAATAAACAAGAAGCCTGTACCTCTCCTGCATAAAGGTACAAGCTGCACAAACATGCTACACAGTGCTCTGCAGCTGAATCAAGACAAAGAATTATAGAAGGGACTGTACTCCAAGATGGCCATTTAATCTCATTTACATCGTATCCACCAATTTTGGGGACACATAAAACTTAAAAGCACAGATCATTTATGCTTAAAAGATAAGCTTTAAGTAACAAGAAAAAAGGAAAATGTTTTCTTAAAACCCCAGTAGGAATATAATGGCCAACTTGGTCTGGTGTTTTAAGGATACTTTTTCCTTTATTCTTGTTACGTTAAGCACAAACGTTCTGTGCTTCTAAATTTTATATGTCCAGAAAATTGTCGGATACAGTGTAAATGAGATTAGCTCGAGGTCCTCCATGACAGTGAAATCAGGATGACACTTCTATTGCCACTGTTTGGACTCAAAATACATGACACTCCTTGATCTTTTGGTTCCCTCCACTTTGTGCTTCCATAAAACTTGTTCACTCTGGGACACTGTTCACTTCTCATCAACAGCATTTCCATCACAGTATGACAGAGTGAGAAAAGGAGCTGCTCAGGCTTGCCTTTCCCTCTACCCTTCATGGAAATTTCTGTTGGCTCCAGGGTGATGGTGATGAATGTATCTCCAGAGACTTCAAAGAAAGAACTGGTCTGACTGTCATCACACTTATTTCCTGATCATGTGCCTTTTTAATTAATTTCTACCTTTTCCAGGAATATGCGTGAGAGAAAGGGTGTTAGAAAGAAAAAAAGCCTTTTGTGGAGTGTTATTTCTCATTTATTTTCATCCTGAAAAATAAAACCCTGCACATCCTTAAAGGCCCAATTCCAACTGCTACCTCTGTCTTGAAGTCCTCTAGTGAAAGATGTACAATTCCTTTACAATAAAGACTAGTAAACACTGCTGTGATAAATTAAAGAAGACCAAACGAGATGGAGAGGTATACTTTGTCTATGAGCTGGAAGACTTGATACTGTTAAGGCATCCCTTCTTGTCAAATTTATTTATGGATGCAATACAATCCTCATCAAAATTTCAGCAGGCTTTTTTTTTAGATAAATTGGTAGGCTAAGTGTAAAAGTGATATGAATATGCCAAAACAATCTTGAAAAAGAATAAAGTTGGAAGACTAACAATACCTGGTTTCAAAACTTAATATAATGCTACAGTAATCAAGATACTATACTATTGATGTGAAGATAGGCAAATATATCAGTAAAATAAAATACGCAAATAGACCCAACCATATAAAAAAAAAAAATTTTTTTTTTTTTTTTATATACGGTCAACTTACTTTTGACAAAAAATGACGAGGTGCTTCATTGATGAAAGGAAGACATTTTAACAAAAGGTGTTGGATTAATGAGATAGCCATATGAAAAACAAAAATAAACTTGGCTCATCTCACCTCATACAACAAAACTAAAACAATAAAGTGCCTTGTAGAAAATGTAAAATAATATTTTTGCAACCTTGTGATAGTCAAGGATTTCTTGAACAGGACACAAAAAATACAATTAAAAATGATAATTGGATTTCATCAAAATATAAAAAGAAAATGAATAGGCCAGCCAGTACATGTATCTGACAAAAGACTTGTATCCAGTATATATAAATAACTCCACATTAATAATAACAAGATTAATAATCCAATTTTTTTAAATGGGCAAAAGATTCGAGAAGCCACTTAAAAAATAAGATATAAATATAGCCAATAAATATATGAAAAGGTTTTCAACATCATTAATCATACAAGTATGCAAATTAAAACTACAATGAGATATCATTTTATACCCATTAGAATGGCTAAAATAAAAAAGTATGACAACACCAAAAGTTAACAAGTGACTTACGGTTTCCATTATGGCATGTCAGGAGCTTGGAAGTCATCATTCCCTTCCTCAAAACGAGAAAAAAGCTGAAAATCAACAAGTCTTTTTAGATCCGTTGGAGAATTGAGCTTGCAGAACGGACTGCTGCCCCAAAAACTAAAAACACAAACAGGCTTTTGATACTGAGAACCACCACTTACAAGGAGCAGGGATTATCACTGCTGCCTCTGCTTCTAGCACAAGACCCAGAGTCAGATAGGAATACTGAGTTTGAAGTAGATTGAGAGATTAAAAACTCCTGGAGGCCCAGCCTTGGGTGGCGGGTGGAGGGGAGTGGGCATCCTCACACTTTCATGAGTTTCACCTCCAGGAGCCCCACCGGGTTTTCGCTGTGAAGCTCAGAGAAAAATTCCCTCACGTTCCCAGCAAAGCAAAGGGAAAAATAACAATTTTTAAAATAATGCTCTGTTCTCCTCGACGATGGCCTGCCCTAAAAAGAAATGGCTTTACCACAGCCTAGACAACATGGGTTTTATTAGCGTCTAACCAACTTGGAGGAGGGAAAATCCAGCTCCATTCCCATCCAGCCTTCCGCATGGGGAAGGAGAAACACCAAACTCCAGTCCCCTTTTAGACCTTCTAGCTTTGGATGTGGCGGAAAGGAAATACCCAACTCCAGGCCCCCTAGCCTAGGTATTTACTCAAGTGAGATGAAAACTTAAGTCGACATAAAAATTTGTATAATAATGTTGATAGCAGCTTTTTTCATCCACAAATTGGAAGCAACTAAGGTTTCTTTCAATAGGTGAATGAATAAACAAACTGTGGTACATCCATACAATGGAGTATTATTCAGCAATAAAAAGAAACGAGCTATTGAGCTATCAAGCTACTGCAAATTACATAAAGACATGGAGAAACTAAGTGCATGCTGCTAAGTGAAAGGAGCCTGTCTGAAAAAACTACATACTGTATGATGCCAACTATATGATGTTCTGGAAAAGGCAAAACTGTACAGACTGAGAAGACCAGTGTTTGCCAGAGGAGGGAGGAGGGATGAGTAAGTGGAGCACAGGGCATTTTTAGGGCGGTGAAAACATTCTGAATAACACTGTAATGGTGGGCACATGACATTAAGCATTTGTTAAAACCCACAGGACTATACAACACAAAGAGTGAACCCTAAGGTAAATTATGGAATCTAGTTGATAATACCAAAAAAATTCCAAACCCACTTTGACCCTATAGGGTAGAGTAGAACTGCCCCATAGGGTTTCCAAGGCTGTAAATCTTTACGGGAACAGACTGTCACATTTTTCTCCTGCAGAGGAGCTGGTAGTTTTGAACCACCAACTTTTTGCTTGGCAGCCAAGTGCTTTAACCACTGTGCCACCAAGGCTCACTTTAGTTAGTAAAAACCTATCAATATTGCTTCATCAATTGTCACGAATGTACCACAGGAATGCAAGATATTAGTAGGAGAAACGATGGGCAGGGCAAGGGGGTAAATACGAACTCGGCACTTTCATCACGGTTTTTCTGTAAACCTAAAACTGCTCTAAAAAAAAAAATAGTCTATTAAAAAAAATTGCATGACTGTGTTAAGGCTGGAACTCTCAAACTTTGCTAGTGAGAATGGAGACTGTTACAATCACTTTGGAGAACAGCTTGCCAGTTTCTTATAAAATTAACTTCTACATCTGTCCTGCGAGAAGCTTTATTCATAAAAGCCCCAAACTGGAAACAGCCCAGGTGTTCATCAATAGGGAAATGGATAAATGTATTGTGGTATATTTATAAATTGGAATACTAATCAGAAATAAAAGCACAAAGATGCATTAACATGGATTAATCTTAAAATATTATGCTAAGTGAAAGAACCTGGACAAAAAAACTATGTACTGTGAGACTGCATTTATATGAAACCCCAAAGCAGGCAAAAGTAATCTATAGTCAAAAAAATATACAAATAGAGGTGGAGCCAAGACGGCAGAATAGACAGATGCTTCTGGTGAGCTCTCTTTACAACAAAGACCCGAAAAAACAAGTGAAAGGAGTATATTTGTGACAAGCTGGTAGCCCTGAGCATCAAAGGCAAGCTTAGACAACGAACCAAGGGGCAGGGGGGAGAAGAGGCCGTTCAGAAGTGGAGAGGAGTAACTGGGCCTGAATCATGGAGAACCCTCAAGCACCATTCCCGGAGTGACGGTGGCGGTGGGCTGGTACTAGCATTCGGCCGCAACTTCCTCAGGGAGAAGCAGCCAGCCACAGAGCCCACTCACACCTCTGGAACCTGAGGAGAATGGTGCTCTCAGCAAAAGCTAAGTACTTGCGTGTATTTTACCGCATCTCCCCCCCACCCCCAAGCCGGCTTCAGCGGCTGAATCCCTGGGCCTGAGACAGACCCTAGAGAGCACCTAGAGCCATCCTCCCGGCCTTGGGGAAGGAAAAAATTTGCAACTGGAGGGAAAAGATAATCTGCTAGCTCCATTAACCTGGGGAGCTCAGGACAGAAGCGGCTCCTGTCTAGGCATGAACCGTCCGTGGACCTTGAGCACCTTTCCCTTCTGCATGGACCTGTGTGGGCCTATTTCGGGAGAATAGGCCCTTGTTGGCAGACTCCAACCATTTCAGCTGTGCGGTGGAGAGGTGGGTTTTTGACGTTTGACATTGCTTTGCCTATTAAACAAGGTCCTCACCTACCTACATCAGGGACCTAAGGACTGGTAGCTCCACTCAGGTCACCCAGCCACCTGCGACATGGGTCCAAAGAAAACTGGTACCTCTCAGTCCTTACAACCAAAAACTTTGGGTACCCATCGTCCCTCAGCAGAACCCACCCACCAGTACGCTTTAGGGAACAGAGACACATTTCCCTCAGAGACACTTGGGGGTCAGTTCTCAGTCCCCTGCCTTGTTCAGAGCATGACTCCCTGCTGCAATCAGGTACCGGTATACATGCCAATCACCCATGCCCCTCTAAGACTGTAGGACAGAGTCTGTACCACGCACTTGATGATCAGCTACCTGGAAACCTGAGCTGAATTCATACAAGAAAACTGAATGGACTTCTAGACTGATATACCTGATAACAGCTCTAGCCAGATGGGGACAGGACACCAGAGCTCCAAAGGTGAAAATAAGCTAGCTCACTCAAGCAACCCATAGGGGTATACCAAAGCAAAACAAAGCAAGCAGCTACGACACAGTAAGCAAGCATAAATTAAATACAATAACTTATAGATGGCTCAGAGACAACAGTCAATATCAACTCACATAAAGAAACAGACCATGATCACCTATACAGGCTCTCAAAACAAAGAATCCAGTTATCTTCTAGATGAGAGTGCATTCCTGGAATTACCAGATGCAGAATACAAAAGTTTAATATACAGAACCCTTCAAGACATCAGGAAGGAAATGAGTCAATATTCAGAACAAGCCAAGGAACACACAGATAAAGCAACTGAAGAAATTAGAAAGATTATTCAGGAACATAATGAAAAGTTTAATAAGCTGGAAAAACCCATAGAGAGACAGCAATCAGAAATTCAGAAGATTAACAATAAAATTACAGAATTAGACAAATCAATAGAAAGTCAGAGGAGCAGAATTGAGCAAGTAGAAGATAGAATTTCTGAACTCGAAGATAAATCACTTGGCACTAATATATTTGAAGAAAAATCAGATAAAGGAATTTTAAAAACTGAAAAAACCTTAAGAATCATGTGGGACTCTATCAAGAGAAATAACCTACAAGCGATTGGAGTACCAGAACAGGGAGGAATAACAGAAAATACAGAGAAAATTCTTGAAGATTTGTTGGCAGAAAACTTCCCTGATATTGTGAAAGACGAGAAGATATCTATCCAAGTTGCTCATCGAACGCCACATAAGGTAGATCTTAAAAGAAAGTCACCAAGACATTAAAAAAAAAAAAAAAAAATTATAATCAAACTTGCCAAAACCAAAGATAGAGAATTATAAGAGCTGTGAGGGTTAAACAAAAAGTTACCTACAAAGGAGAGCCAATAAGAATAAGCTCGGACTACATAGCAGAAACCATGCAGCCAAGAAGGCAAAGGGATGACATATTTAAAAAATTGAAGGAAAAAAATGACCTGCCAAGAATCGTATATCCACCAAAACTTTCTCTTAAATATGAAGGTGAGATTAAGACATTTCCAGATAAACACAAGATTAGGGAATTTGTAAAAAAACAAACCAAAACTACAAGAAATACTAAAGGGAGTTCTTTGGTTAGAAAATCAATAGTATCAGGTATCAAGCCAAGACTAGAACACTGAGCAGAGCAACCAGAAGTCAACCCAGACAGGGAAATCCAAAAAAAAAAAAAGAAAGATTATATATTAAAAAAAGCCCAAAACAGGGTAACAGCGATGTTATTATATAAAAGAAGACAACATTAAAATAATAAAGAGGGACTAAGAAATGTAATCCTACACCTTCCATATGGAGAGGAAGATACGGTGATACAAAGAAATAAAAGTTAGTTTTATATTTAGAAAAATAGGGGTAAATAATGAGGTAACCACAAAGGAGACAAACTATCCTACTCATCAAAATAAAATACAAGGGAAAAATACAGACTCAGCAGAAACAAAATCAACAACAACAAATATGACAAAAGGACAATATATAAACAAAATCTACTCAGCACATAAAATTAAACAGGAAAAAGAAACTGTCAACAACACACAAAAAAAGACATCAAAATGATAGCACTAAATTCATACCTATCCATAATTACCCTGAATGTAAATGGACTAAACGCACCAATAAAGAGACAGAGAGTGGCAGAATGGATTAAAAAACAAGATCCGTCTGTATGATGCCTACAAGAGACACACCTTAGACTTAGAGACACAAACAAACTAAAACTCAAAGGATGAAAAAAATATATCAAGCAAACAACAAACAAAAAAGAGCAGGAGTGGCAATATTAATTTCTGGCAAAACAGACTTTAAAGTTAAATCCATCAGAAAGGATAAGGAAGGACACTATATAATGATTAAAGGGACAATACACCAAGAAGATATAACCATATTAAATATTTATGCACCCAATGACAGGGCTGCAAGATACATAAAACAAACTCTATCAGCATTGAAAAGTGAGATAGACAGCTCCAAAATAATAGTAGGAGACTTCAACACACCACTTTCGGTGAAGGACAGGACATCCAGAAAGAAGCTCAATAAAGACACAGAAGATCTAAATGCCACAACCAACTTGACCTCGTAGACATATACAGAACCCTCTGCCCAACAGCAACCAAGTATACTTTCTTTTCTAGTGCATATGGAACATTCTCTAGAATAGACCACATATTAGGTCATAAAGCAAGCCTTAGCAGAACTGAAAACACTGAAATATTACAAACCATCTTCTCTGACCATAAGGCCATAAAAGTGGAAATCAATAACAGGAACAGCAGGGAAAAGAACTCAAACACTTGGAAACTGAACAATACCCTGCTCAAAAAAGACTGGATTATAGAAAAACATTAAGGATGGAATAAAGAAATTCATAGGATCCAATGAGAATGAAAATACTTCCTATGAGAACCTTTGGGACACAGCAAAAGCGGTGTTCAGAGGCCAATTTATATCAATAAATACACACATCCAGAAAAAGAAAGGGCCCAAATCAAAGAACTATCCCTACAACTTGAACAAATAGAAAGAGAGCAACAAAAGAAACCCACAGGCACCAGAAGAAAACAAATAATAAAAATCAGAGATGAACTAAATGAAATAGAAAACAGAAAAACAATTGAAAGAATTAACAAGCCCACAAGCTGGCTTTTTGAAAAAAAATCAGCAAAAGTGATAAACCACCGGCTAAAATGACAAAAGAAAAACAGGGGAGGAAGCAAATAACCAGAATAAAAAATGAGATGGGTGATATTACAACCGACCCAACTGAAACTAAAAGCATCAGATTACTATGAAAAACTGTACTCAAACAAGTTTGAAAACCTAGAAGAAATGGATGAATTCCTAGAAATACACTACCTACCTAAACTAACACAAACAGAGGTAGAAAAACTAAATAGACCCATAACAAAAGAAGAGATTGAAAAGGTAATCAAAGAACTCCCAACAAAAAAAAAGCCCTGGTCTGGACAGCTTCACTGCAGAGTTCTACCAAACTTAAAGAGAAGAGTTAACACCACTACTACCAAAGGTATTTCAGAGCATAGAAAAGGACGGAATACTATGAAACTCATTCTATCAAGGCACCGTATCCCTGATACCAAAACCAGACAAAGACACCACAAGAAAAGAAAATTATAGACCTATATCCCTCATGAATGTAGATGCAAAAATCCTCAACAAAATTCTACCCAATAGAATTCAACAACATACCAAAAAAATAACTCGCCATGACCAAGTGGGATTCATACCAGGTATGCAGGGATGGTTCAACATTAGAAAAACAATTAAAGTAATCCACCACATAAATAAAACAAAAGACAATAATCATACAATTTTATCAGTGAAGCAGAAAAGGCATTTGACAAAGTTCAACACTCATTTATGATAAAAACTCTCAGCAAAATAGAAATAGAAGGAAAATTCCTCAACATAATAAAGGGCATTTATACAAAGCCAACAGCCAACATCACCCTAAATGGAGAGAGCCTGAAAGCATTCCCACTGAGATCAGGAACCAGACAGGGATGCCCTTTATCACCACTCTTATTCAACATTGTGCTGGAAGTCCTAGCAAGAGCCATTAGGCTACATAAAGAAATAAAGGGCATCCAGATTGGCAAGGAAGAAGTCAAAGTATCTCTATTTACAGATGACATGATCTTATACACAGAAAACCCTAAGGAATCCTCAAGAAAACTACTGAAACTAATTGAAGAGTTCAGCAGAGCATGGGGATACAAGATAAACACACAAAAATCAGTTGGATTCCTCTACACCAACAAAAAGGACATCGAAGAGGAAATCACCAAATCAATGCCATTTACAGTAGCCCCCAAGAAGATAAAATACTTAGGAATAAATCTTACCAGAGATGTAAAAGACTTGTACAGAGAAAACTACAGTACACTTCTGCAAGAAACCAAAAGAGACTTACATAAGTGGACGAACATACCTTACTCGTGGATAGGAAGACTTAACATCGTGAAAATGTCTATTCTACCAAAAGCAATCTATACATTTAATGCAATGCCGATCCAAATCCCAAAGATATTCTTTAATGAGATGGAGAAACAAATCACCAACTTCATATGGAAGGGAAAGAGGCCCCGGATAAATAAGGCATTACTTAAAAAGAAGAACAAAGTGGGAGGCCTTACTTTACCCGATTTTAGAACCTATTATACAGCCACAGTAGTCTAAACAGCCTGGTACTGGTACAACAACAGACACATGGACCAATGGAACAGAATTGAGAATCCAGGCATAAATCCATCCACATATGAGCAGTTGATATTTGGCAAAGGCCCCAAAACAGTTAAATGGGGAAAAGACAGTCTTTTTAACAAATGGTGCTGGCATAACTGGATATCCATCTGCAAAAAAATGAAACAAGACCATACCTCACTCCATGCACAAAAACTAACTCAAAATGGATCAAAGACCTAAATAACAAACCTAAAACGATAAAGATCATGGAAGAAAAAATAGGGATAACGTTAGGAGCCCTAATAAATGGCATAAACAGTATAGAAAACACTATAAAGAATGTAGAAGAAAAACTAGATAACTGGGCGCCCCTAAAAATCAAGCACCTATGCTCATCCAAAGGCTTCACCAAAAGAGTAAAAAGACTACCTACAGGCTGGGAAAAAGTTTTTAGCTGTGACATTTCTGATCAGTGCCTGATCTCTAAAATCTACATAATACTGCAAAAAACTCAACTGCAAAAAGACAAATAACCCAATTAAAAAATGGGCCAAAGATATGAATAGACACTTCACTAAAGAAGACATTCAGGTAGCTAACAGATATATGAGGAAATGTTTGTGATCATTAATCATTACAGAAATGAAAATCAAAACTACAATGAGATTTCATCTCACTCCAACAAGGCTGGCATTAATCCAAAAAACACAAAGTAATAAATGTTGGAGAGGCTGTGGAGAGATTGGAACACTTCTACACTGCTGGTGGGAATGTCAAATGGTACAACCACTTTGGAAATCGATTTGGCGCTTCCTTAAAAAGCTAGAAATAGAACTACTGTATGATCCAGCAATCCCACTCCTTGGAATATATCCTAGAGAAATAAGAGCCTTTACACGAACAGATATATGCACACCCATGTTCATAGCAGCACTGTTTACAATAGCAAAAAGATTGAAGCAACCAAGGTGCCCATCCACGGATGAATAAATAAATTATGGTATATTCACACAATGGAATACTACACATCGATAAAGAACAGTGATGAATCTGTGAAACATTTCATAACATTCAGGAAACTGGAAGGCATTATGCTGAGTGAAATTAGTTGCAAAAGGACATATATTGTATTAGACCACTATTATAAGAACTTGAGAAATAGTTTAAACTGAGAAGAAAACATTCTTTTGTGGTTACTAGAAGGGGGAGGGAGAAAGGAGGAAAAGGGGCATTCACTAATTAGGTAGTAGATAAGAACTACTTTAGGTGAAGGGAAAGACAGCACACAATACAGGGGAGATCAGCACAATTGGACTAAACCAAAAGCAAAGAAGTTTCCTGAATAAACTGAATGCTTCGAAGGCCAGTGTAGCAGGGGCAGGGGTCTGGGGACCATGGTTTCAGGGGACATCAAAGTCAACTGGCATAATAAAATCTATTAAGAAAACATTCTGCATTCCACTTTGAAGAGTGGCATCTGGGGTCTTAAACGCTAGCAAGCAGCCATCTAAGATGCATCAATTGGTCTCAACCCACCTGGATCAAAGGAGAATGAAGAACACCAAGGACACAAGGTGATTATGAGCCCAAGAGACAGAAAGGGCCACATGAACCAGAGACTACATCGTCCTGAGACCAGAAGAACTACATGGTGCTCGGCTACAACCAATGACTGCCCTAACAGGGAACACAACAGAGAACGCCTGAGAGAGCAGGAGAGCAGTGGGATGCAGACCCCAAATTCTCATAAGACCAGACTTAATGGTCTGAATGAGACTAGAAGGACCCTGGTGGTCATGGACCTCAGGCCTTCTGTTGGCCCAGGACAGGAACCATTCCCAAAGCCAACTCTTCAGACATGGATTAGACTGGACAATGGGTTGGAGAGAGCTGCTGGTGAGGAGTGAGCTTCTTGGATGAGGAGGACACTTGATACTATGTTGGCATCTCCTGCCTGGAGGGTAGATGAGAGGGTGGGGGGGGGGGTTAGAAGCTGATGAAATGGACATGAAAAGAAAGAGTGGAGGGAGAGAGTGGGCTGTCTCATAAGGGGGAGAGTAGTTGGGAGTGTGTAGCAAGGTGTATATGGGTTTTTGTGAGAGAGACTGACTTGATTTGTAAACTTGCACTTAAAGCACAATTATAAAAAAAATATGGATAGTGATTGCCTCTTGTGTGGTGTATTCAGTTGTCATGATATATTTAGTCGTTAAAAAAAACCATTGAACTGAACACTTAAACTTTTAGGTGGACGTATATAAATTACACCTCAATTTAAAAATAGCAGTTGGTGGGTAGCAACTACATAAATAACTACACAGTGCTTTAACCACTCATCAAAAAAATAAATAAAAAGGCTCTGGATAAGTAAAGCACTATAGAAGAAGAACATAAAAGTAGGAGGACTCCCACTCCTGACCTCAGAACCTACTATACAGCTACAGGAGTCAAAACAGCCTGGTACTGATACAACAACAGATACATTGACCAATGGAAGAGAATAGAGAACCCACAGGTAAATCCATCTACTTATGGTCACCTGATCTTCAACAAAGGCCCAAAGTCCATCAAATGAGGAAAAGACAGTCTTTTTAACAAATGGTGCTGGCAAAACTGGATGTCCCTCAGCAAAAAAATGAAATAGGACCCGCACCTCACACCATATACAAAAACTAATTCAAAATGGATCAAAGATCTAAATATAAAGTCAAAAACTACAAAGTTCACAGAAGAAAAGATAGGATCAATGCTAGAGGCCTTAATACATGGCATTAACAAGATAGAAACTACAACCAACAACACACAAGCTCCAGAATATAAGCTAGATAACTGGAATCTTCTAAAAGTTAAACACTTATGCTCATCAACAAACTTCACCAAAAGAGTAAAAAGAGAACCTATAGACTGGGAAAAATTTTTTGGCTTTTACAAATCTAGCAAAGGTCTAATCTCTAAAATCTACAGGAAGAATCCAATACCTCTACAACAAAAAAACAATCCCATTAAAAAATGGGCAAAGAAAATGAATAGACCTCTCACCAAAGAAGACATTCAAGAGCGAACAGACACATGAGGAAATGCTCTCCATCACTAGTTATTAGAGAAATGCAAATGAAAACCACAATGAGATACCATCTCGCCCCTGCTTTACTGGCACAAATCAAAAACACAGAAAATAACAAACGTCAGAGAGGCTGCGGGGAGACTGGAACTCTTATGTACTGTCTGTGGAAATGCAAAATGGTACAACCACTTTGGAAAACGATATAGTGCTTTCTTAGAAAGCTAGAAATAGAAATACCATATGATCCAGCAATCCCATTCCTAGGAATATATCCTAGAGAAATAAGAGCCATCACACGAATAGACATGCACACCCATGTTGCAGCACTGTTCACAATAGCAAAAAAGTTGGAAGCAACCTAGATGCCCACCAACAGATGAATGGATAATCAAACCACGGTACATAAGCACAATGGAGTACTATACAACAATAAAGAACAATGATGAATCTGCAAAGCATCTCACAACATGGATGAATCTAGAGGGCATTATGCTGAGTGAAATAACTCAATCACAAGAGGACAAATATTGTATGAGACCACTACTATAAAAAATCATGAAAAGGGTTTATACACAAAAAGAAACAATCTTTGATGGTTATGAGGGTGGGGAGGGATGGGAATGGAAAAACACTAAATAGACAATAGATAAGTGGTAACTTTCAAAGGGTAAGACAGTATACCACACTGGGCAAGCCAGAACAACTTGTCCAAGGCAAGGTCGTGGAGGCTCCATAGACACATCCAAATGCCCTGAGGGAACCAATTACTGGGCTGAGGGCTGTGCAGACCATGGTCTCAGGGAACATCTAGCTCAAATGGTATAACATTTTATAAAGAGAATGTTCTACATTCTGCTTTGGTAAGTAGTGTCTGGGGTCTTAAAAGCCTGTGAGCAGCCATCTAAGATACTCCACTGGTCTCACCCCTTCAGAAGCAAGGGAGAATGAAGAGAACTAAAAACCAAAGGACTATTGGACCGCAACTACCACAGCCTCCACCAGACTGAGCCCAGCACAACTAGATGGTGCCCAGCTACCATCACTGACTGCTATGACAGGGATCACAGTAGAGGATCCTGGACAGGGCTGAAGAAAAATGTAGAACAAAATTCTAACTCACAAAAAAAGACCAGATTTACTGGCCTGACAAAGGCTGGAGAAATCCTGAGAGTATGACCCTTGGACACCCTTTTAGCTCAGTAATGAAGTCACTCCTGATGTTCACCCTTCAGCCAAAGACTGGACATGCCCATAAAACAAAATAACACTAAAGGGTCACACCAGCCCAGGGGCAAGGACTAGAAGGCAGGAGGGACAGGAGAGCTGGTAATAGGGAACCCAAGGTCGAGAACGGAGAGTGTTGACATGTCAGGGAGTTGTTAACCAATGTCATAAAACAGTATGTGTACTAACTGTTTAATGAGAAGTGGATTTTCCTGTAAACTTTTGTCTAAGTTCAATAAAAAAACTTTAAAAAAATTTTAAAAATACAATAAAAAATTTTATCAATAGCCCAATTACGTGTCAAACAATGGTAATCTCTGGGAATATCAAGATCTGTAACACATGGTTCCAACACCAAAGAAAGTATGGAGTTTGAGGAAATGAAATAATTCCAAAATGTTGAAATAAGTGCTTTAGTACAAGTATAGACTAGAGCTGCGCATGGAGGAGTGAGAAAGCTATTGCTGAATAGGATATTCGCCTGGCCTCTTCTCTGACCACCGTGGCTAAATCATTGCTTGGGGAGAGGGTGGGGTGCCGCTTTTTATTTTTTGCTTTGGGGACTTGGGGTGGCATTTTTAGCAAGTGTGCTGTTGTCAGGTGTCATCTAGTCAGTTCTGACTCATAGCAACCCTATGTATCAACAGAACAAAACACTGCCTGGTCCTGTGCCATCCTCACAATTATTGCTATGTTTTTACCCTGTTGTTGCAGCCATTGTGTCAATCCATCTTGTTGAGGGTCCCTCTACTTTACCAAGTGAGATGTCCTTCTCCACGGACTGGTCCCTCCTGAAGACATGTCCAAAGTATATGAGACAAAGTCTCACCATCCTTGCTTCCAAGACAGACTTGTTCATTCTTCTGGAACCCACAGTATATTCAATGTTCTTCACCAACACCACGATTCAAATGCAAGTGTAAGAACTCTAAATAACAGTTCCCCAAAATTCTAGGACAAAGTCTTTTTTACAGTGGGAGGTTGAAGAGACTTTTTCAACTCAAGGATAAACAGAAAAAGCTAGGCATTTACTGGGTGATAACTTTAGAAGGAGGCAGGTCCCTCAAGCCAGTGTTTCTCTGCCACGCTGCAGAGGAGGCCACAAAACACCCCAGAGGATGCGGCTTTCTGGCCACACCCCTTGGGTCATGGCAAACCTGCCAAAGAATGTAGGGCCCCAACAAAGAATGTTCTGAAAGCCATTTAAGAGACTTCCAGGAAAACCACAGCTGGCAATCCAGCACTTGCGATGCGTGTGGGCAGGTTCCTGTTTCTCCCTGTCTTCATTCCTAAAGTCCCCTGAGCTCCCACCAAATCCCAGGTCTGCTCAGCAGGAGGTGCATGGCAAATGCAGTTTGTGTGCTGTTGATATAGAGGACACAGCACCTCCCTGGGAGTCTCCGAGGACACCCATGGGGAGCCTTCCTCTGAGAGCTTTTGGGATCTCCCTTACAAGGTTTCAGCTCCTATGGGATTGTGATAATGAATCCCAACAGGTAGACAACCCAGAGAGTGGAAGTGGTGGAGGAAGCCCCAAAAGGCCCTTTTCAACCATAATTGTATTAACTTCTTATTGTTGCTATAACAAATTATCATGAATTTAGCAGCTTAAAACAACACAAATTTATTATCTTACAGTTCTGGGTCAGAAGTCTAAAATGGGCCCACAAGGCTTCGTTTTTCTTGGAAGCTTGAGAGGAGAATCCGCTTCCTTGCCCTTTCAAGCTCCAGAGTCTGCCTACATCTTCTGGCTCATGGTCCCCTCCCTCCATCTCCAAAGCCACTAGCGTAGCAATCTGCTTCCATGAAGATTATAGCCAAGAAAACTCTATGGGTTAGTTCTAGTCTGTAACACACGTGGTCTCCATGGGTCTGGGGCTGGCTTGACCGCAGCTTACAACAAGGTGGCTATATAGGGAGATAATTTTATACAAATATAGGTTTATACATTTAGATTGACAGATGATTTTATATTGTGTATGCATATATATATATATATATTTTTTTTCTCCTCACCTTGTTGTTGTTGGCTGTGGTCGAGCCAGCCCCTGACCCATGGAGACCATGTGTGTTACAGAGTAGAACTGCCCCATAGGGTTTTCTTGGCTATAATCTTCATGGAAGCAGATTGCTATGCCTTTCTTCCGCATAGCCACTGGGTGGGTTCAAACCACCAACATTTAGGTTAGAAGCCGATCACAAACTGCTTGCACCAGCCACACTCCTCCCTCACATAGTCCTACAAAGTAATTTCATCATACAAATAAGAAAATTGATATCTAGGGAATTAAAAACAAAAAACGACGACAACAAAAAACTTGCCCATACTGGCACTCAGAACAGGTCTGGATGGCTCGAAAGCCAATGTTCTTCTTCTTTCCATTGCCTCCTATTTCTGTTTCATGTCTCCGTGAGAAATCTCGACTATGAATCCGTATGTGTAATGACATCACTCTAATTTTTTTTTTCTCCATGTTAGGACTAGCCAGACCTGGGGCTGGATAGACTAAGAATGGGTAATTCCCAGAAGCACCCATAATTACCCATTTACCCCCAATAAACAAAGACTGTTTACTGCTTATCCAGAGTGTCTTGTTAATTTTCTTACTTTATCTTCCTCTGTGTTATTTTTCCTCTTCATTCTCCAGCCTCAATAGAGGAGTACAAGTCTGGCAGAACCTTTCACCAACCTAAAATCTTTCCTTCATTTTTGAGATCCACTTCTTCAAATAACCCATCACAAATTATTCAGGCCTCCCAGAAAGGCGACTCTAGAAATAAACTCTAGAAACAAACGTGGGAACCGAAAAGTATAAATGTATCAAACCATGGTTAAAAAAATAAAGTAGAATAATTAAATAAAACAGAAATCAGTATTCCATGAAACAAAAGTGAATGAAGATTTGGATTAATATCATCTGGGTGTATGGCGACGAGAAATTTGGCAGTGATTATGGGTGATGGTTGCACAACATGATTGATGTGGTTGATGTCACTGAATTGTACACCTGAAAAATGTTGAATTGGCATCTGTTATGTCGTATATATTTTTACAACACTAAAATAATTGCTTGCACAGCATCCATGCTTGGTAGTATTCAGTGGGGCTTATTTTTAAATATTTTAATGTGTGTATTTGGTAAAGTAGAGGGTCAGAGAAAAAGGAAGACCCTCAGTGAGATGGATTGACACAGTGGCTGCAACAATGGGCTCAAACACAGCAAGATTGTGAAGATGACACAGGACCAGGCAGTGTTTTGTTCTGTTGTGCATGGGGTCGCTATGAATTGAAACCAACTCAGTGACCCCAACAACAACAACAAACATGTGGATTAAATCAAAATCATTCACTTTTTAAAAGAAAAAAAAAAGCTTTTTCAGAGACAATCCTTAAATAGCAATAGCTGATCTGTGTTTGTATATGTTCATCTCTATTATAGATAATATTGCCCTTTTAAGCCTTTTGTGAGAACTGGAATCAGATATGTTCCTAATTTTTATATGTTTCTGTTGCTGCCAAATCATATGCTTGGTGAATTCTGGCTCCTACTGCATAGATATTTCCTTAGTACTGCCTCCTCAACAAATGGTTCGATAGTATTTATTAGTAGGTATAAACCCAAAAACCCGCTTCTATCGAGTCCATTCCGACTCATAGCAATCCTGCAGGACAGAGTAGAAATGCCCTATAGGGTTTCCAAGGCTGTAAATCCTTACAGAAGCAAGCTGCCACATCTTTCTCCCATGGAGTGGCTGGTGGGTTCCAACTGCCAACCTTTCAGTCAGTAGCTGAGCGCTTTAACCACTGTACCACCAGGGCTTCTTGATAGGTATGACCATACTAATATTTGGATCATACATAAATGATTTCAAATGAAATTAGAAAAACTTAGGACAGGGGGCAGGAATGTAGTGACCCAAGTTTTTTATTTTAAAACTGAGAACCATATCCTGGACCATGGTAGTACCCCAAAGTAATGGCCCCCTGGCCTCTCCAGAACCTTCATTTATTCCAACTTCCAACGCAAGAATATAATGTTGCAGGACCACCCTAGGTTCATTTCAAAAGAAGAAAACGTCCCAGTTGTACTATGAACAATCATAATTGAGTAAGAGGTTCTTCAAAATTTTCTCTTATATGCTTGAAATAATTATCAGAGGATAAGGTGATAAACGGACATCTGTGAAGATTTTAAAGTTGATGTCTGGGTAGTTTCAAGATGGCCAGAGGCTGTTAATCCTGACAATTTTCCAGATCTATTTTTCCTTGGATCTTTTGAAACTAGTCTTCCTGCATTCACGTTCATACCCCCACAACTTGTTTGCTACACTGCAGGCAGACTTACTGTTTCAAAATGCAAACCCGGTCAGGTCTCTTGCTTTCACTCTGTTTCTCTCTGTGTCTGTCTCTCTTTCACACGCACGCTGCAGTCACCTAGCTATCTCCTCCTCTTCCACTTTCCAATCTCAGTTTAAGCTGATACTTCCTCAGAGAAGCCTCCTATGACCCTGTAAACTGAGACATGGCCCCTACTACATGCGCTCACATAACTCAGCAGTCCTTGGAACCTAGCACGTAGCTGACATCCGATAAATACTTGTAACACAAGTAAATTACCAAATGGACATTTCATCGGCACAAATTTATCAATAGTACAAGTCAAATGTGGGGGCCATGGTACCTCAATGGTTAAGCACCCAGATGCTAACCGAAAGGTCAGTGGTTTGAACCCATCAGCCGCTCCACAGGAGAAAGATGTGGCAACCTGCTTCCCTGTAGATTTACAACCTTGGAACCCCTATGGGGCAGTTCTACTCTGTCCTATAGGGTCAATATGCATTGGAATTGATTGGATGGCAACAGGTTGTGTTTCGTTTTTCTTAGCTGAGTGAATTGGGAGGGGCTGAAGATTGAAGATTTCCCTGAGAGGACTAGAACTGCCTCATAGGGTTTCCAAGGCTGTTTTGTTTTTTTTTTTTAATCTTTACAGAAGCAGACTGCCACATCTTTCTCTTGTGGAGTGGCTGATAGGTTTGGACTCCCAACTATAAGTTAGCAGCTAAGCTCTTAACCACTATATCACTAGGGCTTCTGAGGTAAGAATGTTAAAAGAATAAAGGTTACACAAGAATGTTGTTTTAGTCATCTAGCGCTGCCATAACAGAAAGACCGCAAGTGGATGGCTTTAACAAAGAGAAATTTATTTTCTTACAGTCTACAAGTCCAAATTCAGGGTGTCAGCTCCAGGGGAAGGCTTTCTCTCTCTGTCAGCTCTGGAGGAAGATTCCTTGTCCTCAAACTTCTCCTGGTCGAGGAGCTTCTCAGGTGCAGGGACCCTGTGACTAAAGGACATGCTGTGCTCCTGGTGCTCCTTTCTTGGTGGTATGAAGTCCCTAACTCTCTGCTTCCTTCCCTTTCCTCTTATCTCTTCAGAGATAAAAGGTGGTGCAAGCCACACCTCAGGGAAACTCCGTTTAGGATAAGGGACGTGACCTGAGTAATCCTTTCAACCACAGGCAGAGATTATGATTTATAACACAGGAAAATCATAAAATGGAGGACAACTACACATGGCCTAACCAAGTTGACACATATTTTGGAGGGACAGAATTCAACCCATTACAAGTGTTATAAGGTAAGTTTGGATTTGTGTATGAGAAAGGGGTTATCTGAGGTAAAGATCACCCTGTAAAGTATGAATGACTCAGAAGATTATTGAAGGGAAAGGTTGCTTGTTGCTGTCAGCTTGAGAGTTTGTCTATAAAAAGCAAAGCAATCCAGGGAGGGAAGGGGAGGCAGAAGCACCTAATAGTTGATAAGTTTACTTATGTATTTTGAATCTCGTTCTGAAAGATTTATTAAAAGTTCTTACACAGTTGCATAGAATACAGCAAAATAAATATATTCAAAATAAGTAATAAAAGTGAGGAAAAACAATTTACATGTATGAGATTTACAAAGATTATCTGTGGTTAAAGGTATAAAGTCTTTAGCCAATACTTTAAAAATTCGGCAAATATGGAAAATATTTCATTGAATTTTGAGGAAATTGTCTACGTATAGTACGGAAACCCATAAAAATAGAGACAATTCAACTCTTTCCCCCGTGTTCTCCATTCCTTTTTGTTCTTTGTTCATGGTGTGGCTGAAGTCTTAGCATTTTAAAGCTAAAATAAGGAAATATCTTTTGACTGCTGCATTGGATTGCTCATAAAAATGTTTCATTGTAAACTGTCCTATAACTTCTGAATTATGTTGCATATATGGCTTGACGGTTTCCCTTTATTACAGAGGGGAAAAATTTACTGCTTTCATTTAAAGCCCTAGCACTCTCTAAAGGAAAGTTGCAGTAGCCTAATGTCTTTATTAAATTCTTACCCTCAGAGCTAATATCTTGGAAAGCCCTATTGGGTGCACACAACAGTGTTTAAGGTATGGCATTTCTTTTCTCAGAGACAGGAGGTGATAAAACATGCATATCAGACTTATTGATAATCTGGGGAAATCATATTTCAGTTTATTTGCCTCCTTAATAATCTTGAAACTTTCCATTTCCCTTAAAGATTGACATTTGCCCAGGTGTCCGCATTACAAGTATCTACTGGGGCCCTTAGTCAGACAAGACAATGCATACAGCCTTTCTCCTCCCCTAGGGTAGTTTGTCTGCAAACCTGGTTGCAACAATTCCTTCCACTCCTGTAAACATGCCACTGCTTCCATCAGAATGGAGTCTATTTTCCCTCCCCTTGAACTACACTGGCCTCCTGACCTGATTTGATCAATAGAATGTGGTGCAAATAATCTCTCTCCAGCTCTAGGCCTTTACTTCCATGGAGCTGGCAGCTTCTACCTTGGCCCGCTTGGTTCCAGGCTCCATTTAAGATGCTCAGCCTAGGATACTGAATGATGAGAGGCCACATCTAGAGAGGCCCTGAAGGATGACAAACTATCCTAGATGGAGCTTGCAGTTCCTACTAAGGCAAAGCAAGGCCCAGCTTGAATGACAGGGGTATCTTGTGAATGACTCCAACCGATATCATACGTGTCAGCAGAGCCCAGTCAACCCAAAGGATAAAGTGAAGAACTAAATTATTGCTGTTTTAAGGTACAAGTTTGGGGGTAGTTTGTTACACAGCCTGTGTAACTATTAAAACTGAAACATGAAGTATTTCCTTTCTTCATTCTCCTGTTTCTTCTCCCCCAACTCAGCAGGTCCCTGACCACCTCTCTTGCTCATGTTCCATTTCAAGAAAAGGGAACATTCTTTCAGTCATTATTCTTCATTCAACATATACTTCTTAAGTCCTTACTCTGAGCCAAGAACTATGTAAGACCCTGGGAATATGGGGATGAATACAACATAGCCCCTGCTTCGTGTGGCCCAGAAATCAGTGGAGGAGACATACCCAAAGAGTAAGCCCTCTCACTCCTAACTCCCAGCCTGGGACCCTACAATTCCAGCATGGGTTGACTCTTTAGTCCATTCTCAGTGTCACACAGGCAAACATAGAGAGAGTAGCTAAATGAGCTGTATTTGTTTAAATGCATTCCAAAATGATACATTAGGTATGAGGGTATCTTGTCATTAGAAACCTAGTATCTGAAAATTAAATCTTACCAAACAAATAAATACAGGACAATTATTCACTTCATAATACCAAATCTTCCATTTACCTTTAAATTACTTATTACCAAATTAACAAGACACTAGGTGGTACAGCAGAAAGCATTTTGAAATGGAAATCGGGAAACCTGACCAAAAATACTAATCCCATTCCCAACTGACTGCTGTTTCAGCAAGTCATTTAACTTCTGAATATCTTTATCAAAAATACCAGGAAGCATTAACAATAAAAGGACAAATAACTCAATCATAAAATGGATAAAGGACTTGAACAGACATTTCACCAAAGACGACATTCAAGTGGTCACCAAACACATGAAAAGATGCACCTCGTCATTAGCCATAAGAGAACGCAAATCAAAACCACAATGAGATAACATTTTATTCCCACTAGAATGGCTAAGATTAAAAAAAAAGAACTGGAAAATAATAAATGTTGGTGGGGATGTAGGGAAATTGGAACCCCTATCCATTGCTGGTGGGAATGCAAAATGGTACAGCTGTCGTAGAAAATAGTGTAGCAAAAAAAAAAAAAGCAGTTCCTCAAAAAACTAAAAATAGAACTACCGTATGACCTAGCAATTCCACTCCTAGGTACATACCCAAAAGACTTGAAAGCAGAGACTCAGAAACAGACTTGTACACCAATGTTCACTGCAGCAATATTCACAGTAGCCAAAAGGTAGAAAAATTCTAAATGTCCATCAATAAATGAATGTGGTACCTACGAACAATGGAATACTACTTCACCAGCAGAAGAAATGAAGTCTTGCTACAATATGAGTGGAGCTTGAAGACATTACACTGAGTGCCATAAGTCAATCACAAAAGGACAAATATTGTATGACCTCACTTACATAAGAAGACAAGAAAAGGCAAATATACAGAGATCAAAGTTTATTAGGCGTGGAAGCAAGGAGGAAAAGATGTCTTAGTCATCTAGTGCTGCTATAACAGAAATACCACAAGTGGATGGCTTTAGCAAAGAAAAATTTATTTTCTCATAATCTAGTAGGCTACAAGTCCAAATTTTGGGCATCAGCTCCAGGGAAAGTCTTTCTCTGTGGGCTCTGGAGGAAGGCCCTTGTCATCAATTGCCCCCTGGACTAGGAGCTTCTCAGGGCAGAAACCTCCAGTTCAAAGGATGCACTCTGCTCTAGGCGCTGCCTTCTTGGCAGTATGAGGTCCCCCTGTCTCTCCACTCACTTCTGTTTTTTATATCCCAAAAGAAATTGGCTCAAGACACAATCCAGTCGTGTAGATTGACTCCTGCCTTATTAACGTAACTGCCGCCTATCCCCCCTCATTAACATCATAGAGGCAGGATTTACAACACATACGAAAACTACATCAGATGACAAAATGGTGGACAATCACACAATACTGGGAATCACAGTCTAGCCACATTGATACACATATTTTTTGAAGACACAATTCAATCTATGAAGGGGGTGGTTAACAGTGATGGAAAAATCACATTGATTAAGGGTAGGGTTGCACAGTGGATTATTATAACTGCTATCAATAAGTTGTACACTTGTAAAAAATTGAATTGGCAAAAGTTGTGTGACAGATATATTTATCATGACAACAACAACACACACACAAAGAGTATCTGCTGAGGCTGCTTATGTACAGCCAAATACCTCATGGGATTTGGTTCCTTGGTTTGGAGGTTTAGGGCCACGGTTTCATGGACATCCCAGTAAATTGGCCTAATAACGTGTTTAGTGCTTCTGTTCTATCTCCTAGTTTGTTGCATAATATCTGGGGTCTTTAAAGCTTGCAAGCAGCCATCCAGTTCACAACAATTGGTCTCTATCCACCTGAAGCAACATAAAAAGAGAGTCAGACATGTTGTTAGGTGCCGTAGAGTCAGTTTTGACTCATAGTGACTCTAGGTACAACAGAACGAAACACTGTCCGGACCTTCGCCATCCTCACAATTGTTGTTGTGCTTGAGCCCATTGTTGCAATCACAAGATGTGAAAGTGGTGTGTCTATCTCCCAACACAAGAACTGTGATTCAGCCTATGGATCAAGGAGCAATTGCCACCTTCAAGGCATACTACCTACAGATTATGTTTGCTCAGGCAATAGCTGCATCTAAACTAAAGCAGGCACTTCAGTTGCTTTAAAACATGGATCCAAACGCTGATCACTTGCTAAAGTCGATAGGCAGATTCAAGGATCAGTGTGATGTTACCGTGAAATACATGAAGAAAAAAAGAAAAGGACCATACAGACAACTCTCACTAATTTCTTGACTAGAAACACCCACCCTCATTCCCAGGGATAATTCAGATGAACCAGAACCTTCCACAAGTGGAGTTACTACCACAACTGACAAAATGCCAGCATGCCCATGTGTCCAACTCTTCTTCAGAGTAGGAGTAAATTTTTATGATCTGTGAATTTTTTATGTCTATATGTATTAAAATATATCTGTATGCTATATTTTATCTGTATGTAATGTTTCCAACCCCCAAAGACAAATAAAGATTGGATTTATAAAGATGCCGATAATACAAGGCAATAATAATGAAAACTGAAAAAAAAAAAAATGAGGTATTGGACTTAAGTCAGAACCAACTTATGAAACAAAATCTCGTAATTTGGGGACTACCTGTAGGTGGTCAGGTCTTTCTTCCTAGTCCATCTTAGTCTGGAAGCTTTGCTGGAATCTGCTTGCATCATAGCAACCCACGAGCCTCCACTGACGGATTGATGATTGAACCCAGGTCTCCCATGTGGCAGGTGAGAATGCTACTGCTGCACCACCAATTCACCAATGGTTGATGTATGTTTACCTGAAATAAAATTGTATATATAGATTTCTTGGAGCCACTTTTTGCCATTCTGACTTCCACTCACTTCAGTGGCCTGTAGAGTTTGGGGGAGTGTTGCCTGGAGGTCGCCATCACATAGTCCATTCATATGATTGACGCATGATGCTACAATTGTCATCAGTACTAACCACCCTTAACCCGACCCACCCAAGGCCAGACCCAGATCCTGCCCTGCTTTAAATCCTAAATTCCATGGGGACTTTCAAGGCCAGCTGATCCCACCAGGCCTGATGGCTATGTCATGTTTGGTCACCAAACACAATGAAGCTGAGGCTCCCCTGACTCTCCCACACGCTTATCTCATAGGGTTCTAATTCTTCTGGTTCTGTCCAACCGCTCTCATCCCCACCCCCATAGTTATCACCTGGGTCTTCTGGAACCCTATTTCCATATAACTCAACTAACCTACATTTTTAAACCTTTACAGATGCCCCTCCCATTTCCTGTCTGTATTAGTTCCCTAGTGCTGCTGCAGCAAAATACCACAAACGGAGTAGCTTATAAGAGCAGAAATTTATTATCTCACATTTCTGGAGGCTAGAAGTCCAAATCAACATGTCAGCCAGGCCATGCACCTTCCAAAGTCTCTAGAAGAAGATCCTTTCTTGTCTCTCCCAGTTTCTAGTAGCCCCAGGTGATCTTTGGCTTGTAGATGCATCTTCATATGGCCATCCTTCTTCTGTCTCTCTCTGCCTTTTCTGCTTCATAAAGACATCACTCTGATCGGATTAGGAGCCCACTCTACTCCTGTATGGCCTCACGTTAACTGATAATATCTTCCAAGACTCTACTTCCAAACACAGCCATGATCACAGGTACCAGGGGTTCGGATTTAAACATATGTTTTGGGGGGACACAATTCAGTACATAACAGTTACCCAGTCACTCAAGCCAGGAATCTGGGGGCCAACCTAGACTCATCTTTCTCTTTCATCTCCCATATGCTATCACTCCCCAAACTCTTCCCATTTTTTCTGCTGAATATTTCTCTAATCCATTCCTTCTTCCTTTTCTGTTACTGTTATTACAGCCTAGTTCAACGTCTCAGTCATCTCCTGCCTTGATCATTGCACTCTGTTATGGCTTTTAACACGCCCAGGAAATCCATCCTCCACCCAGCTGCCAGAAAGATCTCTCTAACTCAGAAAGTTGACCATGTTATTCTTCTGCCTGCAGTGGTCTAATGATCTCCCAAGACTGACTGAGCTCCCTGTCAGGGGAAACAGGCCCTCCATGATCTGTCCCTACCTATCTCTCTTTTCTTGTTGTTGTGGTGTGCCATCAAGTCGATCCCGACTCATAGCAACCCTATATGACAGAGTAGAACTTCCCCGTAGGGTTTCACAGGCTATGATCTTTATGGGAGCAGACTGCCAGGTTTTTCTCCCATGGAGCCGCTGGGTGGGTTCAAGCCACCAACCTTTCAGGCAGCAGCCGAGCACTTAACCCAGTGCTCATTTCTCTTTTCTTACCTCTCCCAAATTGCTGTCTTCTACTTTATGCTTTAATAATACTAAGTAACTTGTACTTCACTGTACTTATTATGCTAAAATTCTCCTTGTGTCTTTCCTCGTGCAGTCCCCGTTGCTTGAAAATGCCCTTCTCTACCCTACCCCCATTCTTTGCCTGGTTGCCTCTTACTCACTAAGCTTTGATTGGCATCATCTTGTCCAGGAACCATTCATTGAACTATCATGTTGAGCTCAGTAGCCCTCCCTGTGATCTCCCGGCATCCTCTGCTGGCGTGTATTAACCTTGTGAGTATGTGTGCATTTTCCCCCTCTATCTGTATTCCTGGAGATCAGAGACTCTGTATTATTTACATTTTTTTTGCATTTCCATCTATGGGTCTAGCAAAGTGACAGGAACATATTATATGCTTAATAAATTTTTGATGCACCAAAATAATTTCCACTGAAAATGGATTTGCCAAGCCCCAGTGGCCTTCATGCAGGTGGGCATTCATTCACTCTTTCAACAATAGAACACCTACTAAGTATTTATATACTATTTATCTAGCGTTCTTAACCTCTCTGCTGTTTAGATATGATATGACTTCTCGAAAGGCCTCATATATGGTTTCACTCAGAAGCAATCTCTGGCTGGTACAAAGCAACTGATACAGGTTATCTGGAAAGAGGAAAACTAAGGTATTCCAAGTTCACAGGGAATTTATAATCTGAACAGAAGACACACATAAGCAATGTTTGGAAACACACTGTTTTAAAACCCTTTCAGCAAATGTAAGTTAATAAAACACAAACTGAATACTTAAATGTCTGCAAAACTCAGAAAGAAATGATAAAACCTGGGTGAGTTTAATAAAAACAGATTGGAGAATGTAAGGTAAGGTTTGTCTTTAATGTAAAGACTCAGTGAACATGAGTGACCTAAAAGGAAAGAAAACAGGCTCCAGGTTAAAGGAATGACATAAACAAAGGCAAGAAGGTGAAAGCTTTATGAGAAAAAACAGCAAGTCCATTTACTTGGCTGAACTACAGAGACTGACCCAGGGCATAAGAATAGGTGGTGAGCATGCAGGAACTGCACAAAATAAATCTATGAAACTGAGATTAGTCTTTAGGGCCAACTGTGTAGTCTCCAAATCAATTCCTTCCTCCCTTGTTTCCCAGAGGGGCATGCTGCTCCTCCCATCATGAAGGGGAGTCTACTCCCTACCCCTTGAATCTGCAATGATGACCTTGTCAGTTGCTATGACCGATAGAATGTGTGAAAGTGACGCTGTGCCCATTTCAGTCCTAGACTGTAAGAGACCTGAACGCTTCTGTTTTTTCTTTTGGAAGCTAACATCCATGCCATAAAGAAACTCTGGCTTGACTACTGAATGAGCAGATCAAGGGAGAAAGAGGCCTGGAGATGAGAGGCCATCTGGAATGGTTGGTTCAGCCCCTGGCTGAATGGAGTTACTGAGTGACCTCAGCTATACCAGGTGGATCAGAAGAACCACCAGCAAGCCCAGGCAACCCGTGGAATCATGGGAAATAATAAAGTACTGCTGTTTTTTTTTTTTAGGGTGGTGGTTGTTACACAGCATTTGATAACAGAAACATTGGCCCATTTCTTTCACTTGCCCATATCAACCCAACTTCAGACTATTTAATAATAATAATAATAATAATAATAAATCTAACCTTGAGTACTTGCTACTTATGTCAGTCATTGGACTAAGAATTTTACAAAGATTATTTTCTGTATCCTTAGAATTACCCTAAAAGGTGGGTTCTATTTTTATTCCCATTTGAAACATGAGGAGACTAAGTTACTTAATGGGAAGATTAAATAACTTGCCCAAAGTTACACAGTAATGATCAGTGGGGCCAGGCTTGAACGTAGGCAGTCTGTATGTCTTCACCACACCTGTTGTCTTGGATCATCCCGCCACCTTGTGCTCTGTATCTATCTTTCCAGCACCCCACTTTCTTCCAGCATTCCATCCATCAAAAACACCCTGCATGCAGCACAGTTTCAGAAAATGATCTAAAAATTAATTCATACTGTCTTATTAATTCTGTGCTAGTGTTAGTGTTAGTGTTTGAACTCTCCTGGGACGTGGTTACAATCATATTTTATTTAGGGAAAGAACAAAACCCACTAGAATGCAAAGCAAATAGTGAAGTTTTAAGTATCAACTACAAGCAGATGGAGGAGATATTTAACAAGAAGCTTATCTTTTTTCTTCTATTTTACCAAGTAATATTAGCCTAGACAGTGGGAATAATTTAGAGTTCTCTAAACTGTGAATTCTTAAGGACAGGATTCAGGTTTAATATACATGTATTCCTGCTATAGTGCAATTGATACACACACACATACGCACACATATGAAAAACTTGAGGTCTATCAAAATTATGCACAAAAATATAACAGAGATTCTGGAGCCAGCTAGGGCCTTAGGTATCCAAGGAACAACATGGTGGTGGGTTCTTTTTACTTCATATATCCCAGACTTAGAGCTGAAGAAGCTGGCAACCCTGAAAATAGCAACACACATGCACACACACAAAAAGCCTGCATTTTCTAGCTAAAGGACCAAGAAAGACAGGCTAGAAAGAAATTTAAAACACAGTATCATTTTAAATCACTCAAAATAAAAAACTTATATACTTTAGTATAAATCTAATAAAACATGAACAAGATTTGTATGCTGAAAACTACATTATAGTGATGAAAGAAATAAAAAAAAGGTGGGGCTAATAAAGGGAAAGACGTGCTGTGTTCACGGATTGGAAGACCTATCATAGTACAGATGTCAACTCTCCCCAAGTTGATATACAGGTTTAATATAATTTCTATCAAAATCCTAGCAAGAATTTTTGTAGATATAGACTAGATTATTTTAAAAGTCATATGGAAAGGCAAAAGAACTAGAATTGCTAAACCAACTAGAAGAATAAAGTGAGAGGAATCAGTCTACCTGATTTCAAGACATTATACAACTACAGTCATGAAGGCTATGTGGTATCGGTAGAGGGCAGACATATAGATCAATGGAACAGAGTAGAAGACTCAGAAGTAGATCCACACAAATATTCCCAACTGATATTTGACAAAAGTGCAGAAACAATCTGATGAAGGAAACCCAGACCCAGTGCTGTGGAGTCGATTCTGACTCATAGCGACCCCATAGGACAGAGTAGAAAGAAGGATAACAACAAATGTTGCTAGAGCAACTGAATATCCATAGACAAAAATATGAACCCCAACCTAAACATCACATCTCATACAAAAAGTAACTCAAAAATGGATCTGAAGCTTAAATGTAAAACATAAAACTATAGAATCTTTATTAAAAAATAGGATGAGAGAGGCGGTGCCAAGATGGCGGAATAGTCAGATGCTTCCTTTGGTCCCTCTCACAACAAAGACCTGAAAAAACAAGTGAATCCATTGTATATGACAACTTAGAAGCCCTGAACATCAAAGACAAAGTCGAGGAATCCAACTGAGTGGCAGCGGGAGGGAGATACAGTTCAGAAGCAGCGAGGAGTTGCCAGACCTGACCTGGCCAGTACCAGAACCCTGCAGACTGAATCAGCTGACATTAAGGACGTGTTTTCCACATTGGGAGAGACCGAGCAGCGGAGAGTCCAGAACCAGTGAGAAACGGCGCTTGATTGGTGAAAGATAAGTACAAGCGTCTATCCTACAGTGAGGATCAAAAAATAAATAAATAATAAAACCCTCCTCTCTCACGTTTATCTGCTCCCTCCCTGCTCTGCTCCGGTCAGGTCTAGCTTCAGAGATTGCTGCACTCCCTGAGCCGGAAGTAGGACCTGTCATGCACCCTAAGCCATTCTCCTGGCTTTGGAGAGGGAACAAATCAACAGGCAGAAAAAAATAATCTGCCAGCTCTGCTAAGCCAGAAGCTCAGGGCAGGCACAGCCCTTTGGCCTAGGCACAGGCATAAGGGGTCCATGGACTTCGAATGCCTTTCACCACTGCATAGACCTGTGTGGGCCCATTTCCAAAGCGTAGACCCTCGTTAGCACAGTATACCAGTGTATATGCCTGAAGCCTATTTTCATCTCTATCTGCTATAAGGGGGGTGGCAGATTCATGACATTTGACACCACCCTGCCCATCAAGCAGCATCCTCACCTACCCATATGAGCGGCCTGAGGATTGGCAGCTCCACCCACTCCACCAAGTCACCTGTGACAGGGGTTTAAGAATAAGTGGTGACTCCCAGTCCTTATAGCCAACAGCATTGGGTACCCATAGTTTGGCTGCAAAACCCACCTACCTACACACTCTGGGGAACAGGGACACACCTTCTACCCAGACACTAAAGGGCAGCAGTCAGCCCCCTGCCTTGATCAGTGCATAACCCCGTACTGCAGCCAGATACCTGTGCCTACTCCAATCACCCCTGACCACCTAGGACTGTAGGTGAGAGTCTGCACCATACACTTGGTGACCAACAACCTAGATACCGGAGCTGAATCCACACAAGAAAAGTAAACAGACTCTTGGGCTTACATACCTAGTAACAGCTCTAGACACCTGGAGGCAGGATGTGAGAGCTTCAAAGATGCCAATAATCAAACTAGCTCACACAATCAGCCTATTTGGGCGTATAAAAACAAGAAGCTAGGACACAGTAAAAATAAATTTTAAAAATTACTCTTGGCTCAGAGACAACAGTCAATATCAAATCACAGAACGAGGCAGACCATGATGGCTTCAGCAAGCCACCAAAACAAAGAATCAAAAAATTTTTCAGAGGAAGATAATTTTTGGGAATTATCAGAGGTAGAATTCAAAAGACATATATAGAACTCTTCAAGAAATCAGGAAGGAGATCAGGCAAAACACAGAACAAGCAGACAAAGCAACAGAGGAGGTTAAGAAGGTTATTCAAGAGCATAATAACTAATAGGCTGCAAGAATCCATAGACAGCAAACAGAAATCCAAAAAATTAACAGTAAAATTTCACAAAAAAATAGGATAAAATACTAACAAGCTAGACATAGAGAGAAAATTCCTCAAGATGATAAAGGGCATTTATGAAAAACTCACAGCTAACATGGAAAAGGACAAAGAGTTTGCCTCTTAAGACCAGGAACATGACAAGGATGCCCACTCTGATCACTGCTATTCAAAACTGAACTGGAAGTCCTAACCAGAGCAATTAGTCAAGAAAAAGAAATAAAAAGTATCCAAATCAAGAACAAATAAGTAAAACTATCCCTTTTCACTGATGACATAATCCTATATACAGAAAACCCAAAGAATCCACAAGAAAGTTACTAGAGCTAATAAACAAATTCAGCAACATAGCAGGATACAAGGTCAATGCAGAAGAATCAGCTGGGTTTCTATGCATCAACAATGAGCATTCTGAAAAGAAAAGAAAGGAAACAATGCCACTTTCAATAGCATCTAAAAGAATAATTTTTTTTTTTTGGTTTAGGAATAAATTTAACCTATGCAGTGAAATATTTATACACTAAAAACTATCAATCATTACTGAAATAAAGAAGACCTAAATGAATGAAAGGACATTCCATGTTCACAGATTGTTGTTCTTGTTGTTAGCCATCGAGTAGGTTCCGACTCATAGCGCCCCTATGCACAACAGAAAGAAACACTGCCCGGTCCTGTGCCATCCTTGCAGTCGTCGTTATGCTTCAGCCCATTGTTGCAATCACTGTGTCAGTCCATCTGGTGGGGGGTCTTCCTCTCCTTCACTGACCCTTCACTTTCCAAGCATGATGTCCTTCTTCAGGGACTAGTCCCTCCTAATAACATGTCCAAAGTGTGTGAGACTAAGTTTCACTATCCTTGCCTCTAAGGACCATTCTGGCTGTACTTCTTCCGAGACAGATTTGTTTGTTCTTTTGGCAGTTCATGGTATATTCAATACTCTTCACCAACACCAAAATTCAAAGGTGACTGAAAACACCATAGATTGGGTCAGGACACCTTAGTCCTTAGAGTGACATCTTTGCTTTTTAACACTATGAAAAGGTCTTTTGCAGCAGATTTGCCCAATACAATGCACTGTTTGATTTCTTGACTGTTTCTTCCGTGGGCGTTGATTGTGGTCCAAGTAAAATGAGATCCTTTACAACTTCAATCTTTTCTCCTCTTATCGTGATATTACTTACTGGTCCAGTTGTGAGGATTTTTGTTTTCTTTATGTTGAGGTGTAATCCATACTGAAGGCTGTAGTCTTTGATTTTCATCAATAAGTGCTTCAAGTCCTCTTCAATTTCAGCAAGCAAGATTGTGTCATCTGCATTTGCAGGTTGTTAATGAGTCTTCCTCCAATCCTGATCCTGCATTTTTCTTCATATAGTCCAGTCCCTCAGATTATTTGCTCAGCATACAGATTGAATAAGAGTGGTGAAAGAATACAACACTGACGCATACCTTCCCTGATTTTAAACCATGCAGTATCCCCTTGTTTTGTTCAAATGATTGCTTCTTGGTGTATGTACAGGTTCTGCGTGAGCACAACTAAGTGTTCTGGAATTCCCATTGTTCACAATGTTATCCATAATTTATTATGATCCACACAGTTGAATGCTTTCCATAGTCAATAAAACACAGGTAAACAGCTTTCTGGTATTCTCTGCTTTCAGCCAAGATCCTTCTGACATCAACAGTGATATCCTTCATTCCACGTCCTCTGGCAGTTTCCTGTCCATGTACTGCTGCAACCATTTTTGAATTATCTTCAACAAAATTTTACTTGCATGTGATATCATATTGTTCAATAAGTTCCACATTTTGCTGGATCACCTTTCTTTGGAATGGACATAAATATGGATCCCTTCCAGTCAGTTGGAAAGGTAGCTGTCTTCCAAATCTCTTGGCATAGACACGAGTGAGCACTTCCAGCTTTGTATCTGTTTGTTGAAAGATCTCAAGTGGTTTTCCGTCAGTTCCCGGAGCCTTGTTTTCCACCAATGCCTTCAATGCAGCTTGGACTTCTTCCTTCAATACCATTGGTTCCTGATCATATGCTGCCTCCTGGAATGGTTGGAGAACGGCCATTTCTTATGGTACAGCAGTTAGGAGGCTAGAAGTCTGAATTCAGGGTGCCAGCTCTAGGGGAAGGGTTTCTCTCTCTGTCGGCTCTGGAGGAAGGTCCTTGTCCCTTTGAGCTCCTGCTCCTGGGTGATCTTCACGTGGCTTGGCATCTCTTTTTCCCCATCTCTGCTTCCATATGACAACAAAAAAGTTTAAAACAACTACACAAAAATAATTAAAATGACAAACACATGCACACATAAAAGAAAATGCACAATAATCAAGGAGAACCATGTGATAAGCTTTCCAAGACCGAGTATGTGGACAAACTGAGGGAAGAGCAAGAACACGAGGGGACTGGGCATTGTGTACAGTGCTGGCTTATTGCATTCAGCTTTCTTCGTGACTTTTGTGTTCCAAGTATTCAATACTATTATTTGTTGGCACCAACTGTCAATATATGAAAAACAGAGGAACTAACATGAACTCTGCATTATTCTGATATCATCCTCATATACAACAGTCATATATATATGCTAATCTGCATTAAGAAATACGTTGATACAAAAGAGATTGTATTTCTTTATTTCTAAGTGACGTTATAGCTGCTGACATAAAGTAAGTAAGCAATTGATGGTGAAAAATACTGAATGAATGAATGAACTGAAGCTAGAACTGGAGTATGTGTGATGAAATTAGAAAATCATCTTTAAAGAAGAGTTCGCTAAGTACTGACTATAGGACATATTATATGAGGTTGAGACAGAAAACATAAAAATTACCTAGGTTTCTGTTAAAGTCTAATTAGGAGTAATGAAAAAATGTATGAGGAGCAAACCTATAGGACATACTGTAAAAAAGAAGTAGCAAAACTGTTAAGGGATCATATGTTGAGTGTCAACGGTTCTTAAGTTTTGATTCAGGGAATCAGGAGAAGCCAAGTGGTTCTCCTCACAGTAATGTACTATGAAGATGTAACCACAGAAGAGAACAATGATAAGTTTATTTAATATATTAAATACAATATATAAAGACATAAACAGAGAAGTAGGATTAGATAGAGAGTGGGAGATAAAACATTTGTACAGAGGCATAGGTGGGTGCTAGGAGTAAGGGTGGAGTCCCTGGGTGGTACAAATCTTCAAAGCATTCAGCTGCTAACCAAAAGGTCGGAGGTTTGGTCCACCAGAGGTACCTTGGAAGAAAAGATTGGTGATCTACTCCTAAAAAGTCAGCCACTGAAAATTTTATGGGATACAGTTCTACTCGGACACACATAGGGTTGCCACAAGTCATGACAACTTTTTTTTTTATTAAGGAGGTGAGAATGAGTGCACCAAAGCAATAAATGATGGGGTTGGGGGGAGCGCCTGTGTGATTAGTAGGAGTCCAGCGCCACTACCCAGTGAAAAGAACGCTTTGATGGAGCTAGACTCGCAAGTGAAGATAAATTACTCCATTTCCTAAGGCTGGAGGAATGGAGGGGCAGAATCCAAACAGAAATTTAAATCAACACTTCAAATGCAATACAATTAAGGCCAAATTCCCAGTCTTTCCCCTCACCCCGTCTCCTGCCTAATTATATGATATGGTTGGAAGCACTGCCAAAACCTTGTTCTAATTTTGCAGTGGCAACACTATCTTGGGCTGTTTCCTTCCCCCACACCCCAAACTGTGTTAACTCCTACTTTTTCAACAATGCCATTTCAGAAGTAAATCCTTTGAGATCTCCACAGCTACTGAAAAATTCGTCATCAGAGTGTAACCCCCATCTCAGCAAACTTCCACAAGTGCTCTAGACAATTAGTTTCATAGAATATTACTTCTGCTGAAATATTCCACCAACAGCCCCAACTGGCTAATAATATCTGAAATAAAGAATAGGCGTTAACTTTTGCCAACACTCTCACCACAAGATTATTTTAATAGAAATTTAATTAACAGGAAGCAACACACAATAAATGTTATCAGTAAATTCATATGGAAACAGCAACCCCTATTCCTGCCAAAATTCTACATTTTTATATGTGTGTGTTTTTTCTACCTCACTGTAAGGAATGATGAGGTAGAAAGGCTTCCCGATTGGCTTCCCCATTGGCTTCTGTAAAGAGTGTTTTGATGAGTCCCTCCTGGCTCTCACCTTCTCCGTTCATCTTTAACCCTTCTAAAAACCACATATAGTATTTCTGAGACAACTTCAGCCATGTACGTGCTCAGCTATCTGGAATCCTTGACATTGGTGATTCAGTGGTAGAATTTCCACCTTCCATGTGGGAGACCCAGGTTTGATTCCAAGCCAGTGCACCTCATGCACAGCCACCAGCCATCCGTCAGTGAAGGCTTGGGTGTTGCTATGGTGATGAACAGGTTTCAGTGGAGCCTCCAGACTATGATGGACTAGGAAGAAAGCTCTGGTGATCTACTTCTGAAAATCAACCAGTGACAACCTTACAGATCACAAGGGTCTGTTCTGCAACAGGTTAAGGGAATAGCTCAGGACCTGGTAGCATTTTGTTCCATTGTGCATAGGGTGGCCATGAGTTGGGGCCTACTGGATGGCAGCCAACAACAACCTGGGTTCCTGAGAAATGTGCCCTTCTCCACTGAGCTGGAATTGACTTGATGGCAACAGGTTAGCATCTGAATAAAGGAGCCCTGGTGATGCAGTGGAGCCCTGGTGACACAGTGGTTAAGAGCTGTGGCTCCCAACCAAAAGGTCAGCAGTTTGAATCTACCAGCTGATACTTAGAAGCCCTATGGGTCAGTTCTACTCTGTCCTATAGGACTCTATGAGTGAAAACCAAATCAAAAGCAACGGGTTTGGTTTTTTGGTGGTGCAATAGTCAATTAAACACTGGGCTGCTAACCAAAAGGTCACCAGTTCGAACCCACAGCCACTCCACAGGAGAAATATGTGACAGTTTGCTTCTATAAAGATTACAACCTTGTTGACAATGTCACAAAAGCTTCCTAGACATGTCTAAACATCTCAAGGAACTGAATTACTAGGCCTGAGGGCTGGGGACCATGGTCTCGGGGGACATCTAGGTCAATTGGCATAACACAGTTCATAAAGAAAATGTTCCACATCCTACTTTGGTGAGTAGTGTCTGGGGTCTTAAAAGCTTGCAAGCAGCCATCCAAGATACATCAGTTGGTCCCATCCTGTCTAGAGCAAAGGAGCATAAAGAAAACCAAAGACACAGGAAAGTATTAGTCCAAAGGACTAACGGACCACATGAACCACAGCCTCTATCAGCGTAAGCCCAAAAAAACTAGATGGTGTCTGGCTACACCACCGACTGCTCTGACAGGGATCCCAATAGAGGGTCTCAAACAGAGCAGGAAAAAAATGTAGAACAAAATTCCAATTCACACAAAAAAGAAGAGACTTACTGGTCTGACAGAGACTGCAGGAACCCCTGAGATAATGGCCCACAGACACCCTGCTAACTCAGAACTGAAGCCATTCTCAAAGTCCACCTTTCGGCCAAAGGTTAGACAGTCCTACAAAACAAACAATAACACATGTGGGGAACATGATTCTTAGTTCATTCAAGTATATGAGATCAAATAGGCAACACTTGCCCAAAAGCAAAGACAAGAAGGCAGGAAGGGAAAGGAAAACTGGAAGAACGGACATACAGAAACTGGGGTGGAAAGGAGGAGAGTGCTGACATGTTGTAGGAATTGCAACCAAGGTCACAAAACAATTTGTGTATAAATTTTTGAATTCAGAAACTAATTTGTGCTGCAAACCTTCACCTAAAGCACAATTAAAAAAAAAGAAGAAGAAGAAGATTACAGCCTTAGGAGCCCTATGGAGCAATTCTCCTCTGTCTATAGGGTTGCTATGGGTCAGAATTGACTCGAGGGCAACAAATTTTCAAATTTTAGACATCTTAATGGAGGGGCAGATAGAAAAGCCTCCATTCTTTGATTTGTGTAATCCAAGGGGTACCCCCTCACCCCTTTATAGGTCACTCTGCTGCTGAGGTAGCTCACCCCGTGGCTTGCCTACCCCAGCTCCACCTTTGGCACTTGCCTCCTGACTGCTATTTCTTCATCGCCCCGTCTATAGAACTCTGCTGCTATCACGCTGGTCTTTCCAGAAGGTTACACTTCCCTCTACTTCCCATTCCATCACCAACCCAAGGCTGTTGGGGTTGATTGAGGGCTTGGGAATAATTAAAGATAATTATAATTTTTAATATTTAATATGATGATAAATATCACATTACCAGATTATATGGGAAAAAAAGAGCAAATTAAATTCTTCACATAAATTGCCTTATGCAGACAGATGTAGTACCTTGGTTCCTAGCCTTGCTCCTATCCCCATTTAGAGACAGGGGAAGAACATTCTAAAATTCATTATATGGCAAATCTCTAGCTTCCTCTAGAACATTTATCCCTCTGCTCAAGGATGTTGGTCTTTCGTAAAATACAGTTCCCCACTCCCGACCAGGGCAATCTGTGAGATTTAATAGCTCACAGCAATATCTCCTCTAATAACTGAATCATTCAAACTAGAACAAAACCACGAATCTTTAACTAAGCAACTTGTACATGCACACACACACCCTTACCTCCCAGAACAAGTATTGTCAAAATCTCTATTAAATAAGAAAAATGTGTCCCTAAAGCCAACATAATCTGTAGAAGTTGCCCAGGTCACAGTGGAGACAGCATTTTTATATTATTGACAAAGGGATTTCAATCTTTTTTCCCCAATCTCCTGTTTCCAGATCTTGTCTGAGCTTTTCCCTATGTAAACAAACAAACAAGTCAACAGAGAAGCCCATTAGAGTGTCTTTTAGAACATCAATGCTGCTAACCCTTAATTACTACTCTTAGCTTTTCTTTTCCTTGGACCCAATCATATTCTAGTCAAGACTTCCTCCCCATTTTAGTCTTGGTAATATGGCAGAGATTAACATAAAGATTCTTTTTCCATCAAAGGTATCTAAGTCTTCTCTGTCGGACTGCTTTTTACCTCTCTGCAGCTTATTTTGCTGGTCATGGAGTAAGGTTCAGCCTTCCTGCAAGGCTGTCTTTCCCATCATCAAACCTGATGGTCTTCCTGCATTGTACTTTCACTCACGTCAGTGAGAATTTGTGGCTAATCTGGTAGCCCATTGGTTATGCCTGGTCATTTATGCTGTTGTCTTTGTTGTTGTTAGGTGCCATTGATATTGCTCGATAATTTTCGCATTCAGTTGGATCACCTTTCTTGGGACTAGGCATAAATATGGATCTCTTCCAGTCAGTTGGCCACGTAGCTGTTTTCCAAATTTATTGGCATGGACAAGTGAGCACTTCCAGCACTGCATCCATTTGCTGAAACATCTCAATTGTTAATCAGTCAATTCTCAGAGCCTTGTTTTTCACCAATGCCTTCAGTGCAGCTTGGACTTCTTCTTTCAGTACCATAGGTTCCTGATCATATGTTACCTCCTGAAATGGTTGAACATCGACCCATTCTTTTTGGTATAGTGACTCTGTGTATTCCTTCCATTTTCTGTTGATGCTTCCTGCTTCTTTTAATATTTTCCCTATAGAATCCTTCAGTATTGCAGCTTGAGGCTTGAATTTTTTCTTCTGTTCTTTCAGCTTGAGAAATGCTGAGAGTGTTCTTCCGTTTTGGTTTTTTATCTCCAGCTCTTTGCACATATCATCATAATACTTTACTTTGTCTTTTTGAGTCGCCCTTTGAAATCTTCAGTTCAGCTCTTTTACTTCACCATTTCTTCCATTCACTTTAGCTACTCTATGTTCAAGAGCAAGTTTCAGAGTCTTTTTTTTTTTTCTGACATCCAATTTGGTCTTTTCTTCTTTCCTGTCTTTTTAATGACCTTTTGCTTTCTTCATGTATGATGTCCTTGATGTCATTCCATGACCCTTCTGGTCTTTGGTCATTAGTGTACAATGCGTCAAATCTATTCTTTAGATGGTCTCTAAATTCAGGTGAGATATACTCAAGGTTGTACTTTGGCTCTCGTTGACTTGCTCTAATTTTCTACAGTTTCAACTTGAGCTTTCATATAAGTAATTGATGGTCTGATTCGCAGTTGGCCCCTGGCCTTACTCTGACTAATGATATTGAGCTTTTCCATCATCTCTTTCCACAGATGTAGTCAATTTGATTACTGTGTTTTCCATCTGGTGAGGTCCATGTGTATAGTCACTGTTTATGTTGGTGAAAAAGGTACTTGCAATGAAGAAGTACTTTGGCAAAATTCAGTCATGCAATCTCTAGCATCATCTCTGTCACCAAAGCCATATTTTCCAACTACTGATCCTTCTTCTTTGTTTCCAGCTTTCACATTCCAATCTCCAGTAATTATCAGTGCATCTTGATTGCATATTCAATTTCAGACTGGAAAAGTTGGTAAAAGTCTTCAATTTCTTCATCTTTGGTCTTAGTGGTTGGTGTGTAAATTTGAATAATAGTCCTAGTAACTGGTCTTCCTTGTAAGCATATGGATATTATCCTATCACTGACAGCGTTGTACTTTAGAATAGATCTTTTTGACCATAAATGTAACACCATTCCTCTTCAAGTTGTCATTCCCAGCATAGATGACCATACGATTGCCTGATTCAAAATGACGAATACCAGTCTATTTCAGCTCACTAATCCCTAGGATATTGATGTTTATGAATTCCATTTCATTTTTGAAAATTTCCAATTTTCCTAGATTCATACTTCATACATTCCACATTCTGATTATTAATGGATGTTTGCAGCTGTTTCTTCTCATTTTGAGTCACGCCACGTCAGCAACTGAAGGTTGCAAAACTTGACTCCATCCACGTCATTAAGGTCAACTCTACTTTGAGGAGGCAGCTTTTCCCCAGTCGTACTTTGAGTGCCTTCCAACCTGAGGGGCTCATCTTCCAGCACTATATCAGACAATATTCCGCTGCTATTCATAAGGTTTTCACTGGCTAATTCTTTTCAGAAGTAGACAGCTGGGTCCTTCTTCCTAGTCTGTCTTACTCTGGAAGCTCACCTGAAACCTGTCCACCATGGGTGAATACTCGTGGCATAGCTTCCAGCATCGCAGCAACATGGGAAGCCCCCACAGAACAACAAACTGACAGATGCATGGGGCAGAGTTATGCTACATAAGTTTTATTAGTGTGTCTTTTTCTTTAAACATCTCCCTAAAACTGAGCTTGCTCTATGCAAAGTCATTCAAAATCCCCTTCTACCAAAGGCATCTTCTATGCCTCTCATTATATATTATTAACCTTCTAAATCTACATTTTCTAAGTCCCTTCATTAGTTCCTATTTCCTTGAGATTTTACTTTTCATCTTCACCTGACTCCAGTCCTGTCTTTTTTTTTTTTTACCTCTTGTTTCTTCCAAATCCTCTGCTCACACCTTTTTTGTTTGTTTGTTTCCAGTATTCCTCTCTTCCTGTCTTTTCTTAACTCTATATCTGCACACTTTTTTCAAAGCCATTCAACCTGTCTCTAGAATCTCTTCCTGCTTTTCAGTTGATAAAAAGCTCTCTCAGCTTTTAAAATTCAGGAAATTTCCCACCGGCTCCTAAGTGCTCTAGAGCCCATCGTGGCAGAATTACTGCTGCTGTCAGGAGACAGCTGGTTCTACAGATAGCAGGAATGAAAACAAGCATTACTTAATTGATCAAGACTTTGATGATTAAGTTGCAGTGGCATAATACACACATGACTTCAGCTGCCTTATGAACTAGAAACATACTCCAGCGGCATGATTCATTAAAAAGCTTTTGTGGGCTACCTCAAGACTCTACCATTTATAATATTATCTGTTTGGGAAAATGAAATCTCCATTCTAAATAATCACAAATGAACTTCCGGAGCATGACTTGTTCACAACTGGCATCTGTACACATTGTCATAATTTTCCACCCATGTACTAGCTTCATCTGATGCAGAAAGCAGCAGCTTTTCTGTTTCAGAGACTTGATTGACCCAGAAGAAATGCATCGCTGCAAATGGGAGGAAGCTCATTTGTTTTAATAATAATAATGAAGCATGTATTCCCTATATAGTTTCTTTAAATCGCATCTAATCTTCAAACCTACTAGAGATTTTTAGAGCAAACAGGATGGATTTGGGGAAAGACCAAGCTATTTGGAGGTAGATGTTTTGGCTTAAGGCCTGGCTCTGCTGTGTTAGACATGTATTTGGCCAAGTCACTTAATCCCTCGAAGCCTCAATTTCTCTAAAATTGTTGCTGTTAGGGGCCATCAAGTCAGTGCCCACTCATAGCAACCCTATGTACAACAGAACAAAACACTGCTGGTCCTGTGTCATCCTCACAATTCTTGATATGTTTGAGCCCATTGTTGTAGACACTGTGTCAATCCATCTCTTTGAGGGTCTTCCTCTTTTTTATTGACTCTCTAATAATAATTTAATAACAACAACAACATCCTCCCTATCAAATTTCAAGATTCTTCAGTAAGGCAAGGCAGCAAGACAAGTTGGAATGGAGGTGGAGTTGCTAGGGAAGGTGGGGGCCAGGTTGACCACAGAAATTCAGACAAGCAGATGGGGCATGGCAGCCAAAAAAAACTGAGTAATGTTCAGGCATGCTGTAGGCAAGCACCAGGCTAGAAGGCAGAGATAGCAAAGTGTTCTTCCATGGTGAAGCAAAATTGAATAGGTGGTATTCAGAATCCCACTGCTTTATGGAAGTCCATTCCAAAGCCAGGTTCCATTCTGTGGGAAGAGAACCCAGAAATAAAAAGTGCAAGACAGACTGGATACTAGAATGGGAACCAAAGGGAAGCCCCATTCTATGAAATGAGAGAGGCAGATGATATTTGGGAACTTAGGTGGCAAACTACAGTGACACTGTAGATGAATGGACCATAAATTAAGACAAATAAAGAATTCTGTTGACCAGCCCCAAAAGCCTACATCCCAGTGGAAAAAGAATCTTACTGCATGATTTTGAGGTTCACACATTATCAGGACAAAGTGTAGGTTAGAAGTCAGTAGAGAGTGGTTTGACAGAAATCATTTTACAGTTACAGTGAAGTTGACTTATCAGTTAGGTCAGATGGTTGGGGTCTGTGTGCTGAGGCTCTGGCCATGGCCAGGTTCTCACTCCCAGAGCAGTAAGTCCATCTGTCTGCTTATAACCAAAGGCCTCCTCCTCGCTCCTTCCAGTTACTCGGTAAATGCTGAGGGCCAGGGTACCATGGGCATGAGGTGACGGGTACCACAGCAGGTTCTGAACAAATGCTGGATAGACACATGAATGGTGTATTGAATAAATGAATGTAACAAGTTAAAGCCCACACACTACAAGTGGTAATTTAGATGCAGCAGCTTTTTCTACAAAGAAAAGCCTGTATTTTTCTCTAATGCAAAGGAACATTAAGGACAATGTCTCATCCTTTGTAATTAAGCCTGTAGACATACTCTGCTTTCTTGACAAAATGCAACCCTCTCTGAGTGCATTTTAAGAATGTTGAAGGAAAAGACAAACAAGCTTAGAATAATGCAATGAAAGATGAGAAGCAAATTGTTGTCAACAACAAATTCAGAGTTCCTATTGAAGGCCAGTCAAAACTAGTAAACAAAAACGTCTTAGGCACTCTTTTAGTTAATACTTTAACACCCGTTAGAAGATGTCTGACATATCAGTCCTAACATATCTTCTTGGGAATGCATCTAAGGAGGAGTGTAATATAGGGTGGAATCCAAGGTGTTGTTCTCTCAGCTTACTGGTGATTATGTAAGGAATGTGGCATAGATGGTGAGGTCGGCACTTGAGCTGCATGACCCAAACCAGTGTGAACCTCGCTCGCTGAGCCCCCATCTCGGGTTAAGAAATCATGTGGACCTGGGCCTCACTATCACGCATCCCCAGCCAAGGAACCTTCACATTTCCTAATTAGGTTATATTCAATGTACTCAAGGGTTGGTGATGGATGAGATACTGAAGTGTAATCACAACATATTATTCATATCCTAGGAATGTGCAGCCCAGGCCACTCTGCTAACTCCAGCAGAAAACAGTGGGTTAGTTGACAAGTAGCCTTTTTTACATTCCAGGTTCTGGTCTGATTTATTCCTTCTTTTCAGTTATGACTGTGGAGTAGGTATCAAAAGAAAAACCAAAAACCAAACCCAGTGCCATCGAGTCGATTCCGACTCATAGTGACCCTATAGAACAGAGTAGAACTGCCCCCATAGAGTTTCCAAGGAGTGCCTGGTGGATTCGAACTGCCGACCCTTTGGTTAGCAGCCATAGCACTTAACCACTATGCCACCAGGGTTTCCAGGTATCAAAAGAAGAGAAATAAATGTGGTATAAATTCCATTTTCTGGTTGTTTGAGGCTCATATACAGATTGGCATGTCCTGCCTATTAGAATGTCCAGAAATGGGGTCAATTGGGGTGGCCTTTGCATCTGCCTTACTGTGTTTGGTTGCCTAGAGGCCCAAGTATCACGGAAAGAGTAATTAACTTCACCAACATGCGTTGTGCCAGGCATTGTGCTAAGATAAAAGATGAAGATAAGGCACTTATCCTGAAATGGTTTTAAATCAGATAAAAAAAAAAAGTCAGACAAAACATGCCAGCAGGAATGCAAGTCAGATGCAGCTCAGTACTATAAGAATGGGATAAGGAAAGTCCCAGTGACTCAGCAGATGAGAGTAAGATTAACTCTGACTATGGGGAGGAGGGCTACCAGAGAGGACTCTTAAAGGATGAGTAGGAGCATATGAGAAGTCCTGGTGACACAGTGGTTAAAGTGCTAGGCCACTAACCAAAAGGTTGGCAGTTCGAATCCACCAGCTGCTCCACGTGAGAAAGATGTGGCAGTCTGCTTCCGTAACAATTTACAGCCTTGAAAACCCTATGGGGCAGTTCTCCCTGTCCTGTAGGGTTGCTATGAGTCAGAATTGACTTGACAGCACCTAACAAACAAATTCAAAGGTGTAATTAAAAAATAAATAGCCTCATGGATCCTATAGTTTTTACTAGGCAGGAGGACAAAATGGAACAATTCTCTTGTCTTCTCAGTAAGAATATTTTCCAATAATCATGTTGTACCTTTTTTCATCAATTATGCAAATATAATCTCATATTAGATCATCAGATCCTTGAGGGAAGATCAGTGGGATCTACATCTGATTCATCTTTGTGTTACCCACACTTTCTAGCACAGGTCTTACACATAGCAGCCATTCTGTAAATATGTATTGCCTGAACAAAAACCACAGGGTTTGGTGGGGACAGAATGGGGGTTGGTGCCAGAGTCACTCTTTAGCATTTACAGCAAGAAAGAGCCCTTCCACTAACTCCTGTGCAGAGAGGCTAATTCACTGTTATCCTGCACTTCCATGGGGCAGCTACGACCCATTGGAAGGCTTCAGAGAAAGCTTCAGAGCTTCCCTGCTACCCATCTTCTTAGAGGTGGTGGGAACTAGAGTCTATTTCTGGAATATTTCAAAATCGACTACTAGATGTTTGAAAAGGATTTGAATTCATGAGTCAGTTACCCACGAGGGCTATATACTCTCCAGTACCAGGTCAGAAGTGAACAGGAGTTTCTTGTTTTAAGTCTCAAGATACCTGCTTGACTATTTATTGATACCCAAGGGTTCTGGTCCACTAGGATTCTCTAAAACCATCCATTTCCAAGCCATGTTCCAAAGCCAGCAGTATTTCACATACTAAAGTCATAGAGCAATCTACAATAGCTGAATTCAATGTTTACTTTTGTCACAGGTCTTTCATATTTTTTATTCAGAATTGCAAATCACTGAAGAGGTTCAAGCTGAACTGAAGACACTGGCGAAAAACAAGGCTTCAGGAATTGACAGAATACCAATCAAGATGTTTCAACAAATGGATGCAGTGCTCGAAGTGCTCACTCACCTATGCCAAGAAATCTAGGAGACAGCTACCTGGCCAACTGACTGGAAGAGATCCATATTTATGTCCTTTCCAAAGAAAGGTGATCCAACCAAATGCAGAAATTATAGAACAATATCATCAATACCATGTGCAAGCAAAATTTTGCTGAATTGCGTTCAAAAGCAGCTGCAGCAGTACATCAACAGGGAACTGCCAGAAATTCAAGCTGGATTTAGAAGGGGGCGTGGAACCAAGGATATCATTACTGATGTCAGATGGATCCTGGCTGAAAGCAGAGAAGACCAGAAAGCTGTTTACCTGTGCTCTATTGACTATGCAAAGGCATTTGGCTGTGTGAATCATAACAAATTATGGATAACATTACGAAGAATGGGAGTTCCAGAACACTTAATTGTGCTCATGAGGAACCTGTACAGAGAGATCAAGAGGCAGTTGTTCTGACAGAAAAAGAGGATACTGCGTGGTTTAAAGTCAGTAAAAGTGTGCATCAGGGTTGTATCCTTCCATCATACTGATTCAATCTGTACGCTGAGCAAAAATAAGCCAAGAAACTAGACTATATGAAGAAGAACGGGGCACCGGGATTGGAGGAAGACTCATTAACAACCTGCATTATGCAGATGACACAACCTTGCTTGCTGAAAGTGAGGACAACTTGAATCACTAACCTATGAAGATCAAAGACTACAGCCTTCAGTATGGATTGCACCTCAACATAAAGAAAACAAAAATCCTCACAACTGGACCACTAAGCGACATCATGATAAATGGAGAAAAGATTGACCTTGTAAAGGATTTTATTTTACTTGGATCTACAATCAACACCCATGGAAGCAGCAGTCAAGAAATGAAACAACACATTATATTAGGAAAATCTGCTGCAAAAGACCTCTTTAAAGAATTGAAAAGCAAAGATGTCACCTTGAAGACTAAGGTGCACCTGACTCAAGCCATGGTGTTTTCAGTCACCTCATGTGCATGCGAAAGCTGGACAATGAATAAGGAAGACTGAAGAAGAATTGATGCCTTTGTATTGTGATGTTGGTGAAGAATATTGAATATACCATGGACTGCCAAAAGAGTGAACAAATCTGTCCTGGAGGAAGTACGGCCAGAATGCTCCTTAGAAGCAAGGATGGCAAGACTATGTCTCACATACCTTGGACGTGTTATTAGGAGGGATCAGTCCCTGGAGAAGGACATCATGCTTGGTAAAGTAAAAAAAAAAAGGGTCAATGAAAAAGAGGAAGGCCCAGTGAGATGGACTGACGCTGGGGCTGAAACAGAGGGCTGAAGCATAACAATGACTGTGAGGATGGCGTAGGACCAGGCAGTCTTTAGCTCTGTTGTACGTAGGGTCTGTATGAGTCAGAACAGACTCAACAGCACCTAACAACAGCAATGCAAATCACAATAGTACAATGGTCATCACTTATAGGTATGGGAAAAAGTGTGGAGTCCTATACTTTTATACACATATAAACCCCTGTTCTTGCTGGCTTAATTGTTTACTTTCAATTTTATAAGAGAAAAGGTTTTTCAGTTATTTATCTATGATGAGTTAGAATTTATTCATTTACTTTAGTTAAATTTCCAAGCCCTAAATTATAGAATTAAGGATTGGCGATTCAGTGGTAGAATTCTCACCTTCCATGCAGGAGACTCAGGTTTGATTCTTGATCAATGCACCTCACGTGCAGCCACCAACCATTTTTCAGTGGAGGCTTGCATGTTGCTGTGATGCTGAACAGGTTTCAGTGGAGCTTCCTAACTAAGACAAAGTAGGAAGAAAGGTCTGTTGATCTATTTCGAAAATCAGTCAATGAAAACACTATGGAGCACAACCATCTGATTTGCAACCAGCCATAGGGATGGTAATACATTGGGTTGCCATGCGTTGGGAGCCAACTTAACAACAGCTAACAACAACAACAAATTACAGGATAATCAGTTAAAGACAGAAATCAGTTTTAAGCAAAATAATTAAGCACATATCCTCTTCCCACCACTTACTAACCCCTTAAAATTATCAGGGGTGAGGAGGAAAATTTTTAAACTGAACAAGAAAACTTAGTCACTGGCACTAACCATTAAGAACAGTTTTAAAATAGCTCAGACTACAGGAGAGGAGGTGCTCCTCTTTTGGGTCAGATTAGAAATGTCACGGAGAAACCATCAGTTTGTTTTCTCCACTTGACTTTAGCTTCTACATTCTCCATCCTGAAATAAAAGAACGACAACAAAAAAGACACGTGAGCCAATGTTTCACTTAAAACAAATGAGAGAGAGAAAGAGAAATTCAGAAAGTAACTTCTCAGAACACAGGAGAATATCATTTCTGAACTGAAATGGAAAGGATGCCCAATGAGGGAAGAGAGGGGACAGCTCTAGAAGCCCTACTGGCACCTCTTTGCATAGTCTCGACTGTTGGGTCTACTTTCCCTGGCTTTGTCTCAGACTATTCTCGGTTTCTTCCCCATTGACCTTACCAGCTCCTGAGGTCTGAACAGCACTGGCCTCTCTAGATTCTGGGTCGACATCTCCTCCTTCAAATCTTGGTCAGGCTTGGTTGCTTCTTCTTTTGATGGTTCTGCACAACTGTTTTGTACTTCATGCCTTGCGAAGTATGTTGCGTGCACCTGTTGTTTGATCCTGTTTAATCCCCTGTGAGGCAAGGATTCCTCTTTCCTTTTATTGACCTTTAACATTTCTCAAATCTTTCTGCTTCCCCGAAAATCTAAATGTTTATAGATCTCCCTTTATCCATATATCATCCCATGTTCTGTTTCCCGTTTTCTTTTCCCAGCTCCATGTGCTATCCTTTCTTCTAGGTTGCTCCTGATGCTTCCCTACCCATTCAACACACACTTGTTGCACACAGACTCTGTGGCAGGAACTGTGCCAGGTCTCAGCAATACAGCGATGAATCCAGCTATGCCTATGTGGTAGGGAGAGCAGACTTTTGAGTTTGATAATGTGTCAGTCACATTCACAAAAATCTTCACATCCACTCTCAAGGTGGGTTCCTTAAATCTTCCCTATCCCCCGCCCCCCACCATTCTTATAGGTAAAGAAGTAAGGCTTTGTTACGAATTGCATTGGTTCTGCCAAAAATGTGTGTTAACTTGGCTAGGCCATGATTCCCAGTATTGTGTGATTGTCCACCATTCTGTCATCTGATGTGATTTTCCTACGTGTTATAAATCCTACCTCTGTGATGTTAATGAGACAGAATTAGAGGCAGTTATGTTAATGAGGCAGGACTCAATCTTCAAAGGTAGGTTGTATCTTGAGTTGATCTCTTTTGAGATATAAAAGGGAGAAGTGAGCAGAGAGATGAGGACCTCATTACTACCTAGCAACAAGAACCAGAAGCAGAGCATGTCCTTTGGAACAAGGGTCCCTGCACGGAGAAGCTCCTAGACCTGGGGAAGATTGATGACAAGAACCTTCCTCCAGAGCCAACGGAGAGAGAAAGCCTTCCCCTGAGGCTAGCACCCTGAATTCAGACTTCTAGCCTACTAAACTGTGAGAGAATAAATTTCTGTTTGTTAAAGCCATCCACTTGTAGTATTTCTATTGTAGCAGCACTAGATAACTGCTTGAGAGCATAAGTCATAGATCTAGGTCACATGAGCAGCCCCTGAGAGCTGGAGTCTGTACCCAGATGCCTGATTCCAGAGCACAAGCATTTCACTGGGATGCTGTGCCTTTCCCAGACACAAAACCTAGAGTGTTTCCCCACCCTAACCCTTCAGGGATGATCCTCCTTTTGCAAGTAGAAGCAAAATTAGTTAAACAGACAAAACCTTTTAGACTAGGTGCCTCACAAACAGAAAGATTTGAGCAAATCTCTAACTTTCTCCAGGCCTGTTTCCTCTGCTATAAAAAAGGGGGCAGGGCTAGAAGGTCTCTAAGGGGCCATTAAACATTCATGTTCTTTTAATTGATCAGACACGTCAGTAACACTGTTCTTGAGGCCTGTTGTTTGGAGGTTGAGAAATACGCTTGCTTACCTGGTGATGAGAAACATCTCCAAATCTCCTTGGCTATTGTTTCTCTGTCAAAATATGTCACTTAGTGTTGTGAGCTCTGTGTACTGAAACCATCATGTGCTGGCACCAGGGGAGAAAGAGAAGCAAGTGGCTGCGTTTTAAAGACCAACTTTCGTTAACTTGAAAACCTATGGCGAATACGAACACTTGCATGACAAAGCACCACCTCCAAAGCTGACTGAACTCACAAGGGCAATCCAGGAGTTCAGTGACTTTCCTCAGCCAGCTACCTTGAGGTCAATGCCACAGCCTGGTGAAATGGTCTTAAATGACCAGCCAGCCTGGGCTCCATCTTGTTCTTAAATGTAGGCCACATGTTCCAGCCTCTGCACGTTCCTCACGTTGTTCCCCCTGATGAATTACATCCCTTCCAGTCTTTGTGTTGGGATCCAACCCACCCTTCTCAGCCCACTTGATGTGTTTTTACCTTCAGGAAGCCTTTCCTGGGACTTATAATTAATTGAAAATGATTCTGTCTTGAATCCCCTTTGCTTAGTCTATCATGTAACGAAAGGCCCAAATGGAAGGTAAGCTCCTTAAGGGACTGAACTATGTCTTTGTTTTATAAACCGTATATTATTCTATCCCCCAATAGTGTAGCTTAGTGCCTTATTCAGAGTAAGAACTCAATAAGCCCATTTTTTTTTAATTGAAATGAATTCTCTGCAGAACCCTCACACATTTGTAAATCTGGGTATGCCTTCTACCTGAAGCCCTGCTCTGCTTTACTTATCTCTACCCTACCACAGTCCAGCCTTAAAAGAATAGCCAGACTGTCTAATTAAAGTATAACCTGTGTCACTTCACCTCTCCCTTACACACACACTCCAAGCCTTTCGTAGCTTCCTGTTGCAACTCTGCTACAGGCCTCCACCCCAGTCAGCAGCCACTACCATAGACCTTATTTGATCTTTTTTCAAGCAAGTACCTTATTTTTATGCAAATAAAATGGCCTTTTACATTTGTTTGCCAACTGCTCCCTCTCTCCAAGAGGTATTTTTGTAAGCTAAGCCAATTTTTTAAAGAGTTGTTGTAAAAAAAATTAGCATAGCATGCTTACAAAAGTACCTTACTGGGGGAGGGAGCTGTTGGCAAACAAACATAGAAGGCATGTGTTATTTGCATAAAAATAAGGTAGTGCCTGAAATTTTCTTTTACATTTTTTGTTTGTTTCATTTACCCACTTGTGGCTACAGTTTGTAAACTCCCTGGAGGCAGGGCCCTTGTCGTCTGCCATGTTCTAAAACACCGTGTGTCCCAGAGTAGACTCTCAATAAATAGCTGTTGACTCACTGACGAATTATTCACCAGCTTAATATTTTAAAGTTTTTTTTACCTGTCTTGTTTCCCTGAGGCTCAGTGGCATCAGCACAGCAGGATATGGGAAATTTTCTTCCACTGGTTCTTTTCCAGTGTTTAAGTGTCCGGTGCTGTCTCCCACCCCAAGGCTTTAGCCATAACACGCCTGGGGGCTGTCTTGCTTGATAATTCTTCTGGAGTCTTCCTTTACCTTCACCTCTACCATGAGTTCTTCAAAAGACTTATGTCTCAATAGTCTTTGACTCTCTGGTACCAGAGAGCAAGAAAATCAATAAACGCCATGGCTCCTAGGCATGTCCTCTCTCCAAGCCTGCCCTCGTTGGTAGCAAATGCAACGTTCCCTGAGAAAGGCTGTATATGCTGGGGAATTTTCCTATGTTCATTCATCATTGCATTGCCCTGGGTGTGTGACTTCTGGGGTCTATTGCTAATAAGTGTTCACATCCATATGTGAGTGGTGCTGCTGGCAAAGGACAAATGTTCAGAGGAGCAGGGGCTCTAGGCTGAGAAAGGGACAGCAGAAAGTCACTTGGTCATGGGATAGAAAGGAAGAGGATGAGACTGAGGAAGAAGATGTCAGAAGAGGCCAGAGATGAACCTCAGACCCCTCACCACTTTACCTGGCCACGAGATTACTCACCAAGTCCTAGACCCTCAAGAATACCCTCTGTGGAGGCCATTTTCCTGGGCAGTGAAGATTGGTACCACATACAGGTGCACTCAGACCACACAGCCCAGCCCTTATGATGGAATGTCCAGTAATCACCCTATTTTAGGTCTATTTCAAATACTGGTTCTTCCATCAGGCTGTCCCAATCACCAAAACCAGAAGCAGCCTCTACATTCTTTGATCATAGTTTTCAACTCTGTTTCTTGGAGCACAAGAGATCCAGGAAGGAGTTGCAGCAATCCCTTTGTTAAGAGGTAGAGGATTAAAGGGTGGGCTTTTTTTTTCTCCCTGCTCCAGCTCAGCCAGTACAGCTCTACTTTCATCTGTAATATATACTGGAGTTCTTACAATTCCATTTAAAAAGGAAAAACATCAAAACCACTAGTTTATGGATCAAGATCGCCCCAATTGTCAAAGAGGAGTCTCTGGGTGGCACGAAAGGTTAAGCACTCAGCTATTAATCGAAAGGTTGGTGGTTTCAATCCACCCAGAGTCACCTCAGAAGAAAGGCCTGCCTATCAATCTACTTCCCAAAGATCACAGCCACTATGGAGTACTGTTCTACTCTGAAACATCTGGGGTTGCCATGAGTTGGAATCAATTCAACAGCCACTTGTTTGTCTTTTATTGTCAGGTAACATATCAGAAAAGGTCTCTGGGTGGCACAAACTGTTTGAGCTTCATGTCTAACCTAAAGGGTGGAGATTGGAACCCACACCGCATCATCTCAGAAGAAAGCCCTTGGCAACCTGCTTCTGCAAAGAATTGCAGCCAAGTAAACCCTATTTTTACTCTGTAACACATGGGGTCTCCATGAGTAGTGATCCATTCGATGACGATGGATTTGGATTGTGTGTTTTTTAACATATCAGAAATTATGGCTCTATTTGGGATTTGGAAAATACGATCATTTATCACATATTGTATTATAGTTAGTTACTTGCTAGCTTTATTTTCTCTACAAATTTTAAACTCCTTAAATGTAGGGTCCATATTCTTCTTTTGCATTTTTTTTATTGTACTATTGAAGACTTACAGAACAAACTAGCTTCTCATTAAACAATTAGTACGCATATTGTTTTATGACATTGGTTAACAAACCCACGACCTGTCAACCCTCTCCACTCTCGACCTTGGGTTCCCTATTACCAGCTTTCCTGTCCCCTCCTGCCTTCTAGTTCTTGCCCCTGGGCTGGTGTGCCCCTTTAGTCTCGTTTTGTTTTACGGGCCTGTCTAATCTTTGGCTGAAGGGTAAACCTCAGGAATGGCTTCCTTACTGCACTAAAAGGGTTTCGGGGCCACACTCTCTGGGTTTCTCCAGTCTCTGTCAAGCCAGTAAGTCTGTTTTTTTTGTGTGTGTGTGAGTTAGAATTTTGTTCTACATCTTTCTCCAGCTCTTCCTGGGACCCTCTATTGTGATCCCTGTCAGGGCAGTCAGTGGTGGTAGCCAGGCATGGGACTGTATTCATTTTTGTATCCTTAAGTGTACCTGTTAGTATATAGGTTGAATGACAGTAAGAATGTTATATCATACTCATTAGCAGGCAGATTTACATGGCAGGTCCTAAGAGTTACAAGACAATAGATGAATCTGCAAAATTCTTATATTTTCTTTCTAGACAAGCCTGCCGTTAGAAACAAGTTAATAATAGGCATTTACAAACAGGAAGTTCTAGACCACTCTTAGGAACAGAGATTTTAATACAGAGTGACAAAGGAGACGTGCATCTCCGAACAAGCTCAACATTTCAGTGTCTGTTTGTGTATGTCTCACAGCATTCTGTCCAAAGCTGCAAAGCAAAGGGTTACCAAGTGTTGATGCTTGTGTGGGTACCTAATCTGCATAACAGATAAACATCTTTCTGGTGTTTTCTGCTTTCAGCCAGGATCCATCTGACATCAGCAATAATATCACTGGTTCCACATCTGCTTCTGAATTCAGCTTGAATTTCTCTAGCAGTCCCCTGTCAATATAGGGACCCTGGTTGCACAATGGTTAAGTGTTTGGCTGCTAACCAAAGGGTTGGCAGTTTAAATTCATCAGCCGCTCTTTGGAAACCCTATGGGGCAGTTCTGCTCTGTCCTATAGAGTCATTATGAACTGGAATTGACTCCACGACAATGGGTTTGGCTTCTGTTAATTTTGGCAGGTACTAAATTGGATGAACAAAGAAATTTTGATAAAAGTACCAGGTATACAAATGAAGAAGCCTAGGAGAAAGAAGTAGCAGAGATTGAAATCTAGATAAAGCAAATGATTAGTGTTTGTATGACCTTGAAAAAAATCTCTTATCTTCCTCTAGTTCATTGATTAAATCTTTTTTTATCCAACAAATATTTATTATGTACCAGGCACCTGAAATAAGCACTATGAATTCATTCATTCATTCAACAAATATCTATTAAGTCCCTACTATAAGCCAAGCATTGATTAATGTGTTTGGATGCAGCAATGAATAAAATATGCAAAGTTTTGCCCTCTCAGACCTCACAGTTGTATATGTGTGTCTGTTGTTATTGTTGTTGGTGTGTTATTGTTTGGTGCCCTTGAGTCGATTTTCAACTCATAGCAACCCCATGTGCCAAAGTAGAACTGCCCCATAGGATTTTTTAGGCTGTAATCTTTATTTTAATCTTTATGGGAGCAGCTTGCCAGGTCTTCCTCCCACAGAGCAGCGGGGTGGGTTTGAACTGTCGACCTTTTAGCTAAGTGCTAAACCATTGCACCACCAGGGCTCCGTGTGTGTGTGTGTGTGTGTGTGTGTGTGTGTGTGTGGAGAGGACAATAAGCAAATAAATATACAATATGTGAGGTAGTGAAAAGATGAATAAAGGGGGTAAAGTGAAAAAGAGAGCTGTACGGTGATATTTTATATAGGATGTCATGGAAGCCTCTTTGAAAAGGCCCACAGAAAGCCAAATAGCAAGACACGCAGGTATCTGGATAAAGAGCTTGTCATAAGAAGAGTCATAGGAATGACTCTTACTATACACAAAAGCCTTTTTAAGTAGTCTCAAAGCCCTTCTGGAAAGAAGCAAAGTATAAATCAACCATACATGTTTTAACTACCCAATATGGACAAAAGGCCCTAAAATGAGGATGAAATGAAATGAATGTAAAAGGATTTCTAAAAGCATAGGAGGCTATGTATATATGTTACTGCTGTTTATTAGTCACCAGTTTCCCCTCATGTTTTTTATTACTCACTTGTTTATTAGCAGAACCAGGGACGTCATTGCTGATGTCAGATGGATCCTGGCTGAAAATAGAGAACACCAGGAAGATGTTTACCTGTGTTTTATTGGCGACGCAAAGTCATTCGACTGTGTGGATCATAACAAATTATGGATAATATTATGAAGAATGGGAATTCCAGAACACTTGTGTTCACAAGGAACCTGTACATGGATCAAGAGGCAGTCATTCAAACGGAACAGGGGGATACTGGGTGGTTTAAAGTTAGGAAAGGTGTGTGTCACGGTTATATCCTTTCACCATACCTATTCGGTCTGTATACTGAGCAAATAATCCAAGAAACTGGACTATATGAAGAGGAATGCGGCATCATGATTGGATGATGACTCATTAACAACGTGTTATGCAGATGACACAACCTTGTTTGCTGAAAGTAAAGAGGACTTGAAGCACTTACTGACGAACACCAAAAACTACAGCCTCAGTATGGGTTACACCTCAATGTAAAGGAAAAAAAAAATCCTCACAACTGGACCAATAAGCAACATCATGATAAACGGAGAAAAGGTGGAAGTTGTCAAGGATTTCATTTGACTCGGATCCACAATCAACAGCCATGGAAGCAGCAGTCAAGAGATCAAAAGATGCATTGCATTGCGCGAATCTGCTGCAAAGGACCTCTTTAAAGTGTTAAAAAGCAAAGATGTCACCTTGAGGACTAAGGTGCACCTGACCCAAGCCATGGTGTTTTCAATCAGCTCATATGCATGCAAAAGCTGGACAATGAATAAGGAAGACTGAATTGATGCCTTTGAATTATGGTGTTGGTGTAGACATGTCTTGGAAGAAGTACAACCAGAATGCTCTTTAGAAGCAAGGATGATGAGAATATGTCTCACATACTTTGGACATGTTATTAGGAGGGACCAATCCATGGAGAAGGACATCATGCTTGCTAAAGTAGAAGGTCAGTGAAAAAGAGGAAGACCCTCAAGGAAAGGATTGACACAGTGGCTGCAACAATGAGCTCATGCATAGCAAGGATTGTGAGGATGGTGCAGGACTGAGCAATGTTTCGTTTTGTTGTACACAGGGTCACTGTGAGTTGGATCCCACTCAATGGCACCTAACAACATCAACAACAACAGTTTATTAGTCACTAGTTTCTACTACAGCAAGCAGAGATAAGTGGCACCTAACAATAACATCAGTTTCCACTCAACAATCAGGATCAAGTAAGCCCTTATCCACAAATAACATTGGTGCTGGCCTGAGTTCAGAGCTAATGTAAATGCCCAAAAGTTCTAGATTCAGTGTTTGCAGCAAGTGCCTGTTTTACCTCCTCGGAACTCTGCAAGGCCAGCAGTCCGCATGCTCGCTATCTTACAGTCTCACAGTGTAATGTTTCCTGGTGCACCTAATTAGGCAAAACTGAGCTAGCCTAAGCAAGATCTGACCTGAATTTTTCTGATTAGAAGATTCCTTAACATTTGGCAATCAGTGAACCAAATTCATTGGAGCAGGTTAGCATATTTCAAGGACAGGTGAAATTCTAATCAGATAGCAAAGAAGGAAACCACCAAGCTACAAGGAGATTCTTCTTCAATATGTTCCAACGTTCCAGTTTCTCTTACATTTTTCCTTAAATCTAACTTAGGGGGATAATCGAGAACATACACACATGAATCCAGCCTGAATGCGGCATTTTAGAGGAAAACCCCAGCTGAGCACACATGAGTGTGTTTCAACTTTGCCAGAAGAAAAATAGTTATGCATTATACATGGACTATAAAGACATTTTCTGTAAGCATTACTTTAAAAATGTTTGAATTTTAGGACTTAAAATGTTCCATGTGTTTAGTATTTCTTGTTCAGTTAGACTAAAGTGATTGAAAATTCACTCCCAGCATACATGCGGTGTGATATTTCAGGAATGCTGAAATGTCATCATTTCTGTAACTGGAGTTGGTAAACATGGCTGTTACACTCATTACTGCTTCTATTTAAGGGTGATTTTTTCAATAAAGGAGCTCGGTGGCTCAATGGTTAAGAGCTCAGCTGCTAACCAAAAGGTCGGCAGTTGGAATCTACCAACTGCTCCTTGGAAACCATGTGGGGCAGTTCTACTCTAACCTGTAGGGTTGCTATGAGTCCGAATCAACTCAATGGCAATGGGTATTCAATAAATATTTTTTGAGCACCACTATGTGCCAGCTCCTGTTTGAGGTATACAAGATGCAACAGGAAACAAAGTCTATCCATGCCTTAGGAGAGACAGGCCATAAATTACAAATAAATATAATATCAGGTCCACCACTTGTCTGTCAGTTTGTTATACTATGGTGGTTTGCATGTTGCTATGATGCAGGAAGCTATGCCACCGGTATTTCAAATACCCACAGGGTCACCCATGATGGACAGGTTTCAGCAGAGCTTCCAGAGGAAGACAGACTAGGAAGAAAGGCCTGGGGATGTACTTCCGAAAATTAGCCATTGAAAACACTTTAGGTCATGATACAACATTCTCCAACATAGTGCTGGATGATGAGACCCCTAGGTTGGAAGGTACTCAAAATACACCACAAAAAAACCAAACCCTATGCCATCGAGTTGATCCCGACTTATAGCCACCCTATAGGACAGAGTAGAACTGCCCCATAGAGTTTCCAAGTAGCGCCTGGTGGATTCGAACTGCCGACCTCTTGGTTAACAGCCGCAGCATTTAACCACTATGCCACCAGGGTTTCCAAAACCAAGCCTGCTGCCATTGAGTGAATTCCAATTCACAGCAACCCTGCAGGACAGAGTAGAACTGCCCCATAGAGATTCCAAGGAGTGCCTGGTGAATTCAAACTGCTGACCTTTTGGTTAGCAGCCGTAGCACTTAACCACTATGCCACCAGGGTTTCCAAAATACACAGTGGCACAATAATGGCCTCCAGCATTCCAACAGTGGTGAAGATGGCACCGGACTGGGCATCATTTTATTCTGTTGTACACAGGGTCACCATGTGTCAGAGATGACTCAACGGTAAGTAACAACAGTGTCAAGCAACAAAAAGCGCCATGAAGAATTTATTCTTCTGTTTTACGTAGTGACAGGGAGTGTGGGCAAGGCTACTATCTTCGAGGGACAGCATCTCTGATGAGGACCAATTTGAACAAAGACCTTAGTGGAGCGAGCGAGGAACCAGGTGGTTTTCTGGGGAAAGAGTGTCCCAGGCACATGGACTTGTGCATGGAGTGTCAGGAGTGGCCTAGAGCTCAATGTGGCCAGAGCGGAGTGAGAGGGAGAGCAAATAACAGGAAATGAGGTCTTACATCCAACTCCTTGTCGTAGGATCCCTGCAGCCCCTGAAGTGGGATGGCTGCTGAGTCCACAGTCCGGCTTCATTTTTTTGGAGGCTGAAAAGATGATAATAAATTGCAAGGAGAGCCTGCTATCAAATTACAATCTCGCTCATGAAAAGGTTTACACACAAAATGAAGTAACCTTTGATGCTTACAAGGGAGGGGAGGGCTGGGGATGGAAAAACAATAGATAAGTGGTAACTTTGGAGGAGTGAGACCTGGCAAACTGCTCTCATAAGGATTACACAGTTTAGAAAACCCTATGGGGCAGTCCTACTCTGTCACTTGAGGTCACTATGAGTTGAAAATAGACTCCACAGCACCTAACCACAACAGCACACATTTAGTTGGATACTTGCTATTTTCCCTCCTGGGCTCAGTTACCTATGCATTCCTCCTGTCTGAAGTGCCCTCCTTCATTCCTCTTCCATTTTCCCCACATTTCAAGGCTTGTTCAAGCTCTGCCTCCTATTAGAATCCTCCTCTAACCACCCCAGCTGACACTGAGCACCTCTTCCTTCTCTGTGACTAGAGGCCTCAGGCAAGGAAGTCCTCACTAGACTAATCTTTAGGGAACCCTGAGATCGTATGCAAAAGTGTGTGTATAGTGCTCTGTGTACATTTTTCCTACCAGAGTGTTCGTAAATTTACAAGATTTTAAAATGAGTCTGTGGCTTAAAAAGATTGAGAACCACCGCTCTTGACCAGTGCTTCTCAAATGTTAAGCGTGCACACGTTTATTAAAATGAAGATTCAGATTCAGTAACTCTGGAGAGAGGCCTCGTGCTGCTGGTCTGGAGACCACAGCTGGTCTTAAGAGCCTAGAATACTTCCAGTCAACACTCACTTGTATAAACTGGCATGTTGCTCTCTGCCCCGTTAAGTAAACTGCAAGTTTCTGGACCACCAAGGGCAGTGCTGGTGCTATTCAGCTCTTCTCCCACAGCCAGAACTAATGGAAAAATAGCCTAGTGTTGGGCCAGGCAGCTGCTCTACAGGTATTAATTAGCACATTGAACCATAGTAATTGAACCAAGTTAATATATCCTTTCTATGCCCAATTTCTTAGCCTCAAATTAGATTTCTAGGGTTACTATCAAAATTTCAAGGCTCTATCTTGCTGTAAGTCAGAGCAGAATTTCAGAACCCCTAAAATCTTCCTGAAACAAAGCTTTCTCTCTCTTTCAATATGTAGTCACCCAACATGTTGAAATCTAAATCCATCAAATCAGAGTACAGGAAATGCACTTATTTGGAAGGATAATTCATTATGTAAGGGCATTCTCTCCTCACTGAAGATCTCTGGTACATACAAATAAGGAGGGCATCAAAGAAGCCAGAGTAGACCAAAATAGTACCACCAGGCACTTGGGGAAGGTTCTGAATAAATTGTTTTGAGCCCAGAAATGAAGTCTCATAAAGAAAGGGTAGAAAGGGAGAGCCTCTAATAGGTGAGGAACACTGTAGAAAAGTGAAATGGGGGTTTAAAATAAAATTGTTGCCTCAAACAACCTGCGACGAGCTGTAAAAAAGCAATTAGTCCTGGAGAAATGTGTTTAACAGCAGTTAACAATAGAGCAGGCACAGTGGTTAGGAAGGCTGCTGAGTCCTTGGAAACCCTATGGGGCAGTTCCACTTTGTCCTATAGGGTCACTATGAGTCGGAACTGACACAACAGCAGTTTTCTTTTTTTAACAATAGAGCAAATGAAAAAAAATTTTTACACACAAGACGTATGTATCAGGAATGTCTTTGGGTGTCCAAACGGAATTTTTCATATGGTATTTTTATAAATATATATACATACTATTTGTACTTATAAAAATACCGTATGTAATGAAAGCTACCCATAAATATTTATAAAAATACCTTTAAGTAGGCCAGTAACATTTAATTTTTTCAATAAATTCATGTATAAAATACATACATTAGTGCCAAATGGAACATATATTTTGAAAAATGAACCCCAAGGAAAACTCTCAGGAATCTGGAGTGAAATCCAGGTATTTGCCAAAGGAAACTTCGAAGCAGTTGTGATTCGAGGAAAGGAAACAATGCCTGTTCTCTTATCTTCATGAACTGTTTTGCTTGTAAAATTTCTAACATCACTTCAGCAGAGTTTTGTACTTGACTTCCAACCTTACGGCCATTTGACCTGCCAACTATTATTTTCTTTGAGGCTTTTAACACTCCACCCAAGTATTTTGCTTTCCAGAGCAGTTGTGTCCGTTTCCTTTCCACTTCACTTCTTGTCAGCGGTGGTTTACATCGTGCGCTTAACGTGCATCTCTAAGGTTTCAGACAGATTCGGGGGCACGGCTGTGACGACCTGAAGCTGATAGCGCTGTTGATTCAAGGTCCCCTCGAGGTCCTCCGATTGTGCCAGGATTTCTCTCCAACCTTAGAGTCCCAGGGCCGCGGCCCGTCCCGGAGCGTCCGATTCCCCTGGGTTCCAGCCCCTTCCCCAGGCCGACTTGGCGGGCTGGCACCTCAGAGCCGGAAAACACCGCCCTTTCCTGTCTGCTACTCAGTCCCCAGGCCGACTACTAGAGGAAAAAATGGAGACTGATTAAGAAAAATTAACACTAATTAGCCGGGTTCAAGCTCGGGCCCGGGCGGAGGGGCGGGGCCGCGGCCGCAGGGCTGACCGGCGGGCGCAGGTGCGGCGCTGGCGGAATGCACGCTCCCCCGCCAGCAGCTGCGCTTTCGCCTCGTCGTGCGTAGGGGCGGCCGCCACACCCAGGCCCCAGCTCTGAGGAAGGCCGTTTTAGGGACGCGTGGGAGAGGAAACGCCTCCCCCTGGACGGGAAAAACCTGCCTCATCTGCTGTTCTTCGCGTGCCCAGTCGCTCAGCCGGGAGCACCCGGCGTCTCCAGTGCGTGAAATCCACTCTCCGGGTTTTGGCTGCAGCTCTGAAGGGAGCGAGCTGGAAACCAGCCGACCGCGACCCCCCAACCTCTCCGGAGCCCAGGCTGCGACCCGCCCGGGGACTGGCGGGGTAAGGTGGCCCTGCTTCCCTGGGGCACCCGCCCGCCGCGCAGGAGTCTTGCAGGGTTAGGCCTCCTGGAGCAGGGAGAGTTGGGCTCACAGGTTTAGCGCCGGTGTTCGGGGTGCGGACGGAGGCTCATTGTCCTCAGGCACCAGGGCGCCAAGACTCCGGGGTCCCTCTTTGAAGCGGGCATCCGCGACATTTCTTTGTGCCGAGGGCACTGAACGCGGCTCCGTCTCTGAGGGCAGCCGCATCCCCGAGCGGTGGCGCTGGGGAGGTAGCAATGGGCGCCCATTGTCCTCCGGCGCCCCCCGGCCCCGCCGCCGGTGGCCCCTAGCCGCGCCGCGCGCGTGCGCCCGGCCCCCGGGTCAGGACTGCGGGCGCAGGTAGTCGGGGTCGGTCCGCGGGGCAGCCGGGGCCTCCTCCTCGCCCCGCCCCGCGGCCTCGCGGCCCCGCCCTCGCCGCCCCCGCCCCCCGCAGGTTCAGTCCTCCGGCCGGCGGCCGAGCTCAGTCTCGCTGCTCCCTTCACTCTCCGCAGGGCAGGGGCCGGAGCGGGCGGAGGGCGCTGCGGCGGGCCCGAGCGGGGGGCCAGGCCGGAGACCCGGCGGCCGGCTTCGGCGCCTTCACGCCGTCTCGGAACGGGTAATGTGAGGACCCGGTCGAATTTGCGCTCAGCGGGCAGGGACTGTGTGCGCTCGGCGAGGTGTCGGTGCAGGGCGCCCCGACGCCGAGGACAGCGGCCGGGATCCTCGGGACTGCTGGTGAGTCGCTGCCACCCCACCTCTGCCTGTCTGTGAGTCTGTCCGAGCGGCGACCGTGGCCGCTTCCGGCGTGTGCGGGGTACTGGGCTTAGGAAAGACCAGGGATGGGGACACGGAGGGAGGGCATCGCCTCCCCAGCTGGCGTTAAAAGAACCAAAGAAGACATAAAGTACACCGGGAGGGGGCCGGGTGGCACCCACCAGGATGCAGAGTTCCACCGTTTGTGCTCACCACTTTTCAGGGTGGGGCTGCGCGGTTACATTGCACCATCTCCGAGCCATTGACAGAGCCATTTTTGGGCGCGTGTTGCATTTTTCCAGCTGAGAACAAGCCGCACATGGCCGCCGCGCCCCTCGGGTGGTGAATTGGCACCAGGCAGAACCGCACATGGGTGCACCGTGCAGATCTGCCGAGGCAGTGCCCGCCGGATGCCCTCTCCGCTTGAGAGACCTGCAGACCTGGCAGTTGAATTTTTTTTTTTTTTTTTTTGGAAGGTGGACTCTGAACAGCTGAAGCGTTTTCGAGATTTTTTTTTTTTTTTAATTTCTTTCTCATTGGAACTAAGTGTCTTGACACTAGTGTCAGACATCTGAGGATGAATGGATCTGGCCATTTTCCTCTGAAGAATTATTATACTCCACCCCCCTCTCGACTTTGGGAGGCATGTGTTTCATCTTATAAATAGAAAGTAGCATATTTTTTTGGCAGGACCTCCTTTATACTGTACAGTCTAGGAGAGGTCAGTTTAAAAATAAATATGCACTTGAATGTTACGTTACCGAGAGCCAGGCTGTGGCTGAGACAAGCTGCGTGGACAGCAGCATCAAAGCCGGGAGCACAGCTGTGCTGAAAGGAGTAAAAGCCCCAGAGTGCAACCCAAGCTGACAGTCAAGTAATTACATTTTGTTTTTTATTTTTTTTCAAAAAGTGAATTAAAATGAGGGCGGGAATAGGAAGGACAGGACGGTATCGCAACATGAATCTTCCCAGCCCTGATGTGTTTGGGGGAGTGGACTGCTGATGTGTGCTGAGGGTGTAGGGGCACTGCGGAGGGAGGTGTTGGAGGGGGAGGAATCTGGTGAATGTGCTAGGGAGACAGATCCTCTCCCCCAGCCCTTAGGCCTTACAGTATCTAAAGGGTTTCTTGGGGATGTTGCCTTTAAAAAGAAGAAAAATTAGGAAAGCAGCAGATGTCTGTATTTTAATAGCAAAGTCAGCCTTGTGGACTTCCCCTTAACCTCATGGGGAGACAAAGGCTCACCATGAAGCAGTCCAGCAAATGGTTAATGGAACATTACTTGATGTCCCAAGGGTATCCCTGAGGTGACTTAAAAGAATCATACACTGATCTAACTTATCAAAGATTTTTACTCAAACAACCAGGAAATGGAGCTTCTCTCTTCTGGACAGCTCCAGAGGTCTTCTCTTTGATACCCCCTGTTGATTTTTATGAGCTCTTGTTAACAGATGTTATGAGTCAGAATCAATGGCAATGGGTTTGGGTTTTTTTTTTTTTTTATATTTGCAGTTAAGAAAGAGGCTGCACAGGTAAGGGTGTGACACACACCCCTCTCAGAATAGATTTAAACATTCAGGGATGCGTTGGGGCAGTTGTGAAATGTTTAGCATTGTCATGTGTAAAATAAATGATAAAGACGTTACACGTATTTGAGGAATGGTTGAAATTTCTTTTTAAATCTCCCAAAGAATGTAGATTTCCCAACAGGCCTCGGCCATTGAATAAAATGCTCTGTACCAGCCTCTGGGCTCACAGATAAGAACTTTAGAGGAGAAATTTGGAAGCACTGGGGACCCATGGCAGTTTCTGTTTTCCAGTGGTGTCATCTGCTAGAGATTTACATAGAATCCCGTGATTGGAACATGGTGCTGCGGCTGTGGCAGCAGCGCAGACGTGAAGTAAAATGAGCTCCCTCTTCCCTCAGAATTCGAGCAGCGAAACCCTGTTTTGTATCTCAGTGGGACATGTAAAGGCAGTTGGAGTAAAAAATGCTGCACATTTTTTGCTTTTTATTGTAAATTCAAGTGTGGTGTGAGACGAGTAAAATATAAAGCCATAAAGATTATTGCAGAGTGCTCAAATGAGCTTGCTTGCTGTCTGCTCTCCAGCTTTTCCTTTAATGTTGTGTTTTGTTTTATGTCCAACATGCTCACAAAAGCTGCCCTTTTTCACTTAGAAAACTCGTGGTATTCAGCAGTGTCAAGGATAACGTTGCTTTAACCTATATCACCCAACGATTTTTACCAGGCTATAAATTTTTCACAAGCTCTTTGCCCAGTAGGTTTCCAGCCCTAACACTGATCCAGTGGGTGGAATACAGTCCATGACTGGAGAAAATGCCAGAAAGACTGCTCTGATTTTGTTTTGTTTTAATTGTTAAAATTCTTGCTTTCAGTCTGATTTCATTTAGGCCCTGCCTAATTTCTTTCTAACCAGAACCCTGTTTTTCTTTTCATTGACTGGATAAGAACTTAAATCTCTTTCTAATTGTACTGTGTTTACCATTTGAAACTACTAGATCGAGCCAGCCCTTCAGTCTCCTGTATTCCCATATTCTCCTGACATATCACACTGTTCATGACTGGATATTGGAGGTACTTCCTGGATGGAGCCTATTCTGAGTGCCAGGCACTCTTCTCAACCCTGTATCTTTTTTAACTCATTTTTTCCTAACAGGGTTCTATGAAGGAGGAACTGTTAATATCCCCATTTTACAGATATGAAAACTGAGACAGGTTATATAACTTGCGCAAAGTCACACAGTGAGAAACATATCTAAACATGCATATGTAATTTAACAACACAGTATGTACTTATGTAAGTGGCTAATCCTTCATGGAAGTCAGCAGCTCTCTGAGGAAAGGGGGAAAGAACCCTGAGGTTAAAAAGCTGCTCTAAATCTGACTGCCTGGGCTCATATCCTGGCTCTGGTCCTTAATACTTGACACAGACAAGCTGCCAGACATGTGAGGATGAATGAATTCTGGCCAATTTTTTGTTATGAATCGTGTGACTTTGGGCAAGTTACTTAGCCTGTGTACCCCCAGCTAATCAACTGTAAAATAGGAATAATAATAGTACTGTAAGGATTAAATGGTTAATCAAAAATTTATAGCACTCATAACAGTGCCTGGGCCAGAGTAGGCACAATAAATGGTTTGTTTTCATTGTTGCTTTTGTTGTTATGATAGGTGTTTAATACTGGTTCTGTCATTTAATAATATTCATGACTACCTTTTGAGACAGATGGTATTGTTTTTATTTCCCATATGAGAACTCATGTTCAGAAAGGGTTAGTAACTTGGTCAAGGTTTAACAAGTAAGTAGCAGAATCAGGGTTTGAATTAAGGTCTGTTTGATCTTGTATTAAATACCACACCACCACCACCAGTGGAGGAGGGGCAAGGACGCTATTAAATCTGATTCTCTGGCTTTTGGCCTCTAGCAAGGAACGCTTTTCTTAGTACTTTGTATCTCACAGTACCACCCACAAAAGGAAGATGACAGTAATTGCCTGCCTTGGGGAATACGATGTGAATTATTTTATTATTAAAGATGAAGCAGTCCCACATGTGTGGCAGCAGGCGTCTCCTGCAGTGGATCAAGCATCAGACTGCTAGAGTTAATATGAGCAGTTTAATTTATACCATAAATGAAAAAATTTACTAGGTAAAAATGCAGGACTCTGGAGTGAGAAAGAAAGCTGTGCCACAGCCAGGAAAAAGAAATTTCAGGGTCAGGGGTGAGATGGAACTGTGGTGTGAACCCTTTCCTTGCCTCAAAGTTCTAGAGAGTCAGGGGGTGCAGGGTCCAGTAACCAAGCCGAGACAGTCATCTTGAGGCCAGGAACTGCATTCACAGTGCCTGGTCCTTCAGCTAATAAGTAAGTAAAACCTGTTGCCATGGAGTCGATTCTGACTCATGGCCACCCGCCATGTCACAGCGTAGAACTGCACTTCGTAGGGTTTTCTTGGTATAATTTTTATGGAGGCAGATCTCCAGGCCTTCCTTCCAAAGTGCTGCTGGGTAGGTTCGAACTGCCAACCCTTAGGTTAGTAAAAGCTGAGTGTAAACTGTGCCATTCAGGAATCTATGGTGCTTCGGTACCTGGCACTTAAAACCAGTTGTCATTGAGTGTGTTCCAGTTCATGGCAGCCCCTTGTGTATCAGAGAAGAACTGGGCTCCATAGGCTTTCCAATGGCTGATTTTGGGGAAGTAGACCGCCAGGCCTTTCTTTCAAGGTGCCCCTGGGTAGGCTTGAACCTCCAGCCTTTTTGGTTAGCAGCTGAGCCTGTTAACTGCATATATTATCCGGAGATTCCACTTGGTGCTTAAAAAAAACTAAACCTATTGCTGTCAAGCTGATTGCGATTCTTAGCGCCCCTATAGGACAGAGTAGAACTGCCCTAAAGGGTTTAAAAGGAGTAGCTGGTGGAGTTGAACTGTTGACCTTTTAGTTAGCAGCCGAGCTCTTAACCGCTGCGCCACCAGGGCTGCACTTGGCACTTAGTATGCATTTAATACATGTTTGGGAATGATTTTGCTCTAAGATGAGCTAAAGCAGGATCCACAAGTAAGCTGGGCAGGACGGCACTGGGCTCTTCCTTGGAGGAAGTCAGGGCCTCTTTACAGTCTTGTACATGCCCAGACCCTGCCAGATAAGCTTCTGCTGTGAAGGATAGATTAAGGAGACCTTTGAAACCTTGAGGGGCGCTTGGATAACCTGAGCGGTCTGCCAGGCTTCCACTGCCTTTGATGCTGTGGGTTGTGATTAGCTGTGTGAGTCTGCTTGGGGGACTGTGCTCAGACAGAGGTAGGGGTTCTGGAAAAAACTGCTCCAAATAAGCCCCATTGCCTCAAAATGAAGTGTAAGAGCCCTGGAGCTGTCCATTTCCATTTGGAATTACCTCTTCTCCTGCCCCTACTTTTTAAAGGCCACAAAGCAAAACAACACCAAAAAGAGTAATATAAAGAGCCAAATAGCTCTACGGCAGTAGTCAGTTATGTTTCTTTAAAAAAATGCCTTCCTGGCCTTGATATACTTCAGTGCCACCTTTTCACCAGAGACCATGACGACAGACTGAGTTAGACAGTAAGGATTTAGTTTTTAAACTTGAGCCATGTCATTTTATAATGTGAATCATAACATTGATGTTAAAATGTTTACTATTTCTGAATAGCCAATAAGCTGTTTGAAGGCTGATGAGTTTGCAGCTGGTATTGGCTTGATCCTTATTGATTGCCAAAGTCATGAGTCAGTAGTAGAATTCTAGAATCCCAAGATTAAAATTTAAAAAAGATGGATTTTCAGTGATTTGGGTTTATTTCCATATTTGAAAAGTTCATACGAGCCTTCTAGCCTCTGGTTCTTTGTTAAACAGTGTTGCAGAGATCACACACCTGCAGTTACCTAATGCAGGGCCACCAAAAGTGTACTCCAAGATGTGAACAGCACCAGAAAAGGACTCTGTGGAAAACTAAGTTTGATTAAGTTCCCTTACGGCAGAACCTTTCAGAGCTTTTAATATGCCAGTGTGTACCATGAATCTCCTCGGGGAAATAGTGTCCAGAATTTCTCAAATAGTTTAGCCCACAGAGCAGCTGGCAGGACTAGTCTGGCAGGAAACCCATACCCGGAAACACTGAGCCAGAAGGCAGAAGCCACACACTGCAGTGTGCCCTGTAGGGCTTACGGAGCCCAAGGACATCTTAACAGACCACAGGCTGTACAGGAATAGAGCCATAGAACACACCAGAAGATGCCGGCAAACACCCAGTGCTCTCCTGTTTGATGAAACTAATACAGAATTAAGTTTGGAGAAATGAAAAGGTATAATGGACTAGAGATCCAAAAACATAGGTTCTGGTCTTACCTTTGCCCCAAGTTGTGTGACAGATGAGGCATCTTAGATTATCTTCGATAATCTCTAGTTCTCAATTCAGGGAGCCAGATCAGTGGCACCTATTAGCATAGCTATCTTAGTACTAATAATGTAAAACCCCAGATTGAAAAACAGTCCTTGTGGACCTCTGGCCCGGCAGCTGGAGCAAGCGTGGAAGGAAGGGCACATCAAAGTCAGGCTGCTATTTAGACAGCTTTCACATTTGGGCGTCCATCATGTTCTGGTGACAATTTAGAAGGTCATAGTTGTAGACACATCATGCCAATAGTAGGTCAGTGTCGTGTGTTTAGTTGGAAAGATCTGTTTTGTTCAAACACATAGTCATTTAGGCTATGAACATTTTTAAAACAAGCAAAGACATTTTTGGTGAAACATGGCCTTGCCATTTTGGAATGTGTTTGATTCCTTATTTATTTACTTTTAACTTTTTTTTTTTTTTTTTTGCCAAGGGTCAGTTAAGACTTTAAAACATTGATTTTAACACAGCAGGAGACAAGGCTCCAAGTCTTTGACCAGTGCATCACAAGGCAAATCGCTGCCCCTCCCTGGGTGGGCCTCTGTAGTGTGTGTGGGGGAGGTGAAGGGCTGCAGCTCCTGACTCTAAGCTACTGTGATCCTGTCACCCTCCTGTTCGGGAGTATTTCCGTAGTGTCTTGTACCTTTTCCTAGTGTAACACTTACTGCGTTTCAGTTATCGTTCATGGTCCCATGTGGCTGCCTATTTAGATAGCCAGCTCTTTGAGGACAGGGACTGAACCTAGTTTATCTGAGCAGTCATCTTTTTTAAGATAAGGCTTAAGGAGAAAGTGGTCTGTCCAGTGTTGTAGCCAGATATGCAGCTTTGTCTCATTCTTCTATAGCATCCTTTTCTCTTAGTTGTCTTCAAGTCAGAAACCGTTAACCACTTATCTAGTTTGAGTCTTGCTGTAGTAAAGTACTCCTTGCCAGGCTACAGAACATTCAGATTTGAGGGGAGGCACCCCCAGTCCTTTGGTTCTGGTGATAATGATCATCCAAGGGTACTATGAAACCATTGAAGTCACCACTGGAACCTTCTCAGTCTTCTCAGCTGGCCAGTTGGCAACCTCTGCCGAAGCTTTCTCATGCCTGAGGGCAGCATGTCCACTCAGCATGCAGGCCACCCGGGTAGCCCAGGTGCTGAGGAAAATAGTGGTTGTGTTTCCTCGTGCTTGCCTAGGCCTATCACTGGAGCCACCATGAGTGTACAACCAATTACTGGTTTATGTATTTATCATCTGTCTTTCTACACCAGAATGTAAGCTCCATGTAGGCATCGTTGCTATAACCTCAGTGCCCACAACAGTGCTTGACACTTAGTAGGACTTGGTAGATATGCCTTGAGTAGATGGAGGAGTGACCAGCCTGGGGCTGGGCACGTGGAATGCTCTCTTGAAAGCCTGCTTCTCACTGACTGAAACTGTTCAAGCCACATGTCCCACTGTGTATGTATCATAGCACCAAACTTGAAACTTTTGTCTTGCTCTCAGATGACTCCAGAATGAAGTGTCTTCCAAAATAATATGGCTGTTTGGCCTTGTATTTAGTGTAGTTTATGCTCCCTGGTGAATTTGTTTCTGTAGTCCTTGTGAAGAGGCCATTAAGCAGTGTCTTACCTGAGGGAAGGTGAGCTTCACTTGCCAGCCTGTGAGCACCACCGCAGACACGGCTGAGGGATGGCATGTGGAGTGAAACAGCACCTCTTTCAAATGTGAGCTTTTTGTCAGATGGGGTATTAGACTTTTGGAACCAGAACATTTGGGAATTCCCCACACTCTTTTCAATTAGTTTAGGTGTCCAGAGTCCAAGGTCTGAAAGAAATAATGTTGGAAGAAGTCCCCACTGTGAGCTGGAATTCCAGCCTGTCTTGTTTCTTATATAGCTCTAGTTTTTTGGAGTAATTAATAATAATAATAATTGCCTTTCCCATTACTTGAGGCTCTTTGCCTGCCTGGACTTTGCTAAGCCCTTTATGCACATTTCTTTGCATCCTTACTGGAGCTCTGGAGAGCCAACTCCTACCCCTACTGTTTCTACTTTACAGTTGAGGAAACTGAGGCTTCCAAAGGGAGTCATTGGCATGGGAAACGATGATGAAAATTTATAAGCTGGTAACAAGTATTTTAATTCTAAGGATAGTCTTGTCTTCTTTAAAAAGTATTACGTTTTTTTCTTGAAATTCCCTAGAAGGTACACGATTCTGCAGATATGTTGAATCACATTTCCCAAAGGGAAAGGACCTTATCTAGACCCTACTTTCTCACTCTAATAGGATAAAACTGCTACACGCTGTTATACGCTCGCACCTTGGAGCCCCTGCAGCCACCCGGGATCAGCGGGAAAACTTCCTGTGATGAGTCTGTCAGCCCATTCTTCAGGTAGATAACTCGAATTGTTATAGACTTCTTCCTCATATCAAGCCCCAACTGGCCTCCCTTGTGAAGCTCAGTCACACAGAGTCTGTTCCTTGGAACCATACAGATTTCCTTTCACTTGACAGCTTGTCAGTATTTCAAGAAAATACCTTTGTATCTTCTCTCTCTCACACATTACCTTACCATGAGCCAGTAGGCATCTGCTAAGATTCACCATCTAGCTGTTCTCCTCTGGATGAACTCAGGCCTGCAAATGCCTCTTGTAATGTGAAGTCTCAGATAGGGGTGAACAAAGTGGGGTAGGAAGGGACTCTTGCCGGTAGGAACTGTCCATAGAACCACAGATTGCTATAGCTTTTTCAGCTACGATCTCATACTCTTAGCTCACAGTAAGCATGTGGTTAACTAAGATGCCCTCGTTTATTTACATAGGAGCCCTGGTGGCACAGTGCTTAAGAGCCCAGGTGCTAACCAAAAAGTTGGCAGTTCAAATCCACCTGCCGCCCCTTGGAAACCCTGTGGGGTAGTTCTACTCTGGGTTACTAGGAGTCAGAATCTACTTGTTAGTCTGCCATCTAGATCTTGCCCCACTCAGTACTTATGTGATGATATAATTTATTTTTACCCCAAACCCAGAACTTCTTGTTCTCATCCAGTGCCTCTTGATTTCATCCTGCCCCTACTCCTAGTCTGTCAAGATAATTTTGGCCCCCGGTTTGTCATTGGCACATCGAAGCTCCCTCTGAGTATCGTATTATTTATAGATTTGACAAGTGTTTCCCATTTCAAGTCAGTTGGTCTGTCAAAGATGATTCTTCTCACACTTGCTAAAATCAAGGCATGATGTGTGTATGGTTTGATCCTAATCAGCCTTCCTCGCAACCCTGTCAAAAAACAAGGAAACAAAATGAGATGCTGAGTAATTTCCTTTCTCTCTCCTGTTTTTTGGAATAAACAAACAAACAAAAACAGACTGCCACATCTTTCTCCCACAGAGCAGCTGGTGGGTTCAAACTGCTGACCTTTCAGTTAGCAGCCGATCACTTAACCACTGCCCCATCAGGCTCCTTCCTTGGGATAGAAGCACAATAAAAGCTGAATAAATATCAGAGAAGGGCATTTACCTATTTGGCTTCAGCTTCCTTTTTCATACAAATAAAACACAGTGAACTTGAGATGCAATGAAATGGGTTCCCCCTCAAAAAAAAATTAGAGTTTGGAGAGAGAGATTTTAGACTATTTGCATCTATTTATGTATTAAGACTGCTGTGTACTACACATGCCTATTATTATGGATTGAATTGTGTCCCCTAAAAAGTTATGTTGAAGTCCTAATCCCTGTACCTATCAGTATGACCCAGTTTGGAAATAGGGGTTTTCTTTGTTATGTTAATAAGGCCATATTGGAATAAGGTGAGTCCTAAAACTAATCCCTTCTGAGTGATGTTTTATAAAAAACGAAAACAGCTGTGGAGAGAGGCACACACATAGGGAGAAGAGACCATGAAAGGAACCCTCTGCAAGCAAAGGAAAGCCAAGGAGCCTACTATAAGAAATCCCAGTTTAGGCATTAAAACGATGCCGTTATCTGACAGTTGTTGATTTTCCAAACTCAAGGAAGTCCTATTTGTTCTCAAGACTGGAAGAACTGTAATGGGAGATAAAGGATACAGGTATATGTGTATGAGAAGTTAGCCTCACGGCCTCTTGTCAGAAGAAATCACTTTCTGATCCGCAAGCCCTAGGAATCTTGCCCCATCTCCATCCATGTTATTGATGACTGCTCCAAACGACACTTAAGGAGAAAATGGAAATGGTTATTTTGGCAGTTAGAATGGTTCCCCGTTCTTCATATTGTATTCCAGTAGATGTTCTGGTTTTTCACTTGGGGGAAAGATAATGCCTTGTGTTGGCATAGCACCCTGTAGTTACAGAGATTTTACACTCAGTTTCTGTAATCACCTAAGAGAGACTAGGAAGGTTTGGGGCAATAGCTCCATTTTACATAGGAGGTAACTGGCACCTAGATGTGTATGGGAGTCTGCAAAGATTCTTTAAGTTCAAGGTTTTGGGTCTTTTGGTCCAGTTCTTTCCTCTACTTCTAAGGCCTGGAATAGGAGTATCATTAATTATCTAGTGCTGCTATAACAGAAATACCACAAGTGGATGACTTTAACAAACAGAAATTTATTCTCTCACAGTTTAGGAGGCTAGAAGCCCAAATTTGAGGTGCCAGCTTCTAGGAAAGTCTTTATCAGTTCTAGTGGAAGGTTCTTGTCACCCGTCTTCCCCCAGTCTAGGAGCTTCTCCATGCAGAGACCCTGGGTCCAAAGGACATGCTCTGCTCCCAGCGCTTCTTTCTTGGTGGTATGAGGTCTCTATCTCTTTGCTCACTTCTCTCTTTAGAGATTGACTAGATTGACAACTAATCCTGTCTCATTAACATAACTAGTCCAGCCTCGTTAACATAACTGCCTCGAATTCTGCCTCATTGACATCATAAAGATTAGAATTTACAACACATAGGATAATCACATCAGATCACAAAATGGTGGACAGTCACACAATACTGGGAATCATGGCCTAGCCAACTTGACATACATCTTGGGGGACACAATTCAATCTATAACAGTGGGTGAGAGCTCTACTAGCTGTTGATGTTTTTGTTCATTTGGCGGTTTTATCTTTTAAGTACCTGTTCTGTGTCAGTCCCGTGTTAAAGTCAAAAACAACGCTTCTCTACAGAATGTCCATTGTTGTTTCTTGAGGTTCCCATATACATCTTTGGCCAAACAATCTGACTTCCGCCTTACCCATTTCCTTTTGGAAGGAAAGGTCAGGAGAGCGGGCTTATTGTTTCCCTTAGGGCCTCATTCTTTAAGTTTGTCTTAAATATAACTAGCAAGCCTGTATTCTGGGAAATGTATTGTCAAATTTTTCTTGAGACCTGCCTCTCTCTAACATCTATTTGTACATTGCAGTCATGGATAGAAGACATTTTCCTTTCAAACAGCAGGTTCACAATTATTCATGGCTTTAATTGTAAAGATCTGTAGGAGCCCATAGAATTACTGAGGCTTATATTGATACGCTGCTAAATCCTTACCCTGCATGGAGAGAGAAAGGTTAAAATGCCTTACAGATGGAAGAATGAAAGGCCTTTACCACAAGAAAAGAGACTACAGCTCCTTGTTAATTTCTTTTTTTTCCACCTGTAGGAGTCATAGAAAGACTCCAACTTGGATATTCAACAGGCAGGTTGAAGAGGAAGCAATGTCTTTCAAGATTTTTTATTCATTCATTCAACAAACATTTGTCCAGAATCTGCTATGAATAAGATACAGTTCTCTCTCCCGAGAAGCAGGCTATCTAGTGGGGAGGCAGTCAAGTAGGTGGTAATTACAGTTCAGTGTGGTAGTTGGTCTGAGGTGTATACAAGGTGCTAAGAGATCCCTGGTGGTCCCGTGATTAAGTGCTCGGCTGCTAACCAAAAGGTCGGCAGTTAGAACCCACCAGCTGCTCTGTGGGAGAGAGTTGTGGCAGTCTGCTTCCATAATGATTACAGCCTTGGAAACCCTATTGGGCAGTTCTGCTCTGGCCTATCGGGTCACTATGAGTCAGAATTGGCTTGACAGCAATGGGTTTGTTTGTTTTTGGCTTAGAAGATCATGGTAGACACCAAGCTTGAGTCATGCAGGTGAAGACCTGGGAAGTAGGCAATACTTAGTGTTGAAGGATTGCATCACTGAGCAGACAAGGTGGAGGCAAGGCATAGTAAGCATGTGTAAGGGTATAAAAAGGCACCGCCAATTTTAAGAGGCTTTAGGGAGCTGGCAGAAGATAGAGCTGCAGAGATGGATGGGACTTAGATTGCGAAGGCGAGCCTCACCATCTGTCTTATCTCCAGGCTGTAAGGGCAGCCTGCCATTGTAGGATTTTAGAAGTGACAAGATTAAGGTAGAGGATCACTGAAAGAGAGGAAGACTCTTAACGAGATGGATAGACACTGGCTGCAGTAATGGGCTCAAGCATAGCAACGATTGTGAGGTTAGTCCAGGAACAGGCAGTGTTTCATTCTGTTGTACATAGGGTCTCTGTGAGTCAGAACTGACTGAACGGCACCTTACAACAAGATTACCTGAGCATTCTAGATGGCTCCCTGTGGTATAAGTTGGAAGATAAAGCACAGGAAGAGGAATGAGGCTGGAGGCAAATGCCCTTGTCTAGAGGAGAGCTCATGAGGGCCAGAAGTAAGGCCAAGGCAGTGGGGGTGAATAAGAGGAGACAGAGCCCACTCAGATGGAAGAGGCAGAATGATTGGACTTGATACGGAGAGTGAGGCAGGGGGAGGAAAGATGGCAAATTCCATCAGAGTTATGTTGAATATGAAGTGCCTGAGGAAAGCAAAGTAGAGCAGTCTGAAGGACAGGGAGAAATGTTCAGTGCTTCTCAAATTATCTGTGAAGGACCGGTGTTTTTTTGTTTTGTTTTTTTCTTTTTTCCAATTTCCAATTCATCATCTGATATTGTGCACAAGTATGCAGCTTGGGCCACACCCAACTCCTATGCAAGTTTCATAACTCAGAACTCCAAATTTTCTATAGCCTATTCAGTGTGAACATGCATGATCGTCAGGACAATGCCAAATGTTATAGAAGGTTCTAAACACCTTCAATTTTGCCATGAACTGGCCCTAGACCACGGACCACACTTTGAGTAGTACAGGTCTAGACGTTACATATGTGTGGGCTAAAGATCCTGATTTGGAGGCTCTCTTTAGAGGTGGTAGTTGAAACTATGTGCAAGGATGTGACTGCAGGGGGATTGTTGAGGGTTGGGGGATGGACAAGAAATGTCTAACGCTGTGGACATGCCAACATCTAAGGCAGAGGTTCAGACTTTGTCTGTGAAGAGCCAGAGAGTTAATATTTTAGAGTTTGAGAGCCACATGGTCTCTGTTACAGCTCTCAACTCTGACCTTGTAGCATGAAAGCAGTTATTCCGCCAGTTTACAAACTCAGCACTACGGAGATTTTGGTGGTACAAACAGTGGAGCACTTGGCCACTAACCAAAAGGTTGGCAGTTCAAACCCAACCTGCTGCTCTACGGGAGAGAGACGGGGTGATCTGCCTGTGTAAAGATTGCAGCCAAGAAGACCCTATAGGGCAGTTATACCCTGTCACATGGGGTCGCTATGAGTGGAAAGCAACTTGACAACACCCAACAACAATGAATTCTTTGTTGCGGGGGACTCTCCTATGCATTGTTGGATATTTAGCAGTATCTCTGGCCTCTACGCACTAGATGCCAGTAGCACCACCACCCAGTCACAACCATCGAAATGTCTCCAAACATTGCCAAACGTTCCCTGAGGGGGGCAAAATCACTTCCCCTTGAGAACCACTGAGCCGTAGATAATACATAAATGAGTATCTATGAGTATACCAATAAAGCTTTATTTACAGAAACAGGCAGGAGGTCAGATCTGGCCCACCTGCTGAAATTTGCAGACCTTTGGCCTAAGGGATTGGCAGAAGGGGCTTATTCAACAAAATTTGAAGGTCCCTTGTGTTCACAGCCTGAGAAGAAGCTCTGTAACTGATCCAGCGTAAAGAGTTTCATTGACAGCAGTTCTTATTGATGGCACTTTTGTTTACCTTATTCTTTTTAAGCTTACCATTACCTGGAGATATTAAACATAAAACCAGAGAACAGGAAAATAACAAAACAAACTATAAATGCTCCATGAACCCAAGGCAGTAATGAGCCTGGATTGCATGAGGTAAGTTAGACTTCCTCCAGGAAGGAAGTGACTCTTGAACCAGGTCTTGGAGGATGTTATGAGTCGTTGATGATGGTAAGAAGGTGGGAGGACATTCCATGTAAGGAACACAGAGTTCTTAGTTTCAGAAAGTTACCAGGGAAGTGAAGTGTCAGTAGTGAGGGAAAGATGCCGTTGTCCCAGGTGAAAGCAGTGTGATTATGGGTGACCCCAAGCATGTGTTTCCTCAGGGAAAAGAATTCATAGCACTTACAGCTGTTTTCTAAGAACAGGATGTTTGTTTTTCTCCTTGAGACACAGAGGACTTTTATTACCTTAAAATTACAATCTTTTAACTCTTTATGTTTTACCATAAAGTCAAATTCCTTTTGAGATTCCTTTTGACAAATAGCAAAAATATTGAAAAGTCCTAGTAAGTTAGAGTTGGAAAGGCTGGTGTCTAGGACCGTTTTATTCATTCTTGATTTCTGACAAGGTCACGTTAGCATCTCCACCTCTTGCTGATGTTGAGATCATAGGGCATCATTTCTTCTTGGAGTTATCAGACATCAAGACAGATAATCTGCAAGGTGGTGGTCCTCACACTATACAGTAGGCAGTGGTTGAGCTCAGACTGTGGAGGCCATCTGGGGCTGAAATCCCAGCTCTTGCACACTGGGATTTGGCCTGAGATACGATTGTTGCCTCCAAGGTGTGTTCTAAGTATTAAATAAGACAGTATGTACCTGTGCGACCACAGAACGCACTCAAATAGTAGTCCTTTCCATTCACATGTGTAAGTTCTTCAGAGAACCAGGCATTTAAAAGTTCCACTTCCTAGAGACTGCCCTGTGTTAATCTCTCCCTGACCCACAGATGGGGCAATGAACAGCTGGAAAGACGTAGTTAGGCACAGCACCTGGGAGCACACTCTCACCTGCCCTCTGTTTGCAGTCAGGACTTCCCTGTGTCCCTGAAGCGGCCTCTTGACGTGCACTGGGGGTGATGGGAGTCTAGCAGGGGTTATGGGTTTAACACTTAACTATTGATTTTGTACCAGGGCTTCTGGGCAGCAAAAACGATAAGACCACAGAAGAGCTTTCAGCCTGGTCGGAGAGATTACTTATTCATTCGTTCATTCAACATCCAATACTTATTTCTGTGCAGACATACACACCAGTTACGCTGGGGTGTCTGCCATCGAAAGGGTTGGAAGTGGCCACTGGCAGATTGCAGACAGGCTGAGTGGTGGTGTGATGCAGAGAAGCTGTATCTCAGACCCCCAGGGAGCATGGGTGGGGGTAGAGGGCCCCATCAGGATGGGGGAGTGACATAGAAATTGATCCCCACTGTCATGTCTGACCTACCACCCTACTAGGGGAAGATGGTGTTCTGGGACCTAAACCTGAGGATGTGTTACCAAGGCAGATGACTAGGGACTCGGCTCTCCTAAGGTGATATTGGTCAAATGACTGAATTTCTGGATACCTGTCAAACCTGTAAGTCTGGATCATTTGACTGACTAATAGTAGCTATGATACTGTTGCCACAGCTGCAGTTTTGCATAGGATAATTGCAGACTTAAATAGTAGGGGTTTTTTGTGTGTGTGTGTGAGCAACCCATAAAGATTTCTAACACTAAGCAGCTTTAAGAGTTACTTGCAGTCACAGTTTAGAATAAATATCCTGGTTGAATATTGCTGAAGACTTCCAAGTTGAGTTCCCTTCCCGTATGGGTGTTATCCTTGCAGCGTTCAGATCAGGTGGGATCCATTAGTTATGGCAGCGCGTAGATATTAGTTACGGAAGCACCCAGTTCACTCTGATGGCCTTCTGATGCTCATCTACCAAACTCAAATGCCTGAATCGGTGCTCCTGAACAGCGCTGAGGCTGAGTCCCCTGTTGAACGAGCCAGACATTTTGAGAGAGCCTGCCCTCTGCTGCCTTGTCTTAAAGACCAGGGATCAGTGTCCATATTTAGTCCTCCCCAATAACTCATTTTTATAGGGAAAAAGGCCATAATGGCCTCTCTTCAAAAGCAGTGGCTTGGTATTTTGTGAAGTGGATGTTCTGTCTTCTAATTTTGATTCTAAAAAATCTTTCAGATAGAACAATTAAATCCTATAAATGTGAGAAGTAGACACAAATTAGCAGTGAGTCTCCCATATGGTATTTTGTGGGTCTCTGTGTCATCAGGGGAAACCCTGGTGGCGTAGTGATTAAGTGCTGCGGCTGCTAACCAAAGGGTTGGCAGTTTGAATCGACCAGGCGCTCCTTGGAAACTCTATGGGGCAGTTCTACTCTGTCCTGTAGGGTCACTATGAGTCGGAATCGACTAGACTGCACTGGGTTTGGTTTTGGTTTTTATATAATCAGGGTTGTAAAAGAAAAGTAAATGCAAGTGGTAGCTGAGTCATAAACAAGAAGTCCACTTATAAACTGAAGGTGCAGTGTCTCAGAGACTTTCTGAGTGGGTCCATAAAACACAGCCAGCTCCGTTTGCAGGCAGAACTGGGCAGCTGGAGCTGGGCTACTGCGGTTTACAGTCTGGCAGTGTATAGCTGCACCCTCAGCTCAGATGGTCTGGGGAGAGGTTAAAAACCTACAAGTAGAAAAGGCATTTTCTTATCTTAAAATGGGGGGAGGAAGATAGATTGGAAGTATGAAAAGCATACCTTTAGGATGCTGTTCCCTGAGTGTTCTCTTGTTACACTTATTTCTGTCCTGGGTTTTCATTTAAGTAAATTGTTGGATTTTTAGTACTATGATTTGATTTTTTTCCCTTGAATTTTAAAATTCCTTGTCTGATTTGGGGAAGCGCTCCTACAGAGGCTTGTGGACTGATTGGCAGGAGCCACCCCCATGTTGTTATACTGTGTCAGTGTTTCTGAAACCAAAGCCTGGTTCGTCATTTCTGTTTTAGTGGAAAAGCACAGCCTTCTTCACACAGAAAGCCTTTGGAAGGGAAACTTTAGTCTTAAGAATCCAAATTCACTATGTTGCTAAGCACAATTGCAGTAAACAAACTTTTATTAACCCAATAATATTGGTATGAATACAATTAATTTTCTGTCTCATTTTCCATTAAATGTGTCTGGTGGAAAGTCACTGAATAAACTGTCAAATTCAAAACAAAAAAAAGTGGGGGAGGTGGAGTCTGTGAGTATTTTATAGGTAAATGTGACTTGGGGCCATAAGGAAATGAGCAGTAATAGCATCCCCATAGAGAAGAAACTGGGATGTAAACACCTTCAGGCAGTCTCAGAGGAATGGCTGCCTCTCCCCATGCTCATAGCCCCTTCTTGCCCTCCCCATAGCAACTCATTTGTTTTTGGGGAAACTTGGTTCTTCATTATGGTCCTTGGGTGGTGCAAATGGTTCGCACTTGGCTACTAACGTACAGGTTGGTGGTTCAAACCACCCCCCTGTGGCGCTGCAGAAGAAAGGTCTGGCAGTCTGCTTTGATATAGATGACAGCCATCAAAACCCTATGGAGCAGTTCTGCTCTGACACATGGGCTCACCGTGAGTCAGAATCAACTCAAGAGTGTTGGGTTTGGCTTTTTGGGTTTTTGTTTGCAGGGAGGATGGAGGGAGGTTCTTCCTTGGAAAAGCCAAAGTCTGTTTCCCTGTAGCTGCTATTTAGTAGCCCTAAGGCCTTGCAGAACAAGTTAATCCCTCTTGTGTTTACAATCAACGAGTCCTTCAGATCCCTAAAGATAATTTTCTGAGTTTTCTGTAAGTGATGCAGTGGTTAAAGCACTCAGCTGCTAACCGGAAGATCAGCAGTTTGAACCCACCAGATGCTTTATGGGAGAAAGATGCAGCAGTTCGCTTCAGTAAAGATTTACAGCCTTAGAAAGCCTATGGAGCAGTTTTCCTGGGTTCTGTAGGGTCGCTATGAGTCTGAATCAACTCCACAGCAGTGGGCTTGGTTTCAGTGAATTTACTCAGTTCCTTCAGCTCCTTCTGATTTGATGTGACCAAGTTCCTTGGCTCCTGGTTGGGTTGCTCACATGTGGGAACATACTCCAGGTAACCTTTATCCCATCCAAAGTGCAGAGCCCAGGGTGGCATACAGTATTCTGGGGTTTGCCACGGTGTCAGCAGAGAGAAACACTCCCAAAGGTGGCTAGGGGTGGGGAGATGGGGGAGGGTACTTGAGCGAGTCATCCCTGCCTAGGACTGTTGATGAAGACACGAAGGAGGACTAATTTAATATTTCTGCTCGGAGCCCAGACAGTACAGTGGTGCTGAGGCTGGTGCTAGGACAAAGGGCGTACAGATAGGTGCTGAGGCCGAGTGAAAAGTGACCAGAAGCTAGGATGCCCTTAAGGGATATGACCACCAAGCAGGAAAGGGGAAATCAGGCAGAGGCTCACTTCCTGAAAGTAGAAGACAGGGAGAACCCAGCAGGTTTCTCAGGACAGTAATACCCCTCCCTTATCCCACCTGCCCCTATTTTTAGGCGTATGTGTTTTTAATTAACATTGTGCAACCTATTTTGTAGGATGCAAGAAATTTTTTACCCTCTCCACTAAGAATTAATCTAAGAATAATTAGGCAAACCAAACATTCCTTTCTTAAAATAAATGAAGTCTTTTTATCCCAACCTCTTTGTTCTTTTCGGAGCCCTGGTGGTGCAGTGGTTAAGAGCTTTGCTGCTAACCAGTCAGCAGTTGGAACCCACTGCTGCTCTTTGGAAACTCTATGGAGCAGTTCTATTCTGTCCTATAGGGTTGCTACGAGTTAGAATCGACTCGACAGCAACAGGTTTGGTTTGACTTTTTGTTCTTTTCAGAACCCTGCAAAATTGCCAGTACAGTCAACTCTAAGGAGTTCAGGAATGGGTTTTTCCATCTGTCATTTTTTATACCCGCTTGTTTCTCCTTCCTCCTTGCTGCTACCCCATTTTGGTCTGTTCAGCGTCATCCTGCTTACCAGAAGGATGACAAGGAGGTGAAGCAATGGACATCTTTTTTTTTTCTGCCTTGAATTATTACTGCCATTACTACTTCTGTTATTACCACTGTCGTCTTTGCTTGAGTCAGTCACAAATGAGAAGCTAGAACTGTCTGGCCTAGTGTCAGGCCAAGGTCCCTGGGTGGTACAAACAGCTTGTGTTTGACACTAACCTAGAGGCTCGTGGTTTGAACCCACCCCATGGCACCTCAGAAGAAGGGCCTGATGGTCTGCCTCCATAGAGATTACAGCCAGGAAAAATCCCAGGGAGCCCAGTTCTGCTCTAACGCATCGATTGCCATGTGTCGGAATTGACTCCAGTGGTGATGGCTTAGTGTTAAGCCCGGCACTAGGCCTTTCTTATCAAAACCTGGCCCTAGCACTCTCTCGGGTACTTTTGTGTCTTTGAGCCATTTAATTTCTTGAAAGTACCTGTAAATGGGAGCCTGTCCATTTGTAGCTGGCCTTTGGCCCATGTATCTGCCGGACCACCTCTCTAGCCCTGATGGAGGGAGACAAGCGGCTGGCCGAGGAGTCCGACCATTTTGTTGGAGAAACTTTCCTCACCAGTGCCCAGGAACTGCAGAATTTGTTTTCAAAGGAATCTAATTTCCCAGATGACTGTTATCTCGAGTGTCATCTAAGGGAGGAAAAAAGGAGCAAACAGAGATCCAAGAGAAGGGGTTAGCTGGCAGTCCTGGCAAGTTCAGATTTCGGGGTCAAGGGAAGGGTTTTTGAGAAAGGGCTTAAGATGTGGGAATAGTAGAAGTAAAGGACTGATAGCCACGCAAGAAAGCGGGAGAGATGGGCAGGAAAGCAAAATGGAGCCTGAGCGCACAAGTCCTTGTTGCAGGAAGAGGTTAAAGGTGGGGCAGGAGAGGCCTGAGTGTGGGTGATCAGCATCCTCCGGTGGTTCTGAGCCTGAGAGTTAATATCGATGATAGATTCTGGGCTGATGCAGAAAGGCTATAAATTCTCATCATGTGGCTCACGGGACTCCCAGGAGTGTGCTCTCGCCAGTTCTAGTCTAATAACGCACTTCCGGCCCATAAATCCTCCCAGTCAGCCTTTCTTCTGCCACACCACCCTCCTGTAAGCACGCCTTGCTTCCTTCTGGGTGTAGAGTAAAGCCTGCTCAGTGTCCCCCGACTCAGGCTCTCCCCACTCTGGTCCGTCCCTCCCTCTGTCTGCTGCCACGTTGGTTGGTCAGCCATCAGCAGCCTCCTCTTTTTGAAATGGTGAGGAGGGACAGGGTTTCTTGTCATGGTGTTGAGGACCATTCCACTGTAAAGTTTTATCTGTCAGTGTCACTAGCCACCTCACAGACAAGGGACTGTACGCAGGGCCCTCGCGACTCTACCTGTCTATTGGCTCCTCCACGTGGACGCCCTGCCCTCTGGCCTTTCTTCCAGCACCCTTGTACTCTTCACCTCTTCTCATTTCCTTCTTCCTAAAACCCCTTCTCTTCTGAAATCTTTCTGTAAAATACAGGCTGATGCTGCCTCCTTGGTGAAGGACTAACGACTACAGGAACTAGTGATCTCTCCCTTTCCAAGCTCAGGTGGGACCAGGCCCAGCCCTCTCATAAGGACTTCATATATCTATATGCTGCCTTCCCAGACTGTGGCTTTTGCTCACATCTTTGCATAGACATGTTATGATCAGGTACCTCACAGGTTCACTAGGTTTCTCAGGACCTCAGTACCGTGTATAACATTGGCTCTGCAAGAAAGTGCAGTCTGAACCTTGCTGGTTGCCCTCAAGTGGATTCCAACTCAGGGCCAACCCTATGTGTGCAGAGTAGAACTGCTCCACGGGGTTTTCAAGGCTGTGGCCTCTCAGAAGCAGATTGCTGGGCCTGTCTTCCAAGGTGCCTCTCAGTAGTCTTGAACTGCCAACCTTTTTTGCTAGTAGTTGAGCACTTAACTGTTTGTACCGCCAAGGGACTTCTCAATCTGAGCCTTAAGCAACCCATTTATTTAACTTTTTAAATAGCTCATTCATTAACATGGTTGGAAAATCCAGAATTATAAATTTATATGTACTGTGAAAAGCTTCAAGTTTCTTTTCTATCTTCTACTCATTTTCCCTCCCTGTAGGTAGTCACCATTAGTTTCTCATGGATGTTTCTAGAGATACTTTGTGGATATACAAACAAACACAGATATAAATACGTTACACCTTTTTCTCCCTTACTAATAACATATCTTTGAGCTCGTTGCTTATTAGCACACAAAGAACTGCTTTTTCCTTTTTCACACCTGCATGGTACTCATTTGTATGAATATACCTTAATTTATTTAACCAGTCCCCTATTGGGGACCACTTATTTAGGTTGTTTCCAACTCTTCATTGTTACAAACTGTATTGGATTGAACAACCCTGGCACATACATTATTTCCCATTTGCGTGAGTTAGGGATTCCCTATAAATGGAATTCTTGGTTCAAAGAGCATGTGAATTCACAGTTTTGATACTGCCTTCCATTGAGGCTGAACCTATCCGTTCTTCCACCATCAGTATGTGTGAGGCCTGTTCCCTACCCTCATAAGGACAGTACGTGATTGCACATTTGTGTCTTAGAATTTGGAATGCAACCCCTTCATAATTTTGGGGGGCTGACTGAATTCCCAGGGCATGTGTCCACCAATTGTCAATGTCAAGACCTCAAACTCCGGAGCCCAGCAGCCTGGCTTTCTGCTTGGCAGCTGTGCGGCCTTGGCAAAGGGACTCAGCTCAGTGCCTTGGTGCCTTATTTGTGTAACAGGGATGTTAACAGCAGCAGCCTCAGGTTCTTGTGAGTGAGCTAGTACATGTCAAAGGTTAGACAGTGCCTGGCAGAGAGAGATGCTCCCCGTAAGTGTTAGCTGTTGCCACTGCTGTCACCGTTGCTTCCCAGGAGAAGCACATAGCCTCTCGAGGCAGGCCAGTCACTAGTGAAGAAATTGCCCCATTGGGTTTCTGCATAAAACAAAGGCAGAGAAGACGTTGAAAGAGTTACTAGTCTGGGTATATATCTCTGAGCTCTTTAAATATCCCCAAGGGGAAAACTGGTAAAGCTGCAGGGAAGTCCACTGAATGATAAGCCAGGAAGTCCAGAATCTTCAGAAAGAGAGAGGGGAGGAAATGGTCATTGTAAGAAGTGGGAATAGGATTGCCTCTCCTGTAATCAAGCAGGGGTATCCCTGAGCTGGAGGAGGAAAGATAACAGATAAGATAAAGGGTTGAGATCAGACACCCACCCATCTAAACTTGTGAAGCTGTCGTTTTTGCCTCATATTCATTTTTTTTAATTTTAAGTTTCGAAACTTCCACTTATTTGGGAGTTCTTAGCACTGGCACATAGTAGAAATTAAATTAAAAAAATGTTTCCCAAGTCCTCAGGGCCTACATCCCTGAGATGTGTGTAACACTGTGCAAATATTTGTAGAAAGAAGAAGCCTTTTAAGGTTATCTTCTCCTGCTCTCCAAAGTCTCACTGTCTGCAGCTTGTGTAGCCTCCATTCACCAGTTCTTTTATCTTTAACCTTTTTCTCTTGTCTTTATTTTGCCACTTCCTCCAACCTTTGTCTCTATGGCATTGACGTAAAACCCCAGCTCCCAGCAGGCCAAGCGCACCTCAGCCTGGGTGCCTGCAACAATTAGTGTCCGTAGCCAGGAGGCCTGAGGCCTGGGCACTCCTCACCCCGTGCCCTCAGAGAGAAGCATTTCCTTCCCCTCTTTTCCTCCTGAATTTGCCGCCCCACTGTCCCGCACCAGTTGCTGTCGAGTCGATTCTGACTCATGGCGACCTGACATGTGTTAGAGTAGAACTGTGCTCCATAGGGTTTTCGATGACTGGTTTTTCAAAGTTGATCATCAGGTCTTTCTTCCAAGGCACCCCTGGTAGACTTGAACCTCCAGCCTTTTAGTTAGCAGCTGAGCACATTAATTGTTTGTACGCCCAGGAACTCCCAGTGCCCCACAGGGTAGCCTCATCCTTGTTGTTTAAGTAAAGGGTAGATGTGAGGACTCCGGGACCACTCTCTGAAACCAGCTGCTGGCTGCATGTCCTGGGGAATTTTTCTTTTTTAGATAACTTTGAAATCCCTCATCTCTGCTTCTGGCCTTGTATAACCCTCGCTCCACCAGCTGGCCATAGGCATCCTTGCACGCCTCTGAATTGCAGTGAATACACTGTGTCTTTTTTCACAGCAGCTGCCCTCCTGGCTGTGTGTGGGAGGCCATTCATCAGGGCTACCCCCCTAACCTCTGCGGCCAGTGCCTTCTGCAGCCATTCATCCCACTCATCTGCGCTGTGCGCAGAGAGACGCGAAGGTGGGTGGCAGGGCCCTAGGCTGGAGCCATGTATCATGTATTTATACAGGAAGAAGCCCTGATGCATTAGCAAGAGGACCCAGGGTTTAAATTTTGTTATTGCTGCAAGACCCGAATTAGACCTAAAACTGAGAGAGAATGCCAGCATCCAAGTCTTGGCTTCCTTTGCTAGGGTTTCCCGTTTTTCCACTTAGTATCAAGGGTCTCCTGTAATCACACAGTGTCTCTGTAATGCTTCTAACCTGAAATGTGCCGCAGAATCCAAGGCCACTCTGTGTGGCCTCAGAGGCCAGCAGGACACCTAGGCGAGGGCTGCAGAACCCAAGACCACTCTGTGTGGCCTCAGAGGCCAGCAGGACACCTAGGCGAGGGCTGCAGAACCCAAGACCACTCTGTGTGGCCTCAGAGGCCAGCAGGATACCTAGGCGAGGGCCACACCCCCATGGATTTTTTGACCCAGTGCCTTAAAAAAAAAAAAAAAAAAATTTTTTTTTTAGCAGGGACTAAAAAGAGAAAGCAAGAGGTGGTGCGTATGTAGCTCTCTTTGGCAGTTTTGAGGTCAGCCCACTGTGAGTGGGTACAAACCTAATGCTGCCTTGTCCTCCTCCCCGAGTCTGAAGTGGGGGTAGGGTTGGGGTTCCTCCAGCTCATTGTTCTCTTTCTTCCCTGGCCTGGATCACTGTAAGGCATGCTGACAGGCACTCTAGGTATATGCAGGTCAACATGCCATTTGCCAAACAGTTAGTTATTACCTTGCAGTTGGGGGGTCGGGGGGAGCGGGGAAGATGGTAGAACAAAGGTCTGGTCACCTGCCACTGGCATATGAAAACTTTTGTTGAAAGAAGGATGGGGCAGATGGGTACAGCCCCCAGATGCTACAAAGCAAATGTGGCTCTCCTCAAGCCACTGTCTCACCCAGCCATAGACTATTTTTTTGCAGGCTTTGCAGCCAAGGGGAAGAGATCATGATGGGAAAAAGGTCACAGCAGAACCACCAGGGGATTCCCACAGTGGGGAACTGGTATCACCTGATGGAACTGAAGAAGGCATGGTATTGTGTGTACCAAGAGTTTGTCATCTGTAAAATGAGGACCTCAGGTCCCCAAACACCTTCTAGCTCTTCACCTCTAATTTTATCATATGACGTGTATAGAGAAGTGTGTTAATTTTCTGTGCTGTGTAACAGATTACCACAAATTTAGCAACTTAAAACAACACCCATTTATTATCTCACAGTTTCTGTGGGTCAGGAGTCCGGCAGGGCTTAGCTGGGTCCTTTGCTCAGGGTCTCATCAGGCTGCAATCTAAGTATCAGCCAGGGCCGTGGTCTCACCAGAAGCTTGACTGGGGAAACTTCCAAACTCCTTCAGATTGTTGGCAGAATTTCTTTTTATAAGCCCTCTCACAACATGGAAGCTTACTTTTTCAAAGCCAGCAAGGGGAGTCTCTCTCTATAGTCTGCTAAGATGAGGTCTTCTAAAATGTAACCTAATCCGGGAAGTGACATTCCATCACTTTCATCATATGCTGTTGTTTCTAAGCAAGTCACAGGTTCTGCCTACACTCCAGTAGAGGGGATTACACAAAGGCATGAGGAGGCAGAGATGGCAGCCATCTTAGAATTCTGCCTACCACAGAGAAGAGGAACTTACTAGAAAATATTTTGAAGGTAATTCTAAGTGAAGGCCCAGTGTAATATATGTAACCACACTGTCTTCTCTTTGAAAAGAAGCAGTTTTGTTCTTTTTCTTCCATCCCAGAAGGCCACCAAATCCTGAGCCCAGTACTTTCCACAACACATTGATTCCAATTCCAGCTCTGTCACTTATTGTCTGTATGTTATTAGGAAAGGTTGGTTTTTTGTTTTGTTTTTAACTACTGAATCGAGTTCCCTCCTCTGGAAGAGCACATCTCACTAAGAGCATGTTGGACACTACCATACAGTTGCCAGTTATGGTCAAGTTGATGCCAGCTCATGGGGACCTCATGTGTGTCAGAGTAGAACTGCTCCATAGGGTTTTCAGTGGATGATTTTTTAGAAGTAGATCACCAGGCCTTTCTTCCAAGGCACATCTGGGTGAACTCACACCTCCAGTCTTTTGGTTAGCACCCAACCGTGTTAACCATTTTCACCATCTGGTCACTTAGTAAATGGTATCTCAAGCCCTTTCCTTATAAAAACCAAACCAAACCCATTGCTGTGAAGTTGAATCCAACTCATAGCGACCCTATAGGACAGAGTAGAGCTGCTTCATAGGATTTCCAAGGTTGTAATCTTTTTGGAAGTAGGTTGCCATATCTTTGTCCCACAGAGCAGCTGGTAGTTTCGAACCTCCAACCTTTTGGTTAGCAACCCAGCACTTAACAACTGCGCCACCAGAGCTCCTTCTTTCCTTACAGGACTATTAATTTTATTTACATATTGAACTCAACCACAAAGTATTATCAGTCTTGCTAGTGGGAATGCCAAAGCAAATAGGAAAAATAATATTTTTAAACTAATCTAGTTTTTTTAGTTATACCTAAGGAGCTGAAGGCACTCTGGTCATATGCTGACTGTAGTTCTTATGTTAGAGGAAAAGGGTAAAATCCTTTTAGCCGCTCTTAGGTATGTCCGTGGGCATGTTTAAAAAGTGCCGATGTCATAGATTTGGGGGTTTTAAGTCTTTTTGTCTTTTTTTTTTTCCCTGAAGTAAGGCCAGATCAGTGAGCCTTTGTCAAATTGAAAGCTTTATATAGGGAAACAACAAGATAAAGCTTAGCTTTAGGTGGGAACTGCCTTTATATACAGGCCTTTTGTGAAAAGGAGGACTAGTGAACCCTGAAAGGAGTCCTGGTGATGCAGTGGTTAAAGTGCTCAACTGCTAACTGAAGAGTCATTCATTCAAACCCACCAGTGATTCTGAGGGAGAAAGACCTGGCAATCTGCTCCCATAAAGATTGCAGCCTAGAAGACTATGGGATAGTTATACCCTGTCCTATAGGGTCACTATGAGTCGGAGTCAACTTACCAGCACACAACAACAACAGTGAACCCTGAAGGGTTAGCTGTTTATAACTTGCTCTGGTTTATTTTCCAGGTTTTTCCATGGTGCAGAAAGGATCAGATGGTGTGACTGGCTGTCTTGGAAGCCTCACTTGGCCGTAACTCAAGGAAGTCTCTCCGACCCCATCTTGTTTCAGAGTTGCTTCTTAAGCTCCTTGAAGAAAATGATGTGACTGTTCATATCAGAAAGGATTTTTCAGAAACATATCACATCTGTGAAGAAAGTGATCCTTTTCCCTTCTGCAAAATAAACATTCTCAAATTCCAAAATGCCAGCCAAGACCCCAATTTACCTAAAAGCTGCCAATAACAAGAAGGGAAAGAAATTTAAACTAAGGGACATTCTGTCTCCTGATATGATTAGTCCTCCCCTTGGAGACTTTCGCCACACCATTCACATTGGCAAAGAGGGCCAGCATGACGTTTTTGGGGACATTTCCTTTCTTCAAGGCAATTATGAGCTTTTACCTGGAAACCAGGAGAAAGCACGCATGGGCCAGTTCCCTGGGCATAACGAGTTTTTCCGAGCCAACAGCACCTCTGACTCTGTGTTCACAGAAACGCCCTCCCCAGTGCTCAAAAACGCCATCTCCCTCCCAACCATTGGAGGGTCCCAAGCGCTCATTCTACCCTTATTGTCACCAGTGACATTTAATTCCAAGCAGGAGTCCTTTGGCCCAGCAAAGCTGCCCAGGCTCAGCTGTGAGCCTGTTGTGGAGGAAAAGGCTCAGAAGAAAAGCAGTCTGCTGGAGAACGGGCCAGTCCACCAGGGAGACGCCTCGTGGGGCTCCAGTGGTTCCGCGTCTCAGTCCAGTCAGGGCAGGGACAGCCACTCATCCAGCCTCTCCGAACAGTACCCCGACTGGCCCACCGAGGACCTGTTTGACCAGCCAGCCCCATGTGAGCTCATCAAGGAAAAGACAAAATCGGAGGAGTCCCTCTCGGATCTGACCGGCTCCCTCCTCTCCCTGCAGCTTGACCTGGGGCCCTCACTTTTGGATGAGGTGCTGAATGTCATGGATAAAAACAAGTAACAGGACACCAGCCCTTTTCCTCTGGGGCGAAAGGTACTGAAGAGCCAAAACTAACCACAGTTGCAGAGGAGAGCTTCGCTGGCTATATCTGCAGTTGTGCCATGGGTTTTCTAAAATAACGTTCCTAGGAGATATTTTTTTACCTATCGTGTTATGTCCTGTTTGCAAAAAGTTTTAAAAAGGAAAAAAACTATCCTGGCAAAAAGAGGAAATGAGTCAGCCAGAGCCCATTTTCGGTGGGCATTGCCGACGTTCAGCTCACATTGTCTTTGCAGATGTGTAAGTAAGGAACCTGGCTTGGCTGGGATTGGCACTTAGGAAGGGCTGGGCGAGGCACGGGAAGGAACTGTACAGTACTGCAGCATTTTCTGAGCAAGAGGAAGTCAAAACTATCTAACACCTAAGCATTTTTTCTAGACTCTTTTCTATATTATATCGTTTGGGCTCAGCATAGCGAATTCTCCAGTGTTAAAACTTTTCTCTGTTTTCACTTTGAATAATTTTATGGTTTGGGGGATTTTCTTGTAGTTCTTATATATCCTTATATATTATAGCTATATCGCAAAATTTTGACCGTCAGCTACGTGTTGGTAAGACACAAGCAAAGTATTACTGTAACTAAGTTATTTTTAAAGTTAAAATATATTTTTATGTGCCTTTGGCTTTTTATTGCAGAGTCTACATTTTACAGATATTGCATCCAATGCCATTTGATTTGTTTCCATTGGGGTTCCATTGTAAGCTGTGTGTGTACGTGTTTGGAAAAATGTATTCATACTTAGCATTATTTTTTTTTCACCTGTTGTCATACTTCTCACAGCAGCCAACAATGGATTGTAAAGTATGAAGGCACAGGTTACTCACGATGCTTCTGCAGAGACTGTGGGTTTCACCACATAATGTATTTGGAAATAGGGGTATTTTAGTACAGTACATTCTTGCATTACATAGGTACTTCATACAACACAATAAAGAGTAAATGTTGAATCGAAGTTGCTTATTTATACAGAAGAGTGTAATAGAAGATTTCTGTAAGTCTAGGGCTAGAAAAATTGCTTCTCTAAAATGTGGGTGAGACTTTAAAACAAGGTAAGATATGGTTTCCATCCACTCTAATTTTCCTTATTTCCTGAAGATTCGAGATTGCAGAAATGGGGCCCTTCAAGTTTAGGAAAAATGTACATCTGAGACCAGAAGTTTTTTTAGAGCCAACACTGATGCCAACCTCTCAAGGTTTACTTCTGTGACTCTCCTCCCTTCGCTAACACTGATACAGCCAACACTTGTGACCCCAGTCCCATCCCTGCAGGACAGATGTTTGATACCTTACAGATGAGGTTAAGGAGGCTAAAAGGGCAGTAGACAGCACTTAAAAAATCAAACCCAGTTGCCGTTGAGTTGACGTGTGTCAGAGCAGAACTGTGTCCCGGAGGGTTTTCAGTGGCTGGGTTTTTGGAAGTACATGACCAGACCTTGCTTCTGCAGCATCTCTGCATGGACTTGAACCTCCCACACTTCAGTTAGCAGCTGCGTGCACTAGCCATTTGTACCACCCAGGGACTCCAGAGAGCGCTTGCCCCCTCCTTCCCTCCCCCACAAGGACCCAGAGATTCTCTAAGGATGTTGGTTAAGGAAACAGGAACAGGAAATGTACACACTGATTCCTGTGCCTTTGTCAACCACCTCTTCCCCGACCAGGGAAAAACACCTGCACGCAATAACTGCCAACTCTGTCTTTCAAACTTTGATTTCTCCTTGAAATGTATCTCAAAAATGACCTCACCATTCACTTCAGAGGTTCTCTCACCGCTTTTGGAGTTGTTTGCAATTCTGCCACCTGATCATCTGAAATAACCTTTGAACTGCAGGTGAAATGCAGTTAGGGTGACTAACCAATTAGAAGAGTTCCCTTAGAGCATTGAGTGTTACTCCACAATTTTCCAGTTGGGTTTCTTTATCCCATAACTTTCTAGTGTTTTTTTCAACAACACCCTACTCAGAGTTCACAGTTCCAATAGAGACTCCCCAGCTTCTTCTCAGTCTCGTTACTGAGGACGAGTTCATTTATCTCATAATTTTTAGCCAGTTTTAGCTACTCTTTCAAAACCTTCCTCCATCTTAATTATTATCGATCATATTAAATCTCTCATTTTACTCTTCATTTGTAGTGTAACCTCAAGGAAAAGATGAAACAAATAGGCTAGATGATGAAGACTGTCAGTGTGTATTTCATCTGCTCACAGGTCTGGAGACAGTTATGGAGGTGCAAGTAAGACAGAGTTGTGTTTGTTAATCAAATAATGCACCCTGCATGTATTTAGCCATGTTGCTCTTTCCCAGCCCTTTCACATACCCTCTCCCCCATCAGTTTAGGTATAATTGAGTTGACAACAAACATGCCCCTACTGGAGAAAGGAAACAAAGCCACATCCGGTTTATAAACTATTTGTTGAGTCATTTCTCCCTTGGCAGCCCTTCTAATGTCTGGTCCCTTCTCCAGGGAGCAGGTGCAGAGCTGCTGGTGTTTTTCCTGCAGAGAAACACTTTAGAATTGCACCTGCTGAGAGCTGAATCCATGTTCTCTCCAGCCCCATGAACACTCTCCCACTTTTAACCTAAGTCATCTTCACTTGTTTATAGTCGAGAAAACCCAAGATGCACTTTACCTGCAAGTTCAAAGAGAATGGAAACCACCAGAAGAGATCCAGCTGTTTTTTAAGTAGAGGTGCTTATTGTATCAGGCAAGGTTATTAGTGATCTTCTCCCTGGGTGGCCAGACCTAACAAAGGACAAGATAATTTCTGCCTAAAATTACCTGCTTAAAATATCAAAATATTAGAGTTACTTAGCACTTCACAAATATAAAGTCTTAAATGACGTTTTAGTGAGCCAAAATCAACATCTAAACACTAAAGGCTAAAGTGATTGAACAGAAAACAGAACCTGGGTTTCCAGAATCATGGTCTAGTTCTGTTTTTAGATTACTGCAAACCACCATTTTTTTTCAAAGCTCCCTTCAAACAGTTGAATTCATGAAATGGAGGAAATCCATGAATCCATGAGTTAACAATGGGTTCAAGCATAATAACAATTGTGAAGATGGCACAGGACCAAGCAGTGTTTCATTCTGTTGTACATAGGGTCACTGTAAGAACCAACTCGTTGGCACCTAACAACAACAACATGAATTAACTTGATAAATACTTAGAGCATACAAAAGAAAAATTATACATTAGGTGATGATTCTGATCCTCCTAGTATGGAGCCTGGTAAGACTGAAGCATTTTACTATAAATATAGAAAGACAAGAGGATGAGCCAACACGATGATCTCTCTCCAATAAGGCTTTCTTCTTTGGAAATTCTGTTATCAACCTAGTCCCAAATTTAGCAGTACTATATTTTTTTTCTATTGAACAAAATTCTTGGACTTTAGATTCAAACCACAGATCTTTTGGTTAGCAGCCAAGCTCTTAACCACTGTGCCACCAGGGCTCCGGTTTAATGTCCAGACTAACAGAAATGATTGACTTCTTAAACAAGTCAGTGAGCCATATAAATAGGGTTATTGGGTACTACCCTTAGGTCCCCATCCAAACTCCAACAAAATAAGAATAGTTTCCAGATGTCAATGGTAAGTCACCATTAATCCAAACAGGGAGCCTTCTAGTTTGTCTGTCTGCATGCGCCTCAAGGAAGTCATGGTACTCAAAACTGGCATTCACTCATTAGCTTATTGGTTCTGGCTGTACAATTCATTTATCTTCCAAAGAAGAAGATGGTCTCCCTGGTATATTTTGTGACATGCCTGTTTCATCTGACTGTACCTAGAACGCCACTTGCTGTATTCCAGTGGTATACCATTTTACCTGGTGAGCCTTCCATCTGAGGATATCTAATTTTCATCTTATTCTTAGAGCAAGTGCTCATTAAGTATATCTAAATATTTCTCACTTGGGTTGTCAAGGAGTCATGATTCGTGGTAAAGATGCTACAGAGAATATCGTGTAAAAGAATGGAAACTGCCTGTTTTATGAAGTTATGTATAACACAATGAAATCTGTTTTACAACTATTACGCTGCAGTTAATTATCTTCCATTTTTACTTTCAAAAATCTGATACTGATGTCAGTTTCATTGGCTTCCAAAGAGTGGTTAATAAGCTTTATCCTTTAAAGGTCAACCAGATTTCCTCCATGGAAAGCAGATTGACATGGGTGATAGAAACATCTGCTCAAAGCACAGCTATTATACAAAGTAGAATAATTATTACAGAGACTCATCACACAAGCAGAGATGTCTGCCATACATCAAAATTATCAAAGCTGAATAAGTGAAGTGGGTATTATGTTCACCATAAAATGGTTGTTGAAGTATGGCATAATGCATGCATGGGATTCATTACCAAAAGGATCACTGGAAAAAAAAAGAGCTTTGTATTTTGAGAATTGATTCATGGGAGAGAAGGACCTAAAAGGGGGTCTTGAGGGACTGAGAAGATTTGTTTAGGGGTAGGGGGCATTTTAGGGAGGAAGAAGGTTGAGTAGATAAAAGGATACACACTATCCTAGTAATCTACTCAAAACAGTTCAGGAACAAAGATTGTAGAAAATGTCAGTTATAGAGCTGCAAAATTTGGGCCCAAGGCCCTTCTGGTGGAGGAAGAAAAAGTTGGGTAATCCGAGCTGCTGAACAGGTGCTTCCCAAGATTGAAATTTTATATAAGTGGCTGCCATCTTGTGACAGCTCACATCCAGTTGATAGTGACCACTCCAACCTCAAGGCCAGGTTAGGGACACTTCAACAGTGAGGTTGTCATCAGGTGTCCAGGAAAGACGTGGGGCCCGGGGGCGGGGGAGGGGGTTGCCAAATGTTTCCTGAAACAGCAGCAGATGAAACAATTTCGTATTACGTCCCCTGGACTGGACACACTTGGACAGCTATCCCACCAGCAGTGCTTTCTCATGCCCTCTCAACCCATCTTTTCATGGGCTGGTTGATTGAACATCACTCAGGAAACTTAGAGTCTCAGCTGAGAATTTCTTTTTCCCAGGTCCCTAGAACCTGAGAGGACCAGGGTTTCCAGCTTGTGGAGTAGGAAAACCAACACAATGGAGTAGAAGCAAACAGCTCCTGAAGTTGCCTTAAACTCCTGGAAGTCCAAGGCCACAAAACTGAGGCCCAGAGAAAGGCAGCAGTCCTCAACTTCCAGAGTCTGGTTTCTTGTCTGAGGGCCTGCCTGCTTCCTTCTGGGCTGTCTACCCCTCGGGGAAGACCACAATCACTCCTAGGGTGAGGCCTTACCCTACAGGCCACATCAGGAAAATGGCCTTCTCAGCTTAGCACAGTGTCCCCAACATTTATACCACAGATACCCACATAAATAGTGAAAAAAGACTTCGTTAACATTTGGGTCCTAAAAATCCCAACAAAGACCCAAGACACTGCTTTTCTGTAGAAAATTACATCTTTAACAGAAGTCTCAAGAAAGGTACATTAAAACTTCAAAAAGAAATTGTTCTCATACCCATGGCCAGCCTTTTTTGTAAGTGAAGAAGGTAGAACCTGAGTGGTTCTGGGAAGACAATCCTGCTCAAAACAATCCCTCTTCTACACAGCTGCCCCAGGGCCATAAAAATCCACCCTTAGAGACACCACCTTTGGGTGAGGCATTATACTAGGGGCAAAGTCCTCTTAGAATACTCCCAGGAGTAAGTAAGGACACGTTAGGGCCACCAACAATGGGATGTGAACTCATTTGTGTGCCAGAGTTGATTTTCCTGTAGGACAGAGTAGAGCTGCCCCATAGGGTTTTGTTAATCTTTACAGGAGGAAATGCTGGTGGCGTAGTGGTTAAGTGCTGTGGCTGCTAACCAAAAGGTTGACAGTTTGAATCCATCAGGGGCTCCTTAGAAACTATGGGGCAGTTCTACCCTGTTTTATAGGGTCGGTATGAGTCACAATCAACTTCATGGCAATGGATTTGGTCTTTTTCCTTTTTTTAAATCTTTACAGGAGGATCCCTGGTGGTACAGTGGTTAAAGTGCTCAGCTGCTAACTAAAAAGTCGGCAGTTTGAACCCACTGGATGCTCTTTGGGAGAACGATGTGGCTGTGTGCTTCCGTAAAGACTTACAACCTCAGAAGCCCTATGGGGCAGTTCTGCTCTGCCCTGTAAGGTCTCTGTGAGTCGGAATCAACTCCAAGGCAGTGGATTTGGTTTTGATTTTTCAATCTTTAAGGAAGCAGATCACCGGGACTTTCTCCTGAAGAGCTACTGGGTGGGTTCTAACCATTGACCTTCCAGATAGCAGCCAAGCACATAGCCATTGTGCCACCAGGGCTCCTTAGCACACAAGCCTTTGGCAATTGAACTAGGGCAAGGAAAGACAGAGAGCAAGAGAGACCATTATCATGAAGACTGAATTCACTGAATGCATAATTTTGCCTGGGACCAAAATAAAGGGGGTGGGGAGATTGGGAGACATGCTTTCCAAGAGATTTACCTGTCACCAAACGTGACCTCAGCAGAGGAGATAATAAATGTGCCAGAGGAGTAAATATACCCATTGCAAGTAAATCTAATTTTAAATCAACACAAGTTAGATAGTACAGGATTACTGTGAAATTCTCAGTGATTGACATGGTTCTGCTCACCCTATAGGCCACAAGGCTTTAATGCCCTGATGCCAAATGTTGATGTTTCTAAATCATTGATTTTTCCTCTGCCTTTTCCCCCACCTCTTAACAACAGAATCATAGTGACATGCTTTCCCTGGTAAGATTATGACTTTATTCTGAAGTCTCCTTTATAATCGTCCTTCTGCATTCTAAGGTAAACCGATGGCAATGCCCCAGAAACTCATGAAACCTTGAAAAGCCTGAAAAAACATTAAAAATAACATACTGAATTTTTCAGAGTAAGGAGTAGCATTCAGACATAGTTTTGTAATCAGAGGCATTGTTAAAAGTGAAAGAAGATAATTGTTAATTATTTTCTAAGCCCTACTCCCATGACATAAAAATTAAATTGGAATGGGACTAGAAACAAGAAGCAAAACACTGGTGGTGCTTGGGCAGCAGACATATCACCATAAATGGCAAAAAGGAAGAGCAGGCTAACACAATCCTAGATACGAGACTAGCACCAGTGAAGTTTGCCCATTCTAGCAGGAGATCACAGCTCTTGTGAGCAATTAAAGTACTGTTTGTGAAGATTCGCTCGCAAACTCCTCTTTTTAAAAAACAAAGTTGTGGGTTCACTGTTGCTTCAAATTGCTAATTTTCAACACATTTGGCTTTCTGGACTTTATCTGCACATTGAAAATTCATCTAATGCCTCAGGTAATTGAAAGGAAAAGTGTAAGTATGGTGATAGAATAAGGAGGAGCAGCGTCTCCCCACAGGGTCCACACTGCAGAGGAGAGGGGAGCCACCCTCCTTGTGATTGTTCCAACCAGAAGTAGGCAAACTATTGCAAGTGAAATGACCTCCAGGAGTGCCCATCCCTGTAACCAGCCATGAAATAAGGAAGCATAGAAGGGACTCTTCCTACCTCTGGTTGTTGCAAGCTGCACCTCCCCAGGGAGACTCCTCACCTCCCCAGCCCCCAGGCCCTGTCTCTAGTGAGAGGACAGCCAAGGTGTCTTGAGTGTGCTTATGAGGTGGTGATCCTGCCTGGACCTGCTCAGGAAAGACAGCTTTGAGTCTCCTGCCCTCCAAAAAGGTCTTGTCTCATAGGTGGTGAGTCACTGCTAAAAGACCAAATGATATTACATGAACAATATATCTGTAGTAGACTGAATAATGGCCCCCCAGAGATAGTAGGTTCTAGTCCCTGGAACCTGTAAGTGTTACCTTATTTGGAAAAAGGGTCTTTGCAGATGTAGTTAAGAATCATGAGATGGGGAGATTATCCTGAACTTTCTGGGTGGGCCCCAAATGCAATGTACTTATACAGGAGAGGCAGAGGGAGAGTTGACACACAGAAGAGAAGGTGATATGAAGCTGGAGGCAGAGACTGAAGTGATGGGCCCCACACCAAGGAATGGAGGCAGCCACCAGAAGCTGGAAGAGGCAAGTAATGAAAAATCCCCTAGAGTCTCTGGAGGGAGTGAGGCCCTGCTGACATCTGGATTTTGGCCCAGTGATACTGACTTCAGACTCTGGCCTCCAGAACTGAAAGAGAATATATTTCTGTCATGTTAAGTCACCAAGTCTGTAGTATTTTGTTACAGCAGCTGTAAGAAGCAAATACCCCACCAAACCACTGGAGAGAATTCAGAAAAATCAAGTATGTGAAGGATGGAGCTACCAAAGACCTTCTTAAAGAGTTAGGTTCTTAAAGGTGATAAGACCAGGATGACCCCACCTCCCTGGACCTCGGACACCACTACAAGAGGAGGAGTTAGCGCTGGCTCAGTGGAGCGCTGACTGTGGCGAGGGAAGGGAGAACATTCCAGGCAGGAGCAGAGTCTAGCCCTGCATTCACATTTCCAGAAAGCATCGTCCACTACAAGTGCACGAGAGAAAGCTGCTTTCATGTGCCACACGTTCAAGTGGGGTAACACAGTGTCTAATCGTACCCAGGTGTGATGCCTGAGCCCAGGGGCCAATTCTGCTACCTTAGGGAGGGCCACTGTACTCAAAGGTTGAGTGCTGCTGCTATAACTCCAGTTGGTGTGTGCATGGTGGGCAGATTTGGGAGAGAGAGAGGGAAAGAAAGGATTTAAAGGATGTTTTAAGGCTTGTTTCCAGCCCCAGATAGTATGTGATGTGGGCAGGGGCCAGATTCAATCCCTGTCATCCAGGTAACAACCAAAGGGAACCAGGAAAGCCTGCAGAGGAGGAGTTTGGTTATTACTAGGGACATACTCTTACAGTAGCTCTTTGCCTAAAAAGTGAGCCTTCTCACACAAATGCCAGGCAAAGTTAAGTAGCCCTTCTCAGTGTGCCCATGGCAGATCAAAGAAGCCAGAGAGTTTATTGAGGCCTGAGAGTGATGTGTGGGGCATTGTAAACACCGTCAGGAAGCTGATTGGAAAAGAAACAGCCAGTGTGCTGGGGGAGCCACTAAGTAGTGCTTCCATATCACTGTCCAAAAAGAAAATGATAACATGTGAACAACAATGGAAGGGCTATTAAGGCTGAACAGGCCTCATTTACCTGCCACAGGTGCTGAGAGGTTCAATGCCACAGCACCCTTGTAACATATTTGACAGCCAACAGTTGCAATGTAGGAAGTCCTGCCCCAGAACACAGTGACCTCACTGGCCCCTGGCTCTTTATGGGACTGTCCTGCAGTTCTTCATAGGTCTCAGAGTCTTGGGACCTCTGTGAAGCACAAGGGGGTGAAGGAGAAAGTGCGGTCCCAAGAGAGAATACAGAGCATCGCACTTGTTGAGGCCTGACCGCCATGCTGGCAGTGGTGACAGCAGCAGGGCAGGGGCAAATCCTTCCCCTGTAACAGTGGACAGAGAGCAAACCCAGGGAGCCTGGGAGTCCTGGGCACTAACTGGTGAGTTGAGGAAGAGATCTATAAATAAAACGTATTCAGAGTCTGACAGGCGAAACAGAACTAAGCCTTTTTTTTTTTTAACCCATAGCTCAGTCTGCCAATCTCCCCGTCTACTGGCTTCCGTGGAAAACACGCTGTAGTCTCTCTCATGAAAACATTCAGCGACTTTGAAAAGGTATTTTACCTAGAGGCCTATCCTTCCAAATCTTACAATCTCACATTGTCTGAAGCCATTGTCCTCTGGCTTCCACCTTCACCACTTCACTGAAGCAGCACTCAACAAAGTCACCCGTGAACTCTGTTCCTAAAGACGCAGACAGACATTGTCTACCACTACCTCCTTGCCTTCCCTGTGGCATTTGACTCTGCCAGGCACCGCTTCTTCTCTCACACCCATCTCTCTTGCTTCCCTTCTCCCTCTCTCACTACTCCATTCTGCATCCTCCCTGGTTTCTCTTACTCTGTTGGCCCAGTCACTACTGTGCACTCCAGGGTCCTCCTCGTCCTTCTCTCAGTTCCTGTTTGGTGAACTCTGGTCGCATAGTTTCTACTACCAGCTCTTTCCTGCTGACTCTCACATCTGTATCTCTTACCTGGACTGGACTCTTGAGCTTCAGGTCTGAATATCTAACTGGGCACTGGAGGTTTCTACTTATTTCTGCTCCCATCTTCTTCCTCCTAACCTAGTGAATAACACCACCTATCCAGCCAGCAGCCCAACACAAAAACCTGAGAGTGGACTCCTCTACCCACATCTTTCTGTGTCTACCTCCTTAATATTTCTCATATCCAATCTCTTTTTTGCATTCCCACTGCACTAGATTTATTCAGACCCTCTTCGATCCTTGCCTCAATTAGTATTTCCTTGCCTTCGGTATGGCCACTGCCAATGTTTTTCTTTTGTTGGTAGTTGGGGTTTTTAAAAACATATTTTTTAACATTTAAAAATGTTTAAAACCCTCTCTAAATGAACATCTAAACCTGTACACTCTAAAGTTAACAAACTTCAGAGATTTCGCCTTACCACACAAAGCTCAAACCCCTAAGCAGGACATGGAAACTCATCTGTTAGTGGCAGAAGCTGGACGTAAATCCAAATTTTATAAATCAGAATCAAGTGTTACTCCACCTTACCCTAATCCATACCCAACGCGGTAGAATTGAGTTTGTGGTACTGTGGATTAAATGGGAGGAAAAACAATCAACTTTTTTGCTCCTGGGTGGAATACTTCATTCAGAACATCTTCTTTTAAGTTCAACTTTATTAAAATTCTGGTCATTTCTCTTTCTTCCCAAGAAGCTGGTGGAAAACATTGGTCCAGAGCCTTCTTCCCTTTCTTAGAAAGCTGAACAGGAATCAGGCAGAATCCAGGAGAGAGGGGCCAACAATGTCATCTCACCTGCTTTAGGTCTTGCTTTTAGATGGGCCAAGGGGTCCTTACAGCTCACCCAAAGCTTGGCCCAGATGAGTGGCGCAGAAAAGGCACTTACTTAAGGTGTTAAGCATAGAGCCTTAGCTGGAAATAGCATGCCTCCCTGGAATGTTTTTCATGAACTTACAGTGGTAGGAGGGTACAGGATAGGATCTGGAGTTTCAGGATCTTGCCTATCTTCTCTTCATAGACATGACTAATAAAGACACAAGAAGTATCAAATGAAGATGGAAGGGATACACAGTCATTGTACTAAAAAGAATTGGTCAATACTGAACCACTTCAGGAGGTAGCATATGATCAAGAGCCAATGTTACTGAAGCAAAAAGTCCAAGCTGCACTGACAGCACTGGTGAAAAACAAGGCCCCAGGAATTGACGAATACCAACTGAGAAATTTCAAAAAACAGATGCAACACTGGAAGTGTTCACTCATCTATGCCAAGGAATTGGCTTCCTGGCTAACTGACTGGAAGGAACCCATATTTATGCTTATTCCAAAGAAAAGTGATCCAACAGAATGCAGAGATTGTCAAAGAATATCATCAATATCACACACAAGTAAAATTTTGCTGAAGATAATTAAAAAGCCGTTGCAGCAGTATATTGACAGGAAACTGCCAGAACATCAAGCCAGATTCAGAAGAGGATGTGGAACAAGGGATATCATTGCTGATGTCAGATGGATCTTGGCTAAAAGCAAAGGACACCAGAAAGATGTTTACCTATATTTTATTGACTAATGCAAAGGCATTCGACTGTGTAGATCATAACAAATTATGAATAACATTGTGAAAAATGGGAATTCCGAACATTTAATTGTGCTCATGCAGAGCCTGTACATAGACCAAGAGGCAGTCTTTGAACAGAACAAGGGGATACTGCATGGTTTAAAGTCAGGAAAGGTGTGTGTCATGGCTGCACCCTTTCACTGTACTTATTCAATCTGTATGCTGAGTGAATAATCCAAGAAGCTGGGCTAGAGGAAGATGAACACAGCGTCAGGATTGGAGGAAGGCTCATTAGCAACCTTTGATATGCAGATGACACAACCTTGCTTGCTAAAAATCGAAAAGGACTTGAAGCATTTCTGATGAAGATCAAAGACTATAACCGCCAGTATGGATTATACCTCAACAAAAAGAAAACAAATATCCTCACAATTGGACCCATAAGCAACATCATGATGATGGAGAAAATAATGAAGTTGTCAAAGATTTCATTTTACTTGAATCCACAATCAATGCCCATGGAAGGAAGGAAGCAGCAGTTAAGAAATCAAATGACATGTTGGATTGGACAAATCTGCTGCAAAAGGCCTCTTTAAAATATCAAAAAGCAGGAGGAAGGGCTAAGATGGCACAGTAGTCAGACACTTCTGTTGATCCCTCTTACTACAAAGACCCGAAAAAACAAGTGAATTGATTATATATATGACAAGGTAGGAGCCCTGAACATCAAAGGCAAAGTTAGGAAATCAAACTGAGTGGCAGGGGGAGGGGGAGATGGTTCAGAAGCAATGAGGAGTTGCTGGACCTGACTCAGTGGGAACCGGTGTCCCTCAGGCACGATCCCCTGGCAAGACCACGGCAAGGCTGGCAGTAGCGTTCAGGATGCATTTTCCTCAGGGACGGATGGCAAGCAGTACAGAATCTAACAATGCCTCCAGAATCAGCAAAGAACAGAGCTCTCAGCAAAAGGTAAATATTTGCATCTAATTTAACACGCCCCTTGCCCCCAAGCTGGTTTAAGTGGTTGTTGATTTCCCTGGGCCTGAGATAGGTCATGCTGCACATCCTGAGCCATTCTCCCAGTCTTGGAGAAGGAACAAATTAACTAATGGGGGAAAAAATAACCTGCAAGCTCCCCTAAGCTGGGAAGTCAGGGGGAAAGCAGCTCCTGTCCAGGCACAAACAGTCCACAGGCTATTTCACCCCTGAGATCTGACTTCGATTGTTTCAGCTGTGCAGTGGACAGGTGAGTTTTTGATGCTTGACACTGCTCTGCCTATTAAGCAGGGCCCCCACTTACCCACATCAGGGGCCTGAAGACTGGTGTCTCCACCTACGTGACCTAGCCACCCGGGACAGAGGTCCAAGGATAAGTGGAGCCTCCCAGTCCTTACAGCCAAAAGCATTTGGTGCCCATGGTTTGGCTGCAGAACCCATTGACCTGTGCACTCTTTGGAACAAGGGACGTGCTTCCCTCACAGAGACTCGGTGAGCGATTGTCAGCACCCTGCATTGCAAAGAGTGTGACCCCCTGATTGAACCAGATACCTGTGCCTACACCAATCACCCCTGCCCTTTTAAGATTGTAGGACAGAGCCTGCACCACACACTTGGTGATCGATTTCCTGGACACCTGAGCCAAATCCATACAAGAAAAGTAAATGGACTCCTAGGATCATATACCTGGTAACAGATCTAGCCATTGGTGACAGGACGTTAGAGCTTCAAAGGCACAAATAATCAAGCTAGCTCGCTCAAGCAGCCTATTTGGACATATCAAAACAAAACAAAGCAAGAAGGTACAACATAGTAAGCAAACATAAAATAAATTAATACAATAACTTACAGATGGCTCAGAGTCAACAGTCAATATCAAATCACATAAAGAAGCAGACCATGATCATTTCAACAAGCTCTCAAAACAAAGAATCAAGGGATCTTCTAGATGATAGTGCCTTCCTGCATTACCAGATGCAGAATACAAAAGATAAATATACAGAATCCTTCAAGACATCAGGAAGGAAATCAGGCAATACACAGAACAAGCCAAGGAACACAAAGCAGTCAAGGGAATTAAGAAAGTTATTCAAGAGTATGATGAAAAATCCAATAGGCTGCTAGAATCCATAGAGAAACAGCAATCAGAAATTCGGAAGATTAACATTAAAATTTCAGAATTAGACAACTTGGTAGAGAGTCAGAGGAGCAGAATTGTGGAAATGAAATTCAGAATTAGTGAGATTGAAGATATAACACTTGGCACCAATATATTTGAAGAGAGGTCAGATAAAAGAATTTTTAAAGATGAAGAAACCATAAGAATCATGTGGGACTCTATCAAGAGAAATAACCTATGAGTGATTGGAATACCAGAACAAGTAGAGAGAACACAAAATACAGAGAGACTTGTTGAAGATTTGTTGACAGAAAACTTCCCTGATATCGTGAAAGATGAGATTTCTATCCAAGATGCTCATCAAACCCCACATAAGTTAGATCCCCAAAGAAAGTCACCAAGACATATTATAATCAAACTTGCCAAAACCAAAGATAGACAATTGTAAGAGCACTAGGGGTAAATGAAAGGTAACCCACAAAGACAGTCAATAAGAGTAAGCTTGGACTACTCAACAGAAACCATGCAGACAAGAAGACACTGTGATGATATATATAAAGCCTTGAAGAAAAAAAAATTGCCAGCCAAGAATTGTATATCCAGCAAAACTGCCTCTAAAATATGAAGGCAAAATTAGGACATTTCCAGATAAACCAAGTACAAGAAATACTAAAGGGAGTTCTCTGGTTAGAAAATCAGTAACATCACCTATCAAACCAAGACTAGAACACAGGACAGAGCAACCAACCAGATATCAACCCAGATACAGAAATCACAAAAATAAATCAAGATTTAAAAAAGCTCAAAACAGGGAAACAGAGATGTCATTATGTAAAAGATGACAACATTAAATCAATAAAGAGGGACTAAAAAAAATGTACTTACAGATCTTTCATCATATGGAGAGGAAGTCAAGGTGATATAAAGAAATAAAAGTTTGCTTTAAACTTACAAAAATAGGGGTAAATATTGAAGTAACCACAAAGGAGACTAACAATCCTAGGCAGCAAAATAAAATACTCAGCAAAAACAAAATCAACAACAATGAAAAACAGGAAAAGAGAATATGTAAAGAAATATTACTAAGCACAAAAAATTAAGGGGAAAAAAGAAACCATCAACAGCACACAAAAAAAAGACATCAAAATGACAGCACTAAACTTGTACCTATCCATAATTACACTGAATGTAAGTGGACTAAATGCACCAATAAAGAGACAGAGAGTGGCAGAATGGATAAAGAAACACAATCCCTCTATATGCTGCCTACAAGAGACATACCTTAGACTTAAAGACACAAACTAAAACCCAAAAGATGGAAAAATATATATCAAGCAAACAACAATGAAAAAAGAGCAGAAGTGGCAATATTAGTCTCTGAGAAAATAGATTTTAAAGTTAAATCCACCACAAATGGTAAGGAAAGACACTATATAATGATTAAAGGGACAATATACCACGAGGCTATAACCATATTAAATATTTATGGATTTCAAGATACATTAAAAAAACTCTAACAGCACTGAAAAGCAAGACAGAAAGCTCCACAATAATAGCAGAAGACTTCAACACACCACTTTCAGTGAAGGACAGAACATCCAGAAAGAGTCTCAATAAAGACATGGAAGATCTAAATGCCACAATCAACTAATTTGACCTTACAGACATACACAGAACTCCCCAGCCAACAGCAGTCAAGAATAGTTTCTTTTCCAATGCACATGGAATATTCTCTAGAATAGACCATATATCAGGTCATAAAGCAAGCCTTAACAGAATCCGAAACATGAAAATGTTACAAAGCATCTTCTCTGACCATAAAAGTAGAAATGAATAACAGAAAAAGTACGGAAAAGAAATCAGACCCTTGGAAACTGAACAACACCTTTCTTAAAAACTACTGGGTTATATAGAAAATTACGGATGGTATAAAAAAATTCATAGAATCCAAAGAGAATGAAAACACTTCCTATCAGAACCTTTGGGACGCAGCTAAAGCAGTGCCCAGAGGTCAATTTATAGCAACAAAATGCACACATTCAAAAAGAAGAAACAGCCAAAATCAAAGAATTAGCCCTACCACTTGAACAAATAGAAAGAGAGCAACAAAAGAAACCCTCAAGAACCAGAAGAAACCAAATAATAAAATTTAGAACAGAATTAAATGAAAAAGAGAACAGGAAAACAATTGAAAGAGTTAATAAGATGAAAAGCTGGTTCTTTGAAGAAATTAACAAAATCAATAAACCATTGGCCAAACTGACAAAAGAAAAACAACAGAGGAAGCAAATAACCCAAATAAGAAATGAGATGGGCGCTGTGACAAGACCCAACTGAAATTAAAATAATCATATCAAATTACTGTGAAAAATTGTACTGTAACAAATTTGAAAACCTAGAAGAAATGGACAAATTTCTAAAAATACACTACCTACCTAAACTAACACAAACAGAAATAGAACAACTAAATAGACCCATAACAAAAGAAAAACTCCCAACAAGAAAAAAGCCCTGGCCCTGACACCTTCATTGGAGAACTCTACTAAACTTTCAAAGAAGAGTTAATACCACTACTACTACAGGTATTTCAGAGCATAGAAAAGGATGAATACTCCCAAACTTATTCTATGAAGCCAAGATATCCCCGATACCAAAACCAGGTAAAGACACCACAAAAAAGGAAAATTACAGACCTAAATCCCTCATGAACTTAGATGGAAATATCCCTAACAAAATTCTGGCCAATAGAATTCAACAACATATCAAAACAATAATTCACCATGACCAAGTGGGATTCATACCAGGTATCCAGGGATGGTTCAACATTAGAACAACAATCAGTGTAATCCATTACATAAATACAACAAAAGACAAGAACCAAATAATCTTATCAATTGATTCAGAAAAGGCATTTGACAAAGTCCAACGCCCATTCATGATAAAAACTCTCGGCAAAATAGGAATAGAAGGAAAATTCCTCAACGTAATAAAGGGCATTTATACAAAGCCAATAGCCAACATCATCATAAATGGAGAGAGTCTGAAAGCATTCCCCGTGAGAATGGCAACCTGACAAGGATGCACTTCATCACCACTCTTATCCAACATTGTGCTGGACGTCCTAACCAGAGTAATTAAACAAAACCCAACCAGAGTAATTAGGCTAGATAAATAAATTAAGGGGATCCCAATTAGTAGGAAAGAAGTAAAAGTACCTCTATTTGAAGATGACATGATCTTATGCACAGAAAACCCTAAGAAAGCCTCAAGAAAACTACTGAAACTAATAGAAGAGTTCAGCAGAATATCAGGATACAAGATAAACATGCAAAAATCAGTTGGATTCCTCTACACCAACAAAGAGAATGTCAAAGAGGAAATCACCAAATCAATAGTATTTACAATTGCCCCCAAGAAGATAAAATACTTAGGAATAAATCTAACCAGAGACGTAAAAGACCTATACAAAGAAAACTAGAAGACACTACTGCAAGAAACCAAAAGAGACCTACATAAGTGGAAAAACATACCTTGCTCAGGGAAAGGAAGACTCAACATTGTAAAAATATCTATCCTACCCAAAGCGATCTATAGATACAATGCAATCCCAATCCAAATTCCAGTGAGTTTTTTAAATGATATGGAGAAACAAATCACCAACTTCATATGGAAAGAGGCCCTGGATAAGTAAAGCACTACTGAAAAAGAAGAACAAAGTGGGAGGCCTTGCACTACCTGATTTTAGAACATGTCATACTGCCACAGTAGTCAAAACAGCTTGTTACTGGTTCAACAACAGATATCAGTGGAACAGAATTGAGAATCCAGACATGGGCAGCTGATATTTGACAAAGGCCCAAAGTCTGTTAAATGGGGAGAAGACAATCTCTTTAACAAATGGTGCTGGCATAACTGTATATCCATCTGCAAAAAAATGAAACAAGGCCCTTACCTCACACCATGCACAAAAACTAACTTGAGATGGATCAAAGACCTAAATATAAAATCTAAAATGATAAAGATCATAAGAGAAAAAATAGGGACAATGGTAGGAGCCCTAATACATGGCATAAACTGTATACAAAACATTAACAATGCACAAACATGAGAAAAGAAACTAGGTAACTGGGAGCTTCTAAAAATCAAACACTTATGCTCATCCAACGGTTTCATCGAAAGAGTAAAAAGATTACCTACAGACTGGGAAAATGTTTTTAGCTATGACAGTTCCGATCAGCATCTGAGCTCTAAAATCTACACAATACTGCAAAAACTCAACAACAAGAAGACAAATAACCCAATTAAAAAATGGGCAAAGGATATGAACAGGCACTTCACCAAAGAAGACATTCAGGAGGCTAACGGATACATAAGGAAATGTTCAAGATCATAAGCCATTAGAGAAAAACAAATCAAAACTAAAATGAGATACCATCTCACTCCAAGAAGGCTGGCATTAATCCAAAAAACACAAAATAATAAATGTTGGAGAGGTTGTGGAGAGACTGGAACACTTATATACTGCTTGTGGGAACGTAAAATGGTACAACCACTTTGGAAATCAATTTGGCGCTTCCTTAAAAAGCTAATAATAGAGGTACCATATGATCCAGCAACCCTACTCCTTGGAATATATCCTAGGGAAAAAAGAGCCTTCACATGAACAGATATATGCACACCCATGTTCACTGCAGCACTGTTTACAATAGCAAAAAGATGGAAGCAACCAAGGTGCCTATCAACTGATGAATGGACAAATAAATTATGGTATATTCACATAATGGAATACTACACAATGATTAAGAACAATGATGAATCTGTGAACCATCTCATAACAGAGGAATCTGGAAGGCATTATGCTGAGTGAAATTAGGTGCAAAAGGACAAATACTGTATGAGACCACTATTATACGAAGTTAAAAAATAGTTTAAACAGAGAAGAAAATATTCTTTGATGGTTACGAAGGTAGGGAGGGAGGGAGAGAGGTACTTAGTAATTAGTAGACAAGAACTATTTTAGATGAAGGGAAAGACAACACAGAATACAGGAGAGGTCAGCACAACTGGACTAAACCAAAAGCAAAGAAGTTTCCTGAATACAATCGAATGGTTCGAAGGCCAGAGTAGCGGGGATGGGGGTCTAGGCACCATGGTTTCAGGGGATATCTAGGTCAATTGGCGTAATAAAATCTATTAAGAAAACATTCTGCATCCCACTTTGGTGAGTGGCATCTGAGGTCTTAAGTGCTAGCAAGTGGCCATCTAAGATGCATCAATTGGTCTCAACCCACCTGGATCAAAGGAGAATGAAAAACACCAAAGACACAAGGAAAATATGAGCCCAAGAGACAGAAAGAGCCACATAAACCAGAGAATACATCAGCCTGAGACCTAAAGAGCGAGATGACTGCCCTGACAGGGAACACAACAGAGAATCCCTGGTGGAGCAGGAGAACAGTGGGATGCAGACCTCAAATTCTTATAAAAAGACCAGACTTAATGGTCTGACTGAGACTAGAGGTACCCCGGAGGTCATGGTCCTTGGACCTTCTGTTAGCCCAAAACTGGAACCATTCCCGAAGCCAACTCTTCAGACAGGGATTGGACTGGACTATTAAGACAAAAAATGATACTGGTGAGGAGTGAGCTTCTTGGCTCAAGTAGACGCATGAGACTACGTGGGCAGCTCCTGTCTGGAGGCGAGATGAAAGGGCAGAGGGGGACAGAGTTGGTTGAATGGACAGGGCGAATACAGGATGGAGAGGAGGAGTGACCGTCTCATTAGTGGGAGAGCAGCTAGAGTACACAGAAAGGTATTTATAAGTTTTTGTATGAGAGACTGACTTGATTTGTAAACTTTCACTTAAAGCACAATAAAAAAAGAAAAAAAATGTTAAAAAGCAAAGATGTCACTTCGAGGACTAAGGTGCACCTGACTCAAGCATGGTATTTTCAATCACCTCATATACATGTGAAAGCTGAACAATGAATAAGGAAAACCAAAAAAGGACTGGCTCTTTTGAATGATGATGGCGTCAAAGAATATTGACTCCACCATGGACTGCCAAAAGAAGGAACGGATCTGTCTTGGAAGAAGTACAGCTAGAATGCTCATTAGAGGCAAGGATAGTGAGACTTCATTTCACATACTTTGGACATGTTATCGGAAGGGAGCAGTCCCTGGAGAAGTACTGGTAGAGGGTCAGCAAAAAAAGAGGAAGACCCTCAAGATGGATTGACACAGTGGCTGCAACAATGGGATCAAACATAGCAATGATTGTGAGGATGGAGCAGCACCAGGCAGTGTTTTGTTCTGTTGTACACAGGGTCACTGTGATTTGGAACCTACTCAATGGCACCCAACAACAATAGCCTAGAGGCCCATGTGGGCTGATCTCACTGCAGCTCTTAGAAAACAAAACAAAAAACCATCATGTAGCAACAAAAAGTGATTAAAGCATTTTAATATTTATATCTTTCTCTCAAAGAACACCAAAGGAGATCCAATTCATATCCCATAGCTCTGCCATAATTTTCCTAAGCAGGGAGAAGCCAGGGAATGGGAAGGAGAAAAGAGGCTGTGACTACTTATACGTTAATCTTTTTTTTATCTGTTATATTACATGCTGAGCTTGTCTATAGCCACACAGAAGGTCTTTGTTTCTAGTCCACATTTCCTCTAGCTTACACTATTGCAAGAGCCCCTGTCTCTGACGTTGCCCACTGTTAGTCATCACCCTGACTAAAATTCTCACCAGGTCACCACAGCTAGGAGACAAAATCCAAGCTCTTCAAAATGGCGGTCAAAGCCCTTAATGTTTTGGCGTCAAATAACTCATCCAGCCTCTTCTCCCACCACGGCTCAACACTAAGCTTGGCCACACTGTCTATTGCTGAATTCTCCGCATAGTTCAGCCTCTATGTCTTCGCATGTGTTCCTTCCTCTTTACTCTATCAATTTTTTTAACCCCAAGTTGATGTCACCTCCTATGTGAAGCCTACATTAGAGCTCCTGGCTGTCATTCGTTCCCTCTGTTTTGGCCCCATCACACTTTGCGTGGGCCTCACTCAGCAGGTCTCCCTCTGTATTATGACCAAGTCATATTACCCCATACAAGACAGTCCAGTCCTTAGGCCTTACCCCAGCCAGGATGGAAGAATAATAAATGAATAAAAAGTAGAGGTTAAAATTAATGCTTACCTATACATACATATATATATATATATATAATTTCACAAGAAATGACTTCTTAGGAATTTTAACTGGATGAGAGAGATGCCATAAATTTTTATCGCAAATTTTTTGAGGAAAAAAGAACATATAATGCATTTCTCTAATGTATTAAAAGGATGTAGAGACTAATGGGACTGAAACCACTTTTAGAAACGTTTACATGCAAATGTTTCTATGGATCTGGATTTTTCTCCCATATTTAAGCTTTGTAGCTATTTGCCTTGTAAAATAAAATAGCCATAAATAAAATTATTATCATTTGCTGCAATAAGATACAGCCATTCCAGCAGGCTTTTGAAATGCTGTTGATTTAAAGAAAGATAAGAATATGATTTAGATCTTGTAAGCACTTACAGTTCTAACAAGCCTAAAGAAACATTTTTAATCACTCTTGTTGCTTTAGGAAAATTTTTAATCTGTCACTTAAGAGACACTAATGTATGGGCTAGCAAAAAAAAAAAAAAAAAAAAAAAACCCTGTCACCTTTACCATACATTATCTAAGTGTGCTAAAGCAAATGTGTTTTAAGTGCCCCGCCTTGCAGACGCATGAACACATAATAGAATAGGAGTTAAGCAGCAAATGATTTTATAGCCTAATTGTTGACATTGACTATTTCTAGGACAGCCAATCATGTCAGAAATAAAGAGACGTAAATTATCTGTAAGGAGTCTTCAGGTAGTACAAGCACAAGCACTGGACTATTAACCAAAAGGTTGGCAGTTCAAACCCACCCAGAGAGGCCTTGCAAAAAAAGTCCTGGCAAGGTCACAGCCTTGAAAACCCTACGGATGCATGCATGGGGTCTACTCTGCATGCATGGGGTCACCATAAGTTTGAAGCAACTCAATGGCAATTGATTTACTGGTATTACTGGTTTACTGGTAATAACAAAGAAGAACAACATGTGAACATTGATTCCTGGTGGAAAGTCAATTTTTGGTCTTAAGCGATCCAAAAATCTTTAAATCATGTAAGATGTGATTTGGGTTCAATAGCTTTCTATAGTCAAAACATAAGACACATAACCATGAATTACACATGGCACCCTATTATCTCATCTCACACTGCAGCTGTCACAAGTCACCGGACACTTGACCAACAGGCAAGTAAAAATTTAAAGAGCCAAGTTCTAACCACAGCACTCAAGGGCACACAACAGGGCATCTAAAAGAATTTCCATTTGTGCCATCCTAGGCCTCTTGGCGTGACCTAATTATCCAGATGCAAGATCTGAGAGTAAGGACAAGATCAAATGTATGGCCCTCTATTTCATGAGTCTCATAGTTTCTAAAGCAAGGAACAAATTCTGTGTAAACTTGATGCCTATACGTAAAAATGTTATGTTCCTAGGTTGTATGTGTGTGCACGTGGTGTGGTGTGCACATGTAGAGTGTGTGTATATATGACACAGAGAGAGAGAATAACTGACAGACTGAGACAGGCGAATGATCGAAGAAGCCTGGAGAAAGGGTGGCTTAATCCTTTGTAAAAAGAAGTTGAGGGGTACACAGTATTATACAGCATGAGCTAACTTTTGAAAAGGAAATAACAAAGAAAGAACAATATAAATGAGAAGAAAAGGTATGATGAGAAAGCACAAACCTGAAAAGAGAATAAACCGTAAAGGAAAGCACAAAAGTCTCAACAGAAAAGAAAAGAAAGTGATTACCAAACAAGGCCATTGCCAGGGTGTACGCTCCCTGGCAAATATTTTTTGGGGGGTTCCTGTTCACAGGGTCACTATGAGTCAGAATTGACTCAACGGCAATGGGTTTTTTTTTTTTTTTTTGGTCTATATAAACAATTTGATTTTTGAAATGTATTAGTAGGTTCACGGGCCCGTGTGAGGTATAGTGCTTTTTCGATGAAGTTTTAGAATAATGGACAGAGAAGAGCTATTTTCGTATTTGCTTATTGTCCAATCAGTGGGTGTGAAGGTTATTCTTAGTGTTCAGGCACCATTGCTTCCTGTGCAGTTGCCAGAATAATCTCTTCATGTTTTGTATTGTTAAATGTGATAATTTCCTATCTCCTACTGAGAGAAAAAAAGATAACCCTGTAATGGCTCTTAGGAACTTGTTTATATTAAAACAACAGGTCTTCTGCTTCTGCATTTCCAAATAAATAAATGTGTCCATTATTTTATACTTTCGATATCATCACTAAGGAATTTGGGTGGGGCAGCAGTTATGCACTCAGTTGCTAACCAAAAGTTTGACAGTTCAAATCCACCCAAAGGCTCTGCAGGAGAAAAGATCTGGGGATCTGCCCCAGTAAAGATTACAGTCTAGTAAACCATATACAGCAATTCTACTCAGTCACATGGAGTCACTATGAGTTGAAATCAACTTGATGGCAACCAACAACAACATGCATTTCATCACTCGAGCTCTACCTGCGTCATCTATCCTGGCACCCATAAATACCAGCTTCCAATGACACTTTCAAAGGTTTTTTCTGTGGTGTGTGTGTGAATAATGACCACAAGTGCAAGTCTTAATCAGAGTATGCAGAAAAATACAAATGTTAATTTATTTGCTGGTCATGTTGAATTTGCTGTTTGAAATTTCATAGTATAAACTTAGTACACCCTGTTTTCCAACCATATCTTCTCTTGAACTCCTAGGCCATAAACACTGCCTTCCCAAAATGTGATCTCTTTCAATGGAGACTGTGCCCCCACACCACCACCGGTCAGAAGATAGGAGAGGGGCTGTAAGTAAAATGAGAAGAGTCATGCCATTTGTGCAAGGAATGTCCTTCTCTTACCAATACAGCTTAACTATGGCATTGTAGACCAACAATTTCGAAAGCCCTGTGAGGAGATAGATGTTGCCACTTCTAGGGGACTGCCCAGGAAGGGGTATTTGGCCATCCTGAGTGCCAGGAATGGGAGGTACATCACATAAAAGTGCCTGATGCCACTTTCATCTCCCTGGGGTGGTATAGACCAAAGGCAAGTTTGGAAGATGGAGGGGTGAGAACCAACACACAGAGCCCACACATGTGGCTCAAGTCCAAGGTTTGGCAGTGGACCATACCATAGGTAGCCCAGACCCCTGAACTCATGTGTCCTGCCTAAGCGAGAGTCATGAAAATAAACATGCCAGTACTTTTTTTTTTAATTGTGCTTTAACTGAAAGTTTACAAAACAAGTCAGTCTCATATAAAAATTTATATACACCTTACTATATACTCCTAATTGCTCTCCCCCTAATGAGACAGCACACTCCTTGCCTCCACTCTCTTTTCTTTTTGTGTCCATTTGGCCAGCTTCTGACGCCCTCTGCCCTCTCATCTTCCCTCCAGAGAGGAGGTGCCAACATAGACTCATGTGCCTACTTGATCCAAGAAGCTCATTCTTCACCTGTATCATTTTCTATCCCATTGTCCAGTCCAATCCCTGTCTGAAGAGTTGGCTTTGGGAATGGTTCCTGTCCTGGGCCAACAGAAGGTCTGGGGTTTGTGACCACCGGGGTCCTTCCAGTCTCAGTCAGACCATTAAGTCTGGTCTTATGAGAATTTGGGGTCTGCATCCCACTGCTCTCCTGCTCCTTCAGGGGTTCTCTGTTGTGTTCCCTGTCAGGGCAGTCATCCCTTGTAGCCGGGCACCGTCTAGTTCTTCTGGTCTCAGGCTGATGTAGTCTCTGGTTCATGTGGCCCTTTCTGTCTCTTGGGCTCATAATTACCTTGTGTCTTTGGTGTTCTTCATTCTCCTTTGCTCCAGGCAGATTGAGACCAATCGATGCATGTTAGATGGTCGCTTGCTAACATTTAAGACCCCAGACACCACTTTCCAAAGTAGGGTGCAGAATGTTTTCTTAATAGATTTTATTATGCCAATTGACTTAGATGTCCCCCGAAACCATGGTACCCAAACCCCTGCCCTGCTATGCTGGCCTTCAAAGCGTTTAGTTTATTCAGGAAACTATTTTGCTTCTGGTTTAGTCCACTTGTGCTGGCCTCTCCTGTACTGTGTGTTGTCTTTCTCTTTACCTAAAATAGTTCTTATCTACTATCTAATTAGTGGATACCCCTCCTGCTCCATCCCTCCCTACCCCCTCTCATAACCATCAAAGAATATTTTCTTCTCTGTTTAAACTATTTCTCGAGTTCTTATAATAGTGGTCTTATACGATATTTGTCCTTTTGCAACTGACTAATTTCACTCAACATAATGCCTTCGAGATTCCTCCATGTTATGAAATGTTTCACAGATTCATCACTATTCTTTATTGATGCGTAGTATTCTGTTGTGTGAATATAGCATAGTTTATCCATTCATCTGTTGATGGGTACCTTGGTTGCTTCTATCTTTTTGTTATTGTAAACAGTGCCGCGACAAACATGGGTGTGAATATATCTGTTTGTGTAGAAACTCTTATTTCTCTAGGATATATTCCAAGGAATGGGACTGCTGGATAGTGTGGTAGTTCTATTTCTAGCTTTTTAAGGAAGTACCAAATTGATTTCCAAAGTGGTTGTACCATTTTACATTCCCACCAGCAGTGTATAGTCTCTCCACAACCTCGTCAACATTAATCATTTTGTATCTTTTGGGTTAATGCCAGGCTTGTTGGAGTGAGATGGAATCTCATTGTAGTTTTGATTTGCATTTCTCTAATGGCTAATGACTGTGAGCATCTTCTCATGTATCTGTTAGCTACCTGAATGTCTTCTTTAGTGAAGTGCCTGTTCATATCTTTTGCCCATTTTTTAATTGGGTTATTTGTCTTTTTGTAGTTGAGTTTTTGCAGTATCATGTAGATTTAAAAGATCAGGTGTGGATCGGAAATGTCATAGCTAAAAACTTTTTCCTAGTCTGTAGGTAATCTTTTTACTGTTTTGGTGAAGTCTTTGGATGAGCATAGGTGTTTGATTTTTAGGAGCTCCCAGTTATCTAGTTTTTCTTCTCCACTGTTAGTAGTGTTTTGTATACTGTTTATGCCATGTATTAGGGCTCCTAATGTTATCCCTATTTTTATTTCCATGATCTTTATTGTTTTAGGTTTCATATTTAGGTCTTTGGCCCATCTTGAGTTAGTTTTTGTGCATGGTGTGAGGTATGGGTCTTGTTTCATTTTTTTTGTAGATGGATATCCAGTTATGCCAGCACCATTTGTTAAAAAGACTGTCTTTTTCCCATTTAACAGAGTTTGGGCCTTTGTCAAATATCAGCTGCTCATATGTGGATGGATTTATGTCTGGATTCTCAACTCTGTTCCATTGGTCTATGTATCTGTTGTACCAGTACCAGGCTGTTTTGATTACTGTGGTGGTATAATAGGTTCTAAAATTAGGCAGAGTGAGGCCTCCCACTTTGTTCCTCTTTTTCAGTAATACTTTATTACTTATGTGGGGCCCCTTTCTCTTCCATATGAAGTTGGTGATGTGTTTCTCCGTCTCGTTAAAAAATGTCATTGGAACCTGGATCGGAATTGCATTAAATGTATAGATTGCTTTTGGTAGAATAGACGTTTTTACAATGTCAAGTCTTCCTATCCATGAGCCAGCTATGTTTTTACACTTATGTAGGTCTCTTTTAGTTTCTTGCAGTAGTGTTTTGTAATTTTCTTTGTATAAGTCTTTTACATCTCTGGTAAGATTTATTCGTAAGTATTTTATCTTCTTGGGGGCTACTGTGAGTGGTATTGATTTGGTGATTTCCTCTTCGATGTTCTTTTTGTTTGTATAGAGGAATCCAACTGATTTTTGCATGTTTATCTTGTATCCTGATGCTCTGCTGAACTCTTCTATTAGTTTCAGTAGTTTTCTTGAGGATTCCTTAGGGTTTTCTGTGTATAAGATCATGTCATCTGCAAATAGAGATACTTTTACTTCTTCCTTGTCAATCTGGATGCCCTGTATTTCTTTATCTAGTCTAATTGTTCTGGCTAGGACCTACAGCACAATGTTGAATAAGAGTGGTGATAAAGGGCATCCTTGTCTACTTCCCAGTCTCAAGGGGAATGCTTTCAGGCTCTCTCCATTTAGGAAGACTTTTTGACTATTGGCTATATGTCCTTTATTATGCTGAGGAATTTTCCTTCTATTCCTATTTTGCTAAGAGTTTTTATCATGAATGGGTATTGAACTTTGTCAAATGCCTTTTCTGCATCAATTGATAAGATCATCTGATTCTTGTCTTTTGTCTTATTTATATGATGGTTTACATTAATTGTTTTTCTAATGTTGAACTATCCCTGCATACCTGGTATGAATCCCACTTAGTCATGGTGAATTATTGTTTTGATATGTTGTTGAATTCTATTGGCCAGAATTTTGTTGAGGATTTTTGCATCTAAGTTCATGAGGGATATAGGTCTGTAATTTTCCTTTTTTGTGGTGTCTTTACCTGGTTTTGGTATCAGGGATATGTTGGCTTCATAGAATGAGTTTGGTAGTATTCCCTCCTTTTCTATGCTCTGGAATACCTTTAGTAGTAGCGGTGTTAACTCTTCTCCGAAAGTTTAGTAGAACTCTGCAGTGAAGCCATCTGGGCCAGGGCTTTTATTTGTTGGGAGTTTTTTGATTACCTTTTCAATCTCTTCTTTTGTTATGGGTCTATGTAGTTGTTCTACCTCTGTTTGTGTTCATTTAGGTAGGTAGTGTGTTTCTAGGAAATCATCCATTTCTTCTAGGTTTTCAAATTCATTAAAGTACAATTTTTCATAGTAATTTGATATGATTCTTTTAATTTCAGTTGGGTCTGTTGTAATATCGCCCATCTTATTTCTTATTCGGGTTATTTGCTTCCTCTCCTGTTTTTCTTTTGTCAGTTTGGCCAATGGTTTATCAATTTTGTTAATTTTTTCAAAGAACCAGCTTTTGGTCTTGTTAATTCTTTCAATTGTTTTTCTCTTTTCTGTTCCATTTAATTCTGCTCTAATTTTTATTTGCTTTCTTCTGGTGCCTGAGGGTTTCTTTTGTTGCTCTCTATTTGTTCAAGTTGTAGGGCTAATTCTTTGATTTTGGCTGTTTCTTCTTTTTGATTGTGTGCATTTATTGATATAAATTGATCCCTGAGCACTGCTTTCGCTGCATCCTAAAGGTTCTGATAGGAAGTGTTTTCATTCTCATTGGATTCTATGAATTTCTTTATTCCATCCTTAAGGTCTTCTATAACCCGGTCTTTTTGGAATAGGGTATTGTTCAGTTTCCGTGTGTTTGGTTTCTTTTCCGTGCTTTTTCTTTTATTGATTCCTACTTTTATGGCGTTATGTTCAGAGAAAGTGCTTTGTAATATTTCAATGTTTTGGATTCTGCTAAGGCTTGCTTTATGACTTAATATGTGATATATTCTAGAGAATGTTCCATATGCACTAGAAAAGAAAGTATACTTGACTGCTGTTGGGTGGAGTGTTCTGTATATGTCTATAAGGTCAATTTGGTTGATTGTGGCATTTAGATCTTCTGTATCTTTATTGAGCTTCTTTCTGGATGTCCTGTCCTTCACCGAAAGTGGTGTGTTGAAGTCTCCTACTATTATTGTGGAGCTGTCTGTCTCATTTTTCAATGCTGATAGAGTTTGTTTTATGTATCTTGCAGCCCTGTCATTGGGTGCATAAATATTTAATACGGTTATATCCTCCTGGTATATTGTCCCTTTAATCATTATATAGTGTCCTTCCTTATTCTTTGTGGTGAATTTAACTTTAAAGTCCGTTTTGTCAGAAATTAATATTGCCACTTCTGCTCTTTTTTGATTGTTTTCTTGATATATGTTTTTTTCCATCCTTTGAGTTTTAGTTTTTTCGTGTCTCTAAGTCTAAGGTATGTCTCTTGTAGGCAGCATATAGACAGATCATGTTTTTTATCCATTCTGCCACTCTCTGTCTCTTTATTGGTGCATTTAGTCCATTTACATTTAGCATAATTACGGATAGGTATGAATTTAGTGCTGTCATTTTGATGTCTTTTTTTGTGTGTTGTAGACAGTTTCTTTTTCCCACTTAATTTTTTGTGCTGAGTAGTTTATCTTTATATATTTTCTTTTCCTCTTATTCATTATTGTTGATTTTGTTTCTGCCGAGTCTCTATGTTTTTCTTGTATTTTATTTTGATGTGTAGGATAGTTTGTCTCCTTTCTGGTTACCTTAATATTTACCCCTATTTTTCTAAATTTAAACATAACTTTTATTTTTTTATATTGCCTTGTCTTCCTTTCCATATGGAAGATCTACGACTACATTTCTTAGTCCCTCTTTATTGTTTTAACGTTGTCTTCTTTTACATAACAACATCACTGTTTCTCTGTTTTGAGCATTTTTGTTTTTAAATCTTGATTTATTTTTGTGATTTCCCTGCCTGGGTTGACATCTGATTGCTCTGTCCAGTGTTCTAGTCTTGGGTTGATACCTCATATTTTTGATCTTCTTACCATAGAGCTCCCTTTGGTATTTCTTGTAGTTTTGGTCTGGTTTTTACAAATTCCCTAAACTTCTGTTTATCTGGAAATGTCCTAATTTCACCTTCATATTTGAGAGACAGTTTTTCTAGATATATGATTCTTGGCTGGGAATTTTTTTCCTTCAATACTTTATATAAGTGATTTCATTGCCCTCTTGTCTGCATGGTTTCTGCCAAGTAGTCCGAGCTTATTCTTATTGACTGTTCTTTGTAGGTGACTTTCCATTTATCCCTAGCTGCTCTTAAAAGTCTCTCTTTGTCTTTGCTTTTGGCAAGTTTGATTATAATATGTCTTGGTGACTTTCTTTTAAAATCTATCTTATGTAAAGTTCCATGAGCATCTTGGATAGATATCTTCTCATCTTTCAAGATATCAAGGAAGTTTTCTGCCAGCAAATCTTCAACAATTCTCTCTGTGTTTTCTGTTATCCCTCCCTGTTCTGGTACTCCAATCACTCATAGATTATTTTTCTTGATAGAGTCCCACATGATTCTTAAGGTTTCTTCATTTTTTTTAATTCTTTTATCTGATTTTTCTTCAAATATATTGGTGCCAAGTGCTTTATCTTCAAGTGCACTACTTCTGCCTTCTACTTGCTCAATTCTGCTCATCTGACTTTCTATTGAGTTGTCTAATTCTGTAATTTTATTGTTAATCTTCTGAATTTCTGATTGCTGTCTGTCTATGGATTTTTACAGCTTATTAAATTTCTCATTATGTTCCTGAATAACCTTTTTAATTTCTTCAACTTCTTTATCTGTGTGTTCCTGGGCTTGTTCTGTGTATTGTCTGATTTCCTTCCTGATGTCTCGAAGGCTTCTATATATTAATATTTTGTATTCTGCAGCTGGTAATTCCAGGGATGCACTTTCATCTAGAAGATTCCTTGATTCTTTGTTTTGAGAGCTTGTTGAAGTGATCATGGTCTGTTTCTTTATGTGATTTGATATTGACTGTTGACTCCAAGCCATCTATAAGTTATTGTATTAGTTTATTTTATGTTTGCTTACTGTATCCTAGCTTCTTGCTTTGTTTTGTTTTGATTTGCCCAGATGAGTTGTTTGAGTGAGCTAGCTTGATTATTTTCACTTTTGAAGCTCTGACGTCCCATCACCAAACAGCTAGAGCTGTTTTCAGGTATATCAGTCTAGGAGTCCATTCACTTTTCTTGTATGGATTCCACTCAGGTGTCCAGGTAGCTGCTCATCAAGTCTGTGGTACAGACTCTGTCCTACAGTCTTCAAGGGACAGGGGTGATTGGTGTAGGTACCAGTATCTGGCTGCAGCAGGGGGTCACACTCTGAACAAGGCAGGGGGCTGAGAATCAGCCCCTAAGTGTCCCTCTTCCCTAGAGCGTACAGGAAGGTGGGTTCTGCAGACAGACCATGGGCACCCAAAGTTTTTGGCTGTAGGGACTGTGAGGTACTGGTTATCTTGGACTCCTGTTGCAGGTGGCTGCATGACCTGAGTGGAGCCACCAGTCCTTAGACCCCTGATGTGGGTGGGTGAGGACCCTGTTTAATAGGATGTCAAGTATCAAACACTTAACGCTCCACCGCACAGCTGAAACAGTTTTAGACTGCCAACAAGGGCCTATTCTCCTGAAGTAGGCCCACACAGGTCCATGCAACTAGGAGGGAAGTTACTTAAAGTCCACTGACCATTTATGCCTGGACAGGAGCCACTTTTATCCTGAGCTCCCCAGGTTAGTGGAGCTGGCAAATTACCTTTTCCCCCAACTGTGAATTTATTCCTTCTCCAAGGCTGGGAGGATGGCTCTAGGCACTCAACAGGGCCTATCTCAGGCCCAGGGAAATCAACCGCCACTGAAGCCATTTGGGAGCTGAGGGAGGGGGCACAGTAAAATATACTCAAGTGCTAGCTTTTGCCGAGAGCACCGTTCTTCTCTGGTTCCAGAGGTGTGAGTAGGCTGTGTGGCTACTTGCTTCTCCCTGAGGAAACTGCAGCCGAACGCTAGTACCAGCCTGCCGCAGCCACTCCCGGGGATGGTACCTGAGGGCTTCTGGTGATTCAGGTCCAGTAATTCCTCTCCACTTCTGAACTGTCTCTTCCTCCCCCTGCTACTCAGTTCATTTTCTAACTTTGCCTTTGATGTTCAGGGCTCTTAGCCTGTGATAAATATACTCATTTCTCTTGTTTTTTTAGGCCTTTGTTGTAAGAGGGCTCACCAGAAGCATCTGTCTATTCTGCCATCTTGGCCCCACCTCATCGGTGCTTTTAGATGGCTCAATCTCATGCAATCCTGAGAACAAAAGGGTGATAAATAATCGCTTATCAGGCCACCCTCTGGAATGGTCAAGCCAGGGGGCCCCATCATGGTCCTGTAGACATGAGTTCTGGAGCTTCTTGGCCATCTGGTCAACTCCACAAGTGGGGAGGGAGTAGGAGATCAAAGAACACCTCAAAGGGGAGAAATGGGGATGAGAGTCTATGAAGATACAGGGACCAGCTCAGTGCACCCTGCCCAGACAGCACTGCAAGCCCCAGCTGGCCCCAGAAAACTGAGAGGGACTTGTAAAATTTTGAGGAAGGTGCTTTTGGTACCAAAACCTACATAGCACCCAGTCCAGGCTTGGGGTGCCTTGTCCAGATGGAACTACCAGCCTCAGTCAGTCTTAGGCACTGAAGGGGAAATTTGAGAAATGCTGAAGAATGCACTCCAAAGCATGGAAGGTCCTGAGTTACAGGGCCTGGGACAGACACTCCACTTGCATGGGTCCAAGGATGACCAGCCATACCTATTACCAACTGGAACAGTTATGGAGGAATCTGTGACATGGGACAGTTAAGTAAAATGCCCAATACACAGCTACTAATAAGTGGTAGAGTCTAATTTAAATCCAGTGTAACTCTAGGACCTGTGTTCTCTGCTCTGAATCTACCTAAAAAGATTATAGACTTTATGTTCTGACAGACCTGGTAGCCTGAAAATTGCCAGTATGTGTCCTTGATGTGAAATGGTGATAATATTACCCAGTTTATAAGATTGTTTTCCAGAAATTGGCAATTTTTTTTTTTTTTAAAGATCTAGATAGTAAGTACTTTAGGCTTTGCAGTCCATATAGTTTCTGTCACAACTACTTGTAAAAAAGCAACCATAGACCATGCATAAATGAGTGGGCATTGCTGTGTTACAAAAAGAGCCAGTGGGCCATATCTGGCCCACATGACTTAGTTTACCAATAGCTTGTTTTAAGCATTAATTAAGATCATATCAATAAATGTTTGTAAGAGTTACCGGCAATGATGAAGGAAAAGAGAAGAACAGAAGATTTCAAAGGGTGGCTTGAGAAGACAAAGTAAAGTATTAGAACAAAATGTGCAAAGACTTGGAGTTAGAAAACAAACTGGGAAGAACATGCTTGGCATTTCTCAAGTTGAAAGAAATGAAGAAAAAATTCAAGCCTCAAATTGCAATATTGAAGGATTATACCGGGAAAATGTTGAATAACACCAGAAGATGAGCCACTCAGGTTGAAAGGCACTCAGAATACAGCTGGGGAAGAGCTGCCTCCTCCAGGTAGAGTCAACTTTAATGATGTGGATGGAGACAAGTATGTGGGACCTTCATTTGTTAATGTGGCATGAGAAGAAATAGCTGCAAACATCTGTTAATAATCGAAACAATGTACGAAGTATGAATCTAGGAAAATTGCAAGTCATCAAAAATGAAATGAAATGCATAAACATTGATATCCTAGGCATTAGTGAGCTGAAATGGACTGGTATTTGGCCACTTTGAATCAGACAATAATATGGTCTACTATGCTGGGAATGACAACTTGAAGAGGAATGGCTTTGCATCCGTCCTCAGAAAGAACATTTCAAGATCTATCCTGAAGTACAAGGCTGTCAGTGATAGGATAATGTCCCTATGCCTACAAAGAAGACCAGTTAATACGATGATTTCAAATTTACACACCAACCACTAAGGTCAAAGCTGAAGAAACTGAAGATTTTGACCAGCATTTGCAGTCTGAAATTGATCGAACATGCAATCAAGATGTGCTGATAAGCACTGGTGATTGGAATGCAAAAGTTGGAAACAAAGAAGGATCAGTAGTTGGAAAATATGGCCTTAGTGATAGAAACAATGCTGGAGATTGCATAATAGAATTTTGCAAGACCAGTGACTTCTTCATTCAAATACGTTTTTTCACCAACATAAATGGCAACTATACACATGGACCTCACCAGGTGGGATACACAGGAATCAACTCAACTACATCTGTAGAAAGAGACGATGGAAAAGCTCAATATTATCAATCAGAACAAGGCCAGGGGCTGGCTGTGGAACAGACCATTAATTGCTCATATGCAAGTTCAAGTTGAAGCTGAAGAAAATTAGAACAACTCCACAAGAGCCAAAGTATGACCTTAAGTGTATCTGAATTTAGAGACCATCTCAAGAATAGATTTGAGGTGTTCAACACTAATGACCTAAGACCAGATGAGTTGTGCAAGGACATCATACATAAATAAAGCAAGAGATCATTAAAAAGACAGAAAGAAAGGACCAAAATAGAGGTCAGAAGAGACTCTGAAACTTGCTCTCGAACATTGAGCAGCTAAAGCAAAAGGAAGAAATGATGAAGTAAAACAACTGAACAGAAGATTTTGAAGGGTGGCTCCAGAAGACATAGTAAAGCATTATAATGATATGCGCAAAGAGCTGGAGATAGAAAACCAAAAGGGAAGAACACACTCAGCATTTCTCAAGCTCAAAGAACTGAAGAAAAAATTCAAATCTTGAGTTGCAATAGTGAAGAATTCTATGGGAAAAATACTAAATGACGCAGGAAGCATCAAACGAAGGTGGAAGGAATACACAGAGAGAATAAATTTCTATTTGTTAAAGCCGTTCACTTGTGGTATTTCTGTTATAGCAGCACTAGATGATTAAGACACTGTCTCACAGTCTAGTAGGCTACAAGTCCAAATTCAGGGTGTCAGCTCTAGGGGAAAGCTTTCTCTGTCAGCTCTGGAGAAAAGTCCTTCTCATCAATCTTCCCTTGGTCTGGGAGCATTTCAGTGCAGTAACCTCAGGTCCAAAGGACATACTCTGCTCCTGGCACTGCTTTCTTGGTGGTATGAGGTCCTTTTGTCTCTCTGCTGCTTCTCTCTTTTATATCTCAAAAGAGATTAGCTTAAGACACTATCTAATCTTGTGTATCTCATCAAAATAACTGCCACTAATCCATCTCATTACATCATAGTGATAGGATTTACAACACATTAGGAAATCACATCAGATGACAAAATGATAGACAATTATACAATACTGGGAATAATGACATAGCCAAGTTGACAGATATTTTGGGGGGACACAATTCAATCCATGACAGACAATATCATTACTATCACACTAAATGAATAATTTATTTTATAAGGATCAGCACAAAGCTGGTTCCTATGAGATGGAGGTTAAAGATATCCCAAATGTTCAACTTTTCCAAACTGCTATACCACTCCATCATCTCTAACATCAACTACTCCCTCTCCCCTCAGTACTAATTCATTACAACATCTCACAGAACTCAGGAGCTGTATAAAGGAAATGGCTCACCCCGTTGTGGAGGCTGGCAAGTCACAAATTCATGGGTCAAGCATAGACTTCTCTCAACCCACATGGCTGCAGGAGCTAACAAACACAAACTGGCAGTTCACACCACAGGCTGCTGGCTCACAAGGCTGTGAAACCTGGTGAATCAGGTCACGTGGTAGGCCGCTGGCCCAAAGGGCTGTAGATGCTGGCAAATCCCAGAATCGCCAGGCAGGTCAGACAGCAGGCCTCCGGGGAGGTCAACTGGTCATGAATCAGATGAGGGATCCAGATGCAGAGAGAGAGAGAGAGCTTCTAGAGGACACACACATGTATCTTAGATGAAGGCCACACCCCAGGGAAAGGCATAACTTTAGTAACGGTGGGACTTGAGTCACAACCTTCTACAAGGCTGTGATCCAAGACACACCTTACACCAATCCTGTATCATCAATATATAGAGATCAGGATCCACATAAAATGGAGGACAACCACACAATACTGGGAATCGTGGTCTAGCCAAATTGACACATAACCCCAACCATCACAGGTTCCATATACCTTATTTGTGTAGTCCCACTCAATCATTGTGTGTGAGTCATAAAGACCACGGATATAAAGGCCATTTAATTCATGGCACCTCACACACGCAAGTAAATTTTTGTTGAAGATCATTCAAAAGTGGTTGCAGCAGTACATCAACAAGGAACTGCAAGAAGCTCAAGCCAGGTTCAGGAAAGGACACGGAACAAGGAATGATATTATTGCTGATGTCAAGTGGATCATGGCTAAAAGCAGAGAATACCAAAGAGATGTTTACTGTATCTTATTGACTATGCAAGGCATTCGACCGTGTGGATCATAGCAAATTATGGATAACATTTCGAAGAATGGGAATTCAAGAACTCTTAAGTGTGTTCATGCGGAACCTGTACATAGATGTCATGGATTGAATTATGTCCACCAAATAATGTGTGTATCAGTTTGGCTGGGCCACGATTCCTGGTATGGTGTAGTTTTCCTGTATGTTGTAAATCCTGCCTCTGTGATGTTAATGAAGGAGGATGGGCAGCAGTTGTGTTAGTGAGGCAGGACTCAACCTACAAGATTGGACTATATGAAAAGAACATAGCATCAGGATTGGTGGAAGACTTATTAACATCCTTCCATATGCAGAGGACACAACCTTGCTGGCTGAAAGTGAAGAGGGCTTGGAGCACTTGCTTATGAAGATCAAAGACCACCGTATTCAGTGTGGATTATACCTCAACATCAAGAAAACAAAAATCCTCACAATTGGACCAATAAGCAACATCATGATAAACGGAGAAAAGATTGAAGTTGTCAAGGATTTCATTTTACTTACATCCACAATTAACACCCACGGAGGCAGCAGTCAAGAAATCAGACGACATACTGCATTGGGCAAATCTGTTGCAAAAGACCTCATTAAAGCAAACTTGTCCCTTTGAGGACTAAGGCTTTCTCTATTGGTTCTGGGTGAAGGTCCTTGTCATCAATCATCCCTGGTCGAGGAGCTTCTCAGCACAGGGAACCCGGGTCCAAAGGATGCGTGCTCCTGACTACTTTCTTGGTGGTATGAGGCCTCCCTGTCTCTCTGCTTGCTTCTTTCTTTTGTATCTAAAAAGAGATTAGCTTAAGACACAATCTAATCTTGAAGATTGAGTCCTGCTTCGTTAACATAACTGCCACTAATACCATCTCATTAACATCATAGAGATGGGATTTACAACACATAGGAAAATCACATCAGATGATAAAATGGCGGACAATCACACTACACTGGGAATCATGGCTTAGGCAATTTGATACACATATTTTGGGGGGGCACAATTCAACCCATGACACTGTGCCTGACCTAAGCCATGGCATTTTCAATCGCCTCATATGCATGTGAAAGCTAGACAATGAATAAAGAAGACCGAAGAAGAAATTGACACCCTTGAATTATGGTGTTGGTGAAGAATACTGAATGTACTGCCAGAAGAAGGAACAACTCTGTCTTGGAAGAAATACAGCCAGAATTCTCCTTAGAAGCAAGGATAGCGAGACCTACTTTGGACATGTAATCAGTAGCGACCAATCCCTGGATAAGAACATCATGCTTGGTAAAGTAGAGGGTCAGTGAAAAAGAAGAAGACCCTCAATGAGATGGATTGACACAGTGGCTGCAACAATGGGCTCAAACATAGCAAGGATTGTGAGGATGGTGCAGAACCAGGCAGTGTTTTGTTCTGTCGTACACAGGGTTGCTAGGAGTCGGAACTGACTCGAAGGCACCTAACAACAACGAAAACAATACAACTGGGGATAGTGCACCCAATTAGAAAAAAACAAAGAAAAACTCCAAGCTGATATTACTGGACTAAGAGAACTCATGAATCATCTTGTAACAGCTGTCCTGTGCTTAAGGTTTTGTAACCAAAATTTAATTTTAAGAAAACCTAGTAAAAGAGGAGTAGCAGAATTCCTTGATTTTTTTTAGGTCTGCCCTCGTTTCTGAGGGCTCATCACGTGGGCATTTGGTGAGTAGGTAGCTGATATGGACACACATTTGGCACAATGACTCGATTTCTCTCTGTATCACCCTGAGAAGATTGCTGATTTTTAGAGATTAGCCTGTTAGGTTTCCTAAAGGGTGAGAAGAATTAATTGTCCAAATTATTTCTTCATCTGATGTTCAGACAACAGCGTGAGGATCCAAACTGAGCCCTTTGGAGCCAAAAGACCTGGGTTCAAGCCCTGCCTCATCTATTTAAGTTTTCTGAGCCTCAGTTTCCTTTTCTGTGAAATTGAGATGCTAAGATGAGCAGCCTCACAGGGGCAAACAGGACAATACATGTGAAAGGACTAATATAATGTATTCTTAGCCACTTGGCTGAAAAAGAGTCAGTAAGAGGAAAGAAGATTTTGATGGTATTCCAAAGGAAGATAAACTCGGACATTGAGGGAATTGTGGGAAGGTCTTGAGCACCTGTCAGGTGAGGATGAGTAGGTTGTAGAGGAAAGGATCTCAAACGAATGTAGGAGAAAAAGAAGTCGGACGTCATCAAAAGTCAGCTACAGAGTTTTCTAAGAATGAGCTCTGCAGACTGCACTTCTGGCTCTCCAAAATGCCTGTTAGTCTTGCTTCTTCCCCACTGAGACCCAAAGGGAGGCAGGAATCTCTGGGACATCCTCTATCCTCAGTGCATTTAGGGCAGGAGAAGGTGACCAGAGACTGTTGTTGCTCGTTGCCGTCAAGTCGATTTTGATTCACGGCAACCCTGTGCATTCAGAATAAAACTGCTCCACAGGATTCGCGAGAGCGCGACCTTACAGAAGCAGATTGTCAGGCCTGTCTTCTGAGGTGTCCCTGGGTGGGTTCAAACTGTCAACCTTTCGGCTAATAGTTGAATGCTTAACCATTCAAGCAGAGGCTGTTGTTGTTGTGTGCCGTTGAGTAGATTTCAACTCAGAGCAAGCTCATGTGACAGCAGAACTGCCCCGCACGGTTTTCTAAGCTGTAATCTTTATGGGAGCAAATTGCCAGGTCTTTCTCCCACAGAGCCGCTGTGTGGGTTCGAACCATTGGCCTTTCAGCGAGCAGCTGAACACATTGCACCACCAGAGCTCCCTGGACTAGAAACTAGAGGGTCCTATTTGGCTGAAGCCCGTTGCCACTGCAGGCACATCTGATCTAGAAAATCAGTGCTCCATGGCTCAGGGCCAGCTATAGGCTGCCAAATTGTAAGGCAGATGCTGCCACCCTGGGTTTTGAGAGGCACCATTGTTAACTGTCAGCCAGGAAGTGCACTTGGAAGGCAAAGAAACAGAGACCAGACACCTAACTTCATAAAAACTAACAAGTGTCTAATCCTCCCAGCAGCTTGCTTGTACAGCTGTAGCAGTTGCTTGTGACATCTCCTTTGCCCACACACTTACCAACCCTAACAATCAAGGAGAACACTCTTTTATAAAGGGACAGGGGAACCCAGCATCACCAGGAATTATTCTCAGAAGTGATCTGAGAGTCCCCTTCCTCTCAAGATTACTTGGTCCAACTACATTCATCTTACCAATATTCCTCTGTCAGAAACTGTGACTTTCAGACAACAAAACTCTCTTTTCCAAGATCTTCCACATTGTAACTGCCTATTAATTACCTCCGCTTGTCAGCTGGCAGCACGCACAGGCCCTTAATGTTTAGTCTGCAGTTTGTATAATCATTCTCCTGCTTCGGAATTACTCTCCAGAATTACTTAGCTCGGAAAGCAGCACCACAAAGTCTGTGCTGTTCATTTTCTTATAAAAACCCATTGTCAGGTCTGTATTCATAATGCCTTGCTCAGGAGTTGAAATGAATGTTTAACTATGCAATACTCATCTTTTGAACAAGTTCCCAATTTTATACCTACTCTCCAGGATCTTGGGTTGGAGAACTGGCGAGTGAGTTCTGGGGACAGTGGAGGACAACAGAAGCCCACACTGCTTCCACTCAGCTCAGGGAAGAGAGGGTTTCCATACAATCTAAGGTACTTCGTTTTCCAAACTGGCCTTGTCCAAGTTGGGATAATAACGAGCTTTAAGTAGTCACCACAATGGCCTCGCCCATTCATCTGGTTAGGAATTGAATTGTGTCTCCCCAAAATTCATGTTGAAGGAATGGGCGCCTGACTTCAGGGTAAAAGCAGAAAGGGAAAGGGGGTTCAGAGATGGTTAGAGCAGGCCTTCCTGCAGAACTGTCGTTAAGAAGCTCCTATTCCAATAGTCAGGGTCCTCTACAGTCCAACACAGTGGCTATTTCTAGCATTATCTCATTCATCATCTGGAAACTTCATTTCAGCCAGATTGGCTTACTTGTCTCATTTTCGTCCACACTGATCTCTCACCACTTCTGTGATCTTGCTCATGCCTTTTGCCTGCCTGGAATGCTCCCTTTCAATACTCAACTCCAACCTACCTCTTCTAGAGAAATTTCTCTTTCTTGCCAGCCCCAAATAATCTCTCACCTCTTTCAAACAACTACAGTGAAACCTACAAGAGCTGGGACTTGATGGGACTGCCATGTTTTTCTGGGTCTCTTAAATTTTTCTTCTTTGACAGGGCATAGTCTTTTTTTTTTTTTTTTTTGCTCCTCTTAGTGGAAAATATTTGAGTTTTCCTTCTCTGACGAGTTTCCTCCTTACACAGGTTCCGGCTTTTGCAGGCTTTACTGTATATACATTCCATTTATAAATTAATCGTGCTGTCTTCTCAGACTCTCCTCTACTGTTATCTTAGCATGCCATTCACATCTTTTATGGGTACTTAACTGGGTTCTGGGTAACTTCGCATCGGTTGATGTCTTTTCTTTACAAATATATTATAAATTCCTTGAAGGTGAGGACCTTGTCTTATCATCACTTCTCTCACGGCATCAACCATAATACTCACTTACCGTCTCTGTTCGATTTAGTTTGTTTGCTGTATCACACCCAGAGTTTACAGAGTCTTTGCCTTCCTAGGAAGAATCAGTGGACTTGGGATTCAGCCCCTTAAGCAACAACACTTATTTCATTTATTAATTGGCACTATGACTTTAGGAAGGAGCCCTGGTGACACAGTGGTTAAGCACTTGGCTGCTAACTGAAAGGCTGGCAGGTTCTAGGGAGAAAGATGTCTACTTCCATAAAGATTGCAGCCTTGGAAACCCTACAGGGCAGTTCTACTCCATCCTGTATGGTCTTTATGAGTTAAAATCAACTTAACAGCAAGGGGTTTGTTTTTTTGTTTTTGTTTTTTAATGAATTTAGGAGTTGCATTTATTTTCTTCCTGCTGTAGTCTAACTGTATGCCTACTCCCAGAATGTGTACAGTAAACTGTTTTGTTTCTGTTGTTGGTTTTTGCTTTTATTTTGCTAGACTGAGAGCCAACTTGCTCTCTAATCTGTGAAAAGGGGAACTAGTCATGGTTGCTGAAAACAAGAAAACATAATCAAAGTAAATATCAGTGCACTGAGACTGCTTTTCACTCAAAATCTGAACACCCATTCGAGACTGAATTTGTAAATATTTACTGTAACTTATGATAAAAAAGATATTGGCTTCCTAAGCTATATTGCTGCCAAAATATTACTTTCCCACACATCAGCCCTGAGATCGGGCCTATAGCTGGCAACATGCTCTCTGCCTTAAGTTAACCTCGTAGCAACAGTAAAGCTTTAAGTGTACTTATGTGCAGTACAGAGGAACAAAAAGAGAGAGAGAGAAGGGGGAGGAAGAGAGAGAGAGAAGAAAGAAATAAATAAAAGAAGAAAGAAAGGAAGGGAAAACGAAAGAGAGGGAGAAAATAAACTTGAAAAAGAATTTAAAAGACAACATGACTAATGACAAAATTGCTATTTCCAATGTTGTCTGAAGTCTACTACATGAGTTAAGCAAAACATCAACCTAACAAGTGCAAAACCTCTATAAAGAGAAAGCCTAGACAACTATGACTAATCCCCAGAGCTGACAGGTTTGCAGCTTACATAGGCTTCATTCTGCTCACAAGGATGGGTGACATCACGCACCATCCCCACCACAGTTTGGGCCCACACAGTGGCCTTGTACGCTCATTCTCATGACCTCCCAGGGAAGATCATGGCAGCGCTGCAATTCTTACCAAGGTCCCCACCTAGGGGCCAGTTCCCCACTGTCTGCTTGTCTTCTGGCTCCTAAGCTCACATGAACAATCTCCATTTTCATGTTCAATCAACCTGGATTCAGAACTTGACATTTTTTGGAGTTCCCCAAAGAAAACCACTACCACAAATTCAATAGGAGTGACATCTCCAGGCTTTACAGAAGAGTGGAGGAAAGCAAGGCAGGCTACATTTGCAGATCTCACAGCAACAATTTACTCCATTAAATACCTCTGTTCTCCCTGAAGGCCTTGCCTTGGCCACTTGGCCACTTGGCCACTGTGAGTTATTCTCTTGGCTCCTTCCACTGGCAGAGCTGGCCCTTGCTGCCGGCACCTCCAGCACAAGGGTCACCCCCAGAGAGTCTGATGAGAAGTCCTCCACCCCATCCTTATCCTTTCCAGGGTGATGGTTTGGCATTAACCTAAATGATCTCTGTCAGATGGGATTTTAGGCTATAGGGAGAGGTTTTAGGGCCTTACTCTCTCTGCAAATCAGATTGCCCAGATTCTTCTGCCCATCCCTCCACTTGGTAGTCTCGGAGAGACTTAAAGTCAGCTGATTTCAGCCTCTGAAATTAGGCAAAAGCCAGTGCTGGAGGGAGGTAAGAGTTGAGAGATTTCCTTTGGAGCACTTCCATCTCTAAGCCCCATGTACCCTGTGTCCAGGGGCTCAGGGACCCCCACTGGCTTCTAGCTATGCCCACCACATTCTCACACTTCCAAATGCCTTATAGTTCCAAATGCATCTCCTCCTTCTCCCAACCCTCTCTATCAGCAACCTCTCCCTTTCACACTCATCCTCCACTCCCATCCCTAACTACGGGCTAACATAAACCAGTTATTTTTCTGAAAAGCTAACTTTTCCTCCACCCTCCAATCCAAGACAAAACTAGTGCCTTCAAAGCAAGAGGAGAAGCCTCCGTGGCTGGATTGAAGGCCAGAGCTCCAGAGATGGCTGAAGGGATCCAGGGAGCTGTAGAGAACAGCCATGTTCCTTCCCTCTCTGCCCAGTTCCATTATTTCCAGAGCAAAGACTGACCAAGTCCTTACACAAGAGGTTGGATATGAAAAAGAACTGGCCACATAATCTATGGGGCCAAGTGCAAATGGAAAATGTGGGGCGCCTTGTCCCAAAATGACTAAGAATTTCAAGATGGTGACAGCAGAGCCTTAAACCAAGTCCTGGGCCCTTCTGAGTGTGGGACCCTGTGCAACTACTCAGGTGAAACACCTGTAAAACCAACCCTGCCAGGAAAAGCCACAGGATTGCAGGCATATACATGGAATTTGTACCATTTGTGGCCAGTTAATCATTCAGCACAATAACAACTGTGCGTTTTGTTTATGTAGGTAAAAATACGCAATCATTGCGTAAACACTGGTTTGTAATGATACAATGCAAGGTGTTGTTTTTAGTAGGTGGAAGGTTTACTTTGTTGAATACCACATTGATTATAGCACCAAACACTGCTAATATGTAGGCAGTCTTCAGAGGGGCCCTTTGGCAATTCGTCCACTCACAAATTTTAATTTGAAGAGAATATGGATGATGTGGTCAAAAAAGGCATTGCCTTAAACAACACCAACCAGGACCAGCAATAGTGGATTTAGGAGCTGAAAGGAAGTCTCCTTCCTGCCATTTAATTAGGGACAAAATATCATGGGTCACATGAAGGGAGGTGGTTCCTAGACTTCTAGATTTTACAGACCAGTGAAATTTCCAAGAAATTTAGGAGATAGATAAAAAGTTAGCACATTTTAATTTTGTCATGTAAGGACATTAAAAAAAAAAAAATTTTTTTTTTTAAGGAACCATCAATTCATAAAAGAAAGGAAATTTACAATAAAAAATAAGAACAATTTCAAAATAAAGACAGTTCCTTAAATTTAATTTAGTATTATGAAAAACTTACACTGTCTCCATTTTTCCTCATTTAGCCAGAAACAGGTAAAAACTTCCCATCATTAGCATAGTCAGTGGACTGACATTTATGGACTACAGGTCTAGGTGTCAGCTGCTACAGGAATGACTCCGAAGAAGACCGAAGTACCTTTTGCTTTAACCTAAATGATTCTTTAACACTCATGGCCAGCTCTTTCCTTTGGAGGGATCATTCATTGCGATACTGTCATCCACATGTCAGCTTCCCTTCCCTCCGCCCCTCAGTTCTCTTTCTTATTCTGTTTAAACCTAGCCTGAATCCCAAATCTATGTCTCTGGACCCTCAGAAGCCCTTCTTCTGCTCTGTGAGTACCGGCACTTTGCTTGTCTTTGTGACCCCCTTTCTCTGTATCCATAGGAATGTCTCTGGCTCAAGTCCATCCACTGTTTTCATTTTTTTAATCCATTCAGTTTGGGCTTGAAGCAACTTTATTGAGATTTACGGAGTCATCTTGTTTTGTTTGTGGTCTTCTGCCATCTTCCTCGATCCACTTCCATTCTCCCCTTCCTCATCCCTTATCTCCCTGGAAAAACAGATCAATCTCCTTCCTTGTGTTGAATATTTCTGGCCCCAAGCAGATTCCCCAGGACTTAACATCTACCACAACAGGGCTTCCAAACTAATCGGGTTCCTCCCTAAGAGAATCATAGTGAATTTAGTGCTCCAGCCCCTCCTGTGATGTTCCATCAACAAATCCTATGCTCTCACTGACGCATTCCCCGGACTCTAGCGTCCAGTGACTCCTGCACATCTGCTCACTGCTAAGGGCCTTTCTCATGTCTTATAATTTTTCTCGTGTCCTTTGCTAGTGTTCCCTATCTATGTTTCTCGTCTCCTTGATTAGGTCGTAAAGTACTCTCAAGTCAGGGACAGTAATTCTTATACTTCTATTCATTTATTCAGCAAGCAATCCTTTGGGTGTCTGCTATATACCAAGCACGCTTATTACAGAGGGCATAGCATATGTCCTTGGGCTCATAGCTTAAGAAGGGGTGCAAGCAGGTATATAAGCAGATGAATCACAGTACACTGGTGGAAGGTGCTACAATAGAGATGAGAACAAAGTGTATGAGAGTCCAGAAAAGGAAAAATTAACTTTACCACTGGAATTTGGAAAAGTCATCTGAACGATGAGTAAGAGGTGGGAAGATTAAACGTAAAGGCAGCATGATACGAAAGGGTAAGCTACGTATGGAAAAGCTAAGAAGTTCGGTGTGAAGAGAGCATGGAGCTTCTAGAGTGGATGGGCAAAAAGTAAGGAGAGACTGTCAGGACAGGCTATAAAAAAGTCTTCTGAATTCCTCACAGTTCTTGGCCTCGCGCTAGATACATGGTCTGTGTTTAATAAGGAACAACAGCTTACCTTTGTAGAGCACTTTACCTTCTTCAAAGCACATTTACATTTATTATCTTTGGTCTTACACAACCTTGCAGAGAAATGATATTTTCCCCCAATTTACAGATGACAAATTTGAGACTCAGAGAATTTTAGTGATGTGCCTCAAGCCACCAGCCAAGTAGCAGCAGGTGGGATTCTAAACCAGCTAGCTCTCCTAATTCTAGGGCCAAAACCCCTTCCACCACACAGATCATAAGTGAGCAGCCCCATGGCTACCTTTGTTAGAAAGCCTTGCAGGGTGAGGAGCAACACAATTTGATGGAAAAAGAACACGCTTTAGAGCCATAATACCCAAGTTCAAGTCTGGGTTCTACCACTTAGGTACCATGTGATTTTAGGGAAGTGACAAAATCTCTGGACCTCTGTTTTCTGTCCTGGAGGAAATGTTTATATGAACAACCTTCTTCACAGAACCACTGATGAGATCAAAGTATACTGTCCCTCCATACGTTGTAAGTCACATGAACATTAAAAAGCTATTTTTAAGTGACTACTCACCAGGGGAGATTTTAATTGCATGTTACTTTTCACAAAACAAATAGGGACTTATTTTAAGTTATACCAAATATTTTTATTTTGGCCCAAGTAGTCTGATGTGCCCTTTAGGCAATTCATTCTTCCTTATTTTTCCTGGATTCAGCTTTCTTGCTAAAATGAACTACAAGCTCACTTACATAGAAATCACTTGCTGTCCTTATTTCATACTGCAAGTCTATTTTAGGGAGGGAATTAACAAAGGTGACAACTTCTATAAGAATTTGTTTTTTACTCAGCTAAAATGGCTTCTTTCTCTATGGGCTTCCCTTTGAAAGAAATTGATTCAGAGATACTATTTTCCAGGAGTTTTGTACCATTAAACTACTGCCACTAGGGTGCAGGGTCAGGGAAGAGGACACAGAGAAGTTCCATGCCAAAGTCAGTTGGATTTGTTAGCACCCACCCCAGCACCTTTGCAGGCCATTAGTCAGCTTCCTTCTACGTGTTTACATTCAGAACAACCAAGCCACCTCCAAAAAATTACCTCTAAGACCAAAACAATGGTGACAGAATGAGACAAGCACAGCAGTGAAAATAAGATAGGAACGTGGTCTAATTTTACCCACACCCCCACCTCCAAACGCAACCAACCCCCCTCAAAACAACCAGGCTCTTCAATTTGTGTGCCATCTAGCATGAAAAGGCTAAAAAAAAAAAAAAATACACAGCTCTCACAGCCACTATTTTCCACTGAGCCAGCCACCCCCCCTCATTTTTTTTTTCTTCCCTGAGGTTAATAGTGAAAGCTCTGTTTGTTTCACAGTGCATTAATTCTTGCTGCTCACAAGAAATATGGAGGTATCATATTTTAATATGTTTCCATTAATCTTTCCACGATTCCCTTGCTTTTAAGTACCGCCCTTCCAGCCAAGCTCACCCAACAATGCCCACGCTTCATACACCCTCAGCCTTAGGACAAGCCAAACACTGTGTTCACTGCCTGGAATGCAGCCCTGGGTGCTGATGGGGAAGGAGAAAACGTTTGTAACCAAGCTCAAGTATCATGGTGGTTTTCAGCTGGTTAAACCATCTGAACCCAGTTGTTGCACTTTGCATGCTCATGAAGGGATTTTCCAAAAATCTAAGCTATGTGTTTAAATCTGCATTATTATAGAGTATAGCTCCCTCCTCTCCTGTTCTGTGTCCTGCTATTTGCTTCCCAAACGTTTCAGGGAAGAACTTTTTTGAAAGCACAGCGGGGGGAAAGGCTGGCTCTTTCTGCCAAGGATTAAAACAAGAGGCTGATTAGAAAGAAAAGTCACATTATATTTTTTCACATTTTGATTAGCCTAATTCTACCCAATCTTGTTTACTGACTGTGTTTACATTCAAAATTCCAGAATTGGAAAAGTTGGGCACAAGTGTAAGAAAGCCAGTCTTGGGACAGGAAGGCCCCAAAACACACTAGCACCCTTAGCATGGAACACCACTGAGCAGGACTTTTTTCTTCTCCTTCCAAATTCCAAGGGCTATTGTTACATTAAACATGCACCCCCCCGCCACCCCCCACCCCCCGTCTATATACTCAGGTATTGCGATCTTGGAAACAGAATGACCAAGGTTTAAATTAACTCGTGCCATTTTAGTGGATTACCTTAGACTCTCCGAGCCTCAGTTTTCTGTCCTGTAAAATGGAAATGAAGATGCCAAACTCATAGGTTGGGCTACTATGGTAATTAAAGAGAAATATTATGTAAAACCTATAAACAGTGACTAGCACACGGTTAAGTGCTCATAGAGATTATTACTATTATTACTGGTGTGGTTGACTACTACATTATGGCCCCCAGTGAACAGCACCTTCTGGTAGTATTCAGTTCACTCCCTTGTAAAGTCCCCTCTCACACTGAAGTTGTGCTTGCTCATGTGACTTGATTGACCAATGGGAGTTTAGCAAATGTGATACTATCAGAGGCTTGATAAGCTCTAGCACACTGAGATGTGCCTTCTTGGGTAGCTCCCTCCTGGAACCCAGCTGCCATGCTGTGAGGAAGCCTAGGCTATTCTCCTGGAGATCTGGAGAGAGAGGCCATATGGAGATGCCCAGGGGCCTAAAACACCACAGGCAGAGAGAGGCCACATAAGGAAAACTGAGGAACCCCAGGTGAGCTCTCATTGAGTGTGGCCAGTTCTACACAGTAGAGCAGAACTGCCTACAGAATTGTGAGAAACAATCAATCATTGTTGACAGGTAACTGAAACACCTGGCTAAAAACAATTAGCAGATGAATTTTACTTAGCTGATGAAGGCAGCCTGGCAATAGAAATTAAGAGTTATGGGTTCAATCAACTGTACACTGTATGAATATAAGCAAATTAATTTTTCTCTCTAAGCCTTTGTATCATCATCTGCATGAGAATAATAGTAGCTGCTTCATAGGGTTGTGAGGATTAAACAAAATAATCCATATAAAACACTTGGCTTGGTGCGAGGTGCATGGCTAACGTTTTAAAAGTGTAAGTGATATTACCATTGTTTTCACTGAGGTAAAAATAGAAGCATAGCAATTTTCAAAATACTAAGGGATCTTGTTAGTAAACAAGTTGGTAGAGGGCACTTCCCAACGTTGTGACTCTAAGGAGACACTGGGCAGCTAAAGAAGCCAGTCATTGACACCCAGGTCAGCTCTGCTCGGGCAGCTAAGTTAAATAACCTCTGAGTGCGTGCGCTCTCTCTTCCTTTAAAGGAAATATTGACTTTGAGTTTTCACAGATGCTTTAGATTTGCTTACTGGGGCCTTTATGCTACCACCTGTCCTTGTTTTTCTTTTACTTGGGAAAAACCTGATTGAGCTCCAAGACTCCAACCCAGGAGAGAGAGAACATACATCGCCTTTTTATCAGTAATGAGGAGAATTCATCAAGACGAGGTTCGGGGAGATTTAACTCCCCACACACCATTAAGGCAGTCAGCCCAATTTCAGCCTTAACCAAAGGCCAGGGTTTTACAAAAATCCACACATTCCTGGAGCCACCTAGCCAATAGGAAAGGGAGTTGAGAGTCTGCATTGAGAGGCCTCTAACAAATGCAGTCAGTGCGAATTAGAAGGCGCCTGAAAGATATTATTTGAACAGAAGTCAGGCTTGAGCAGGAGGTAGTCATAAACCTCAAACATATGTTCCATGGACCAGAATCCCGCACATCTCTAGACGCAAGAATAGTTACCTTTGCTGCCGGCACAAGCCTGCTAAGACTGGGGATGTTTTGTAGGCAAATACCTTATTTTCTGAATGATTTGGAAACTTTTTGTGAAGATTGGGTGAAGTGGGTTCTAGAATTCTAGGACTTTAAGGGATTATTGAGTTGATATCACAGCACTGATTGTCTTGCCTGGAATCCTGAAACGCTTTAGAACTTATAATAGTGGGAGACTCCTCCCTCTGAGTAACTCCTTCTCGTTTTATGACTTTTGGGCACTTTTCTGGACCCTGTGGAATCTTGGCAGATTCTTGCCTCTTGGGCAGCTCCTCCCTCCTCCTGTCCACTTGGCGACTTCTGTCTTCCTGCCCTTACTCATTCCTCCCAGTGGTGACTGGCACATGCTAAGTGATCAATACGCGATGGACACCATTTCTCTTACTATTGTTAGACTGGTGTGGTAGACTGTTATATCGTGGCTCCCAGTGAACGGCACCTCATGATATTGAGTTCACTTCCTCTTATGAACTTCCTGAAGCCCCAATCAATTTCCTTGGAAGCATAGATTGCCAGAGGAATCTCTCCTTAATTCATTTCACAAAATCACCCAAAACACAAGTGATCTTGGCAAGTGAAAGGGAAAGATTTGGCAGGGTCAGAGACAAAATTACAGAAAGGTTGGAACCACCGAGAATCAGAGACTCTATGGAAAGGGAAAAGGAAGTGACTGTGCAAAGAAAAGGTCAAAGACCTAAGAGAAACAAGGGAAGACAGTAGCTAGCCAATGGCAAGGACACAGGCAGGAGGGAGGCTAGCACAGGCTGAAAGAGGGCAAGGCCCAAGGTTCTGTTCATGCCATCCACCCAAGCTAGTTCAGATGAGCAGGTTAGCTCCACAGGCAGCTGTCTCACTCAGCAAAGTCTCAGCTAGCCCAACACCCAGCATCGACGCTCTACTAACAGTTGTAAAAGGATGTTAAAATGGGACTATTATTGTTAGTTGACCTCAAGCTGATTCTGACCTTTAGGAAGCAGATTGCCAGGTCTGTCTTCCAAGGCACCTCTGGGTGGGTTCAAATTGCCAACCTTCTAGTTAGTAATGAAGCTCTTAATTGTTTGCACCACCCAGGGACTTCTAAAAAGAGACTGACTCCACATTAGCTGAAGACCCCTGTAATGGCTCATGTTATGTGTCAAGTTGGTGCAGCCATGATTCTCAGTGGTTTGACAGACACTGGACTGGGTGTTCTTCTGTAATGAAATAAAATATAATTGCCTTCCATGATATGATCTGATGTGATCATCTAATCAGTTGAAAGGTGAGTTTCCTTGGGGTGTGGTCTGCTTCCAGAATATACATGGATATCCTGGCAAAGTTCTCTCTCTCTCTCTCTCGACCCTGTACTCTTCTCATTACCTGACCTCAAGTTCCTGAGATGTAAGCCTGCAGAAGCCTCCAGCCTGTCACCTGACCTATGGATTTGGGACTAGCCAGTCCCCAGAATTGTGTGGGCCATTTCCTTGAAGTAAATATTAATATATACATATATATATGCCTCACTGGTTTTACTCCTCCAGAGAACTTAGACTAAGACACTCCCTAAGATTAAAAATGCCAGGCCAGAGATATGTGGAGCTCATGGTAGGAATGTCAACTTGGGTCACGTTAAAAGCAACCCCACCCAGTAGTGCTTTCTGGAAGGGGCATAGTGGCCACAGCACAAAAGGCTGGAAGCTGTAGTTAGAGATGCCCCACAGGAGAATCTTTTAAGAAGCCCACAAAAGCCACGGCCAGAGCAGGCCAGTGCCAGGTCACACAAAGGCCACCAAGCAAGAATTCTCGTGTTCCCTCCCCTCCCTTTGGCCCTGCCTCAGCCCTGGGCCATGCAGGCAGCCCGGTGAGTTAGAGGAGAGTCATCAAAGCGTCCCATAGAATGCAACCATGTCTCCTTTCTTCACTTCATACAAGCTTCCAGGCTAACGCAGACCTGTGCAGAGAGATGGGAGAGCTTGCATCCTGCTTGTGATGATCACATGGGCCTGGATATTTTCATTACAAATAAGATATATTTTTGTAGCTAGATATAGCTGGAGAACTTTGTTATTATTATCTAAGAATGACCAAAAAAATGATGAATACTTCATGAAATTTCATCCAAGGATGGGGTCAGGAAAGGAGAAAGGAACTGAAACTGGGGGTTTGCTGGAGAAGTCATGAAAGAAATGTTACTTCATGCTCACACGTGATCAAACTCCACACATTCGCTTTATTGGTTAGATGGGCAGGCATCCAGGCCATCTCCGGTTAGTGTCTCTCGGAATCGAGTCTGCTGAGAGAAAGGAACGCATAGGCAGCTCAAGCTGGAAGATCAGGTGGCAGGTATGGTAGGTGCTCTGGTGGCTGGGGTGGGGTGACAGGCTTTTTGCCTATATCACCCTGCTCTCTTGTTTCTCAGGGATCCCCAGGACCACTGCATCACTAACCACCCACAGTGCCTGAGATCAGAAGGGTTCAAGCCTTTTTAAACTAGGAGGACCCTTCTTTTCAAAGGAAATTGTTGGAATTTTCGAAAATCAATACAAAGCATCTCTCTCTTAGCTGCTCATATTTAGAACCAAAAACGCAGGCTGGTGAAGATTAAAGTATCTCTTTTACTATTGATAAAGCTATTGGATACTGTGGCTTAGATGTGAGGACCAAATGGTATGCCAGCATTGCACCCCAAAATTAAGCATACCCACAGCAGCACTGGACAACTGCCAAGTCTCCTGTGAGGGAGTCGGCCTGATAAAACTGCAGCTTACGGGAGCCGAGGAGACCAGAACACAGGACCTCTGAGGAGGCTGACTCCAAAGTTAGAGGGACCTGGAGGGGACTATGCCCCTCTATTTTTTATGACAGACATGAAAACATTTTATGTAAAAAGCCAATAAGCACAACATGTCAGAATTAGCCTTCTTTACAACTATTTAAAATCATAAAAAAGCACTTAGTCAATCCCATACCCCATAAGGAGTCATTTCTTTTAACGCATTACATGCGAATTTTAGGTGACTGGAATGGCCTCATGATAGGACCTCAGGGAAGGAATAAACTAATTTGGAAAGGAACAAGAGGAGCCAGGAGAAAGCTCCAGGACCATACTTGGGAGATGGTGGGAAGAAACCAACCTCCAGAGTTCCTGGAGTTGGGGATTGGTGGAAAATCAAGGTCCAGGAAGAGTAGAGATGTTCTGGGAACAAGCAGAAAAACCTGAGGACCTAGAGCTGAGCCCCTTCTTCTCAGTTGTTGCTCCCAAGTTCCCCAGAGAAGTCACCTCTCCTTCTCTGATGTTACAATTGCCAGCTAGGTTCCACTTACGGGGAAACAAGAGGAGTAGCCACTTGGTGTTGCTCCCCTCCATAAATCTTACTATTTAATAGATCAGAGCTGAGCTTCTGTGGTTGAAGAGGGTGGCAGGAGTGACAACCCACACACTCTGCTTCCCCCTTGCCCCATGGTGCACCCTGAGCCAGCTCTGGAGACTCAAGCTAAGCATCTTTGAAAAACCCTTAGCACGAAGGCTTCCTTGCATGGACTCAATGTGTTGCTGCTGTGACTCGTTGATATTTTGGTAGATTAGATTTTTGTAGCTTGATGCCTTGCTTCTTGGGTTTTGTGGGTGCCAACCACTGCCTCTGGCCCAGCACCCCTGCTCCCCCATCAGCTGCTACGCACAGCCTGGCCTGGTACACTCAGCAGGCATCTCCGTACCTGAGGACTGCACAGTGTCTGTGGCCCTGTCCTCCAGGGGAAAACAGGAAAAGGAGGGGTGAGGCAAACCTGGGCCCTCAGCGTCTGCCTCGTTCAGAAGCATGATTCACCAGCAGGGCTCTGGCCTCTCTCTGGTCAAATCTAACCACGAGCCTCCTTCGGAATCTGAAACCAACCAGTTGTGCTTTGCTTTGAAGCAGCTCCATTAATAGCTGTTCATCCACTTGCTTCATCAGAAGGACCATTCCTGGGAGAGGCCAAAAATGAAGGATGATGTTTACTGACAGGAGAGGAAGAACTGACGGCAGAGCTGTGTGGACTAGTATTATTAGATTATTTCCAAGTTCCTTTAAATCAGTAATTTTCAACTTTGGGCAAAGGGACAGTTCTAAATCAAATGAAAGCTAGAGGTGCTCTCCCTCAAAAAATGCATACACACATATTTTATATGCATACATATAAAAATATGTAAAGAATCATATCTATATAACATACAAAGTATACAGACTCCCCTGAAACCTATATATGTATCCCAGAAAAAGAACTTCTGCCTTAAATCATAGAATTTTAGAAATATATAGGGCATTAAATGTAGCTTATATAAAAGAGATTTCAATTGAACTAAAAGAGAACTTATTTTTCTTTTAATGTAATTGATATCCTGTACTCTTTTAAAATTTTAAAGACAATAAATAAAGATAATTGAAACCACATAAAGATATGGAAAATTAAATATATCAACAACAATATTTTTACTGTAACTAAATTCTTACATTTAAATCTGAGCTTCCTGGTAGCCAAGACAAAAAAGGAAACATCAGGAAAATAGCCAGTTATTTAGAACCATGTGTTAAGTTTTCAAGGAACTATGAAGGTAGGGCTTCCAACCCATCTGTTCTGGTTCAAACCCTTGCTGAGAATTGGTATTTCTAGCAAATTCCCTGCTGAGAATTTGCACTTCCACCCCAGATATACTGAACCAGAACCTACATTTTAACAAGATCCCCAGGTGATTCTTATGTATAACTTCCCAGGAACTTGTTAGAAATGCAAATTCTCAACCAGGAACTTGTTAGAAATGCAAATTCTCACCAGGGTTCAAAGGCCTGCATGAAGAATGTAGAAGATATACAAAACATGGTCCTTCCCCTTGAGGAGGAAAGAGTAATTTTCATTTAAAAATATGCAGAGGCTGAAGACCAGGACAGGGATATGTGATGGGCCCCACATTCTATGCTACAAATGAAAGTTAGGTTCTGTAGGAGATAGTTAACTAGTTGCTGTCGAGTCCATTCAGCCTTAGGTTTCCCCCATGTGTGTCAGAGTAGAACTGTGCCCTACAGGGTTTTCAGTGGCCAATTTTTCAAATGTAGATCTCCAAGCCTTTCTTCCGAGGCACCTGTGGGTGTCAATCTTTCAGCCAAGTGTGTTAACCATTGGCACCACCCAGGGACTCCTGGGAGACAATTAGTACTATGTTATAGCTACTAGGATGAGAGGCAGAGCCCTATGGAAACACATCTAAAATTCAGGAGAAAATGTTACAAACACGTTTTGGGGGAAGCCCAGTTTGTAAGGTCAGTCTTACAAATATAACAAGTCATTCTTTTAGCAAATTAATGGAGTGCCTCTTGGAGGAGCTCCAATGCTCAGCGGATTCTCTCGAAGACAACTGAATGCTAGTGGTCAATTTTTGTCTTCTCAAGGAGGATTTCTTAAGAGTACAAATATATAATAGCAGCCAAAAGCACTCTTTCTTTAGAAGAATCAATTCCAGAATAGCTGCTGGAATTTACATTTCCCTCAGGACACTAAAAAATCCAATTTCAGGCCAGCTGGTCTCCTACAGTCTTCCAGGGAAGCCTTGGGAATGCACTGCCAGGGCAAGTCCACTAATTCTCTGAGATTGAGCTGCTGCTTGTGAAAGCCAGTGAAACATGGTTGACCTGCTCCTTCCTGGGACCTGATTTAGCCACTTCATTTCCACCCTGGGTTTTTATTTCAAAATCACTTATAAATAGGAGATAAGCCCTACGGACTGAAATTATTACCTACTCCCCGCCGCTGCCCCCATAGAACAGCATCCTCCCAGAAATCTCCCTGCAGGGACTCTGGTCCTTATGGTAGAAACTCCTACCCTATGTTATCTCTGCCTACACAGCCTGTAAGGGCCGAGGGTCCAGTGGCTTAACAGGACTTCAAGTTACCAGTAAGGAAGTCATAGGAGAAAGCCTACGCCAAGGTTCGCTGCAGTAACAGATAAGGTCTCTTTAGAACATTATATTTACATGCTTACTTAACAAGCACTATTTTTTTTTTAGTGCTTACCATAGAGGCAGTGGTGGTCAGTGTTAGAATTCTCACCTTCCCTGTGGGAAACCCAGGTCTTATTCTTGGCCCGTGCACCTCACAGCAGCTACCAGCTATCTGTCAGTGGAGGCTTTCATGTTGCTATGATGCTGAACAGGTTTCAGTGGAATGTCTAGACTAAAACAGACTAGGAAGAAAGGTCTGGTGATCTGCTTCCAAAATCGGTCAATGAAAACCCTATGAAACACAATGGTCTAATCCATAACTGATCAGGGGATGGCACAGGGCTGGGTCGTGTGTCATTCCGTTGTGCAGGGGGTCACCATGAGTCAGTCACCATGACAACAGCTAACAGCAGTGCTTGCCTTATGCCAGGAACTGTTCAAATGACACTCGTTTCCTCTTTACAGAAACCCTCTGGAGGAAGTACTATTATTTCCCCCACTTGGTAACGATACTGAGATGCATAGAAATAACTTGCCCAAGTTACTCTGCAAGTAAAGAGCCAGGGTTTGAACCCTAGCAGTCTGTTTCCAGGGACCAGAATTGAGTCTCACATTTGAGTCTGTATCAGGATCTCCTAAAGGGCTTGTTAAAATGAAGAATGTTGGGCTTCGTCCCTGGAGTTTCTGGTTCAGCAGATCTGGGGGCTGGGGTAAACCAAACACTTGTTGTCTAGCTGATTCCAACTCATGGTGACCCCAAGCGTGTCAAATAGAACAGTGCTCCATAGGGTTTTCAATGGCTGATATTTTAGAAGTAGATCACCAGGCCTGTCTTCCAAGGTGCCTCTGAGTAGATTCGAACCTCCAACCTTTCAGTTAGCAGCAAGGCCTGGGGTGGGGCACAAGAGTTTGCATTGCTAATGAGTTCCTAAGTGATTCTGATGCTGTTGGTCCTGGAACCTGCAGGTTGAGAACCACTGCTTATGCTGCCTAAGCCAGCAGCTGGAAACTTTCTGGCCCTATCACCTGGACACTTGGGTTAAATTGGTCACCATGAGGCCTGATTATCCGTATTTTCTTCAAAATTTCTCCAGGTAATGCTGATGTGTAGCTCAGGTGGAGAATCCCTTCTCTTCTTGAAACCACTGGTTCTCAAGCTTGATTGTACATTGGAATCACCTGGAGAATTTTCAAAGCTACTAAAGCCTGGAGCTCCCCCTCAGAGATTCTGATTTAATTAGCACTGCCTTTAAAAATCTGTGGATGTAGGGTTTTTACAGACACAGCGAGTAAATCCAATGTGCAACAACTTGAAAATCACTGTTCCACGTTCTCCTCACCAACAGAAGCCATCAATTTGCTGATGATCAATTGCCTAGGCCCTCGGGGTCCTCACTGGTCTTCACTAAAGCACGATGATAAAGTTAGCCCAGAGCAGAGCTAGTGGTAAGATGTCAGACCAGTTGCCTTCTCTTAATGCTTTCTACCGGTTGTTGTTGTTGTTAGGTGCCGTCGAGCAAGTTCCGACTCATAGCGACCCTATGCACAACAGAACGAAACACTGCCCGGTCCTGCGCCATCTTTACAATTGTTGTTATGCTTGAGCTCATTGTTGCAGCCACTGTGTCAGTCCACCTCGTTGAGTGTCTTCCTCTTTTCCACTGACCCTGTACTCTGCCAAGCATGATGTCCTTCTCCAGGAACTGATCCCTCCTGACAACGGTCTCTACCTAGGGCACTATTTTTTGTTTGTTTTCTAACCAAGTGTTATAAATTGAATTATGTTCCCCACCCACCCAAAAATATATGTTGGCATCCTAACCATACACCTGTGAATCTAATCGTCTTTTGAAATAGCGTTTTCTATATTATGTTAATGAAGCATAGGGTATGCATCAATGTAGGGTGTGTCCTACACCTAATCACTCCTGAGTTTTAAGAAGAAGCATAGACGCAGAGGCAACCAAGCACAAAGGGAGGGAGCGGGTGTTGGTACCAGCTGAAGATCGTCAAGTGTCTTAGGCAGGGTTCTCAAGAGAAGCAAAACTAGTGAAGCATATATACATAAATATACAGACATTTATCTCAAGAAAATGGCTCATGTAGTTGTGGAGGCTGGCAAGTCCCAAATCTGTGGGTCAGGCATGAAGCTGGAGGCTTTTCCTGACTCACATGTTTACAGGGGCTGACGAACCCACAACCTACAACTGTTGGCTGTTGGCTCGGGGATGCAGAAGCTGATGAATACCCAAATCAGCAGGTCAGATGTCAGGCAGCTGGCTCACATGGCTACAGAAGCTCATGCATCCCAGAATTGGCAGGTCAGACAACATGTTCAAGTCCCAAAAACTAGGGGTCAGATGATGATGAGCTAGATACAGGATCCAGAGCAAGAGGGAAGCTTGCCAGAGAATTCAAATATATATTGGATGTGGGTCACACCCCCAAGAAAATTCCCCCTACATCAGAGTTAAGTGTATGACATGGGTAAGGGTGTGACTTGATAAATGGCATCACTTGACTAAGGGTGTGACTTTATAAGATTGTGACATAAGATATACCCCATACTAATCCTGCCTTATTAACATACAGAGGTTAGAATTTACAGCACCTAAAATGGAAGATAATTACTTAATATCACAAAATGGAGGATAATTACATCAAATCACAAGATGGAGGATAACCACACAATATTGAGAATCACGGCCTAGCCAAGTTGACACATAACATTAGCCATCACAGTACACTCTTTGCTATACAACTCCTGATCTCTAAATAGACAATTATAAAGCCATTCTTGTGTCTTAACAAGATACAACTAGTGTGCATACAACTGAAAACACACTAGCCCTCTTTACATCTTATATGAGTGATGGGATAAGAGAGGGAAGGAAACAAAATTATGAATACATATATATATATACACACACACACATATATGCACACATTAACTTATAATTAAACAAGGAAGAAATACTCATAACAATTATAGTCCTTGTTTCTGCAACTAATTACATGGTAGTAACTGGTATTTAGAACATATTCCCTTTACCCTTAGAAAGCACCTCAACTAGTTGTGGTTCTTTGCCTGGTGGGGTGACCCAAACCTTCATTTCTGAAGGGTCTGGGCCATTAGCAGTCATTACAGAATTGGGTTGCTGTAGTTTTCCATTGACTTTAACCACAGGGAATGGTAGTCCTGAGAGATGCCCTAAGGGATGCCCTGTATTCCAGGCATGCTTTCCTTTACCTCCATTATGTAACATCAATCCAACTTTCCCTTGGAAATCAGGATCAATCACGCTAGCCAATATGGTAATTCCATTCTTGTTGATAGAGAGGCATGAGGAGCCCAAAGTAGCCAAGTGGTGTTCTTAGCTTCCAGTTCAACGAATCAGTGTTGTGTCTCCAGGTGGGAGTATTCCTCCCTTAGGAAATGAGACCTCTAGACCCACACAGCATGGGGTCATGGGGACAGGCAAAAATTTTGCTAGGGAGTCACTAAGGGTAATAGCGAGTTGTGCCACTCCCATTTCCACCCCTTGATTCCTGGACCCGTGAATCCTGGCTATGGGAGAAACAGCACTGTGTATTGGAGGCTGATTTAGAGTATATACAGCCTTCTGGGGAACATTGCTCCAACCCTGCAAAGCACTGCCACTTAACTGGTACAATAATTGTATCTTTAGAAGGCCATTCCATCATTCTATCAAACCAGTTGCTTCAGGATGTTTGGGAACATGGTAAGACCAGTGAATTCCATGAGCATGGGTCCATTGCCACACTTCATTTGCTGTGAAGTGAGTTCCTTGATCCGAGGCAATGCTGTATGGTATATCATGATGGTGGATAAGGCATTCTATAAGTCTACAGATGGTGGTTTTGGCAGAAGCATTGAGTGTAGGGAGGGCAAATCTTATCCAGAGTAAGTGTCTGTCCCAGTAAGAACAAAACACTGCCCTTTCCATTATGGAGGTAGCCCAATGTAAGCAACCTGCCACTAGGTTGTCAGCTGATTGCCTCAAGGAGTGGTGCCACATTGGGGATTCACTGTTGGTCTCTGCTACTGGCAGATTGGGCACTGAGGAGTGGCTGTAGCCAAGTTGGCCTTGGTGAGTGGAAGTCCATGTTGCTGAGCCCATGAATAACTTCCATCCCTGCCACCATGGCCACACTGGGCAATGATGGTAGTGGCTGGGGAAAGAGGATGACTGGTTTTGACAGAATGCATCATCCTATCCACTTGACAGTTAACGTCCTCCTCTGCCGAGCTCACCTCTTTCAACTGGTGCCTGCGTATTGCACAGAACTACCTGTAAACCAAGCACAAGTTTTCTCTTCCTCAGTCAATTGATCATAAGGAACTTCCCATGAGGCCATAGTTGCAGACTGGAAAAAGGAAGGTAATGTGACAGGAGTGGAGACCATAGGCATTTGGGCCACTTCTTCATACAACATACTGGTGCCTTCAGGTCCTACTCGAGCGCAATCTCCTATATGTAATTTCCATTTAATAATGGAGTGCTGCTGTGCATCTTCAACTTTATGACTCTTGTCAGTCAGAAAACACCCAGTTCATGATGGGCAGCTCAGGCTGCATGGTGACTTGGTGACCCATTTTTAGAGTAGAAAAAAAAATAGAGCAGGCTTTAAAATGGGGTTTAAGCTCAGGTCCAGAAGCAGTGTCCTTTAGTCAAGTGTGCCAGATAATTAAATTTTAGGTGCTCTATCTCAAACCAGGAAACCCTGGTGGCATAGTGGTTAACAGCTGACTGCTAATCAAAAGTTCGGCAGTTCGAACCTACCAGGCACTCCTTGGTAACCCTGTGGAGCAGTTCTACTCTGTCCTATAGGGTCACTATGAGTCAGAGCTGACTTGACAGTAATGGGTTTGGTTTGAGATTTAAAAAAAAAAAAATTGCTGTTGAGTTGATCCTGACTCATAGTGACCCTGTAGGACAGAGTAGAACTGCCCCATGGTATTTCCTTATTTTCAAGGCTGTAAGCTTTGTGGAAGCAGACTGCCACATCTTTCTCGTGCAGAGCAGCTGGTGGGTTTGAACCACCGACCTTTCGCTTAGCAGCCAAGCACGTAACCACTATGCTACCGGGGCTTCTCATTTTAACCGCTAGCAGTGGTCAATTTATTTGCATGCTTTTTGAACTCACAAGGATGTTCTTTCCCAGCACAGACGTGCAATAGATTCCTTGAAAAAACCTTAATCAATGGCAACATTATTTCTTAAAAATAGGGATATCATACGATTATATTGTAATTCAAAATTACAATATAGCAACTGTCTTAGACTGGGTTCTCTTCTCTCTAGAGAAGCAAAACCAGTAAAGTGTACAAATATCTACATAAAGAGATTTATGTCAAGGAAATGGCTCACGCAGTTGTCAGAATGTCCTAAATTACATCCTAAATTTACAAAGCTGCAGGTGCTGGTGACCCCAGGATTGGCAGGTCAGACAGCAGAGCTATTGCTCACAGACTGCAAAGACCGACAAATCCCAAGATCAACAGGCAAGACTGCATATAAGCCTCCCAAGAATTAGAGGTCAGATGAGCAGGGGCCAGCTGCAGGATCCAGATTGAGCAAAAGTCCATAAGCCTGGCCAGACAGTCCACTTATATTCAATAGAGGCCACACCCCAAGGAAACTCCCTTTCAACTGATTGGTTACTCACAGCAGATGCCATCATGGAGGTGATCACATTATATCAAATCTCATCTCATGGAAGTGATCACATTATCATATGACTGCCAAACTACATCATAACTGCCAAACCACTGAGACTCATGGCCCAGCCAAGTTGACACACAATCTTAAGGATTACGACAACTGAAGACCCAGTTTTGGTTATATCCATTGTGGAACAAAGAACTTGGTTTGGCCCTTTGACTTGTTTCTGAAAATAGCCCAAGCAATTAAGGTGCCCTTTGTTTTCCAAAATAGCCAGGGAAGTAGGAGGTACACAGGCTCCACTCCTGGTGAACTAACTTCAGGAAAGGGGGAGTGGGGCCTGAAGCAGTCATGTATATTCATTGGTTGTATCAACCATAAATATACATTAAGGCCCAAGTCATGGCTATTCGCTGGGGACCTGTGACCTTGGAGTGCTCTCTTTTTGGGGCCTCGTGTGTTGGTAAGAACATCTATGCACAGGAGAGGGTCCAGCATGTCCCTGGTGGTGCTGAGACCTCTCCCAGACCCTGCCTGATGTGTCTCTACACTTGTATCCTTTCTGCTTATAATAAATGGATGACTGTAAGCAGGGGCGATTATCCAATGGCAAGGTAAGCACAGTGTTTACCTTGCTTACCAAATCATCTGTAGTGAACAACTGTAATTTTTTTTCACTATAAAAGATTCTTCTTCTAAATGCACCTGGCATCTGTCTCTCTCCCAACCCCACAGCACCTTCCTATAGAATCAAAGCCTTTTTTCAAATTTACAATTCCTGATAGGGCAGACAACTCAGTAAGGAAGGTAAGCACAGGCTTACTTGTGCTTTCTTACAAATATGTACTGAACAATTTTACATGAGTTTTGCCAGATCTTTGATGTGATGCAGCCCATGTGAAACTGTTCACTACAGATGATCTAGTAAGCAAGGTAAGTACTGTGCTTACCTTGCCTATCAGATAATCTGCCCTTGACTGTAAGTATAGGTAATAGTTTCTGTGAGTTCTGTGAGTCATTCTAGCAAATTCTTAAACCCACTGGAGGCAGTGAGAGCCAGCAAAGTGGCTGGTGTTTGCCTATTTGGCAGGGGCTGGAAGAACAGAGTCCTAACTTGTGGAGATCCAACTCTGGGTGGTTAGGGTCAGAAAGAGAGTGCTATGTGGGTGGCTGGTGTCAGAAAGATGAAGTGGAAAAGTGGAAATATGAGATCTCATCATATTTTGGAAATTAGCCTTATGTCAGCTATTTATTCATACATCCATGCATCACACTGGTCTATAAAGGCAGCTCCTGAATAAAACTCTTCATTTACCTACTAGTTCTTTAAGCCTGCTCTTTTAGCCCAGCATAGGGTTGCCAGATTTACCAAATGCAGGATGCCCAGTTAAATTTGAATTTTAGATAAACAATAAGTAATTTCCTAGCATAAAAAAAAAAAAAAGTATGTCCCAAATATTGCATGTTTTTTATCTGTCAACTTCCTGGAGTGCCTATCATTTCTTTCCCCTTGCCCAGCCAGCTTTTCTCTGATATTGCTGGGGCTGACATTAAACTCCTATCCACACTTTTTCCCCTTCTCTATCCACCCAACTGGACTCATGGTGTTCAAGTTTGGGCTGGAATTTAGAGCTCTGGACTTAGAGGACACAGAACTCACAGATTAAGAGCCTTGGGTTTTAGAGTTAGGGTGCCCATGGCTCAGGCTCTAATGGCATTTCAATTATATTAGTGGTTAAGAGCCATGGCTGCTAACCAAAAGGCTGGCAGTTTGAATCTACCGGGCACTCCTTGGAAACCCTATGGGGCAGTTCTACTCTGTCTTGTAGGGTCGCTATGAGTTGGAATCGACTTGACGGTAATGGGTTGACTTTTCTAGGCTTGCCTAAGGATTTACTCATTGTTTAATACTTTTTTTATTGTCTTAAATATATTTATATTTATGTATAAAAACCAAAACCTGTTGCCATCAAGTCCATTCTGACTTATAGCAACCCTATAGGACAGAGTAGAAGAATTGCACCATAGGATTTCCAAGGAGAACCTGGTGGATTTGAAGAGTTGACCTTTTGGTTAGCAGCCGTAGCTCTGGCACAGTGGTTAACAGCTACAGCTACTAACCAAAAGATTGGCAGTTCAAATCTACCAGGCACTCCTTGGAAACCCTGTGGAGCAATTCTACCCTGTCCTGTAGGGTCACTATGAGTTGAAATCTACTCAATGGCAATGGGTTATATATACGTACGTGTGTGTGTGTGTGTGTGTGTCAAAGAATTTGCCATTTCAACATTTTTTACATGTATAATTCAGTGACATTAATTGTGTTATGTTGTACAATCATTGTTTAGAACATTGTTCCTTAAAATAAAGTAAATTCTGAGTTCCAAATTATTATCTGTGAAATAAAAGCCTAGTTGTGGAGATAGAAGGAGGGGACAGATTAGAGAAATATTTAGAAGGTAAAATAGAATTTGGTAATTGATTGCACACAGAAAATGAAGGAGAAATTAAAGATTATGCCCAGGTTTCCAGTTTGGATAACTGGGTTGATGATGAAGCCAACAACAACTAAGAGAAGGAACAGCATATACTGAGGAGAAGAGAGGAGCATTGAGATGAACCAGACAACCAGTGACATTTTTCCCCCCAAGTCATTTGACAAGCCTTGGTGGCGTAGTGGTTAAGTGCTATGGCTGCTAACTAAAAGGTCAGCAGTTGGAATCCACCAGGCACTCCTTGGAAACTCTATGGGGCAGTTCTACTCTGTCATATAAAGTCGCTGTGAGTTGGAATCGACTTGACGGTTTCATAAAGATGAAGAGAAGATAAACAGAGCTTTCAGCATTTCAAGGGAGGGGCTGGGGAGACAAAAGCTTCAGAACTTATCAAAGAGGTGGATGACTGATAAACCCAGGCTTTCAGATAAGACCCCTGAAGGGTTTTACCTTAGGAATAAAGGTGAACTGGAAATAGACTAATCCTTACTAACACCAAAACCCTGCTTAAAATCAGAACAGTCCCAGACTAGATTAAGGCGATCAGCTGCCGCTATTCTAAATCTTCTCTGGAACAAAACATTATCCCAAGCCACAAGTTGTTGCTGCAATTTTTCATATACAATGACCTCCATTCAATCAAAACTTACAAGATAACCAGAAGGTTAGACTAAATTACTGAAAAAAATAGATGGAAAAAGACAACTGAAATGACCTACAAGTGATTCAGATATTGGAGTTATCAGACACTAAAAATGGTGGCGCTGGGGTGTCAGACCTCCCCGTCTAACGACACAAGAGGGTAGGAAAATCATTAGCAGCATCAGCCCAAAGCTGATTCCTATGAAGCGGAAGTCATACATACCTCCTCTCTCCAACCTTTTTACCAATTCTGACACCAGCCGTCCCTCCCACAGCACACTCTCTACTTGTCTGCTGGGTTCACTAATTCATTGCAATGGCCAATAGAACTCACAGACCATATCCATAGTTATGGGATTTATTAGGGAAGTAACAGGTTACAATTCAGAATCAGGAATGACTCAGGATACAGTTCTTCAATCAGGACAGTTCTTCTCAGCCATGCCCACAGGCAGGCCTTTCTCTGGCCCTCTTCTCAGCCATGCCCACAGGCAGGCCTTTCTCTGGCCCTCTTCTCAGCCATGCCCACAGGCAGGCCTTTCTCTGGCCCTCCACCTCTTGGACCTTGGGGCCAGCCTCTGCCCTGCTCAGGCAAGTGTTACAAAGCTCCTTAGCTCTGCCAATAAGTCCCTGGGGGCACCCAACTTTGCCAGCAAGCCTTATCCCAAAGTCAGCTCTCTGGCTCCATGGATCGGCAAGCCTAGCTTCACCAAGTGCCTGGTGGCACCCCACTCCACCAGGAAGCCTCCTGTCCAAAGGCACTCATCTCTCTCACTCTGCGACTTGGCACACCAATTGTAACTACCTTACTTTGTGTGCCAGGAAGCTTACTGCATAGTCTTCCACTGGTCTCTTGGTTTTGCTGCCATCATTTCTCCGCCACTGTTCTTGCTGTCTTGCACCATCTCTGGTGTTACAGCTCTCTCTCTCTTTCTCTCTCTCCTAGATCTAGGAGGTTCTCAGTGCAGGAACCCTGGGTCCAACAGATACTCTCCACTCCCATCTCTTCTTTGTGGTAAGCAGGATGGCAAAGCTGACCAATTCCCTCTTAGAGTTTCATACTATCTTATTTGCATGGTCCCACCCCCCTCACAGCTCTAAAATATAATTGAACAATATGTTAAAATTGTCAATTTTCTTCAGTCATTTTTTAATCCTGGCATATCATCACCACAAGAAGAGGAGTAAATTAAAAAAAATGAATTGGGAAGGATGTACAGGGAGCACAGGATTGCAAACAAAGTGGAAATGTTCCATGTCTTGTTGACAATGTATGGTATATTGATTGTATTGGTAGTTTCACAGGTATATACATCTGTCAACACTAATCAAATTACACATTTTAAATAAGCACAGTTTATTTTATTAAGTTATACCTCAAAGTTGTAAACAGAAAAATATGAAATGAATTTGAAAAAGAAAAACTTTTAATTAAAACATAAAAATGACATAAAAAAACAAACCAAACCCATTGCTGTGGAGTCTATTCCAACTTATAGTGACCCTATAGGACAGAGTAGAACTGCCCCATAGCATTTCCAAGGAGCAACTGGTGGATTTGAACTGCCGACCTTTCAGTTAGCAGTTGAATGCTTCAACCACTGTGCCACCAGGGCTCCAAAAATGAAATACGACCCAGCGATTCCACTCATAGGTATATACACAAAAGACCTGAAAGCAGACCCTCAAATAGAGGCTTGTACACCAGTGTTCACTGCAGCACTATTCACACTACCCAAAATGCCCATCGACAAATGAATACATAAATAAAATGTGGTACATACATGCAATGGAATACTACTCAGCCAGTAGGAGAAATGAAGTCTTGATACATGCTGCAATATGGATGGAGCTGGAAGACATTGTGCTCAGTGAAATAAGTCAATCACAAAAGGACAAATATTATATGACCTCGCTTATATAAAAAGACCAGAAAAGGCAAATGTGTAGAAACCAAAGTTTATTAGTGGTCACCAGGGGCGAGAGGGAAGGGGGAAGAGGGTTTATTGCTTACGGAGTATTGATTTTTGGTTTACAGTGATGGAAAATAGCATTGATTGAGGATAGGGTTGCACAGCTGAATATTGTAAGTTCTGCCAATAAAAAAAACCTGTAAAAATTGAATTGGCAAAAGTTATGTGATAGATACAATTACAACAATGACAAAAAAAAAAGAGTAGCTGCTGAGGCTGCTTATGTACAACCAAACACCTCATAGGATGTGCTTTCATAGGACATCCCAGTTAATTGGGCTAATTACGTGTTTAGTGTTTCTGTTCTACCTCCTAGTTTGTTGTGTAGTGCCTGGGGTCTTAAATGCTTGCAAGTGGCCATCCAAGGCACAACAATTGGTCTCTATCTGCCTGGAGCAACAGAGGAAGAAGAGCCGGGAACAGGAAGAGGGTATAGAATGTGTGGCTAATTGCCTCCATGAACAACTACCTCCTTTGCCATGAGACCAGAAGAACCAGATGGTGCCCAGTTATCATTACCAAACATTTTGATCAAAGATTTTATATATAAAAGAATCCTGATCAAAAGGGGGGAAATGCAGAACAGAATTTCAAATTTTCATGAACTCCAGACTTCCTGGAGCCATGAAGGTTGGATAAACTCCTGAAACTATTGCCTGAGATTGTCTTTAACCCTTAAGCCAAAACTATTCCCTGAAATTTTCTAAAAACCAAACAGTACTTTAGCTTAGCTAGTAAAAAAATGTCTGCCTTGAACACTGTATTCTTTTAAGAACTATCTATATGGGATCAAACTGACAACAGCAAATTGAAAGATTAGATAGGAACCTTAGGGGGCAGTGAGTTTATGTTTATGGGGGAGGAACAACTCAGAAAAGGAGGGGGAGAATGGTTGTACAACTTGAAGAATGTAATCAATGTCACTGAATATACATGTAGAAATTGCTGAATTGATATGTTTTTCTGTGTATATTCTCAGCAACAATAAAATAAGTTTTTTTTTTTTAATTAAAAATGAATATAATCTTGAGGCAGACCTACCATGTCAGAGAAGAGAATTATGTCAATTAAGCAGCTTTGGGATGTGAAAAACCCAGCAAAAAAAAAAAAAAAAAAAAACCAGTGCTGTCAAAGGAATGAGATATTCCCTCTCTCTCTCTTTATTTCTTGCTCCACTTCAGCAAAAATTATCAGCTCATCATTGCAAGTTTTCCATCATAGAATTGAATTTTTCCATGGTCAAGATAGAGTAAAAATGGCAGTAAACAAGCCACCTGGTGTTCTGCTCCTTGCTAGTGGGCACCAATTTTCTGCCTATTTTGGTCCCGCTTGCTTTGGCTTTCCTGGTTGACTTTTACCCAAACATTTGACTTCCTGCTTTATGCAGTTTCTACAACATCCCTTGGCAGATGTTTGCATCTCCCCCACTCCTTATTTGCACCCAGTGTCTGAGACCTTCTCTTTTCTCCCAGGCTCTGATGCTGCTACCACCCTAACCATGTCCTTCATCCCAACATTCAGCTGTGTCTTCTGCTTTCTTAGTACCCTCTATTCTAACAGTCATGACACAGAATGACAGGAACTTTCAGGATAGTTGGCACATTGGCCAACAAATCTCAGATTACAAAATAAACTCTAAAACTTAAGTCATTGCTTCCAACATCTGTTAACATTCCAGAGTTACATAGGAAAATAAGACTTTATTTCAAACATAAACTTTAAAGTTTGAGAATAGAAACAGCCAAGCTATTTCCCAGAATAGGAAGGACTCTTTTTTAAGGGTTGAAAAGTTTACAAGAATTTCAAAGCACAGTGATGATACAGTCCCAGTACCAATCCCCTCAGTCCAAAAGACAATATCACCCACCAAAGTAGTTTATCACTGGTATCCTCAGAACCAACTGAATTTCCCTGTTATTTTCTTCCTTGCTGTTTTCTATTGTACTTTTATTCTCTCAGGTTTTCTCTGCTATAGTTTCTAAAACGCTCATCATACATCTCTTCTCGACTTCCTCTCTTTTAACTGGTTATAATATGAAATTTACATCTAAATCATCTGTTAAATTTCTCAAATATAACTTCTGCTATATCCTGTCTTAGCTTTAAGATTGCAGATTAAAAGCAAGTCACCATATTTCCCTTTACAGCATTTAACAAAACGAGCAAAAAGGAAAAAAAAAAAGATAATAAAAGGTAGGGGGAAATTATAACAGCCACAAAACAAGAAAAGGGGGTTAGATTAGTGCAATAAGCTCCCAAAACTGGCAAATAAGGAAAGATACAGAAGATTCTGAAATGGAGCAGATAGGTAGCACAGCTTTACTTTTACCTCTGCCTAATCACCCTGAGTGGGAGAAAGATGTGGCAGTCTGCTTCCATAAATATTTACAGCCTTAGAAACTCCATGGGGCAATTCTACTCTGTCCTATAGGGTTACTATGAATCAGAATTGACTTGACGGCAATGGGTTGGATTTAAGCCCCTAAAAGTTGTACTGATGAATTGATAAAATCAAACTTGTAAAGAAGCCACCTGAGTCCCTTTTCAAACTGAGGAATTGGAGTCGAGGGGCTGTTGAGGAAAAGGAAGTGAAATAAGGACTGACTCCTTGGAAATGACAACTCCAAGGATATACTGCCCAAGGGTCCAGGCTATACTCACAGGAAAGGAGCCTACCCCTCAAGTAGACTTTGACGCAGAACCATCAATAAAATTCTAGAACAATAAGTAGGGCCCACATTATCTAACGAAGACTCCATAGACCCCATCTGGACTCTCTTCTTCTGCTGTCCTTCTCTTGGATTTTAGAAGAGTAGGTAGAACCCAAAAATACTCAGCCATCAAACTATAGCTTGGAAAGAAAAAAAAAAAAAGGTCATAGATAATGTGGAAAAAATCAAGAAGTAACTTCAGTGCCTCAGAGCAAATAAAATGTCTCATTGCAGCCACCCAAGCATGAATGAAAGAAAAAGAAATGGCATGGCATGCCAACTTCATAAATATGATAAGGAAGGAAGAAAGCAAAGGAAAAAGAAAGAACTAAATAATAAAAGAGCATCAAGAATTAAAAGGAAAATTGCTTCACACTATAGAATAACTTAATAAGTAATTGGTTTTATCCAAACAAAGACCCAATGGCCTGTTGATAACAATGACCTAACAAGATGGAAAAAGTGATTACAGACCTAAGGAGACAATTGAGGTGCCAAACAATATCATTAAAAATCAATAAATAATTTAGAAACAGTAAGTAACAGAGCAGTTATTGCTAGATATCAAATTGCAGACATAGAAGAAAGATTTGAGCTAATCAGTATAAAAACAAGTTAAAAAAGAGAGATCACAGCATTTAGAGATGAACTAAGATATATAGAAGACAAATAAATATGACCCGATGTAAGGATAATTGGTGTCCCTGAAGCAGGACCCAGCAACAACAAACAACAACAACAACAACAAAAAACAGAAAATGAAGACAAACACGTAATGTGAGGGAAATTTCCTGGAACTAACGAGGGGAAAATCTGGATCTGCAGCTTGAAAGGGTCTTCTCTTCTTAACTTTTTTTTTTTTTAATTGTACTTTAGATGAAGATTTACAGAACTAGCTCTTCATTAAACAGTTAGTACACATATTATTTTATGACATTGGTTAACAACACCATGACGTGTCAGCACTCTCCCTTCTCGACCTTGGGTTCCCTATTACCAGCTTTCTTGTCCCCTCCTGCCTTAGTCCTCGCCCCTGGCCTAGTGTGCCCCTTTAGTCTCGTTTTGTTTTATGGGCCTATCTAATCTTTGTTAAAGGGTGAACCTCAGGTGTGACTTAATCACTGAGCTAAAAGGGTATCTGGAAGCCATACTCTCAGGATTTCTCCAGTCTCTGTCAGACCAGTAAGTCTGATCTTTCTTTGTGAGTTAGATTTTTGTTCTACATTTTTCTCCAGCTCTGTCTGGGACCTTCTTTTGTGATCTCTGTCAGAGCAGTCAGTGGTAGTAGCCAGGTATCATCTAGTTGTACTGGACTCAGTCTGGTGGATGCTGTGGTAGTTGTGGTCCATTAGTCCTTTGGACTAATCTTTCCCTTGTGTCTTTAGTTTTCTTCATTCTCCTTTGCTCCTGAAGGGGTAAGACCAGTGGAGTATCTTAGATGGCCACTCACAGGGTTTTAAGACTTCAGATGCTACTCACCAAACTAGAATGTAGACCATATTCCCTATAAACTGTGTTATGCCAATTGAGTTAGATGTTCCCCAGACCATGGTTCCCACAGCCCTCAGCCCGGTAAATTGGTCCCTCAGGGAGTTTGGGTGAGTCTATGGAGCTTTCAGGATCTCGCCTGGTACACGCTGTGCTGGCTTTCCCAGTATTGTGTAATATCTTGCCCTTCACCAAAGTTACCACTTATCTATTGTCTATTTAGTGTTTTTCCATTCACACCCCTCCCCTCCCTCGTAACCATCAAAGATTGTTTCTTTTTGTGTAAACCTTTTCGTGACTTTTTATAGTAGTAGTCTCATACAATATTTGTCCTTTTGTGATTAACTTATTTCACTCAGCATAATGCCCTCCAGATTTATCCATGTTGTGAAATGCTTTGCAGATTCATCATTGTTCTTTATCGTTGCGTAGTACTCCTTTGTGTGTACGTACCATAGTTTATTTATCCATTCATCTGTTGATGGGCATCTAGGTTGCTTCCATCTTTTTGCTCTTGTGAACAATACTGCAATGAACATGGATGTGCATATCTCTATTTGTGTGACAGCTCTTATTTCCCTACGATATATTCCTAAGAGTGGGATTGCTGGGTCTCTATGGTATTTCTATAAGGGTCTTCTATTCTTGAGAGAAAGTTTAATGCAGAACACTTTACACTAAGCAGAGCTTAGTTACATTATTAAAATGCAAGTATAAAGAAATAACCCTTCAAGCAATCAACCAGAAAAGTAAATCAGGTACACTGGGGGAAAAAAAATCCGACGTCTTCATAACAACAGTAAATGCCAAAGACAATGTAGTAATGTTCAAAATGTTCTGAAGAAAAGAAAGTGTGATCCAAGAACATCATACTCAGCCAAGATGCCATTTGACTAAAAGGGCATAAGGTAGACTTTCTCAAGTGTGATGGAACTCAGAGAATATAACGTTCACAAACCCTTCTTGGGCGAAAAATTTTAAAAATATGAATCAAAATAAAGAGCAAAGGAAAAAACCTGGTTAAAAAAGACTCAGGTATTAAATCTATTTAAACAGTGAGCGAAATGTTGAGCTAACTGAATAAACTAAGAAAATTAAAGCTACAGGAAAAAATAAAAGTTATATTTCTAGGCAATATAAAAATACTAACAAAATTTGGAAGATGGCAGGAGGAAGTTTGAGAATGCTAAGACAGAAACACATGGCTTAAAAACCAATTATTCTAATTAGTGCTTTTTAAATTTTCTTTTTTTAATCTGAGAGGAAACTTTTAGGAAATAATATATCTTGTTTAAAAGCCCATTTATATGAAGTTTAACAATTCCTTCAGTTTCTTTTTCTTCTATTAAATTCAAGTAAAATACTTTTTCCATCAAAGTGTCTTCTATAAAACTTCATCTTAATAAAAGTATTTTTAGTAGATCTGTTGATATGTGTGCATACACAGATAGATTCTCAAATTATGTTCGCTTAATGTTAACAATCTTTTTTTTTTTGTAGAATATGTGGTGAATTTTTTCATCTTCATTTACATTTTTCTGTATTTTTTAATTCTTTATACTGAGCACATACAATTTTTACAAAAATAACAGTGTTATTTTTAAAAGCCTAAAAATATACTGAGATGACAAGTACTTAATGCCGGGAAGTGAAAATGTGGATGACTGTTATTCTTCTTCGTGTATTGCTCCATTTTTAAATAAAAAATAAAATTTTGTGGCACTTGATAGAAAAATAGTGGCCCATCCTTAGTTGAGATAGGAATTCACTTGGGAGAAAAAAGAAGCAACATTTGCATATTGCTAATTAATAATTGGCCAAGAACATGCTGCTTTGCTTACATGGAAGAAAAGGAAGGGAAGAAAAAAAATGGGTTCTGGAAAGCTGATGTCTGGTAGATCATTTTAATGATCAACCACATTGTGACTGGGCACATAAAACATAAAGAAATTCTTCCAGTGAATAGGTACTATGTAATAAGCATCTGGAAACCCTGGTGGCATAGTGGTTAAGCGCTACGGCTGCTAACCAAAGGGTCAGCAGTTCAAATCTGCCAGGCGCTCCTTGGAAACTCTATGGAGCAGTTCTACTCTATCCTATAGGGTCAATATGAGTCAGAATCAACTCGACAGCACTAGGTTTGGTTTTTTTTTGGTAATAAGCATCTACTAGATACTTTGACTCATTTTAAGTTAATGGGATTCTACACCATAAATCGAGTCCCTTGCCCTAAAAGAAAAATGTTTATAAAACCAAACAAAGCCATTGCTGTCAAATAGATATTGGACCACAGTGACCCTACAGGACAGAGTAAAACCACCCCATATGGTTTCCAAGGCTGTAGTCTTTATGGAACCAGACTGCCGCACCTTTTTCCTGCTGAATGGCTGGTGTGTTAGAACCACCAACCTTTCAGTTAGCAGCCAATCATAGGCACCAAAAATTTACCATGTTCTAAGGAAGAACACCAAAGACAGAAAATAATTATGAGCCTAAGAGACAGAAACGACCACATAAACCAGAGACTACATCAGCCTGAGACCAGAAGAGCTAGATGGTACCCGGCCACAACTGATGACTGCCCTGACAGGGAACTCAACAGAGAAACCCAGAGAGAGCAGGACAGCAGTGGGATGCAGACCCCAAATTCTCGTTAAAAGACCAGACTTAATGGTCAGACTGGGACTGGAGGGACCCCGGAAGCCATGGACCCCAGACCTTCTGTTAGCCCAGGGCAGCAACCATTCCCAAAGTCAACTCTTCAGACAGGGATTGGACTGGAATAGGGGATGGAAAATGATACTGGTGAAGAATGAGCTTCTTGGATCAAGTGGTCACATGAGACTATGTTGGAATCTCCCATCTGAAGAGGAGATGAGATGGCAGAGGGGGCCAGAAGCTACCCGAATGGACATGAGGAGAGAGAGTGGAGGGAAGTACTGTGCTATCTCATCAGAGGGAGAGCAGTTAGGAGTGTATAGCAAGGCGTATGTAAATTTTTGTATGAGAGACAGACCTGATTTGTAAACTTTCACTTAAAGCACAATAAAAATTAATTAAAAATTTACCATGTTCTGTGTAAAGAGAAATACCAATAATAGATGAAATTGAAGTCCATGTTTCTAGTCAATATAATGTAAAGTTCTCTTTAAAAGCATTGCCAAAGAGAGAGAGAGAGAGAAAACAATAGAAATATCCAAGACGGGTTAAGATAGTCCTAAAAATGTGGTAAAAACCTTAAAATTAAATAGCTAAGAAAAAAATTATTGGGACTGCAGGGCCAAGATGACGAAGAAGTCAGATGCTTCCTGTGGTCCCTCTTACAACAAAGACCTGAAAAAACAAGTGAATCAATTATAAACGACAGGCTAGGAGCTCTGAACATCAAATGAAAAGTTGAGGAATCGGACTGAGCGGCAGGAGGCAGGAGAAATGGCTCAGAAGCAGTGAGCAGTTGCCAGATCTGATCCAGCAGGAACTGGCACCTTGCAGGCCAATTCCACTGGCATCAGCACAGTGAGGCAAGCAGTGGTGTTCGGGACGTATTTTCCACATTGGGAGAGAATGAGTGACAGAGAGGCTGCTCAACCCCCCAGAACAAGCGAGAAGCAGGCCTCAATTGGCAAAAGATAAGTACTTGTGTTTAACCTTCCTCGTGGATCTAAAAATACCCCTTCAGGACAAACCTCTCTCCCACTTATCTGCTCCCTTCCTGCTGGCTGCATCCCCTGGGCCAGAAGAAGGATGCTGCACTCATCTTGAGCCATTCTCCTGGCCTTGAAGAGGGAACAGGGAAAAAATAATCTGCCAGCTCCCCCAAGTCAGGAACTCAGGGCAGAAACAGCTCCTTTGCCTAGGCACAGGCATAAGAGGTCCATGGATTTTGAATGCCTTTCACCCCTGCAAAGACCTGTGTGGGCCCATTTTAACAGCATAGGCCCTGATTAGCACAGTACAACAGGGTATTCCTGAAGTCTAACTTCAACTGTTTTAGCTACATGGTGGAGAGGCAGGTCTGTGATATTTGACACTGCTCTGCCTATTAAGCAAGGTCTTCACCTACCCACATCTGGGGCCTGAGGACTGGGGGGCTCCATCCATGACACCTAGCCACCCACGACAGGGGTCCAGGAGTAGGTGGTGCCTCCCAGTCCTTACAGCCAACAGCATTGGGTTCCTATAGCCTGGCTGCAAAACCCACCCACCTACACGCTCTAGGGACAGGCTTTCCTCACAGACACTCAGGGGAGGTTGTCAGTCCCCTGCCTTGCTCAACATGTGACCTCCTACTGCAGCCAGATGTCTGTGCCTACACCAATCACCCCTGCTCATCTAGGGCTGTAGGTGAGAGCCTGCACCACATGCTTGGTGACTGACTACCTGGACACCTGAGCAAATCCATACAAGAAAAGTGAATGGACTCCTGGGCTCACATACCTAGTAACAGCTCTAACCACCTGGTGACAGGATGTTAGAAGCTTCAAAGGTGCCAATAATCAAACTAGGTCACTTGAGCAGCCTATTTGGGCACATCAAAGCAAAACAAAACAAGAAGCTAGGACACAGTAAGCAAACATAAAATAAATAAGTACAATAACTTACTGATGGCTCGGAGACAACAGTCAATATCAACTCATGTAGAGAGGCAGATCATGATGGCTTCAGGAAGCTCTCAAAACAAAGAACCAAGAAATCTTCTGTATGAAGATAAATTCCTAGATTACCAGAGGTAGAATACAAAAGATTAATACACAGAACTCTTCAAGAGATCAGGCAAAATGCAGAACAAGCCAAGCAGCACGCAGATAAAGCATTAGAGGAACTTAAGCAGATTAGACAAAAGCATAATGACAAATTTAATAGGCTGCAAGAATCCATAGAGAGACAACAAACAGAAATTCAGAAGATTAACAACAGAATTTCAGAATTAGATAATTCAATAGAAAGTCATAAGGGCAGAATTGAAGCAATGGAAGTTGGAATTAGTGAGATTGAAGATAAAGCACTTGGCACCAACACGTTTGAGGAAAAATCAGAAAATAATTTAAAAAAATGAAGACACCCTAAGAATTATGTGGGACTCTATCAAGAGGAATAACCTACGAGTGATTGGAGTACCAGAATGCGGGATGGGGGGCGGGGACAACAGAAAATACAGAGAGAATTATTGAAGAATTGTTAGCAGAAAATTTCCCTGATGTCGTAAAAGTTGAGAAGATACCTATCCAAGATGGTCACTGAACCCCACACAAGGTATACCCCAAAAGATCACCAAGGCATATTATAATCAAACTTGCCAAAACCAAAGATAAAGACAGAATTTTAAGAGTCAATAGGGATAAACGAAAAGTCACCTACAAAGGACAGTTAGTAAGACTAAGTCCAGACTACTCAGCAGAAACCATGCAGGTAAGAAGGCAATGGGATGACATATATAAAGCCATGAAGAAAAAAACTGCCAGCCAAGAATTACATATCCAGCAAAACTTTCTCTCAAATATGATGGCAAAATTAGGACATTTCCAGACTAACAGAAGTTTAGGGAATTTGCAAAAACCAAACCAAAATTACAAGAAATACTAAAGTGAGTCCTCCAGTTAGAAAGTCAGTAACATCAGATAACAAGCCAAAACTAGAACACAGGACAGAATAACCAGATATCAACCCAGATAGGGAAGTCACAAAAATAAATCAAAGTTAAAATGCTCAAAACAGGGAAACGGGGATGTCATTATATAAAAGACAAGAACATTAAAACAAAGAAGAGAGACTAAAAAATGTAGTCATAGATCTTTCACATGGACAGGAAGTCAATATGGTATAAAGAAATAAAAGATTGATTTAAAGTTGGAAAAATAGGGGTAAGTATTAAGGCAACCACAAAGGAGACTAACAATCCTACACATCAATATAAAATAAAAGAAAAATATAAAGACTCAGCAAAAACAAAATCAACAACAATGAAAAAGAGGAAAAGAAAATATGTAAAGAAAAATGACTAAGCACAGAAAATTAAGTGGAACAAAGAAACTGTCAACAACACACACACAAAAAAGACATAAAAATGACAGCACTAAACTCATAATAATTACGCTGAATGTAAATGGACTAAATGTACCAATAAAGACAGAGAGTGGCAGAATGGATAAAAAAAAAACACAAACCGTTATATGCTGCCTACAAGAGACACACACACCTTAAAGACACAAACAAACTAAAACTCAAAGGATGGAAATAAATATATCAAGCAAACAACAACCAAAAAAGAGCAGGAGCAGCAATATTAATTTCTGACAAAACAGTCTTTAAAGGAAAATCCACCACAAAGGATAAGGAAGGACGCTATAAAATGATTAAAGGGTCAATACACTGGAGGACATAACCATAATAAATATTTACGCACCCAACGACAGGGCTTCAAAATATACAAAACAAACTGTAAATGAGTTGAAAAGAGAGATAGACAGTTCCACAATAATAGCAGACTTCAACACATCACTTTTGGTGAAAGGACAGAACATCCAGAAAGATGCTCAATAAAGACACAGAAGGTCTAGATGCCCCAATCAACCAACCTAATCTCATAGACATATACAGAACGCTACACCCAACAGCCCCCAAGTGTACCTTCTTTTCCAATGCACATGGAACATTCTCCAGAATAGACCACATATTAGGTCATAAAGCTAGCCTTAGCAGAATCCAAAGCATCGAAATATTACAAAGTATCTTTTCTGACCATAAAGCCATAAAAGTAGAAATCAATAACAGGAAAAGCAAGGAAAAAAATCAAACACATGGAAACTGAACACCTTGCTAAAAAAGATTACTGGTAGCAGGCATTGGGTTATGTAAGTATATGCAGTTTCCCAAAGCCTATTCCAAGTAGCATATCTTCAGTTTATGGGTTAAAATTGTGAATTGATACAATTTATGAACTTGGTCATGGAAGCTCACCTACGTATTTATACCATCCCCTCTAACCATTAACATTTGGCTTTCCATTATCCTGAAATATTGTTAGTTGGTTTTTTTTTTAATTCAAACAAATTTAGAAGACAGAGGGGGAGGAGTTGGCGGGTTTAGTGGCTAGACCACCTTACAACACTGTCAAAATAATTGTTTCACAAAGCATGATATAGTGCCAAATGGAGCAACCAAGATGTCAAAAGTATTTCACAATGTTGAAGCTACTCTTCCTGAATCTTTGGATCCAACAACTTGTTTACTACATCCTTAGAGGAGCTCAAGAATGCAGCTTTGGAATCCAGACAGTCATTAGATTCTTCTCTAGAAGGTGGTACGCCATGTTCCTTTGCATAACAGGCTTTTCATGACTTCTGTTTCTCTTTTGACCACTTTTTTTTTATACCACATAGACGGGGGAGACAGAACAGGAGAGACTCAGATGCCAAACAGTTACAGGGATTCTTCAGGAAGTGATTTAACTACCACAAAAATGTCCCTGGGCCTCCCCCTGACAGAGCCATGCTGACTACTGTTCTTTAATCTCCCTGGGCTCTCAGCTTCCTAAACAGGATTTCTAGCTCCCCTGTCTTCTCATTAAACGACCAGTATACTTCTTAACTACTTGTTTTCTCTCTCTTCCTTCTTTCTTTCCTTCCTTTCTCCTTTCTTTCCTCCTTTCCTTTTTCTTCCTCCGTCTTTTCCTCCCTCCCTCCCTCTCTCACTTCCCTCCTTTCTTCCACCCTCTCTCTTTTCTCATCTTCCTCCTCCACCTTCTCCTCCTTCTCTCTCTCTCTTTTTTTTTAACATCAAACTATGTAACTGAACCTATTTTAATTTTAATAGCCCTGGTCTCTCTTTTCTTCCATTAATTTCTTTTAAAAAGTAAAAAAGAAGCCCCATGCAGAGGAAAATTTATGCACATCTGAACAAACTCAGATATTAATCTGAGAAAACCAGAAGGAGCCTTTCCTTTAACAAATAACCCAAAGAATGAGATAGTTTTCAGAGGAACCCAGTATCTTTGTTCCTTATTTCATCACATATGCCCAAATACGAAATATCTTTCGAGAAACATCCTGCTGTGTTCTGCACAGATATCCATAAGGTTATTTTGGGATACATAGGAAATAACTCTTTCTCTCTAGATCCATGAGAAAATATCAAATGTCTCTAATAATGCTAAGAGATCAAGCAGAACTCAGGCCCAAAGCAGGGACTGGGCAATAAGGGGGCAGAAGAAGGTTTGAGTTTAGAGTAGGGATCTGCAAACTTTTTCTGTAAAGGTCCACAGTAAATATTTTAGGCTTTGTGGGCTGTACAGCCTATGTCACAACTATACAACTCTGCCATTGTAACACAAAAACAGCCATAGAACGCAAGCAAATGAGTGTGGCTTTGACCCAATAAAAGTATTTGTGGATATTGAAATCTGAAGTTCATAGAATTTTTCATTTTCTTTAGCCATTGAAAAATTTAAAAACCATTCTTAACACTTGGGTGGTACAAAAACAGAAAGTGGGGTGATTTAGCCTGCAGGCAGTGGTTTGCCAACTCCTGGTTTTGAGGAAACTGCATACCAGAAAGAAGGCAAGTCTTCCCATTAAATCTAAGACAGGTATAGTGATTTATGCTAGCCAAGTGTTTTCTCATACCCTGCCTCAAGCAATCCTTGTCACAATCTATGAGATACATATTATTATTTTCACTTTATGGGTGGGGAAGCTGAGGTTCAGAAAATAGAATAATCATTCATTCATTTAACAAATATTTGAGTCCATTACTAGGTGTTGGGCTTGCAATAGGCCCTAGGGATATGGCAATGACTAAGGTATAAGCTTTAATTATTTACAGCTTAGTGGAACAGACTGTACAGGTAATTACAACAGTGTATAGGCTGTAGAAGGTACTCTGGTGGTGCAGTGGTTAAGCACTCAGCGGCTAACTGGAAAGTCTCAGCAGTTTCCATCAGAACCCATCACCTGCTCTGGGGGAGAAATGTGTGGCAGTCTGCTTCCGTAAAGATTGAAGCCTTGGAAACTATGGGACTACTCTGTCTTATGGGGTTGCTATGAGTTGGAATCTACTCAACAGCAACAGGTTTTATTTTGTTTTTAATAGGCTGAAAAGACACGTAGGGGAAGCATTTGAACTCAGTTTGGGGGCTCAAGGAAAACTTTCTAGAGGAAATGACATCCAGCTCAGAGATGAGGACATAAAAAGCTGAAAAGAGGAGGAGGAAAAACTGCTCTGGTTATAAAGAACAGTATGGGCAAAGATGTAGAGGTGAGAGAGATAGCGTAACACAGAAACTTTAAGTTATTGTATAAGTTTGAATCATAGCACATAAGGTTTGTATAGCGGGGACAGGACAAGAGCAGAGGAAATGCCCCTCAGAGGTGAGCAGGGCCCATTTTATGCCATGGTAAAGGGGAGGGGAGCTTTATCCTGGGAGCAATGTGGAGCCACTGAACAGGTGGGAACAAAGGAGTAACATGGATCAGATTCACATTTCAGAAAGATTACTTTGCCTATAGAGTAGAAGAAAATGGATTGGAAGAAAATAAGTCCAACCCTCTTATTCCACAATCAAAGAAAACTGACCTGCTCATAAATACTCTATGGCTTGCCCAGGTTTGCTGAGGTGGTGAGTCAAAAAAACCAGGTCAGGTAAGTCCATGGCCAGTGCTGTCTGTCCACTCGATCACATGCCTTTCCCACTTACTCAGGCATGGACAACAGATATCAAAGTTATAGAGATGACCATCTGCTCATTTTGGTGGAGAATGGTATTTAGAAACCAAAGTCTCAGCACTGGTTGTATTCATTGCTAGAGGGGTGTCATTCCCTGAAGGACTTTTCAGTTGACAGAGCTAGGAAACAACCACAATACTTCATTCCTTTTGCATTGAGCTCATCATGCTATGTGAAGAATGACCTACTGACTTCAGTTAGGGCCTGAAAATGCCAAATTCCCTGCCAAAGAAGATAAAGAAAAGGAAACGGAATGTTTAAGGGAGAGAGTAAAGTCATGATAAAAGTGAGTGAAATGTCCGTTAAATTTTAAATGGGGTAGAATTTTAGCTGACCTAGTGATTTCCACCAAGGATGAAACATTCCATTTTCCTGTGAAGAGAGGCAAGAGTTAGCGTAGGGCTCTGAGTAGACGGTCATAATAATAGGTAGAGGCTGCAATTCTGGCCTTTTTAGAGCTCAGCTATCATGGAAGTCATAGTTTTTTTTTTTTTTTTAATTCTTAGAAATAATTTAATCTAACGTCTATTGTTTACAGACTAGGACCTTGAGGCTATAAAACTGCATATACATGGGTGGTAGAGCCCTGGCTTTGATGTCAGACAGACCTAGATTTGTGTCCCCTCCCTGCCAATCACTCACTATAAGTTTTTGAGCAAATGGCTTAACCTCTGTAATCCTAGCAACCTCACCTAAACCTCTTGGATTTGTTGCATTCAAACAAAATAATGCAAGTTAGGTGACTTAGCTGAGTACCTGGCACATAAAAAGTACTCTGTAAATTATCCTTATAATTATTACTACTAATTACAATAACAAACTTCTAATTATAATGATAAGCATCCATAGAGCACTATATTACTATCGGAGTCCTTGGGTGGTGCAAATGATTAACACACTCAGCAACCACCCAAAAGGTTGGAGGTTTGAGTCCACCCAGAGGCACCTTGGTAATCTACTTCTGAAAAACTAGCCATTGAAAACTCAGTGGAGCACAGTTTTACTCTGACTCACTTGGGGTCTCCACAAGTGAGAATTGATTTGACGGAAACTGGTTTATATTACTATTCTTATTGCTATTGCTGTTGTTGTTATTTATTCAAGGTTACAAAAACTAACCAGTAACTGGACTAGAACCAGAATCTATGTTCCAGACCTAAACTCTCACTCAAAACCTTTTCAGCAGTGATTTTCAAACTATGTCTCCAAGAGCAGTGAAGTTTTCAGGAGGTGCCTAAAAGGAAAAGCTGGAGAGGAGTACCGGTCCATCTATTCTCACTTTTACACAGTTTATGTTTCTTTTGAAGGAAGAGCTCCGCTCCTGGAAAGGTTTGACAAGCATGGTAAACCACTGCATTCCACCACTAGGTGTGAAAACAGTAGCAAACAAAGGATGGGCCCATATGCCTCGATCTTAAAGAAATGAAAACAGCTTATGCGAAATCCAACAGTGGATTTGAACTAAGTTCAGCAAATTGTCTCCCCCTTCATTTCTACTGATATGATCTTCCAGGGAGCTCAGTTTAGAACGGCAGCAGGAAATCTAACACATACAAGATTGGTCCTCAGTAAACCTGTATCTTCCAACCTCACCAATGCCCACTTTCACCATCCCTTCTCCGCTTAAGCTTGACCAGCTTTCCTACCTAAAGAAAACTGACTCGATTGCATTATATACATTCCTTGAGTGCCTACCATGTGCTAGAAACCCAGAGATCAACTGTGGAGTCTCCTCCCACTTTGGAATTTGCATCTTGAGAAGCTGAAACTCTGGGAGAGGTCAGTTGTTAACGCAAAGTGGGAATTTCATGTCCCCCTTTGTGCCTCTGATTTATCAGGCTCCAATTTATCTCTTACACGAAAATAATTTTATTCTCTGGTTCCAGAGATGCAGAACATGAGGAGGGGGTGTGACTGTGTTGGTCAAAGAAAATAAGCAGGTAATTTGCATGTTCAGCTAATTGAACCTTAGTGGTCAATTAAATTTACTTACAGAGCGGTGTGCAGAAATTACCTTTTGGCTTGTAGTTCAGTTCTGCTTCTGTACCTCTCGCCCCTGTAACATTCTGGTTCAGCTGCTTCCGTGTAACCAATTCTCACACTTGAAGCAGCAAAACAAGAAGAGACTTTCTTCCATTCTAAAAAGTAATCTTTCACTTTAGGAAAAGATTTATGCTTCTGAGTCATAGAAAAGGCAACACCCTTCAGCACTTACAAAGCAACACCATGAAAAGAAAAAAAAGAATGAACACATCACTAAATCAATTTCCCCTTCCGCACAGATCTGAGAGATGAGATAGTTCTCATCTCTGCCAAGGGACTTCCGGCCCTGACAAGTTGAATCAGCATGCTGCAAATTATTCTAGATGGTTTTTGGACCACGTGTGGCAGCTGCAAGAAACTGAACTGGGTCATGATAACTTTTGCAAGGTACATAGGATTTCAGGACATACAGAAAAGCTCTTGGCACTATAACTTGGTTTTGTGGTTCTGATCGTCTGTGGTCTGTGCGGGGGCGAGGGGGGGTCACGCACAGAGCAAGGTGGCCTGGTATCCAAGATGGAATTCGCCCTTTCTTGCCTTTTTGGAGTTCTGTCACTATGTGGTCACGGGTGTGGTAGTCATGGGAAGACTCAGAGAGAGTCCGTAGTGAGAAGTGTAGTTACCCGCCAGCCTACAGCTCTCGCAGTTTTGAGATCCATGGCAGCATTCGCACCGAGGTTGCACTCTCAGAGGGGCCCCAGCCAATGACTGCCTACTAGAGCTGGGTGAGCGGGTCCGAGAGCTCCCATTTCTGCCCAGAGTAGGAATTTCTCTAATGGGAAGTCTTTGCTTTGGCTTCCCATCAGCTTACCCAAGACCTTCTCAGAACTGCACTTCAGTCTGAGGCTCTACCAGTCCTTCCTTCCCGCTCTCTCCTCACCGTGACGGCCTTGCGCAGTGGTCTGAGGCTCTCCATCTACTGCTGCGGTCCCTCCCCTTTATCCTTCCCAAGCAGCGTCCCCTACTAAATGTCTTGCACTTCTAATTCTGTCTTGGTGTCTGTTTCCGGGGAGACCCAGATGGAGGCACTACTTACCTATCTCTAACCTCTCTCCGACTTGCTGCCTTGCCTTGTCGACCAGTCCAGGCTTTCTCTCTTAAGCTGCAGCTGTGGCCTTCAGCAGTGTTTACCCTTGGCAGCCATGTGGTCTTTTACTATTTACTTTCCCAACAGAAACACCGAGCCTAAACAGACTAGAAACAGAAAATGTATCTTTAATGAATCAAGAGTAAATATGAAAAGCTAAGGAGGTGCTGAGATACTCTGGCAAAGCTTGCCTTAACTGAAGATTTGAGGGGTGTGTGTGTGTGTGTGTGTGTGATCTTACTTGGAGGAGGAGGTGAGAATACCTCAAATGTAGAAATAACTTTCTTATCATATTTCTCCTCAGTATTTTAATGAGAGAAAACAGAATTAATACAGATGTATCATTTTATTTTTTCAAATCCCTGGCCTATCCCTAAATTCCCAGATCACTTAAGTAATAGAATTAACTCTCTTCTGTTTTGTTTCCTTCTCTCCCTCCACAACTCTGAAAAATAGTAAAAAAAAAAAAAAAAAAAAAACAGGGGGAATAAATCAGGAGTTGACTAAGCCTCAAAATCTTTCAATCAATGTTTAATCAAGCAATTGATACAATCTAGAATGATCATTGTCCTGTTTTAATTTTTCCAAGTAAAGTACATTCCACTTACAGCTTGCTCACTTCACTTTAATTGTTAAAATAAAAAAAAAAAACAAAACCCAGTTGCGGTTGAGTCGATTTCAACTCATGGAAACCCCATGTGTGTTGGAGTAGAACTGTGCTCCATAGTGTTTTCAATGGCTGATTTTTCAGAAGTAGTTCGCCAGGCCTTTCCTGCAAGGTATCTCTGGGTGGACTTGAACCTCCAACTTTTTGGTTAGCAGCCAAACTTCTTAACTGTTTGCATTATCACATCTAGGAAATCAAGAAAGATAATGAGGAAAAAGTGAAGCGCTGAGTTGCCCACATGGAAGCAAAAAGAAAAGATTAAGGGTCTCTGAAAATCCCTTCCAAACAATAGATTCTAAATTCAGGAAATTAATTAAAACAAATAAAAACACACACCTAGATCTTATCTATTTACAACAGCTAAATGAACGGGTTCTGTTCACTTTGACTTGAAATGTAAAAGATGAGTTATCCTAATCAAATTCTGCTTGACTACTTTTTTACCCCAGGTAGTCAGAAATGCCAAATTCATTCCTTTTCGCTTTTTTCTTTTCTGCCACCTCCCCAAAGCCTAAAAAGATACCCTAGAGGAAGTATTTCCTGGGTTTAAGGGTTACACTGTCAGTACTAACAAACCCTTGAAGGTTTCTCACCTTTGACGTTACCACTTCTTACCATCTACCAACAAAAAGGCAGGAAATCTACTCAATTATCTGGGCCAAGTGTTATAACAAATGCACACCCCTCTCCCCCCACCCACCTCCATCTGTGTATGGCCTGAAACAGCTGACCAGGACAGTCTTTCATCTTTTAATCTAATCAACCAACTTTCCCATGGGAAACAACCAATGAAGGCCAAACCTAAGTACCAAAGTCTTTCTAGAGCTGGGCAGACACTTAAAAAAAACAACAAAAAAACCAGTAAGAGTGACTGCTATGAGTCACTAAGGACCGTGTTCCTGAAAGAAATGTACATCACTAGCAGAAACACATTAGTGCGTGCTCTGAACACTCGATAGGTCCCTATAGACCTGGATGGTGATTTAGTCCTGAATTCTTTCCATTTCTGGGATACTTTCCATCCATTCTTCAATTTTCCATAAATAAAACTAGTTCCTCTCCATTTTTTGTTACTGTAATAAATTAACATGAGGCATACTTCTAATATTTGACATATTCCTTAATATTCTCCTTTCAGTTATTCTCAGGAGCTTAAAGGAGTGGTTAACTGCTTTATATCCAAAACCAAAAAAAAAAAACCAAACCCATTGCCATGGAGTCAATTCCTACTCATAGCATCCCTATAGGACAGAGTAGAATTGCCCCATAGAGTTTCCAAGGAGCACCTGGTGGATTTGAACTGCCGACCTTTTTGGTTAGCAGCCATAGCACTTACCCACTACACCACATCAGTGCCTTTCAATTTGGCTTCAAAATCCTTGACCTGCATATTACATCACAACCTGGCATATATATATATAGAGAGAGAGAGAGGGACTCAAAAGGACAGTGGAAGAGGAGCCTAAGAAGACATGACAACTAAATGCAATGTCGAATCCTAGATGATCTCTCAGAACAGAAAAAAGACATTACATGAAACTGAGGAAATTTGAATAAGGTATGGACAGTGTATCAATACTGGTTCATTAGTTGTGAAAAAGGTAACATAATAATTAAGATGTTAGTAACAGGAAAGATCGAGGAGGAATATATGGGAACTCACTGTACTACCTTGCAACTTTTCTGTAAATCTAAACCTGACCTAAAACTAAAAGCTTGTTAAAACAACAACAGAAAAAGTAGTGGCTCTGCTGACACGCTGGGGGACTGCAATAACATCAGACTCATTCTCCTGAAGCCCCATTTCTTCCCACTTTGAAAGCACTGGTAATGATTCAGAGGCCCCTTCCAATCACGCACACGCAGTAAAAGGCTATAAGATAATGAGGATAAAGCACTCTGTGATGTGCACAAGAAAAGCAGCTGACTAGTGAAAAGTGGGGTTATTGTGCTAAGCCTAGCATCTTATTGTTCTAACAGGGACTCAGAGGGAGGCAATAAAGCTCAGTGAAATTTACTCTGAAATCTGAAATGTGTCCAAATCACTAGCTGCCAACTAACCTGCCCAAAATCTGACAGGAAATTCAAACCAGAGTGTTTTCCTGTTTAAAGAGAAGTGCAGTTTTGCTTCTTTTCTGTCTCTCTCAAGAACAACTATGCATTGGTAATGAAACATTTGAATCAGAAGGAAGGGATAAAACATGGGATAAAGTGGAACAAAACCAAACAAATCCCTGGAACTGCAGAAAATCCTGGCTGTGATAAGAATTCAGGCCTTTCCAGTGTATCTCTGAATGCAGCCAACCTCAAAGCCAAGCATATGGGGGTGAAACTTCATAAAATGAAACAGCATGGGGACGAAAGTTTTTAATGAACATAAGTTGATGGATTTTCCAAAACTGTCGAGCATAGTGTTGTTTCAGGTCAGCTAAAGCTCAAACCGGGGCTGACTGAAGGCTTGAACCAAAGTTAATAAGGATATTATGAAAACTCTTTTTTTTTTTTTTTTTTTTTATGTAAGAGCTTCACTCATCTTTTTTTTTCACTCATTTTTTTTTTTTTTTTTTTTATGTAAGAGCTTCACTCATCTCTGAGGACCCTGATCGGCATTTCTTCCCATTTTGTGAGAAGATCCTTCCTGGCTCTTGGATCTTTGTGGAAGGAGGTTCTGATCCACGAGCGTGCTTTTACCTGAGCCAGGGGGGCATCCTGTCCAAACCTGGTGTTTCTCAAACCTTTTTATTTTCAGAAGGGAAATTCTTGCATGAAGGAATCTTACTTTCATCCCCAATACATAATCAGTTAAGATCAGAGCAGCTCTAGCTGATGAGGAGGAGGGAACACAGAGTTACTTCATTTTATTAACTATATTAAGATACTTATTTTGAGTGCATATAGAGTATCTCATCTATGGAAACATGCTTAAAAATTGCCCCAAAGTTTAGTATTTAATTGATTGGTGCAGAGAAATACATATTTCATTATAAATTATATTAATATGATAATTTTGCTTAGCATTTGTTTAACTGGTGGACATACTTCTAGTCCCAGGGAACTGAAGGAAGTGAATGGTTTTCATACCAAACCTAAAGACAAGAGGACAAAAAGCCCTAAGATGCATACTGGATTGGCAGAAATCAGCCAGGTGCTCATCCATCCCATACCTTCCTCCTGGAAGAGGAAGACCACTTATCCTTGCTGCCCTTACAAACATTCTGGAAACACGTGACTGAAATCTGGCCAATGGAATGTAGATGGAAATAATACATATCTGTTCCTGGCCTGGTCTCTAAAGCTTCATACAGTCTTCCACCCTCTAACCCTCTTTCTCCTTTGTCTGTATGTTAAAAAGTAAGGACCACTAGTCAACAGAGTTACAAGGTAGAAGGAGACCAGATCCCTGAGTTTCTATTTAGATGAGAATGACCCAGAAAAGCCTCTTGACCATCATCATGCTATGATGTGAGCAAGAAATACGAATTTCCCGGTTAAGCCACCGAGATTTGGGAATTGGTTTGTTACTACAACAAAACTTAGCTTAGCCTGACAGATACAAAAGACAGGGACACTTGCAAAAAGAATGAAACAAATGTCAGGAATTGTCTTTAAAGTCACATTTCACTGTGTAATACTAAAAGTTTCTCAGCAATATGCCTATTTAAGTGGATGTCACATTGCAACTAAATGGAGATGTTTTGTAAAGCGTTGTGATTTACAGAGCATGTACTCATGGGCAAGCAATGCAGGAAATGGCCTTTGGCTGTGCTTCAGTTGATGGCAGGGGCACCTGACCAATGTTGTAACCACCTCCTTACACGGTCCAGATATATGGAGACCATGAATGGCACACATGCTTCTATTTTATCAAAACTGGAGCCAGATTAAAAAAACAGACTTGAGTTCAAATAACTTTTTTTCTTTATCAGAGTGTAAGAGTCCTTCATCATTATAAACTTGATGCCAAGACCAAAAAGCCTTCTCTTTGCAGTGATCACTGCTATTGTTTTATATTTTGTAAGGGCTTCTATTGGAATATTAATATACCACTTTTCCTTTCTGGTGACCAAATGAATAAAACCTGTCTTGTGGCAAGATCTTCTCCACTTATTGAAGAGTGACTTCCAATGAAACCTCACCCTCAAACATATAAGAAGAATGGTCACATGTATAAACTATCAAATGGGAGACTAATTTGCTATGTAAACTTTCACCTAAAACACAGTAAAACATTAAAAAAAAAAAAAAAAAGGTCTAAAATGTGGAACAAAACCTCAAATTCTTAAAAAATACAGACTTACTGGACCAGATGAGAGTAGAAGACTCCCCAAAACTGTTGCCCTGAGATACTCTTTAAACCTTCAACCAAAACTAGCTCTTGAGGTCACCTTTTCGCTAAATAACTGATTGGCTCACAAAATAATGAATAATACCTGTAAGTACTGTGCACCTTTAAAAAAATCATCTATATGAGACCAAACGATCAACAATCACTTTAAAACAAAGATGAGATGATCAAGGGGCAGGGAAACTAGATTAACAGAAATGCAACAACCAGAACAGAAATAATGAGGATATTCACAAATTGTGAAGAATGTAACCAGCTTCAATAAATAACTTGTGTAGAAATTGTTGGATGGGAACCTAAACTTCTGTATAAACCTTCACCAAAAACACAGAAAAATATTAATGAAAAGGAGAAGAAGAATGGTCATAGAGATTGTGTACAAACTTGGTTCACCTACTCGGTATACTATATTTTCACATTATGAGAGGAGCCCTCAGTATCTCCTTCTGAATAGAAACATGCCTTCCCTCCTCCCTCCTCTAATGCCAAAGCTAGTAATATTTTTAAATGTCAACCATACAGATGAAGAGGGAAAGTAATGAAAGGTATTTTAACCACCCCTAGCCACAGTTTTCTTCTCCTTAAAATGGAGATAATCAAACACAAAATCAGCTGTACACATAAAATTAATTAAGAATCATAGACTTTTTGAGGTATCTGGAATGGTTTTTTAAGAGGCTATGTTTTCCACAGGTTTTCAAACTGATTTTCCAAAAGTCCTCAGGTGTTTCAAGGCTGCCATGGAGCTACCAGGGAGAAGGTCAGGGATCCCTCACTCCTCCAGTGAAAACAGTTCCACATTTAGCTGTTCAATACATGGGAATTTTGCTTCAAATTCCACTTTAAAGGTGGGTTCTGATACCAAAAACTGTGAAAAGCCACTGAACAAGTACAGCGGTCACACAGACTTGCATTCAAAATCCAGATCTGCCACTTAAGAGGTATGACACTCAGAAAATTAGTTTACCTGGCCCATCCTCACTTTCCTCATTATAAAATGGGGATGGCTATAAAAACTGGTCTGGTGTAGGGAAGAAACGATCCAGGAAGACAGTGGATATGAAAGCACTTTCTAAACAGAAAAGGTTAAAAGTGTGATATTAGCATTATTTATTATATGTTGGCAGTTTGCTCATGGCACTGGCAGTGAGATAGGTGATAACAGCATAGAAAATTCCAGAGAGAGGTGAGTCAGCCATGTGTATTCTCTGTGGATGGCACCCCATGGCACTGAGCAATGAGGAGCTCTGATAGGTCCACACCGTCCTCTAACTCAGCCTCCCCAGCACTGGGGGTAAACTGTGGGAGAAGCAGGCACGTGGGTGTTTTAAACAGCTGCAGCATTGTGAGCACATGGGGCAATTCTGACAGGGGACGGCTATCTTATACCGGTGGTTATGAAGTCCTCCAACCCCTAGGGGGTACATCTGAGTTCCTATCCTGGCAAGGAGTCAGGAACAATGAGTAACTTTTTGGACACGAGGAGTAGCAACAAAGTGCTGCAGTAGCAGCTGGTCAGAGGCATCACTCACAAGGCCCATTTTCAGCAGTAACAACAGGCCTCCAGGTGTGGTGGTGACTGCAACCTCATAGTGGCATTTCCAGAGCATCTGCTCCCCAAACTGAGTCCTCTAGCTTCAAAGAGATGTTTCAGATTCCCACTACAATAGCAACACAAGGTGAAAACAACCACCTTGTGTTGCTCTAAGCCCTTGGTGTTCTTGTACTGGAGGAGATGTAACTTACCTCGCAAAGACATTTGCGCAATAATGGAGTAGGGACTTGGAGCATTTTAATTTGAATATTTAAAGAGATATGACCTTATATATTTCCCTCAAGTTGGTGAAGGACACATCAAGTACAAATATAAAGATACCCTCCTATTTCAAAGAGAGATATTTGTAGTTTATAAACATATTTTTCTTTTATTGTACTTTAGATGAAGGTTTACAGAACAAGCTAGCTTCTCATTAAACAGTTAGTACACGTATTATTTTATTACATTGGTTAACAACCCCATGACACGTCAACATTCTCCCTTCTCAACTTTGGGTTCCTTATTACCAGTTTTCCTATCCCCTCCTGCCTTCTAGTCCTTGCCCCAAGGCTGGCTTGCCCCTTTAGTCTCGTTTTGTTTTATGGGCCTGTCTAATCTTTGGCTGAAGGGTGAACCTCAGGAGTGAATTTATTACTGAGCTAAAAGGGTGTCTGGGGACCATAATCTGGGGGTTCCTCCAGTCTCTGTCAAGCCGGTAAGTCTGGTCTTTTTTTTGTGAGTTAGAATTTTGTTCCACATTTTTCTCCAGCTCTGCACTCTGTTGTGATCCCTGTCAGAGCAGTCAGTGGTGGTAGCCAGACACCATCTAGTTGTATTGAACTCAGTCTGGTGGAGGCCGTGGCAGCTGTGGTCCACTAGTCCTTGCGACTAATCTTTCTCTTGTATCTTCTTTAGTTTCCTTCATTCTCCCTTGCTCCTGAAGGGGTGAGACCAGTGGAATACCTTAGATGGCCACTCACAAGCTTTTAAGATGCCATACGCTACTCACCAAAGTAGAATGTAGAACATTTTCTTTATAAACTATGTTATGCTAATTGAGTTAGATGTTCCCTGAAACCATGGTCCCCATGGCCCTTAATCCAGTAAATTGGTCCCTCAGGGAGTTTGGATATGTCTATGGAGCTTCCATGACCTTGCCTTGGACACGTTGTAGTGGCTTCCCCAGTATTGTGTACTGTCTTACCCTTCACCAAAGTTATCACTTACATATTGTCTATTTAGTTTTTCCCCCTCCCCACCCCTCCCCTCCTTCCTAACCATCAAAGATTGTTTCTTTTTTTTGTGTAAACCTTTTTAAGAATTTTTATAGTAGTGGTCTCATACAATATTTGTCCCTTTGTGATTATAAACATAATTCTTAATGTTAATAAAAGAATACAGTTTAAGTGAGATGAATTAGATCAACTTAATGTTTATTTGGGTGTTGCAAATGGTTAAGTGCTCAACTATTAGGCAAAAGGTTGGTGGTTCAAACCCACCCAGAGGGTGTTGGAAGACAGGCTTGGTGACATGATTCTGAGAGGTCACAGCCTTGAAAACCCTACTGAACAGTTCTATTCTGCACACATGAGGTTGCCATGTGTCAGAATCGACTCGATGGCTACTAGCAACAGCAAACATTTATTTATTGATAACGTGCTGGGTATTATGCTATGCACTTAAAGATGAATAATGCATGGTCCTTATCCATGAGAAGGTGGTGATCCCTGAACCACCATCCACTGGCATCATCTGATCATAATTTTTGCCTAAGATCTGTCTTTAACGCATGGACGACATTGATTTTTGACACAGATTCAGCAAGTAGTGTAATGCTAGCAATATAATGTCAACAATAGCAAGAAAATGGCACCAACATCACATTCTTGACATTGGAATTTGGGGGAGAATCTCCCCTCATACCTCTCCAATCTAGCCTCTGCACCCTCATTTCAAAGCCCCTTATACTTGCTTGTTAATTGAGTGGTAAAACCAAAAATTTCACCTCACTTTATCTTTCAACTAAAGCAGCTTTGGTATTTGATGGGAGATGAGTCACAGCCATACGGTAGAGAGATTATACACCAAGGAGAGAGCGTTTCCATTTTGGAATTGGAGATGTTTTCATTTCACTGGCTTGTAGAGGTGGAATATGTAATAGCTTCTTTTCATACTTCCTTCTCTTCAGGTCAGGTGTTTTTAACCTGGAGTCCTGGGATCTATAAATATCCTAATGTTGTATAAGAAATTATATGGGAGGGTGCTCAACAATTTATTGAGCTATCAATGTCTGCCTTAATCTGTTTTGGTTGTAGGAGATGAATAAAAGTGTGGTTTTCCTCTTCCTCCTCCTAGAGAGAGAGCCCAAGCTTCCCTTTTTGGTGCTTCTTAGATGTAATTTGATCCCAAAGACCACCTCCATCCATTTCTTTGCTGAGGACAGAGATGAGAATTGCCCTAGAAGATGAAAGACAAGGGGAATATGCTGGTAAGCATGGGTGGGATGAATTGATGGTGATGTGAAGAGATAGTTTCTGAAAATAGAAATGGAGGTAAGGAGTGAGGAGAGAGGTGCTGTCATATAAGTTCTTTTGGTGGTAGAGCTCACCCAGAGTAGTACCAAGGTGTTGGGGTCTCCAATGGGAATGGGTGGAGAGGGGGTTCCTGCAAAAGCAACTAGGGCATCTGAGCACAGGTGCTACAGTCTGGGAGCTTCAGCCCAGACCCCTGAGCAGAATCAGACTTTATCAACTGGACCCCTGAGTGAAGTACAAAACCCCAAGAGGGGAAGCTAGGCTGAAACCCTGAGGTCTTCCAATATTTCTGAGCCACGTTTCTTGTACTATCTCAATTAACAAGCAAGAAAGAATAAGAAAGATCCTCTCACAAATAATTGAACTTAGATTTCTCAGGCAGCTGCTGGGTGGAGGGCTGAATCAGATATGATTTGGAAAATGTAAGCATGAGACATTTCTTATACTTCGAGGGTAGTGGAGCAAATGCACTCCAATTACATGCAAATATATATTTTATTTTTTAGAAAAAGTGCCCAGAACTTTCACCAGATTCTTAAAGGTGCCCATGACCTAAAATAGGTTGAAAACTCCTGCTTTAGGAAATAAGGAGGTCTTTAGGTTTTTTAGGTTGGGTTCCCCGAGGTGAGGGTTCAGGATTTGTGAGTGAGTGATTTATTAAGAAAGTACTTTTAGAGTTCAGACTTAAACTGGACCTGTTGAGGCTGGATGAACCTCAAATCCATCATTCTGAGAAAATCTTCAGACCATGAACTGAAATTATCCACCAAACTTATCTTTAAACTAAACAATTCAGCTAAATTAGTAAAGAATGTTCACCATGAGCATTGCGCTCTTTTAAAGAATTATCTATATGAGATCAAATTGACAACAGTAACTCTAAAGCAGAGATAAGCAGTTTATGGGGCAGTGAGTCTAAGTCAATGGTGATGAAATAATGTGGTTAAGATAGGGAGAATGGTGACATAACATGAAGAATGTAACCAACATTATTGAACTGTACATGTAGAAATTGTTGAATGGGTATATGTTCTGCTGTGCATATTTTCACCAAAATCAAAATTTAAAAAATAAATGAAAGAAAGCTGAACAATGGGCCTGTAAAATGGTAGTAATAATAGCATGAGAACCTGTCTAACTTAGGGGAGATAATGACCAGGTTCAGCCCAAAGTTGATTCCCATGAGGTGGAGGTCAAACATACCTCCACCCTCCAAACTTTTTACCAATTCTGACACCAGCCATCCCTCTCACAGCACTCTCTACTTTTCCTCTGTGTTCAATACTCATTGCAATAAAAATTGCAATAGCCACATAGAACTCACAGACCATACTTGCAGTTGAGGAAGTAACAGGCTACAGCTTGGGATCAGGATCAACAGGCTGCAACTCAGGGTCAGGAAGTACGTAGGCAAAGCCTCCCTTCTTCAGTGTAGGGCAGCTTTCTCAGCTCCTCTCAGCTATGCTGGCCTCCTCTCGGCCCCTTAGGACGGGTCTTCTATCAGCCCACTCAGGACAGGCTCCTCTTGGTTCCCTCAGGACTCCTCTTGGCCTTGCTGTCTGTCACCACTGACTCTGCCACAGGGCCCCTTCCAGGCATGCTGCTGTCTTCAGTGTTACAGCCTTTGACCCATGTTACAGCTCTTTAGGAAGTTCCTTGCGTCCTTTCTCTCTGCTTCTTTTCTCTTCTATCTTGCCTTTTCTTCTTCCTGTTTCCTTTCTTCCCGCTTCTTTCTGTTTCAAAAACCTCTGTTGGGTGGGCCACATATATACACAACTAGCCATCAACTTCAAGGCATGATCCCTCCCAGCGGGGGGCCACAGACTCACCAATACCCTCTCAGTAAACCACACACACTTCCTTTGCATAATAGGCTCCAGACATTTCATTTGCATAGTCTATTGACCAATCCCTGCAAAGTGCATACCAATTACAGGGCAGGCTGCAGCCCTGGGCCAGACAAAAAGTATCAAACCTCAAGTTGTTTACATCTTACCCAAGAAATATCAATCAACCTAGACAAAAGAAACAAACCCTCTGGGGTAGAAAACTAGGGCAAAGTAATTCCTCAGTGCTCAGGGGAAGAATCTCTCAAACTGTTTTTCTGAAGAACCAAGGCAAAAGGCCACATAAAGGAACTCATTTCACTACAGAGCCTCATCTGAAAACAAATAAAACTGCAAATAATGGTTAAAAAAATTTTTTAAAAACTGGGAAAAGATTGGCAAGGGAGGAGGCCAAGCAAGGGAGAAGCCTCAGACGACCCTGCGAGGGGACTCCGGATCGTAAATTACACCTCAGAGTTGTAGCTTAGGTAAGGAAACCCTGGTGGTGTAGTGGTTAAGAGCTACAGCTGCTAACCAAAAGGCCTGCAGTTCAAATACACCAGGTGCTCCTTGGAAGCTCTATGGGGCAGTTCCACTCTGTCCTATAGGGTCACTATGAATCAGAACTGACTCAAAGGCAGTGGGTTTAGTCTATGAAAGCTGGGCTTTCATCCATGTCCTCACTTGTCAGTCATTGACCAAGACCCACCTCAGAGGAAGAGGATGTATTCCCAGGCACTCTGGACTGAGAGGCTCTTTGCACAGGCTCTGGGGGCTTCAGATGCTGGGAATTAGAAGCAAATGCACAACAAAGGAGTAAGACCGTGTACAAAAGTGGTTTTAAAAAAATCCAGAGGGATCTGGGTGAGAGCGCCAACATCATCTAGTATTGTCCACTGTCGTTGTTAGCTGCTATCAAGTCAGTCCCTGACTCACAATGACCCTATTCACAATGGAATGAAACACTGCCCGGTCCTGTGCCATCTTGCCATGATCAGTCTCAGATCAGGCCATTGCGATCCATAGGATTTTCTTTCTTCCCAGCCTGTCTTAATCTGGAAGCTCCACTGAAACTTATTTAGTATCACAGCAACCCGCAAGCCTCCCCTGACAGAGGGGTGGTGGCTGCACGTGAGGTGCATTGGCTAGGAATCAAATCCAGGCCTCCATCATGGACGGTGAGTATTCTACTACTGAACCACCAGTGCCCCCAATATTTTCCATTATTTCCCCTAAAAGCGGGTATTCTTAAAAATGTAATTGTAACTGGAGGGCCAGGTACTTGGCTCCCCCAGCACAACCATGGAACTCTAAGGAAAGAAAACATGTAGCAAAGAGCTGGGACAGAGAAAAGTGAGTCTAAGAGCTCCTGGGACCGATTCGTCTGTAGATCCAGTAGGTGTGCTCCCATTGCATTAGGGAAATGTCTCCTCCTTGGACATGAGTTGTCTCCATTTTAAGTTCATCAGCCATTCCCAACACATGGAGCTTCTGGGGAATCACTTTTTCACTTGAGTTCCAACCTCTTTCCATTTTTCTGGGCCTCTATCCCCCTCCTTCCTGGGTGGTATTCTTCCAGCATCTTTCTCTTCTTGGGCCACCTCACCAGTGTCTTTTTTTTCTGCAAAATAGAGAAACATATTTCTTTTTGTCTCACTCCTAGTCCAGTCAAGCTAAGCTCAGTGGGCCTCATTTTCATAATCAAACATATCCATGTAAGCTGTGTCCTTAAGCAAAGGCAAGCTCTCCCTGAGAATCTGTAGTCAGTACTTCATATGATTTTTTTTTTCTCCTCCCTAATAAGCTATAGTTAGTTGTTGTCATGGATTGAATTATGTCCCCCCAAAATATGTGTCAATTTGGTTAGGCCATGATTCCCAGGATCGTGTGGTTGTCCTGCATTTTGTGATTGTAATTTTATGTTGAGAGGATTAGGGTGGGATTGTAACACCAGCCTTACTCAGGTCACCGCCCTGATCCAAGGTAAAGGGAATTTCCCTGGGGTGTGGCCTACACCACCTTTTATCTCTCAAGAGATAAAAGGAAAGGGAAGCAAGCGGAGAGTTGGGGACCTCATACCACCAAGAAAGCAGCACCAGGAGCAGAGTGCACGCTTTGGACCTGGGGTCCCTGCACCTGAGAAGCTCTTCGACCAGGGTAAGATTGATGACAAGGACCTTCCTCCAGAGCTGACAGAGAGAGAAAGCCTTCCTCTGGAGCTGATGACCCGAATTTGGACTTATACCCTACTAGACTGTGAAAGAATAAATTCTCCTTGTTAAAGCCATCTACTTGTGATAATTATGTTACAGCAGCACTAGATGACTAAGACAGTTGTCATCAAGTCAATTCCAACTCACGGAGACACTTTATGTGCAGAGTAGAACTGCTCCATAGGGTTTTCAAGGCTGTGACCTTTTAGAAGCAGATTTCCAGGCCTGTGTTTTGAGGTGTCCCTGGGTAGGTTCAAACCACCAACCTTTCAGCCAGAGGCCAAGTGTTTAATTGTTTGCGCCACTCAGGGACTCCTTTGGCTACTAATCAAAATGTTGGTGATTTAAGTCCACCCATAGGTAAAAAAAAAAAATTTTTTTTTATAGGTGCCTCAGAAGAAATGCCTGGCAATCTGCTACTGAAAAATCAAATACTGGAAATGTTATGGAGCACAGTTTTGCTCTGACACACATGGGGTGGCCATGAATCAAAGTCAACTCCACAGTAACAGGTTCACTTCTTTTGTTTTTGTAAACATGTATGTGTGTATATATATATATATATATATATACATATATATATGGAAAATGAGATCCAGAGACAGAGAGAGCGAGAAAGCAACTTTCCCTAGTTCACTTAAATAGTGGGTGATACAACCAGGATGAAAACTCAAACTCCTTACCCTCTGTTTAGCATTCCTCACCTCCTCGTACACTGCTTCCCGAGCATTCGAGCATTTTATATCAGTGGTAATAAATATAAAATAGTTTCTTAGGGGAGGCAACGAAGCTAAGTGCCAAATGCATTCCGTAGATACATGGATTCATTTCTGAATCTAGGGAGCTGAGGCACATGGTACAAATGTGCGGAAACAGAAATTAACACACATTCTGAAACCAAGGGGCCTTTCTAAATGGTACCAGATGATTCCACAAGGCAGAAAGGAACTGTCTAGAGAGGCTCTTGCTTTGAAAACCTTGTAGTGTCAATAAAAATACTTTCTTTGCTGAATATGTTCTTACCAATTTCACCAAAAACATAAAATTATGGGTCACAAAGCTGAAAGATGTTTCAAGTAGAGACCTTCAAGCAGAAAAGGGCACTCTTCATTTCAGAGATATTAGGTGAATGCCGGAAGTCAGAGTCAGTGTGACTCAGGGGCAATTTAGAGCCCAGGCCTTCTACTGCCTCGTCTCCTGAAACCAAGGCTGATGTTGTAATTTACAGATTACAAAACACTTTGTATACATATTACTTTATGTAATCCTCATAGGAACCTTGTGTGAAGAATCAATTATTACCCCATTTTACAGATGGGGAAAGTAAAGCTGGGAAGCGTTAAGTAACTTGCCTAAAAGCACCCCACTAGCATGTGACACAGTTAAGGCCAAAATCCAAATCCTCTCACTCTAAGTCCTATGCTTTTTCTTTATCATCCCAGCTAGTTACTGTTAGTACTATGGGAGATGGGTGTTACTGGTTCACTGTTCTGGAGGTAAATCCCATAATTCAAGTACTGGGATTTCAGAGTATGTAAGAGAGGCTTAGAATCATAGAGAGTTAAAATGGTGATTCTCTATCCCAAGAATTTCTTTTTCTTTTTTTTGAAGCAGTAAAATATGTTTTTTTTCAAACTGCCCCATAGAGTTTCCATATTCCATATGGGTTGCTAATATGAAGACAAACAACAGCAAAGTACTTTGGTCGAAATGAAGGTGGGAAGGGTTAACCCTCCCAATTTGGGCTTATTCTTTCTCTTCCTAGTCATGGAGGCACTTTCAGGGAATCAATGGTTGTATGAAACAAATGGTTGTATGGGACAAAATTTGCCAACAACTGGTCTAGTCAAATGAGCTTATTTTATGAAAGACTAATCCGAAGCCCATGGAGGAAATCTGGTACCCACTGGAGTGAGGTCCCCCTGCTTTCTGTGCCGGCTCCTGCTGCTGACGACCCTAGGTCCAGCTTTAGTCCTCTCTGTCCATTCCCTACATACTGTAACCACCTGGTATTGACTCCAAAGCTGGCCGGCCTGGAACTCCACTGCTCTCTGCCTCTCTCTGTGTGTAATACCATGCTGGAACTACAGCTTCTCTTCTGGCCCAATTTGATGCTGGATGCAGTGCTCTGGGAGCTTCTCTGAGAGGCTTGCCATCTTCCCAACAACAACTCCACCTATGCAGCCAATGCATGAATTGTTTCTGGAGCAGTCTGAAGCAGTTAGAACAAAGGGTCATTGCTCAAATTTGCATTTCAGATTGAATTTTCAAGCCCACAGTGAGACAATGATCTTGAAAACTGGATTTATTGAGTGTTCAATATACCTCTTGAACACACAAAGGCAAAATGACAATGAAACTGCCATACCCTGATACCGTGAAAGTACCATGCATGTCCTTGACTTCACGCCTTCATGCTAGACACACGTCTTTGCTGAGAACATCCTTCTTTTTGGGAAATTCTACTCACCTTTCTAAGCAGACCGTTAGGTTTTTCTTTTGAGGTGCCTCTTTTTTTCTGGGTGGGTTCATACCGTCAACCTTTCGATCAGCAGTCAAGCATGCAATCATTTGTGCCACCCAGGGACTCCACTCATCCTTCCAGGAAACTAAATATTTCTCCTCCCTTCTGATACCTTCACAGACTTTCCCCACAGAATTAACTGGTCCCTTCTGTGTGTTCCCATAGCACCTCTTCATTGTGTTATTATAGCTTTCCTCTTACTGCATTACAAAAGTGTGTTTACTTCTCTTTCTCTCCCACTGATTGAGACTCTTATTCGTATCTGCTGCCTCAGCTGCCTCTAACACGATGCTGTTGGTGCTCAATATATTTGTTGATTGACATTGTAATTGAGTACTGGCTGGGGTTATAAGAAAGAAATGAAGTTACTTCTCCACCATACACTTTTTTGGAAAGTTGCCAATTAGTGATAAGCAGCCATTAATTATTGTCCTGGCCAGCTTGATAATTTATTGAAAGCTAAAATGAGTGTGTGAATATCCTGCCATTTGGCCACTCAAAGTTTCTGATGGACGGCCCCTTTGCTCTTTTTCAGTCACAAGGCTTCTTACACGTCTTTCTGTTTGTTCACCCACCCTGGAGCTGTCCTGAGGCAGACATGTTGCTATGGCCAACACAGCCCTCAATGACACATTCTCCCTCATGCCTGGCCACAGCCCCCTGGTAACTGTCAGCCTTTCAGGGATGACTGACAAGAATGGAAAACCAAATCTGTGGGAAGAAAATATGAAATCAGGTCCCAGGTCTCTCTCACTCCCTCATTATGTAAAGATGATCTCATGTTTTCTGAGCATTGCGTGGTGAATCTCACATGATCCTGAGACCGAGACGGCTTTACCAGGAAAGAACTGTTTTTTATCACAGCCACATGGGCTTGCTAGTGGTGCCTGTACCCAGGCAGCACTGAAAGACAAACTTAAGTTCCATTTCCCAAATTCATACTGCACATCCAGGCGACAGAGAAGGGTCAGCCCTTTTCAACAACTACAACATGACTGAAGTCTTTTCATTTGCAAAAGTTCGTAACAACTATATTAGCCCAGCACCATTCTCTTAAGCCAGGAATAAAACAACCTCAGTAATGGTGAGGGTCAGTCTCACGCATCCCTTGTTCTCTGCCTTGTCATCCAAGACTTTTCAAACCTCTCATTGAAATATAAATCCTTGCTCCAATAGGTCTCCTGCCCAATCACTTTTAGTTCCAGCTTTATAACTAACAATTCAAAACACAATATTCTTGGTTTCATTTAGAAGCACTTATTTAATCACATGGGATTTACAGTGTTTATTGTCAAACAATTGATCTTTTCTTCCTAAAATCCTCTAGGATTTCCATCTAGCTGATGTGGCTTTCTAGTAGAAACAGCAAAGAAGGACCCAAGAGAGAAATGTTTCTATCGTGTTGAAATGTAGAGTATCCAGGGTTATCACTAAAAGGCCCTGGCAACACGACAACAGAGAAAAGAGAATCCGGGGATGTCCGGGTAGACAACATTAAGGGTGTTTATTTAGATTTCTAAAATTTCCCTTTCTCTGTCTTTATTTACATTTCATTAGTATGAAGTTATTCAACTTGAATAACATTTTGTCCTCCATGATTTACAGATTTGGCTTTTGCCAGTGGACAGACAGCAAGAATGATCCTAAACATGCTCTTGGTTGATGGGAAGCTCCATGCTTACTGAATTAGAGAAATGTAAATGAAAATTGGCCATTAAATGTAATATTTCAAAAGCACCTTTATCTAGACACCAGAGTCCATGTCCCTTAGAGAGGCAAATAACTTATTCGTATTCCCTTAGAAAACTAATCACGTTCGTTACCTATAAAATTAAGGAGGAGTAAGAATGCGCTCAAGGGCAGGAGTTGAACTATAGGGCTTTAACTCCTAAACTGGATCAAGTTCAACGGACTTTAGACTTGATCCTTTCCAATTTGTGTTAACTAAGTTCTAATTAAGCAGGGTTCATTTTAATAAAGTCAGAGGCCAGGTCCTACCTTCTCTACTTAGACTTTCATTATTGCAGAGTTCTTTCTTAATTAAGGTGAAAAAATTCCCTCCAGCTTCTGTAGCCAACATTTTCTCCTTATTCCACTTAGAATGCCAGTTGGCTTCCTCACCCTGAAACCATGTGCCTCTGGCACAGCTGGACAATTTATGAGCTTCTTTGGGATTAAAAAGGTGTTATATCCTTGGGAAACATTCCTAATAACCTGGATTCCTAGTTACTTTAACCAGTAATCAATCTTTCCCAAGTAATAACAAGCAAGTGAGCAGTGGAGGCGGTGCACAATATGTCAGCAGTAATTCTTCCAGAGATATCTCCTCTCTCCGTGAGCCCAGTGCCCAAAGTCAGAAAAGACTGATATGGGCAGTTGTTAGCCAGAGTTCTGGCTCTGATTTTGGTCCCCATGGGCAACTTGAAGACAGAGAGAGGCCAGAGAGGCCCAGGGCTAACCCTATAACTGTACATGTTCTGTAAAGGCACAAAGGGAATGGAGTCCCTTAGAGATGTGCAAAGGAACAGAAATGGAATCAGAGGACTTGTTACTAGTTCCCACCGGACCACTGACTAATTGTGAGACCTTGAGAGAACTCTTCACTTCTTCGAGCTGTGGTTTCTCATCTATAAGGAAATGGGATATGACTAGGTCCATGCTTCTCAAGTTACTCGTGGTGAAGGAGTATATTTTTTCCCCCTTATTTTCCCCAATCTGTTGTACAACGGTCTTCCGTAAAACACAATAAAATCGAATTACCAGGAAAGGAATTCTGTTTGGATGTCTCAGTAATGTCAAATTGCTGTAAAAACTTCTAAATGCTTACTCTCACATACTGCATTTCTCTCCTCATGAATAGATAACAGCGTATGGGCCTGCGGCAATCCATGGACCACACTTTGAGGAGCACTGGACTAGACGATATTTTAGGCCACTCACAGCACTCATCTTCTCCACTTCCTACAGCCCACCATGCGCATCTGCTTAGATTTACCTGTTGTTGTTACTGTTGTTAGTTGCCATCAAGCCTATTCCGACTCATGTCAACCCTATAAATGTAGAGTAGAACTGCTCCATAAGGTTTTCAAGCCTGTGACTTTTCAAAAACAGATTGTTGGGCCTGTTTTCCAAGGCACCTATGGGTGGGTTCGAACCGCGAACCTTTTGGCCAGTGCTTAACCATTTGAGACATTCAGGGACCTCTAGTTTTGCCTAAGCTGCCAAATGCTAAGCTTAGTGGCAAGATCTAAATTAGGCTTCTGGAACAAGATACAAAGACCAAAATAACCACTTGAACAACTAGTACTATTTCTATCTCCATATCTCATTCACCCTGTCAGTCTCCTTGAATGACGATCTGGGATCCTGGCTTAACCACTTGGTACTGAGTGGCCAAAAGCAAGTTATTTAAACTCTCCGGGCCTCAGTTTTCTCATCTCCAAAATGAGAATATCTTCTTCATAGGGGTCTTATTGGTAAGTGTTTATTTTGACATAATCTCAAATTCACAGATAAGTTGAGAGAATAGTAGAAAGAAACCCTATGTACTCTCTGTCTAGATTCCCCATTGTTAATACCTTGCCTCATTTTCTTTATCATTCTCTATCTTTCCCTGTCTCTTCATGCTTGTCTTTTCTGAGCTACTGGAGAGTAACTTGCATCTATCATGCCCACAGGATTATTTTGAGGATTAAAGGAACTAAATACATGTGAAATACTCAAAATATTGCCTGGCACACATAGTAAACTTTCATAAACCATTAGCTCTTATGCTTGATATTCAAAGGCCTTTCCAGACATTCAACAGAGACCTCCAACTCTAGTGACTTGGGGGGCATCTAGGTGGAATTTCTAAACTGCTGGGGGTCCAGCCCTATGGCTGTGCCCTTCTCAAAGATTTATGCCAGATTTACTTATTTTTGAAATGTGTCAGATTTGATTGACTTAAGAAGTATTTTCTCTGCCATATGTATCTAGCCTTGAATACTGGTATTGAGTGTATCTGCTCTAAATTACTGTATATTATAAAATCAGAAAAAGGCTGTTTTTTTTTTTTTCCTACAAAATTTTCTGTACTGCTGTTAACATAGCATCCAATTGACCAATGGTGACTATGAGACCAAACCCTTACTTTTTGTGTTCTTTGGAGAAATGAGAGGAACGCTGATTTCCAGGAAATTCAAATATGACACTTACAGAAAAGCTTCCCTAAGCAGCTCAAATACCACCTATTTCTGTTACCAAAAATGCCTGTGCTTCTGATTCAGAAACAAAATGCTGATTTGCATAATGCCTCGTCTAACTCTGGTGTTGGTTTAACATTATGCTGAACCAGAACTTTTCCTTTCTCACATTCACCCTGGGTTCCTTTGCTTCCTGATTTCCTACTCCATCCAGATCCTGCTGTGCTGGGTTGAATTAAGTGTGGAAAAAAAGACTGATTCAGCTTCATCTCCCGTACCAGATTCAGCTGCAGCACAGCTAGAAAGTGTTCAGTCCACAGCAATTTTTTAAATCATTCCACGTGTGTCATATACCAGAAAGAAATCAAATCACTGAGGCATCTGGTGTCCAGAAAGGCTTCACTCTTCTCTATGACCAGAATCTTGAAGGTTGGGTGGCTTGCTCAGGTGACTCATTGTTCTTCACTGGACATTAGAACAAGGCCCATCTGTCTTCCAGGCCCTTGTGCTCAAAATTATCACATGACCAAAATGAATCCTATCATTTTCCAGGCAGTGTCCATCAGTCTTGTGACTTTTGTGGCAGACAGGGTGACTAGGGGAGGAAGATAAGGCGAAGTAGATGCCTCTTCCATCCCAAAGGTGAGTTATGTATGTACAACTGGAGCCAATTTAGTCATGCATTGTTAGCCCTGGAGAGTCTGTGAATGTATGGACCCCAGAGATATTCATAGCCCACACTGGATGTCCTGTTCCCAGGAGGAGTTATAATCTATAACACAGAACTTGATATTTAGTTAAAACTTTCTTGCCCAATATGTGTTTCTGGTACCTTGGGGTTACCCATCAAGTCCTAGAGAGCCAAGGCCATGTCTGCTACCACTTTGTACCCTTCATATCAACCCCACGTTGTGCTGGATACACCTGTAACTCGTAACCTGTTGCCATCAAGTCAATTTCAACTCATAGCAACCCTAGAGGACAGAGTAGAACTGCCCCACAGGGTTTCCAAGGAGTGGCTGGTAGATTTGAACTGTCAGCCCTTTGGTTAGCAGCCATGGCTCTTAACCACTGCACCATGGTTGGTACAGAGTAGGTGCTAAATGTATTTCTCTGGGTAGCCTGACATAAAAAGAAATGGAAAATCACCCGAGCTGTCAAGTCATAGGCTCCATTCCCACTGGCTGTCCTGGCTAGTGCTAGAAGTGCCTGCTCCTCAGCCCAATATGGATGTGCTTTCCTTCTAGACTGAAACCAGCACTTCCGCTGCCGTAGAAGGCTCAGGCTTTTGAAGGTGTAGCCCCACTCTTGTCATTTCTCAAACCACCTGGTCTACATGTTTCTCTACTAGCATCAACCTCTTCCCCAAAAATTTCAGGGACATTTACAGAGATGAAAAGATACACTGATACTCACCTGGTTCACTTAAAGATCTAAGGTACGGTTCCTCACAAAGTTAAACATAGTTACCAGAAACCAGAAACCAGTTGCTATCTAGTCAGTTCTGACTCATTGCTACCCCCATGTGTGTCAGAGTAGAACTGTGCTCCATAGGATTTTTATGGCTGTGACCTTTTAGAAGCAGATTGCCAGATCGTCAAGACTTTGTTCCACATTTTCTCTGGGTGGAATAGTCATGATCATTAGCCATTAGAGAAACACAAATCAAAACTACAATGAGATACCATCTCATCCCAACAAGTCTGGAATTAATCCAAAAAACACAAAATAATAAATGTTGGAGAGGTTGTGGAGAGACTGGAACATTTATACACTGCTGGTAGGTATGTAAACTGGTGCAACCACTTTGGAAATTGATTTGGTGCTTCCTCAAAAAGCTAGAAATAGAAGTACCATATGACCCAGCAACCCCACTTGTTTGAATATATTCTAGAGAAATAAGAGCCTTCACACGAACAGGTATATGTACACCCATATTCATTGCAGCACTGTTTACAATAGCAAAAAGACGGAAGCAACCAAGATGCCCATCCATGGGTGAATGGAAAAATAAATTATGGTATATTCATATAATGGAATACTATACAACAATTAAGAACAACAATGAATCTGTGAAACATCTTGTAACAGAGGAATCTGGAAGGCATTATGCTGAGTGAAATTAGTCAGTTGCAAAAGGACAAATATTGTATGAGACCACTATTATAAGAACTCAAGAAAAAATTTAAACACAGAAGAAAATATTCTTTGATGGTTATGAGGGTGGGGAGCGAGGGAGAGGGGTATTCACTAACTAGATAATACACAAGAACTATTTTGGGTGAAGGGAAAGACAACACAGAACACAGGAGAGGTCAGCACAACTGGACTAAACCAAAAGCAAAGAACTTTCCTGAATATAACCGAACACTTCGAAGGCCAGAGTAGCAGGGACAGGGGTTTGGGGACCATGGTTTCGGGGGACATCTAGGTCAATTGGCATAATAAAATGTATTAGGAAAACGTTCTGCATCCCACTTGGGTAACTGACATCTGCAGTCTTAAATGCTAGCAAGTGGCCATCTAAGATGCATTAATTGGTCTCAACCCACCTGGAGCAAAGGACAATGAAGAACACCAAAGACATAAGATAAAGATGAACCCAAGAGTCAGAAAGGTCCACATAAACCAGAGACTACATCAGCTGGAGACCAGAAGAACTAGATGGTGCCCAGTTACCACTGATGACCGCCCTGACAGGGAACACAACAGATAATCCCTGATGGAGCAGGAGAACAGTGGGATGCAGACCTCAAATTCTTGTAAAGAGACCAGACTTAATGGTCTGACCGAGACTATAGAGATCCCAGAGGTCATGGTCCCCAGACCCTTTGTTAGCCCAAGGCTGGAACCATTCCTGAAACCAACTCCTCAGGCAGGGATTGGACTAGACCATAAGATAGAAAATGATACTGGTGAGGAGTGAGCTTGGCTCAAGTAGACACATGAGACGATGTAGGCAACTCCTGTCTGGAGGCGAGATGAGAAGGCAGGGGGGATGGAGGCTGGTTAAGTGGACACAGGGAATATAGGGTGGAGAGGAGGAGTGTGCTGTCTCACTATGGGTAGAGCAGCTAGGAGTACATAGCAAGTTTTGTATAAGTTTTTGTACGAGAGACTGACTTGATTTGTAAGCTTTCACTTAAAGCACAATAAATAAAAAAATAAAATAAAGATGGGTCAGGCTTCTATGAGATAGCCAACACTGTGCTAATCAGATACAGAAAAATAAATAAGTCAAGTCTCTCACCCCTCAAGATGCTCATAGCCTAGTGGTCTCCAGCCCCTACCGACTTCTGACTCCAAGCCATATCTCCTGGTTTTGAACAATTTTTAGGTCTGTATTCTGCCTTCCTTTCCACCAGATGAATTGATCCTCCTTTGATATACAGGCAGTCCCTGGATTATGAATGAGATGTGTTCCTAAGTCTGTCTATGTTGGATTTGTAGGTAAGTCGGAACAGGTACTTGTGGATCTTATTTAGCAGCAGTTAGACTAATGTTTGTCTTAGTATATAGTATATATTTTACTTTTTTATGCAAATAAAACACATTCCAAATACACTAAAACATCTTAAACATAATAATACAGTAATATTAAAAGTAACTACATATGATACTCTACTGGAGAGCGACAGAGAATCTGAGTGTGTGTATACAAAACTGTAAAAAAAAATCAAAGAAATGGTCCTTAAAGTAGTCTAGACAGAAAAAAGATCATGATTAAAGGTTAACACTTACCCTCCTTCCATCGATGTCTTACACACTGGGCAGGGCATTCATGAGGTAACATTGATAATTGCATGGCGCAGGAGAAGGTGATAGAGAGATGTCTGCTTTTGAAGATGATGGGCCTATTGTTAGACAGTCAGGGTTTGATTCTGCTGCTGGAGAGGGGGAGTTTTACTACTGGAGTGAATTTTTTGAAGTAGGCATCAAAAGGAAGTTTGTACAGAGCTTTTCTTTTTCTCATCATAAATGGCCTCGTAGCAGTTGAGGCCCTCGGTAATTGTACGGTAAATTTTGGTGAAGCTCTCTGTATTAGGATCTTGCTCCTCTAACTTTGCCATTCCTGCTTCAATGAGACGAAAGCCTTCAGCTAACTTTTTTGTCAAAAACTTTTTCAGTTCTGGAGTTTTTAGGTCCTGGTTTTTTTCCTCAAATGCTATCATTTGCTGTTTTAGTTCCATAGGTCTTCATTAGTTAGTTCTTCAGCTTGGGAGTCAAGAAACTCTACGACATCATTTACACAGATGTCTAACTGCAGTTGATTACCAGTATCAACCACAGCTTGCCTGGCTTCAGCAATGTCGTCAACTGTAAACCCCTGAAAAGCATATGCGAATTGGGGGCACAATTTGTTTCACACTCCTTTAATATCTGACTGCTTCACTTCGTTCCAAGAATTAGCAATATTTTTGATAGCATCATAAATGTTATAATTTCTCCAGAACTCCCTTAAGCTCATCACATCATCTTGAGTAGCCCTGGCTGCTTGTGAGAAGGCCCTAAAGAAGGCTGATCCATTGGCTGAAGTAGCAATGTGGTATTGGAGGGATAAAAATATGACCTTTACATTGGGGTGAAGGTCATCTAAAGTGCTTGCATGTCCAGATGTGTTGTCAAGCACAAGGAGAAATCTTGAAAGGAATTTCTTGGCCAAGCAATAATGTTCAACAGCAAGGACAAAATAGTTCAAGAACCAAACCTCAAAGATGGCAATTGTAACCCAAGCCTTGGCATTTGCCTTCCAGATAACGGGAAAACATGCCTTAATGATATGGCAAAGCGCCCTTGAATTCTGGGAGCCATACACAAGCAAAGTGTCTTTCCAATGCCAGTGTTTACAGTTAAGCAGAAAACTTTAAAACATGAGAGAGCCTGCTTTTATAACACAGCATTTGTGATCCTGTCATAAAAAGGTTGTTACTGTTAGATGCTGCTGAGTCGATTCCAACTTATAGTAGAACTGCCCCATGGGGTTTGCTAGGCTGTAATCTTCAGAGGAGCAGATCGCCAGGTCTTTTCTGCTGTGAAGCCTTTGGTGGGTTCAAACCATTAACACTTCTGTTAGCAGACAAGTGCTTAACTACTGTGCTCCCAGGAGTCCTTGTCATAAAAACGAGGAACAGGCTGTCCAGGCTCGCCCTTTCCATTCACAGGGCACTGTCAGTGCTTTGCTTCTCGGTGCCTGTAGCAGAAACAGGCCCTGTTAAAATACAATTTTTACAAAGATAAAATCATGACTTTTAGGCAAATATAAAATGAACATAATTTGAGTATTTTATTCAACTCATAATTGATTAGGTAACCGGTAAGATGTTATGCCCAGATCCAAGAGCATTTGAGAAGCTAAGTATATATTTCTTAAAAGTAGTTGATTTCTCACAAGACAATAAACCTTTAGGGTTATCTGTTCAATCTGACAGAAAATTTTTGCATCTCTACTGGAGAAAATTCCACAAAAAAATCTATCGCTATCCAGTTGCAAATAGGCAAGCCCCAGGACCCTACACTGGCTATTTCTGAATTACTGATAACTTTTCTGACAGGTCACTGATAGGAATCAACTCAGGGAGACCATGGGAGCAAAGAGTAGATGTCTGTATTGTCTGGTATTAAAAAAAATAATCAGAAGTGTTTATCAATAAAGAGTTGCCCACAACTATCCCTAAAGCTAAAAAGTGTGACAGCCACTGACTCTCAGCTTCCACACAGCCCCCAGACACTCTCTGATCAAGTTGCCTTGCTGCCACAATGGTTAACGCTTGGCTGCCAACCAAACAGTTGACGGTTCGAACCCACCCAGAAGCTCCACTGGAGAAAGCCCAGGCAATATGCTCCCGTAAAGATTACAGCCTAGAAATCCCTATGGGACAGTTCTACTCTGTCACATGGGGTCACTATGAGTGGAAAATTGACTCCACGGCACCTAACAACAAGAAGAAAATGAAACGCAGTTGTTGTATAATGGGTAGAGAAAAGAAAACCTGATGAACGGGTAGACCAGATAGATCCAAGACAAGCGATCCCTGCCCTCCAAGCCTTCTACATGAAAGTCCTCAGTGAGGTCTTCCAATAACTGGATGCCATGAGTTTTTAAAACAAACAAATGCAATTTTGAATGTTGTTCCAAGATTGAATGATTTTAGAATCCAACACTACTATTTATCGTGAAATAAAGAAGGCGCCAACTTTTTAAAGCAATGGGGGTCATCCAAATCATCTCCCTCCCAGCTCCCTTTCCTGCTCTCCCCCAGAGCTCTCTGAAGCTTAGGAAAGCAAGCAAAGCAGGAACAACAACAAAATCAAGCTTCTAAAGTTCAATCATTTCTGATATATAAAATGAATGACACAGAAGAGTTGGAGTTTCACACAGAATGCTGGTGTACAGTGTCTAGATGGACATTACTTAAGATTTTGATGATTTTAAATTAAAATAAAATTTTATAATTGTTACATTTTCATTTTATAAATATCTGTAACTATGTCCCAAATATAACTGTTTATATCTATAACATCTTCAAATTATATCTATTTATATTGTTATATTTATTTGCTGCTTAGTCCTTGATCAGAAATGCAACTCCCAATTATAGTAGTGTTCGTCTAATATTTTTTGTATGGAGGCAGTCATGGTTCAGTGGTAAAATTCCCCATGTGGGAGACCTGGATTTAATTGTAGGCCAATGTACCTCATGCAAAGCCACCACCCATCTGTCAGTGGAGGCTGTGTGTTGCTATGACACTGAGCAGGTTTCAGCAGAGCTTTCAGACTAAGATAAACTAGGAAGAAAGGCCTGGTGACCTAAAAGTCAACCAAAGAAGACTATTACGTATCACAAGAGTCCAGTCCCTAACTGACCGTAAATGGCACAGAACCAGGCAGTGCTTCGTTCCACTGTGCATGGGGCCGCCATGATTTGAGGGCATCTAACAACAGTGTTTTTTTCTGGGACTATATAATTTACACTTCAGGAAGTAGTTTTCAGGAACTTATTACTTCTTAATAGGTCAGAATGGGCTCAGTTACATGGTGGCCAAATAATCCCAGAATTTCAGTGGCTTAAAACAACAAATTTGCACTGCCCACACTCATGCTACGTAATTTGTGGAACTCACTTATCGGTCCCAGCTAATGGAGCAGCCACTTTGAGGAACTTTGTCAGACGTCATGGCAGATGGAAAGACGGTGTGGAATACTACATAAAAAAAAAAAAAAATTTTTTTTTTTTTTTTTTATGTATTATTCATACTTAAAGCCACTTTCTCTCACATTTCATTGGCCAAAGCAAGTCACGTGGCCTTGCCTGATCTCCAGGAGGCAGGGAAGTGCAATCCTGAAGGAGGAGCGATAGACTATGACTAGTCTTGGTGACTACCAAAACTTGTTTGAAAAGTAGGGCCTCCCATTTTTAAACAAGTTTTATTCTTTCGGTAGTATCAACTTAGCTATTAACAAGTGATATCTGAAGCATATTTATAAAGTTAGAATAAGTATAGATTTTGACCTGTCAGTTTAAACCTCAGTTCACCTGAAACTTTAACTAGAGTTTTTTGTTTTTTTTTTTTCAGTCCTCCTAACTTTAGGCAAAATGCCATAGAAATTAATAAGACAAAAATCCTGCAAGCAGCCCAGGTCAGGTAATTTAGGCTTGTGCCAGAACACACAGCTTTCACTTTGGAAAGGGCCCAGGTCTGGGATTGGCTGTAGTTACTTTTTCCATAAGGCCTGAATCTGTCATCCTCCAGAACATAGACGATTCATTTGTCACCCCTGGCACTCATCTGAGGGTTGTATTAACACTGTTGTTTTGAGGAAATTTCATTTTAGAAAATTTGATTAGCAGGTGATTTTGTGGTTTTAACTTTATTTTCTTATTATTAATTTTCTACGCCCCAGCTTAGAGTTGAGGAATTCAGACTTCAAAGCATAAAAGTTTTTGAACATGGCAGGATGAGGCACACATGGAACAAAGGCAGCCACTGCCAAGATTCTCAGGAGGTTGGAGGCCAGGTTCAAGGGCTGAGTGTATGTGTGTAGCAAGCATCAGCTGGACAAGAGTCCAGCAAGGCAGGAACAGTTCAGCCTTCACCCTGGTGATCAAGCCTGAAAATGACCTTCCCTAAACAAAACATGCTGAAAGAAGGTCATATGGGCATTTAACTGATGTTCAATAATAGCAAAAGCAAAATTAAACAAGTCATCTAGTTCTAAGGCTCGGACACATGTTGTTGTTGTTCTTAGGTGCCATCCAGTCAGTTCTGACTCATAGCAACGCTATGTACAACAGAACATAACACTGCCCAGTCCTGGCGCCATCTTTACAATCGCTGTTATGTTTGAGCCCGTTGTTGCAGTCACTGGGTCAATTCATTTCCTCAAGGGTCTACGTACCTCTTTTGTACTGACCCTCTACTTTACCAAGCATGATGTCCTTCTCCACAGACTGGTCCCTCCTGATAACATGACCAAAGTACATAAGACAAACGAAGTCTTACCTTTCTCACTTCCAAGGAGCGCTAAGGCTGTATTCCTTCCAAGGTGGACTTGTTCGTTCTCCTGGTAGTCCATGGCATATTCAATATTCTTCACCAACACCATAATTCAAAGGTGTCATTTCTTCAGTCTTCTTTATTCATTGTCCAGCTTTTGCACACATATGAGGCACCTGAATATATCATGGCTTAGATCAGGTGCACTTTACTCTTCAAAGTGACACCTTTGCTTTTGAACACTTTACAGAGCACTTCTAATTTGACCATACAGATAATTTTTAAAGCTTTTCTTATACCTAGTTATGTTTTATATTTTTGAGGGGGCAGAATGTATTCTGAAAACTTCCTTTTCACAGTGTAAATGTACTTCTTGTTACTGACCCGAACTAGATTTGTTCTCACCTCCCTGGATTTTTAGAACAACTATTCTCAGTTTAGTTGCCAAATTTCTTTGCAATGAGAATGTTTCCTCCTGTGCAGAAAAAAAAAAAGAGATCTCTTGCAGCAGATTTGCCCAGTGCGATACGTCCATCTGATTTCCTGACTGCTGCTTCCATGGACATTGATCTTGGATCCGGTAAAATGAAATCCTCAAGAACTTCAATCTTTTCTCCATTTGTCATGCTTATTGGTTCAGTTGTGAGAATTTTTGTTTTCTTTATGTTGATGTATAATCCATACTGAAGGCTGTGGTCTTTGATCTTCACCAGTAAGCCTTCAAGTCCTCTTCGCTTTTAGCAAGCAAGATTGTGTCGTCTTCATATGGCAGGTTGTTAATGAGTTTTCCACTAATCCTGATGCCACATTCTTCTTCATATAGTCCTATTTCTCAGACTATTTGCTCAGCATGTAGATTGAGTAAATATGGTGAAAGGATACAGCCCTGATGGCACACCTTTCTTGATTTTAAAACATGCAGTATACCCTTGCTCTATTCAAACAACTGCCTCTTGGTCTATGTACAGGTTCCTCATGAGCACAATTAAGTGTTCTGGAATTCCCATGCTTCACAATGCTATCCATAATTTGTTATGGTCCACAGAGTCCAATGCCTTTTCAAAGTCAATAAAACACATGTAAACATCTTTCTGGTATACTCTATTTCAGCCAAGATCCCTCTTACATCAGCAATGATATCCCACATTCCATGTCCTCTTCTGAATCTGGCTTGAATTTCTGGCAGTTTTCTGTCAAAGTACTGCTGCAACCACTTCTTAATGATCTTCAAAAAATTTTACTTGCTTGTGATATTAATGATATTGTTCAATAATCTCCTCATTCTGTTGGATCACCTTTCTTTGGAATGAGCACAAATACGGATCTCTTGCAGTCTGTTGGCCAGGTAGCTATCTTCCAAATTTCTTGACATAGACAAGTGAGCACCTCCAGTGTTGCATTTGTTTGTTGAAACATCTCAATTGGTATTCCTTCAATTCCTGGAGCCTTGTTTTTCATCAATGCCCTCAGTGCAGCTTGGACTTCTTCCTTCAGTATCATTGTTTCTTGATCTTATGCTACCTGTTGAAACAGTTGAATGTTGACCAAGTCTTTTTTGTACAGTGACTGTCTGTGTTCCTTCCATCTGCTTTTGATGCTTCCTGCGTCATTCAATATTTTGGCCATAGAATCCTCCGTTATTACAACTCAAGGCTTGAATTTTTTCTTCAGTTCTTTCAGCTTGAGAAATGATGGGTGTATTCTTCCCTTTTGGTTTTCTAAATCCAGGTCTTTGCACACTTCATTATAATTTTTTTTTTTTCATCTTCTTGAGCTGGCCTTTGAAATCTTCAGTTCAGCTCAGCTCTTTTACTTCATCATTTCTTCCATTCACTTTAGCTACTCTATGTTCAAGAGCAAGTTTCAGAGTCTCTTCTGACATCCAAATTGCTCTTTTCTTTCCTTCCTGTCTTTTTAATGACCTCTTGCTTTCTTCATGAACGATGTCCTTGAAGTCATCCCACAACTCGTCTGGTCTTCAGTCATTAGTGATCAATGAGTCAAATCTAGTCTTGAGATGGCCTCCAAATTCAGATGGGATATATCCAAGGTCGTATTTTGGCTTTCATGGACTTGTTCTAATTTTCTTCAGCTTCAACTCGAACTTGCATTTAAGCAATTAATGGTTAGTCCCACAGTCAGCCCTTGGCCTTGTTCTGACTGAGGATATTGAGCTTTTCCATTGTCTATTTCCAAAGATATAGTTGATTTGATTCCTGTGTATTTCATCTGGTGAGGTCCAGGTGTATAGTCACCATTTATGTTGTTGAAAAAATATATTTGCAATAAAGAAGTTGTCTATCTTGCAAAATTCTATCTCCGGCATTGTTCATATCATCAAGGCCATGTTTTCCAAGTACCAATCCTTCTTTTTTGTTTCCAACTCTAGCATTCCAGTCACCAGTAATTATCAATGCATGTTGATCGCATGTTTGATCAATTCCAGACTGCAGAAGTTGGTAAAAATCTTAATTTCCTTATCTTTGGCATTAGTGGTTGGTGCATAAATTTGAATATTACTCATATTAACTGGTCTTCCTTGTAGGTATATAGATATTATCCTATCACTGGCAGCATTACATTTCAGGATAGATCTTGGCTGTTAACGTGATGTCATTCCTCTTCAGGTTGTTGTTCCAGCATAGTAGGCCATATGATTGTTTGAATCAAAATGGTCAGACCATTTCAGTTCACTAATGTCTAGGATGTCGACATTTATGCATTCCATTTCATATTTGATGACTTCCAATTTTCCTAGATTCGTACTTTGTATATTCCATGTTCCAATTATTAATGGATGTTTGCAGCTGTTTCTTCTCATTTTGAGTAGTGCCACCTCAACAAATGAAGGTCCTGAAAGCCTGACTTTTCCATGTCAGTAAGGTTGAATCTGCTTTGAGATGGTATCTGTTTCCCAGTTGTCTTTTGAGTGCCTTCCAACCTGAGGGGCTCATCTTCTCGCACTATATCAATGTTCCAGGGCTATTCAGAAGTAGGTTTCCAGGTCATTCTTCCTAGCCTGTTTTAGTTTGGAAGCTCCACTGAAACCTGTCCACCAAGGGTGACTCTGCTGGTATGTGAAATACCGGTGGGAAAGCTTCCAGTATCACTGCAACACATAAGCCACCACAGCACAATAAGCTGACAGATGTGTGGTGGGTAGATAGAAGCAGAAACCAAAAAGTCCACTTATTAACAAGATCAAGTTCAGATGATTTAGTTGGAGCTTCTGGATCTTTCAAGCATGCAGTTGGCTCCCACCTATGTCAGTCAGGATCCTGGCAGGAAACAAACAGCACCTTCAGCTAGGGTTTTGAAGAGTTTTTGGTGGTGGGATTCTTTACAGAGGTGTAAGCAGGATTAAGAGAACCACATGGATGTTGGGAAGCCCCAAAACTAGCCGCAGTAGGAAGCCATTACCACCCTTAGGTCTGAAGAGGAAGGGGTGGAAAAAACATTAGCAGAATCTGGTGAGAGCGAAGGCCATAAGAGGAGGAAGCCCTGCAGGAGCTAGACCAGGGAAAAACGAAGCCTTTGTTAGAATGGGCCCAGAGGAGGAGTTGCAGATGGAAATATTCTCACCTGTCTCCTCCCACCCTTCAATCTCCTGCCATTCCCCCTCCCCCCATTGGCACCCATTGCAAACCACAGACAAGAAATCCTTTTGTGTGGCCTTTCTGCCATGGACTTGTAACTCCCACCCAGGTGATTAGGCAGAACTGTGTGATGAGGTAATTGTGATCTACCAAAGGGATTGGTTAGCTTTGCCATGCTGCCATGGCTTGAAATGAGCTACCCCAAACGTGGAAAAAGGAGAAGAGCCCACCACCATCAAGGAAGGAGAAATCAGCAGCAAAGGATGGAAGGAGAGACCCGCAAGAGATGGCCACTGGGCTTCCCAGGCTACAGAGTAAGAAAGCTGAATGCCTTTGGGCAAGACTGGGGGCCAGGGAGAGGTGTGCCTGTGACCACATCTGGGAAGGGGCTGTCCTGACAGAAGAGTTGTATCCTTGAGTGTTTCTGAGCCTGAATTGTAACCTGTTACTTCCTTAATAAACCCCGTAACCATGAGCGTTGTCTGTGTGGCCACTGCAATGAACTATCAAACCCAGTACAGAGTACTCTAGGAGGGACGGTTGGTATCAGATTTGGCAAAGATGGTGGAGAGTGATGGCTTGTCTGGCCTCCACCTCATGAGAGTCAGCCTTGCACTGTTGATCTTGGTTCTAATTACCTCTTGTGAAGTTAGAGGAGGTCAGACACCACCCCCAAGCCATTTTTACAGTCAGGGATCCAAACCTGACTTAGCTGAGTCCTTGGCTTCCAGGTCTCTCACAAGGCTATGAGCTGAAGACTCACTTGAGGAAGACCTGCTTCCTAGCTCACTTTGTGTGGTTGTTAGCAGGATTGAGTTCCTTGTGGGCTATCACAAAGGCCCTAGGTCCTCACTAATTGTTGGTTGGAGGTCTCCCTCAATCCTTTGCCATGTGGACCTCTCTAACATATAGAAAGTGTGCAGGCTTAGAAGGCAAGAGAGTCTAGCAAGACAGAAGTCATTGTCTTTTATGACCTAATCATGGAAGTGACATCCCATCACATTTGTCATATTCTATTAGTTAGAAATAAGTCACTAGATCCAGCAAACACTCAAGGGGAGGGAATTACACAGGGCCTGACTACCAGGAGGCAGAGATCTTTGAGGACAATTTTTGAAAGCTGCCTACCAAAGACTACAACAGACAGTTTCACCCATTTCTCTGCCTGGCCCACATATGGTCCGTGGGAAGCATACACATATCCTCCATCCTGACAAGTGTTGTTTATGTAGGCCAACCCCAGAGCAATCACCTGTATCCTGCTGCCACTGGCCCCCTGAGTTTCTTAGGTATGAGCCAGCCACTAGCCCCTCACCCCTCCAACTGCAACTCCCTTCAAAAGAAGATACAACAAATTTTCCAAAGGATCCTTTGAAGCCCTGTCTCTTGAGTCCTGGAATATGAAGATAACCCCTCCATCCTCCCTTTTCCCTGTGGGAAAGACAGGTGGGAAGTCACAAAGAGTACCAATTCTCTCCCAAGTATATCTATGAATGGAACCTTCTCTCCTTTTTCTCCTCTCTCTCCATCCCTTTATATTCTCAAAGCGAATTAGGGTGCTCGAGAGTTTCAAGAGTTATTGAGTTGTTCCTTAAACATTCCTTTTGTAAAGGCTGCATGTGGCAATCTTATTTACACTCATTTTGGTGTCTGATATCTATTATCTTGTTGCCTCAGTTGACACTGAGTAAGGAAGTGTCTTGTTTTAACATCTCTTTGATGACCCAGAAGTTCTTAATGGTTTCACAATACTAATTATGATCATCCATTTTCACTGTCCTGGGAAAAAGTGCACACAGAATTTATTAATACCAAAAATCATTTCACAATATAGTCATAGTTGTAGGCTGATTGCAAATAAAAATGGACCAATATCTTTTATACTTAATACATTAATATGATTGTATGCTTTATTCTGAGGTGAAGACATCATCTTCTTTTTCTGACTTTCTCATCAGAATTTATTACAGAATTTTCTTATAGAAAAAGAAAGGTTATTGTGGAGTATCATGTATCCCCCATATAGTGGATTCTCATCTGAGCTTATTTACAGTAATGCTCTTTGAAAGTATACCCTTTGAAAGCACTTAAAAAACCTATCTGGTTTTCTAAACGTCCTGGTTTGTTTCCCAGGTTACTATTTCCGCAAACTTAAAATGTTCCATTAGCAGGAGACTTGGATCTTCAGTCTTGAAGTTCTAATAACCAGGTTCTCATCATCTTTAACTGCAGAAAGATGTTCCTAGCAGGATATTATCATGGTTTATAAAGTGACCATCTATTTCATTTATTGTTCCCAAGTACTTTTCATCAGTCTTATTAGGTTTGGCCAGGGGCAAGGAGGTTAGTATTCCCTTTTTTCCCCAAAGAATAAGGAAACAAACTGAAAGAGATAAAATTTCCCTCTTTGAATCACTGACTTGATGGGATGAAATATTCCCAGGAGAAGTAGGTAGAGAGAGGAGAGTATCTAGCCCACCTGCTAATAGAAAACTGGAACAAAATCCCAAACTGTGAGATTCTGAACGAGGAGTCAGAAACTGACAGAAAAGGCCTGAGAGATGTTAGCCCTGAAGACCGGATTAGAGAAAAAGTGCAGCAGAGGGGGGAGATCATTCCTTTGGGTAAGTGTGTCTCAGAAGCTACTTAAAATAATTAATATTTGAGCCTGTGAAGAAGGATTCACAGAAGTTTGCTCCTCTCTGAACTCTTCCCTGACTACGTGGGAAGGCTCAGATGTCTTCCTCTTAAGGCTCTGAGCAGAACTTGTAGCTAACCTCCCTACAACACTTGTCACAGTGAGTCAAAAGGCCTGTTTAGATGTCTTCTAATTTCTGCTTTAATTAGCTTGAGGGCAGGGATGTTGTCTTTCCATCTGTATGCCTACTGCTTAATGCATAATAGATGTTCAACAAGTATTTTTTTTTAATAAATTAGTGAATAAATAAATAGAAGATGAGGTAGAGGATAGTCCAAATAGAAGAGTTCAAGAGGAAGTAGATGAGAGGACAGGAAAGAAGTTTAGTCATTGCCCTCAGGGAGCAAAAGCTGATGGGTTCTTGATTTCTACCCTCCATGGCTGCCAGCCTGAACAATAGATATTGCTAAAGCTTTGCTGCTTTTAGCAAACTCAAAGCTTAACTTTCCCCCTGCTTTCAATATATATACTTCCTGAAAGTTCATCTTGCTTTTGCATGTGTTTAATTCCCTGGCCCTTCATCATCTGACCTACTTTCCCCTCATTTCCTCTTTCTCTGCTCGACATTGAAGTATTCATTCTCTCTCCAAAATCTGATGTTTGAAGACACAGACCACCTCCCCTTCCAGCCAGTTCACCTGGTAATCGGGAGCTCCTCTATCCCCTCAAGGTATGTCTTGGCCCAAACCATCACTTACAGAAGGTGGGAAGGTAGGGACTGTTGATCTTGGATGGAAGAGTCTGTCTTGGGTACACTAGAGAAAAGGCTTCCACAGAAAGCAACCATAGGATGTGAAGAATGTAGTCGAATTTTTAAACATCTTATGGGTCATAAGGGTTTGAGAGGTCTATGAAAAAGAAGAAGGAAGAAGAGGGTAAGGTGAGGAAGAGGAGGACGATGAAGAAAATGGAGGAGGAAGAGGATAGGAGAAAGAAAAGGAGGAGGAGAAAAGCAAGATTTGCCTTGTTCAGTAGGTAACATGGCTCTTTCCTTAGCGACAACTCAGAGAATAGAGCCTAATTGCTAAAAATCACTGGCTATTTCTCAGTCCACAGTTTACTTGATCCTCCCTTCCTGAAATGTTTTTCCCTCTTCCTCCCTGACATCTCAAGTCCTGACCCATCTACTGAGTTCAGTCTCCTTTCCTGTCTGCACCCCTTATTGTTTGTTTCTCAAAGTTTCTCCTAGATGCTCTTCTCGTGCTGTCACAAACCCATGGCTTCAGCTACCTGTGAGATGACACTGATGATTCCAAAGCCTATGTCTTCAGCCTAGGTCTGTTCTCTATGACCCACTTGCATGTCTTGAAACTCAACCTATCTAGCACTGAACTCATCATTTACATCACCTCTAATCCCATTCTTCTTGTGTAATTTATAATTGATACCACCAGCCATCTAATTGTTCAAGTTGGAAACTGGGCTCACTCCACCGTCCCCATACAAACACACTTACCTAATCAATTCCTGTCAATTTCACTGCCTAAATTTATCTTGAATCCTTCCAATTGCCGCTATCCTCTCCCATGAACTCCAGCAACACCTCTTATTTGATGTCAGTACACCTTTCTTGTCCCTTCCAGTTCATTCTTGACATGGCAGCAGTGATTTTTCTAAAACCCAAACCTGATTGTGTCCATGTCTTATTGAGACATTTCAGTGTCTCTCCACTGCACATTGTACAAAGCCGGATGTCTATAATGCAATCTGAAGGATCTTATCATCTGGTCCTTGATTATCTGTGGCCTTCCATGCTCCTGATGCTGCTGTCAGTTGCCCACGTGCACCACGTTCCTTCATGTTGCAGCCCTTGTGTGTTTCCCCTGTGGCTGGAAGTGAGGTGCTGAAAAATCGTATTGAATGAACAAATGCTCGAATATGAAAGACATCTGTAGTTACAGTCTCGTGATTCTGATTTTTTTTTTTAACGAAAACTCTGTAGTTTATATTTTGCTTTTGCTCAAAAAAGCCAAACCAGACTCATTGCCATGGAGTAGATTCTGACTCATAGTGACCCCATAGGACAGAGTGGAACTGCCCCACAGAATTTCCAAGGAGCAGCTGGTGAATTCAAGCTGCGACCTTTTGGTTAGCAGCTGAACACTTAACCACTGCACCACCAGGGCTCCTCGCTCTTGCTGAGAAATATATAAATTAATATTATGCAAATAAAGAAAAGCAGTGTAAGGATGGCTTCTGTCATTTCTGCAGTAAAAACTCTATCTTAATTTTCTTAGTATAATTTAATTTTGCCTTGTATTTTATTAAACTGTGTTTATCATACAGAGGTTTTTATGGTCCCTTAAATGTATGCTTACTGTTCTCTTTGCAAATTATATTTTCTAAATGTCTGTTCTTCCTAGAACTATTTTCCTGGTAGGAGCCAGTTACTGGTTTTCCAGGAACGACAGTGTGCAGCTCGGTTATTTGTTTATAGTAGATTGGTCTTGGAGATTTTGGATTTATTTATGTTTCCCCAGATCCCTGTTCCATAATAATGCAGAACTCTGATTTTGACCAAACCTCAGGCCTTTTGCCTGTGGTCCAATAAATGGGTGTGCACACATTGTTTAAATTAGTAAAATATGCTAGCGGTGTCCAACCCCAACCTCTTGGCTAGCCTGGTAAACTGCAAAGTGTCTGCAGAAGCTCATGACTATTTTATCACAGGAGGTAGTTCTCTCTGTTTAAAATGCACTCATCTCCTGCCCTTTGAAACATACACCAACTGCCAAGACTGAAATTTCTTTTTCTTGTTCTTAGGTTTAATTATGTAATTCATTGAGAAGATAATCATATGTGGTAGTATCAGCATATTTCATCTGAAACGGGCTCCAGCTGGTTTAAGCAAAACAAGAATTTTTTAATTTTTTTTTTAAAGGATACCGGACATTTTAAGCATCGTCAGAAAAGCTGGAGAACCAAGTTAACTTATGCGATTTCCCCACAGGTGCGATATCCCCTTTGATTTGCTATTTTTATACAGAGGAGGGGTTCTGGAGGCTTTTCCTTGGCCCTTTTTACTGTAACTGCCCATATACACGGGCCAGAGAGTCAGCTCGGGGCTTCTGCCAGACGCTGACTACATCTATCCCAAGTGTACCCTAAGGAGCTGGATCTTGCACTGCCCACTCCCCTGGGCCTGCTATGGACCAGACTTAACCAAAAAGTTTGTTTATTGCATGACCATATAAATCCCGACCCCTTGATGGGGCCTACAGCGGCATTCCAGATTCCCAGAATCATCAGTTAGCTGCTGACGGAATCATGGTGAGGTTGGTATCCTCGCTGAAACCAAGGAGCCATTTTAAACACAATGTCTCTCACCTGCATCGCTGACCTCCATACAGAACAACCTTGAAGGGAACTGAGAAGGAATAATCAGAATCATGTGAAGAATCTAGAACACTAATGTCTTTTAACTACCTTTAGTCCTAACCAGGCCACATTAACTATCTTTGGTCTCCCTAACCCCCACCACTGCAGTACTTTTCAGGGGTGCCAGTACTGCCTTCAAAGCTTTGGTAAAAGGACTGTCTTCCAGGCCACTGGAGGGATGGCACTACAGGCTGACCATGATCAATTCTCTGCAATTTTCCTCCCTCCCTAGGTCTTTAGATTCCTTCCTCTATATTAAACTAAAGCATTTCTGTCATCTCCAATGCAATTAGTTTAGGCCACCAGTGAGTTCAGGAAAGTACACCTGGGCACTTAGAAAACCAAAGCTGCTCCCAGAAGACCTGCTGCCGACAGACACTACTAGTCCCCATGTCCGTCCCAATCGGGGTTCACAGCTTCAAGCAACAGAATCTGACTTCCCCTGACTGAAGCAGATTGATGGCTGACACGGATTGGGACCTTATTTAAAGGGTATGACTGGGTGGCTCACAGAGTTTCCAAGGTAGCTGGAGAGACAGACTCAGAGGCTACACAACCTTGGGGCCCAGGCCCCGAAATCATTCCACAGAACCAGCGCTGCCCTCACTATCACACCCTAGATGCTCGCCCAGGACACAGGCCTTAGAGCTCCTGCCTCAGCCGTGGCCACTCTGAGAAGTCCATCTTACGGCAACCACTGCTGCTGCCAGAGAGGATTCCCTACTGGCCCTGCTTCCTTGAGGCACCAGTTCCCAATAAGAAGTCTAGAACTGTGTGTCACATACCTGTGTCCTGGCTTCAGAGGTGGCTGGGGCAGTGCGTATCCGCCATTTTTAGTTTTTATGGTGAGAAAGCAGCTCAATGTTCCTTAACATATCATAGATGAGAAATTCTCCAAACATAGGACTCAGGTTTTGAATTTTGGGTAGGCAAATAATGACAGATGCCTACTGCAGAATTGGAATCGACTCATGGGCAACAGGTTTGATTTTGTTTCTAAAGCTTAATCAAAAATATTTTGTGCATTCCCACAACACTTAACGATTTGGCCATACTAATTTCCTTTATCTGTCTCGCCGATAAGATACAAGTCGATGTAGCAGCCATACCATAATTCATCAAATCTGGCATGCCATCAATTGTAAGTCGTGCCATTATTTTACGTACCACTAAAGAAACGCTGCCAATTACTCTATGACTTGTTAAAGTATAGTTTTCGAAAGATTAAAGGACAGAACTCTCATGCACATTTAAAATAAAAGATGTCAAATATTTTATTAACTCACTAATTATTGAGGGAACCAATATAATGTTGAAAGCCCTCCAAACAGCATTTGAGAAGCTAGGTATATAAAGATGATTTAATAGATTTCTGGGCTAAATATAAAACTGATTAATGTCTTACAAGGCTATGGCTATAATCATTGGGCTTATCTGTTCCAAAGGACAGATCTTATTTGCATTTGTACTGGGCATAAATCTCCAAATTAACCTCTGCCCCTCAAAGCTGTAAAATAGCTAAATAAATAGAAAATCAAACGAAGTACTGCACTGAAAAAAGCATCTAGTAATTTCTTTTACCCATTTTCAAGCTTTGGGTACTTTTTCTAGCAGTCTCAATTCTGATATAGCACTTAAAAGTTTTATTTTATTTTAATTGAGATAGCTTTTGGGGGCTTATCGAGGATAGATTTTTATCATATATCAGTCTTGTGCGTTCATAAAAACGAATGTTCTAGATAAAAAAATTAAAGAGTTTTATGCATTCACATTCAAAGCCCAATTCCTCTATTTCACTTCTCAACTCAGAGTCATCAAAGTGCATATCTTCCTTCATCATTGTTCCCCATGCCATTAAGAACATTGGTAATGCAGCATTTTTTTCTCAGCAGTTCTCTTTTCTCTGGAATTTTCTTTCAAGAAGCTGATACTCATTCTGCTGGTTTTGATGCTGGAACATTCTTGATATTCCAGGTGTCAGTAGATTATAAGGCAAAATGAATCCTCTTATTCCCTCCACAAATGGGGTTTATTTTTTTTCTGTGAAGAGCTTATTTTTTAAATGGCTAAATTCATGAGTGTGCCGGCAATTACAGCCACATCGTCACTGCTTCCTGGCTGACAGAGATTGTAAGACACCATCTCTTCTAAAGACACACTCCATTTTCAGAGGTGTTATAATGTAAAAGGAGCCCTGGTGGTTAGCTTGATTGCTAACCAAAAGGTCAGCAGTTCAAATCCAACAGTTGCTCCTTGGAAACCCTATGGGGCAGTTCTACTCTGTCCTATAGGGTTGCTATGAGTTGGAATCAACTCAATGGCAACAGGCTTAGTGTTTGATAATGTAAAAATATGTGTCTTAGAGTTGACAAAATATTGATGAATTGATGAAATATAGATAGATAAATGTGCATATGTATGGTTTGACCTTGTATCATGTGAATGTATTTTTCTTAACTTTTTGTGTATCAAAATCGAGGATTAGATGAGGCAGAGATTGCTGAATATCCCCCAGGATACATTTTCTGCTCCTTCATTTTATTAAGAGAACACTCCTCTCACTGAATTTTAGCAGGACAGTAGCTACCCACCTAAATATACATTTCCCGGCATCCTTTGCAAAGGTGTAACTATGTGACTAAACTTAGATCAAGGGATATGACCAGAAGTGATATGTTCAGCTTTCACATCTTCAAATAAACTTCTCCTCCACTTTTATTTGCCTTTTCCTGTGAGCTGGAATAAGGACATGGTATTGGTAAATCCCACCACCCATCTGTCAATTTGTCATACTGTGGTGGCTTGCGTGTTACAATAATGCTGGAGGCCATGCCACCAGTATTTCAAATACCAGAAGGGTCTCCCATGGTGGGCAGGTTTCAGTGGAGCTTCCAGACTAAGACTAGAAAGAAAGGTCTGGTAATCTACTTTTGAAAATTAGCCAATGAAAACCTCATGGATCACAACAGAATATTGTCTGATACAGTGCTAGAAGATGAACCCCCGAGGATGGAAGGCATACACAATAGCTATAACAATGGACTCAGACATACCAATGATCAGAAGACGAAACAGGACCAAGCAATGTTTTGCAACATTTTATTCTGTTATCCATAAGGTTGCCATAAGTCAGAGCCAATCTGATGGCAGCTAACAATAACAATTGGTAGAACAAATTCAGTCACGGGAATGGGAGTCACCCTCTAGTGGGAGAGAAGGAATCAAGTCATGGGTGACCCCATGGAACATAGCTTCCTGCCTTTCTTGTTATATGAGAGAGAAATACATTGTTTGAGTCACTATATTTTGGGGTCTTTGTGTTATAACAGCCTAGCCCACACTCTATATTAACACACTAAACAAAAAAACCCGGTGCCATTGATATTAACACACTAGGTCCTATAAATGTGACAGTTTTCCTAGAATCATTTGGCTAACCTTCTCAACTCAAGGGATGGAACTGATTTTATATGGCGGCAGACCTGAGGATATCTGGTGATTCTAAGTCCATAAAACTCCAGAGGCCATGTCAGCTCAAACTTTAAGTCAATTTAACTGTGACTTGAATACTCTCTAGGCCCCACCAGCAACTGGTGCTGGGAAAAATTTTTTTTTTTTTTTTTTAACACTGTGTCCCTAATTCCACCTTATCAATGGACTACATGCTAAATGATAGGAACCTGGGGAGGGGCTTACATCAATTCTCACTCTGGAATAGCATTCTGGGTCTCTTCACCAGCCACATGTGCAGCTTCTTCAGGCTGCAGTAGACCTTTCCTGCATGTTTCATCCCAGCAAGTGAACTCATGCTGTCTTTATATCCTGCAGCTCAGCTTGGCCATAATACTAAAGGACAAGTCTACTGTTTTTAAGAGAAGAATAGCAAGCTTTACTGTCAACAAGACTTTAAAACATATAAAACTGGTAGTCTTGGTGAGGGAATACATGGTAGATTGTGGAAGAGAACATGGAGTCCAAAACAAAACCAAAAACCAATCCCATTGCTGTTGAGTCAACTCTAACTCATAGTGACCCTATAAGACAGAGTAGAACTGCCCCATACAGTTTCCAAGGAGTGGCTGATAAATTCGAACTGCTGGCCTTTTGGCTTGCATCTGTAGCTCTTAACCACTCTACCACCAGGGCTCCACTCTTATGGGGATTTAGAATAATAGAGACATAATTCAAATCAGCAGATAAATGACTTTGGAATAATTGGATATGCATTTTGAAAGAAGCTAACTTAGATTTTTATTTCAAATAAAACCCCAAAATAAATTTCAGATGGAGTTTAAATTCTAATGCTATAAAAGTAGCAAAAGAATGAAAATCATGTCAAATAATTTGGTGATGAAGAAAGCCTTCCATACTTCAAACACAAAATCATAAAGGAAAAGATTGGGAGACTTGATGAGGCAGAAATTCAAGTTTCTTTATGGCAAAAGTTATACGTTGCAAATTAAAAAAAGCAACAGACTATATGTATATATATCTGTGTGTGTGTGTGCATGTATGTATATATATATATGTAGAAGCCCTGGTGGCACAGTGGTTAAAGCACTTGGCTGCTAACCAAAAGGTCTGCAGTTCGAACGCACCAGCCACTCCAGGGAAGAGAGATGTGGCAGCCTGCTTCCGTTAAGATTTACAGCCTTGGAAGGCTTATGGGGAAGTTCTGCTCTGTCCTATAGGGTCACCAAGAGTTGGAATTCACTCAGTGGCAGTGGGTGGTGTATATATGTATACGTATATATGATCAACAGTTATATATATGTATGTGTATATATGATCAAGAAAGAGTTTTATATATGTATGTGTGTGTGTCTGTGTGCGTGTGTGTATAAACTGAAAAATGATTCATACAAATGAATAAGAAATTAGGACATTCATGGAGGAAGAAATACAAATGGCCAAAAGAGGTAGGAAAAAGCTCTCAATCTCACTAGTAATAACGGGAATAGAAATTTAAATAATAATGATATATCATTTTCACTCATCAAATAGACAAAAAATAAGGATGGACGACATTATGGTTTCCCGGGCAGAGCTTCTCGCCCCAGCTGTGTAGGGATTGAGATAGTTCTCCCTACCTTCTCCCCCTCCTCCCCGGGTGATGGGAGGAGCCTGAGGCCCAGGAGCTCCTGGTTAGCTGCTCCCAATGCAGAAGCATCTTTTGTTTATACCAGGGTGCACTACAAATATTACCATTTTTTTTAATGGTATATTGTGATAATTTGGATAAGACCTGTCTACTGTTTAAGGAAGAACTCCCACATACTTTTTTTTCCCATGCATTTTATTGTACTTGAGATGAAGGTTTACAGAGCAAACTAGCTTCTCATTAAACAGTTAATGCACACATTGTTTTGTGACATCTGTTGCCAACCCCACGACATGTAAACACACTCCCCTTCTCAACCTTAGATACCCCATTACCAGCTTTCCTGTCCCCTCCTGCCTTCTCATCCTTGCCCCTTAGCTGGTGTGCCCATTTAGTCTTGTCTTGTTTTATGGGCCTGTCTAATCTTTGGTTGAAGAGTGAACCTCAGGAGTGACTGACTTCATTACTGAGCTAAAAGGGTGCCCGGGGGCCATACTCTCAGGGTCTCTCCAGGCTCTGTCAAGCCAGGCCTTTTTTTTGGAGTTAGAATTTTATTCTATATTTTTCTCCAGCTCTGTCTGGGACCCTCTATTGTGATCACTGTCAGAGAAGTCGGTGGGTGGTAGCCAGGCACCATATAGTTATGCTGGACTCTGTCTGGTGGAGGCTGTGGTAGTTGTGGTCTATTAGTCCTTTGGACTAGTCTTTCTCTTGTGTCTTTGGTTTTCTTCATTCTCCCTTGCTCCAGATGGGGTGACACCAGTGGAGTATCTTAGGCAGCTGCTCACAAGCTTTTAAGACCCCAGACACTACTCACCAAAGTAGAATGTAGAACATTTTCTTTATAAACTATGTTATGCCAATTGAGCTAGATGCTCCCAGAGATCATGGTCTCCATCGCCTTCAGTCCAGTAATTTGGTCTCTCAGGGAACTCCAGTTACTTTTGGTGCTGCCCTCCAGATGGGCAATTTTATAGAACCTCTTACATTTAAGATATTTATGATCATTGTGTCAGAAGTTTCACTTTGGAGAATCTATATTGCAAATAAATATTTACAAGTACAGAATATATATGTGTGTACATGTGCATATATATGTAATATGTACATACATATATGTTCTATATAGCATTGTTTATAATTGTGAAATACTAGAAACAACCTAAATGTCAACTATAAGCAATGGTTACATAAATCATGGTATGTGGTGTCAAGGAATAATAAGTAATAATGAGAGGAAGAAAGGCAGGGAAGAAAAGAACACGCATGATTTGATGGATATATTATTAAAATTAAAAAGTTGCATAACGATATGTATAATATTGGCCCATTTATCTTAAAGTGTATATAGACACATGTGTGCCTATGAATGTTTGTGGTGTGTGTGTTGCTTATGTCTGTATATATGTCTGTGTGTATGTGTAAACATATGGGCCAAGGTCTAGAAAGACAGGCTCCAAAATCTTAAAAATGGTGATGTTAAACTTCTGATCAAAATGGTTCTGAGAATCTTCCTTAAAAAGAAAACCTTTCACCATCTTTCGATTCCAACTCATAGCAACCCTATAGTACAGAGTAGAACTGCCTCAAAAGGTTTCCAAGGCTGTAATCTTTACAGATGCAGACTGCCACATTTTTCTCCTGCAGTGTGGCTGGTGGGTTCGAACTGCTGACCTTTTGGTTAGCAGCCAAGAGTTTAACCACTGTGCCACTAGGGTTCCTTGAAAATCTACCTATTTCACCCTAAAAATTCACGGCACATTAATAGATAAATATTTTTAATGCACTAAAAAGACATAGCTGTGCTAAAAAAACAGGATAAAGATTCCTGTGGCCCAGAAAAGTCACAGCAGTTACAGTGGTGAGAAGGGGCTGAGGGCTGAGACTTACCAGGTTTCCCAACAAGAAATCACAGTGGCAACAGGGCCTCAAGTCAAGCAGAGTAATGAGATGGTGGGAAGGGAAAAGCCCTGGGCTCACTGTGTGAAATAGGAGTGGAGTCGGACTCCCCTGGGCTGAAAAGAGGTCAAAACAGGGCTGCAACTTATGCTCTGAACTCATCCAGCTGCTGTCCAGGTTGACAGGATCTGGAGGAGAGGCCCAAGCCACCATGGTAGACCTGATGATCTGATTCAGAACAGGAGGTTGAGGTGGGTCATGTATAGGCTACCATACCACCTGACAGAGAGAGGTAAGATCCAGGAGAGGAATGCATGTACACACACACACAATGAAACTCCCATTCAAGACAAGCTTGAGCATTCAAATTTAGAAAGCAATGCGACTGTATGTATGACCATATATGGTAGCTTTGAAAATGCAACCCAACAGCTTCACTTGTAGCTATACATCTTAGAGAAAATCTTGTACATGTGCACAAAGAGATATAGGCAAATATGTTCACTGCAGCATTGCTTGCAACAATAACAACTGCAAATAACCTAAATGTCCATCAATAGGGAATGGTTAAACAAGACATGGTGTATTCGTTTCCTAGGGTAGTCATACAAATTACCACAAACTTGGTGGCCTAAAACAACAGAAATTTATTCTCGCACCATTCTGGAGGCCAAAAGCCCTAATTCAAGGTGTTTTCATGGCCACACTCCCTATCAAGGCTCTAAGGAAGAACCTTTCCTTGTCTCTTCCAGCTTCTGTTGGCTTCAGGCATTCCTTGGCTTGTGACTGTATCACTCCCCTCTTGCCTTCATTTTCACATCACCTTCCCCTGTCTCCCTCTATCTCACCTCCCTGTGTCCCTTATAAAGACAATTGCCATTGAATTTAAGGCCCATCTGGGTAATGCAATCTGATCTCATCTCAATATCCTAACTTAATTACCTCTGCAAAGACCCTTTTTCCAAAAAGGTCACATTCACAGGTTCCAGGGATTAGGACACAGACATAACCTTTTGGGAGCCACCATTAGCCCACTACATATGATATATTAATACAATTGAACTCTACATACCAGTTAGAAGAAATGAAGATTTTAGATATCAACAGAGATGTCAAAAGTATAGTTTTAAGTAAAAAGAAAATTTTCAGAACAATACATATAGCACATCATTTATGTAAATAAACAATATATATTGTTTGCTAACTCATGGATATGCAGTTATAAAACATGAAGCTTACACCCAACTTCATCGTAGTAATCACCTCTGGGAAGGAGGCATAGGATGTATCTGGGGGTGAACAAGAAGATTTCAACTTTATGATGTTCTATTCTTTTGTTTTAAAACTCTGAAGAAAATGCAAAAAAAAAAATGTGACATCTGGTGATTCTGGGTAGTGGGTACATGAGTGCTTACTATATTATTCTCTATACTTTTTAATTTGTTCAAAAACATATCAGAAAAAAATGATTAAGTAAAGGAGGGTAAGACTGGGATGTGTGTGTGAGAAAAAGGCTTTCAACTTGTACTCTGATGTTTCCATAAAAGGATTTGAATGATATGTACATACTATCTTAGAATCATTACTCAGGCCCCTGGTTGAGCACCAAAAGGTGTTAACTATCTTACTTTCTAAAGAGAACATTTAATCTTTAAAGGCAAGCCTCCTCCTCCAGGATAGAGAGGCAGAACTGTCTCTCCATCGACTTGCTCCTCTTTTCTGCCCAGTAGAACTCTAGAGAAGCTTGGGGAGTGATGGAAGGCCCTAGAGGAAGTATTGTGACTGTCCCTTCCCTCTTTCTTCAGTCCCCAACACCCAGGCAAAGTGAGGGTGGCTCCAAGAGAATCACCTGTAAGATTTGGAAATGGACATCCAAGTCCAGCTTGGTCAGTAGACCTGCAGATTGATAGAGGGCCAATGTCAAGTAGACCGGAAGAGAAAAAGAAGGTAGGGTAGAGAAGAGAGGCAAGAGTGGAACCACCTGCACACACACAGCTCAGCATGGCAAGGATGCTTGAGCTTCTCAGGGGGCCGAGTAGACCCTCTAGAAGATAACCAAGTTCAAGCTACCTTGCCAGTGCCCCACCCCAAGGATGGGCTGCCAAAAGAAGAAATCTCAGAAACTAGAGACTGTGGGATGGGGGCTGGAGCTCGGGAGAGTTGGAAGAAGGAAAATCTTCCACATTAGGGAGCTGTTTAGGGGAGCAAAGTGCCTTAGAGCCCTCTGAATAACTCCCATGTGTGCCCCCGAGAAAGCCAGGACTGAGGTGTCTTCCAAAAGGGGTCAGTCATGCCAATCAGAGTTGCCCAAAGATGCAATGATAACCAACTGAGAAAGGAACACAGACATTAGCAGTGAAGTATTTTGTCCTTCTCCCTCATCTGCCTTCCCACCACCCAATACTGGAAGTCTGAAGCCACAAAGAGGGAGATGTCTGAGAACAGGATCAACCTCATCCCCTTAACTCCAAGTCAAAATTTTACCATTCCCCTTAGGAAAATTAGAAATAGTCATAAATGAAATGGAACACATAAACATTGATATCCTAGGCATTAGTGAGCTGAAATGGACTGGTATTGGCCATTTTGAATCGAACAATCATATAGTCTACTATGCTGGGAATGACAACTTGAAGAGGAATGGTGTTGCATTCATCGTCAAAAAGAACATTTCAAGATCTATCCTGAAGTACAATGCTGTCAGTGATAGGATGATATCCATACGCCTACAAGGAAGACCAGTTAATACGACTATTATTCAAATATATGCACAAACCACTAAGGCCAAAGATGAAGAAATAGAAGATTTTTATCAGCTGCTGCAGTCTGAAATTGATCGAACATGCAATCAAGATGCATTGATAATTACTGGTGATTCTAATGCAAAAGTTGGAAACAAAGAAGAAGGATCAGTAGTTGGAAAATATGGCCTTGGTGTTAGAAACAATGCTGGAGACCGAATGATAGAATTTTGCAAGACCAACAACTTCTTCATTGCAAATACCTTCTTTCACCAACATAAACCACATCTATACCCATGGACCTCGCCAGATGGAACACACAGGAATCAAATTGACTACATCTGTGGTAAAAGACGATGGAAAAGCTCAATATCATCAGTCAGAACAAGGCCGGGGCCAACTGTGGAACAGACCATCAATTGCTCATATGCAAGTTCAAGCTGAAACTGAAGAAAATCAGAGTAAGTCCACGAGAGCCAAAATACGACCATGCGTATATCCCACCTGAATTTAGAGACCATCTGAAGAATAGATTTGACACATTGAACACTGGTGACCGAAGACCAGACGAATTGTGCAAGGACATCATACGTGAAGAAAGCAAGGGGTCATTGAAAAGACAAGAAAGAAAGAAAAGACCAAGATGGATGTCAGAGGAGACTCTGAAACTTGCTCTTGAGCTTTGAGCAGCTAAAGCAGAAGGAAGAATTGATGAAGTAAAAGAACTGAATGGAAGATTTCAAAGGGCGACTAGAGAAGACAAAGTAAAGTATTATAATGACATGTGCAAAGAGCTGGAGATGGAAAACCAAAAGGGAAGAACATGCTTGGTGTTTCTCAAGCTGAAAGGACTGAAGAAAAAATCCAAGCTTCGAGTTGCAACAGTGAAGGATTCCATGGGGAAAATATTAAATGACGCAGGAAGCATCAAGAGAAGATGGAAGGAATACACAGAGTCATTATACCAAAAAGAATTAGTCGGTGTTCAACCATTTCAAGAAGTAGCATATGATCAGGAACCGATGGTACCGAAGGAAGAAGTCCAAGCTGCTCTGAAGGCATTGGCGAAAAACAAGGCTCCAGGGCTTGATGGAATATCAATTGAGATGCTTTGACAAACAGATGCAGCACTGGAGGTGCTCACTCATCTGTGCCAAGAAATATGGAAGACAGCTTCCTGGCCACCTGACTGGAAGAGATCCATATTTATGCCTATTCCCAAGAAAGGTGATCCAACCGAATGTGGAAATTCTCAAACAATATCATTAATATCACACACAAGCAAAGTTTTGCGGATGATCATTCAAAAACAGCTGCAGTAGAATATCGACAGAGAACTGCCAGAAATTCAGGTCATTTTCAGAAGAAGACGTGGAACCAGGGATATCATTGCTGGTGTCAGATGGATCCTGGCTGAAAGCAGAGAATACCAGAAGGCTGTTTACCTGTATTTTATTGACTATGCAAAGGCATTTGACTGTGTGGGTCATAACAAATTATGGATAACATTGAGAAGAATGGGAATTCCAGAACACTTAATTGTGCTCCTGAGGAACCTTTACATAGATAGAGAGGCAGTTGTTCAGACAGAACAAGGGGATACTGATTGATTTAGAGTCAGGAAAGGTGTGCGTCAGGGTTGTATTCTTTCACCATATCTATTCAATCTGTATGCTGAGCAAATATTACAAGAAGCTGGACTATATGAAGAAGAATGGGGCATCAGGATTGGAGGAAGACTCATTAACAACCTACGTTATGCAGATGACACAACCTTGCTTGCTGAAAATGAAGAGGACTTGAAGCACTTACTAATGAAGATCACAGACTGCAGCCTTCAATATGCACTGTACCTCAACATAAAGAAAACAAAAATCCTCACAACTGGACCAATGAGCAACATCATGATAAATGGAGAAAAGATTGAAGTTGTCAAGGATTTCATTTTACTTGGATCCACAATCAACAGCCATGGAAGCAGCAGTCAAGAAATCAAAAGACACATTGCATTGGGCAAATCTGCTGCAAAGGACCTCTTTAAAGTGTTGAAGAGCAATGATGTCACCTTGAAGACTAAGATATGCCTGACCCAAGCCATGGTATTTTCAACCGCATCATATGCATGTGAAAGCTGGACAGTGAATAAGGAAGGCTGAAGAAGAATTGATGTCTTTGAATTGTGGTGCTGGCAAAGAATATTGAATATACCATGGATTGCCCAAAGAACGAACAAATGTGTCTTGGAAGAAGTACAATTAGAATGCTCCTTAGAGGCAAGGATGGCGAGACTGTGTCTTACATACTTTGGACATGTCGTCAGGAGGGATCAGTCTCTGGAGAAGGACATCATGCTTAGCAAAGTACAGGGTCAGCGGAAAAGAGCAAGATCCTCAACGAGGTGGATTGACACAGTGGCTGCAACAATGAGCTCAAGCATAACAACAATATAAGGATGGCGCAGGAACAGGCAGTGTTTCAATCTGTTGTGCGTAGGGTCGCTACGCGCGAAACCATCTCGAAGGCACCTAACAACAACCTTACCCAGGTCAGATATCCCAAGATACAAGTTAAGCCAGCAACGGAAGAAGGGAAAGCATTGAATGGATATGAAATTATAGTTTTGAACTGGACAAGACTCTATAGCAGAGTTACAGGATCTGCTAAGAACTAAGGTGTGCCTGACCCAAGTCATGGTGTTTTCAATCGCCTCATGTTGTTGTTGTTAGGTGTCTTTGAGTTGATTCCAACTCATAGTGAACCCATGGAAAATGAACCGAATCTCTGTCCAGTCCTGTGCCATCCTCACAATCGTTACTATGCTTGAGCCCGTAATTGCAGCCACTGTGTCAATCCATCCTGTTGAGGGTCTTCCTGTTTTTCACTGGTCCTGTACTTTACCAAGCATGATGTCCTTCTCCAGGGACTAGTCCGACCCGATAACATATCCAAAGTATATGAGACAAAGCCTCACCATCCTTGCTTCTAATAAGCATTCTTGCTGTACTTCTTCCAAGACAGATTTGTTCATTCTTGTGGCAGTCTATGGTATATTCAGTATTCTTTGCCAACACCATAATGCAAAGGCATCAATTCTTCTTTGGTCTTCCTTATTCATTGTCCAGTTTTCATATGCATATGAGGTGATTGAAAACACCATGACTTGGATCAGGCCCACTATAATCCTTAAAGTGACATCTTTGCTTTTTAACACTTTAAAGAGATTTTTGCAGCAGATTTGCCCAATGCGATGCATTATTTTATTTGTGGATTCAAGTAAAATGAAATCCTTGATAATTTCAAACTTTCCTCTGTTTATCATGATGCTGCTTATTTGTCCAGTTGTGAGGATTTTTATTTTCTTTATGTTGAGGTGTGATCCATACTGAAGGCTGTAGTCTTTGATCTTCACCAGTAAGCGCTTCAAGTCCTCTTCACTTTCAGCAAGCAAGGTTGTGTCATCTGCATATCTAAGGTTGTTAATTATCTTTCTCTAATCCTGATGCCATGTTCTTCTTCATATAGTCCAGTTTCTTGGATTATTTGCCCAGTATACAGATTGAATAACTATGGTGAAAAGATCCAACCCCAGTGCACACCTTTCTTGACTTTAAACTACACAGTATCCCCTTGTACTTTTTGAACAACTGCATCTTGGTCCTTGTACAGGTTCCTCATGAATACAGTTAAGTGTTCTGGAATTCCCATTCTTCACAATGTTATCCATAACTTGTCACTATCTTTGTATAGTCAGTAAAACACAACTAAACATCTTTCTGGTATTCTCTGCTTTCAGCAATGATCCATCTGACATCCAAGTTCTCTTGAGAATCTCACTTTAACTTCTGGCAGTTCCCTGTCAATGTACTGCTGCAATCGCTTTTGAATAATCTTCAGTAAAATTTTACTTGTGTGTGATATTAATGACTTTGTTCAATAATTTCCACATTCTGTTGGATCACCTTTCTTTGGAATGGATACAAACATGGCTTTCTTCCAGTCAACTGGCCAGGTAGCTGTCTTCCAAATTTCTTGGCATAGACAAGTGAGCACTTCCAGGGCTACATCCATTTCTGGAAACATCCCAATTGATATTCCCTCAATTCCTGGAGACTTGTTTTTTGCCAATGTCTTCTGTGCCTCTTCCTTCAGTATATTGGTTCTTGACCATATGATACCTCCTGAAATGGTTGACCCTTGACCAATTCTTTTGGGTAGAGTGACTCTGTGTATTCCTTCCATCTTCTTCTGACGTTTCCTGCATCATTCACTACTTTCCCTGTAGAATCCTTCAAGTTGCAAGTCAAGGCTTGAATTTTTTCTTCAGCTCTTTCAGCCTGAGAAATGTTGAGCGTGTTCTTCCCTTTTGGTTTTCTATCTCCAGGTCTTTGCATTTTTCATTATAATACTTTATTTTAACTTCTCAAGCCACCCTTTGAAATCTATTCAGCTTTTTTACTTCATCCTCTTTTCTTTTCACTTTAGCTAGTCTACTCACATGCATGTGAGAGCTGAGCAATGAGTAAGGAAGACTAAAGAAGAATTGATGCCTTTGCATTATGGTGCTGGTGAAGAATATTGCTTATACCACGGACTGCCTGAAGAACGAACAAATCTATCTTATAGGAAGTACAACCAGAATGCTCATTAGAAGCAAGGATGGTGAAACTTCGCCTCATGTACTTCGGACATATTATCAGGAGGGGTTAGTCCCTGGAAAAGGACATCATCTGGTAAAACATAGGGTCACTGAAAAGAGGAAGACCTTCAACGAGATGGATTGACACAGTGGCTGCAACAATGAGCTGAAGCATAACAATGAGGATGACATAGGATCAGGCAATGTTCCACTCTGTTGTATATAGGGTTGCTATGAGTTGGAACCGACTTGACGGCACCTAACAACAACAGCAAAAACCCAATGGGAAAGAGAAATTTAACAAATTACATTTGGGAAGCAGGGATTGAAGAAAAACCAACTTTGTGTTTATAACTCCCTGAGTTCAGACTGATCAATGAACGAATAATTCTTTTTGTGTCAGTACTTCTACATCCATCAGCTATGATTTTTCATTAGGGCTCCCAAGCAGTCATTTTCATCCTTATCCCTCAGTTAACATGTGCCCAGCCTGAATCTCCTCAGCTCAGTGCCTTCTCTTTCTATCATCTCTTTCCCAGTCCCAAGTCACTGGGCCTCCACCAGAGGAAACTCAAATCAGTTAACATTGTAATAATCTCTGCACCCAAAGAAGACAACCCTTTAACAGTGTTTTTCAAAGGAATTTAGCTCCTCCTTTTCATCTTGTTTTCTAGAATGGGATTTTGTGTTTCTTTCTCATAGCCAAAAGTCTCTTCTAGTGTTTTCCCAAGCAAAAAGTTCTGGGCCTCAAAGAAAAGTTCCAATTTCCATTAGCAGCAAAAAGGCTTCTTCAAATTTTCAGAGCTTATTATAGGGACCCCAAGGTCAGAGGTCTTGAGCATCCCACTTAAATCTTTACCCTCCTGAAGTTGCTGTCTGAAGAAAGCTTTCTCCAAGCACACAAAGAATCTAGCATGATGGGGAGTCAGTAAATAAATGTCTTACCTTCCAAAGCAAACCCTATGGGTTGCTACCACTACCTCTTCCCCTGTTTTTTTTGTTGTTGTTGTTTGTTTTTTAGGATAAATATATAGGCACTTTAAAAAAAAGTTGAAAGAAATATAAAAAATATTAACAAATTTGTCAGATTCTGAAACTCTAAGGATGGGGACAGTGTCTTTAATGTATTTTATCCAGTCCACATATATTGAATACTTTTAATTTCACCAGTGAGCTCCCTTTTCCAACATCATGCTAATTAACAAGTCATTAGTTTCATCCATTAAAAAAATTTTTACATTAGTATGCTATTAGCAAAACTTCAGTTGATTAAGATATAGATAGCAGAAGGCATGGGATGGATTTAGGAAGTAGCAAATATTTCAGTTTACCCAGACTTTCAGGCCCCTGCAGGAAGGTCTCAGAATATAAGTCTGACAAGGTAGGCTGGAATAAGAAAAGGAGGCCCTTACATGTGGTAGTTCAGTGGTAGAATTCTCACCTTCCATGGCCTTCCATGCAGGAGACCCAGTTTCGATTCCTGCCCAATGTACTCCATGCGTGGTCACCATCTGTCTGTCGGTGGAGGATTGCGAGTTGTTATGATGCTGAACAGGTTTCAGCAGAGCTTTAAGACTTAAACAGACCAGGAAGAAAGGCTGGGCAACCTACTTTCGAAATTCAGCCAGTGAAAACCCTATGGACCACAGCAAGTCAGACCTGCCAACCAGTCATGGAGATGGTGCAGGACCAGGCAGCATTTCCTTCTGTTGTGCCTACGGCCACCATGAGTCAGGGCTGACTCTAAGGCAGGTAAGAACAACATGTAGCCTTGGATCATTTTTGTACGAATTCTCCACAGAGGTAACGAGTGCACAACAGGCATTAAGCGCTGCTAACCGTTCCTTCTGCAGCTCGTTCGGATAGGCTGCAAACGCTGGCAGAGAACAGGTTCACTTTGCCCCACGTTGTCATCCTGACTGGGAGCTGGAAATAATTCACCTACTTTTAGAGTGGAATGATTCATTTCCTAGATACTTCTGTGATATTCTGGTCTTCATTTAGCCAAATCCTGCCCTAAGGACTTCAGGGGACTGTGCATTTTCTAAATCACTAAAACTCTGTAGATTCTCCTACAGAGCTTCTCTACTAGGACTGAAAAAGATAAAAGAAACTTTAGAAATGTCAACAAACATTGGGTATTACACAGCCTTTAAGGGTAAAACAGACAAAATATATATGTTTATGTTACATCATAAATATATAAATGTTAAGTATATATATTTCAATTTTATTCTTAAGCTTATTTAAAAAAAGGAGCGAGAGAGAGAGAAAAAAACTTTTAAAAAAGCTGGTATTAAATAAAGTTATTTAATCAGAGCTGAAAAATCAGGATAGAAGCCAAGGAAGTTTGGCATGGGGAAATCCACCTAAATACACAGCTCCTTAAAGTCAGACAAAAAATATGCTCCACCCAGCAGTTGAAGCAATTGATTTATATTAAATAATCAGAGCAATATCAGAACTTTCTAGCACGTAAACTTGCTAATCACTTTGTAAATAAGGACTATAAATCATATTAACCACTATGCCACCAGGGTTTCCTTATATAACTTAGTGGATGAGATTTAAATCATTTTGTCATTATTGAAATATAGATCAGTAGGAAAGAAAAAAAGAAAAAAAACTATTCCTGTTCTCTGTAAGAATGAGAATTTCAGTTATCTGTTCCAAAAAAATTGGAAATGAAAAGATATTCAAAAGCAGAACACATAGAGGTCATAAAAACATTTTCAAAAGTTATCATTCATAAACACTATTAAAGGAAACGCTATAAATTTGCTGGTTTAGAGAAGAACAATCAAAACGATTAGGTGATTTAAAGAGTTTATTAATGAGGAATGAACCACAGGCTCAGATATATTTTACCTGCTCCATAAATAGCTGGAAACCCTGGTAGCATAGTGGTTAAGAACTACGGCTGCTAACAAAAAGGTTGGTGGTTCAAATCCACCAGGCCTTCCTTGGAAGCTATGGGGCAGTTCTGTCCTATAGGGTCTCTATGAGTCAGAAATGACTGGATGGCAATGGGTTTGCTTTTGTTTTGGTTATAAATAACTAAGGTTACTTTATAGCATTCGTTAATGAAGACCCAAATTCTGAACATTCAGTTATGATGATCAAGATGATGCAACAAAAGCAATGTTATGTACAAAGGGGGGCTCTCTGGGAAGTACAGGTTTTTTAAAACAATATTTATTTAACAAATACATAGTATTTACTCTCTAAACTCTTCAGGAATATTGATTCATTCAATCCTTGCAGTAACCCTCACAATACATGGGGTCACCATGAGTTGGAATCAACTTGATGGCAACTAACCACAACATAAAATTACATGAATTCATTTTACGCATGAGGAAACCAGGGTTAAGTAACGTCCCTAAATCACAGCAAAAGGCTGTCACAAACCTCGAAGAAACATTAAGAAACTGAGAATTACAGAAAGTATTTTGGCCAACAAACTAGGTTTAGAGTAAGAAAAAACACAATAGGGATTGAACCTACTGGAGGATATGGCCTAATGTAAATAAATTACAGAGAAAAACAGAACTTCTTCAGTCCAATTTTGCTTTATCTTTTCCATCAAGAATAATCTTCCACCTGAAAAGGGTAGAACAAACATTAGTAGGGTTTGAAAGAAAACACCTGATCATTCTAAATGAATTAAGTCTCTACACCCAGATAATTACATTTCAGTGGACTACAGTATTATGCAGGTGTGATCATGATAACCTTTGAGAAATCAGGAAGACATAAAGAGCAAAATGTAAAGAGCAAAACTAGAGATAAACAGATGTTCTGAATTTCAAAAGTGAGGATACATACTATTGCATGTTGTTGCCGGCTGCCATCAAGCCGATTTTGACTCCCGTGACAGAGTAAAGTGCCCCATAGGGTTTCCTAGGCTGTAATTGTTAAGAAGTGGATTGCCAAGTCTTCTTCCCCAAGGAGCTGCTAACCAAAAAACCAAACCCATTGCCATCGAGTCGATTCCGACTCATAGCGACCCTGCAAGACAGAGTAGAACTGCCTCACAGAGTTTCCAAGGAGCACCTGGTAGATGTGAACTGTCGACCTTAACCACTACACCACCAGCATTCAAAAAGCCAACCTTTCAGTTAAGAGCCATTGCACCACCACGGTTTCTTCTGTTGCATATATCCATGGAAAAATGTTAGGAGGGATTAGTAAACAGAAGTTCATGAGCGCATGAAAAAGACGAAGTGATTGCCAGAATTCAGCATTAGTTCACTAAGAAAAAGGTACTTACTTCCTCTTAGGATCGGGGAAAAGGGTACCAAGTCCCTTGCATTCATGATTTCTATCTATGTCACTCAGAGAGGACAAGAAATCACACTAAAAAGCGAAGGATGTAACCCATGGTGTGTGCGCCAGAAGCAAACAGCAAGGAGACCCACCCTCCAGCATTCCTGGCTGAAAAGGCAAAATTTTTCAACAGGGTCAGATTGCTTGAAAATTTTCTCTCACACAGGCAACTGTCCAAATAGGCAAATTTGGTGCTATAGCCACCACAAGAAAAAATCAAGGTAGGTAAACCTGTAGGGGGACCAAAGAGAATAGATAGAATAGTCAGCACAAGGCAGGTTTGGCTCCGTGTACACAAAGTCCCAGGATCTGTGGATCAATTGAGAGGGTGATTTTGGTAAAATTAAAGCCAGTAGAATCAACTTAAAAATAAATGACAGGAGGTGGGGCCAAGATGGCAAAATAGACAGACGCTTCCGGAGAGCCCTCTTACAACAAAGACCCGAAAAAACAAGTGAAATGAGTATATTTATGACAAGCTAGGAGCCCTGAACATCAAAGGCAAGGTTATAAAATGAACTGAGGGGCAGAGGGGAGGAAAGGACAGTTCAGAAACAGAGAGGAGTTACCAGACTTGAATTGCCAGGAGCACTCAGGCATCATTCCTGGGAGCAGCAGCAGCACTCTGGTACTAGCGCTCAGCTGCAGTTTCCTCAGGGAGAAGCAGCCAGCCACACAGCCTACTCACACCTCCAGAACTAGAGAAGAACGGTGGTCTCGGCAAAAACTAAGTACTTGCCTACTTTTTACCCTGCCCCCGCCCCCAAGCAGGCTTTACTGGCTATTGATTTCCCTGGGCTTGAGATAGGCCCTGTTGAGCACCTAAAGCCATCCTCCAGGCCTTGGAGAAGGAATAAATTTGCAACTGGGGAAAAAGATAATTTGCCAGCCCCACTAACTCGGGCAGCTCAGGACAGAAGCAGCTCCTGTCCAGGCATAAAGAGTCTGTGGACTTTGAGTACCTTTCCCCTCTATATGGACCTGCGTTGGCTTATTCAGGAGAATAGGCCCTTGTTGGCAGACTAAAACTGTTTCAGCGGTGCGGTGGAGAGGTGGGTGTTTGATGTTTGACACCGCTTTGCTTATTAAACAGAGTCCTCACCTACCCACATCAGGGGCCTAAGGACTGGTGGCTCCACTCAGGTCATGCAGCTACCCATGACAGGGGTCCAAGTATAACTAGTACCTCTCAGTCCTTACAACCAAAAACTTTGGGTGCCCATGGTCTGTCTGCAGAATCTACCCACCCATATGCTCTAGGGAACAGAGACACGCTTTCCTCAGAGACACTTGGAGGACAATTCTCAGCCCCCTGCCTTATTCAGAGCGTGACCGCCTGCTGCAGTCAGATACTGGTACCTACACCAATAACCCCTACCCCTCTAGACCGCAGGACAGAGCCTGTACTACACACTTGATGAGCAGCTACCTGGAAACCTGAGCTGAATTCATACAAGAAAAGTGAATGGACTCCTAGACTGATACACCTGATAACAGCTCTAACCATCTGGGGACAGGACGTCAGAGCTCCAAAGGCAAAAATAATCAAGCTAGCTCACTCAAGCAACCCATTTGGGCATATCAAAACAAAACAAAGCAAGAAGCTACGATACAGTTAGCAAACATGAAATAAACTAATACGATAACTTATAGATGGCTCAGAGACAACAGTCAATATCTCATCACATAAAGAAACAGACGATGATCACCTCAACTAGCTCTCAAAGAAAGAATCAAGGGATCTTCTAGATGAAAGTACATTTTTGGAATTACCAGAGGCAGAATACAAAAGATTAATATATAGAACCCTTCAAGATGTCAGGAAGGAAATCAGACAACACACAGAACAAGCCAAGGAACACACAGATAAAGCAGCTGAAGAAATTAGAAAGGTTATTCAGGAACATAATGAAAAATTTAATAAGCTGTCAAATATTCAGATATTCAGAAGATTAACAATAAAATTACAGAGTTAGAAAACTCAATATAAAGTCAGAGGAACAGAACTGAGCAAGTGGAAGGCAGAATTTGTGAACTTAAAGATAAAGCAAATGGCACCAATATATTGAAGAAAAATCAGATAAAAGAATTTAAAAAATGAAGAAACCTTAAGAATCATGTGGGACTCTATCAAGAGAAATAATCTATGAGTGATTGGAGTACCAGAACAGGAAGAGAAAACAGAAAAAACAGAGAGAATTGTTGAAGATTTGTAGGCAGAAAACCTCCCTGATATTGTGAAAGATAAGAAGATATCTATCCAAGATGCTCATTGAACTCCGTAAAAGGTAGATTTTAAAAGAAAGTCACCAAGACATATTATAATCAAGCTTGCCAAAACCAAAGATAATTTTAAGAGCTGCTAGGGATAAAAAAAAGGGATAAAGGGATAGTCACCTACAAAGGAGTGTCAATAAGAATAAGCTCAGACTACTTGGCAGAAACCATGCAGGCAAGAAGGCAATGACTTATATAAAAAAATTGAACAAAAAAAAGTACCAACCAAGAATCATATATCCAGCAAAACTGTCTCTCAAATATGAAGGTGAAATTAGGACATTTCCAGATAAACAGGAGTTTAGGGAATTTGTAAAAACCAAACCAAAACTACAAGAAATAATATAAAGAGTTCTTTGGTTAGAAAATCAATAATATCAGGTATCAACCCAAGACTAGAACACGGGGCAGAGCAATCCAATTTCAAACCAGACAGAGAAATCACAAAAACAAATCCAGATTAAAAAAAAAAACACTCAAAACGGGGAAATGGCGATGTCATTATGTAAAGACGACAACATTAAAATAACAAAGAGGGACTAAGAAATGCAGTCATAGATCTTTCATATGGAAAGGAAGACAAGGCGATACAAAGATATAAGTTAGGTTTAAACTTAGAAAAATAGGGTAAATAATAAGGTAACCACAAAGGGACAAACTATCTTACAAAATAAAATACGAGAAAAAAAATAGAGACTGAGCAGAAACAAAATCAACAACAACGAATATGAGGAAAGGACAATATATAAAGATAATGTATGCAGCACAAAAAATTAAGTGGGAAGAAGAAACTCAACAACACACACACACAAAAAGAATCAAAATGGTAGCACTAAATTCACACCTATCCATAATTACGCTCAAAGTAAATGGACTAAATGCACCAATAAAGAGACAGGGAGTGGCAGAATGGGTTAAAAAAACACGATCCATCTATATGCTGCCTTCAAGAGACAGACCTTAGACTTAGAGACACAAACAAACTAAAAATCAAAGGATGGAAAAAAAATATATCAAGCAAACAACAATCAAAAAAGAGCAGGAGTGGCAATATTAATTTCTGACAAAATAGACTTTAAAGTTAAATCCAACACAAAGAATAAGGAAGGACACTATATAATGATTAAAGGGACAATATACCAGGAGGATATAACCGTATTAAATATTTATGCACCCAATGACAGGGCTGCAAGATACATAAAACAAACTCTATCAGCATTGAAAAGTGAGATAGACAGCTCCACAATAATAGTAGGAGACTTCAACACACCACTTTCGGTGAAGGACAGGACATCCAGAAAGAAGCTCAATAAAGACACGGAAGATCTAAATGCCACAATCAACCAACTTGACCTCATAGACGTATACAGAACACTCCACCCAACAGCAGTCAAGTATAGTTTCTTTTCTAGTGTACGTGGAACATTCTCTAGAATAGACCACATATTAGGTCATAAAGCAAACCTTAGCAGAATCCAAAACGTTGAAATATTACAAAGCACCTTCTCTGACCATAAGGCCACAAAAGTAGAAATCGATAACAGAAAAAGCAGGGAAAAGAAATCAAACACTTGGAAACTGCTCAAAAAAAGACTAGATTATAGGAGATATTAAGGATAGAATAAAGAAATTCATAGAATCCAATGAGAATGAAAATACTTCCTACCAGAACCTTTGGGACACAGTGAAAGCAGTCCTCACAGGTCAATATATATCAATAAATGCACACATCCAAAAAGAAGAAAGGGCCAAAATCAAAGAATTATCCCTACAACTTGAACAAATAGAAAGAGAACAACAAAAGAAACCCTCAGGCACCAGAAGAAAACAAATAATAAAAATTGGAGCAGAACTAAATGAAATAGAAAACAGAAAAATAATTGAAAGAATTAATAAGGCCAAAAGCTGGTTCTTTGAAAAAATTAACAAAATTGATAAAACATTGGCCAAACTGACAAAAGAAAAACAGGAGAGGAAGCAAATACCCAAATAAGAAATAAGATGGGCAATATTACAACAGACCCAACTGAAATTAAAAGAATCATATCAGGTTACTATGAAAATTGTACTCTAACAAATTTGAAAACCTAGAAGAAATGGATGAATTCCTAGAAACACATTGCCTACCTAAACTAACACAAACAGAGGTAGAACAACTAAATAGACCCATAACAAAAGAAGACATGGAAAAGGTAATCAAAAAACTCCCAACAAACAAAAAGCCCTGGCCCAGAGGGCTTCACTGCAGAGTTCTACCAAACTTTCAGAGAAGGGTTAACACCACTACTACTAAAGGTATTCCAGAGCATAGAAAAGGACGGAGTACGTCCAAGCTCATTCTTTGAAACCACCATATCCCTGATGCCAAAACCAGGTAAAGACACCTTTAAAAAAGAAAATTACAGATCTATATCCCTCATGAACTTAGATGCAAAAATCCTCAACAAAATTCTAGCCAGCAGAATTCAACAACATGTCAAAAAAATAATTCACCATGACCAAGTGGGATTCATACCAGGTATGCAGGGATGGTTCAACATTAGAAAAACAATTAATGTAATCCACCACATAAATAAGACAAAAGACAAAAATCACATGATTTTATCAATTGATGCAGAAAAGGCATTTGACAAAGTTCAATACCCATTCATGATAAAAAACTCTCCACAAAATAGGAATAGAAGGAAAATTCTGCAGAATAATAAAGGGTATCTTTTTATTTTATACAAAAAAAAATCTATTTTATTTTATTTTATACAAAGCCAATAGCCAACATCATCCTAAATGGAGACAGCCTGAAAGCATTTCCCCTAGAGATCGGGAAGCAGACAAGGATGCCCTTTATCAACACTCTTATTCAACGTTGTGCTGGAGGTCCTAGCCAGAGCAATTAATTAGGTTAGATAAAGAAATAAAGGACATCCAGATTGGCAAGGAAAAAGTCAGAGTATCTCTATTTGCAGATGATGTAATCTTATACACAGAAAACCCTAAGGAAATCTCAAGAAAACTGCTGAAACTAATAGAAGAGTTCAGCAGAGCATTAGGATACAAGATAAATATGCAAAAATCAGTTGGATTCCTCTACACCAACAAAAAGAACATTGAAGAGGAAATCACCAAATCGATACCATTTACAGTAGCCCACAAGAAGATAAAATACTTAGGAATAAATCTTACCGAGATGTAAAAGACTTATACAAAGAAAACTACAAAGCAACCAAGGTGCCCATCAGTGGATGAATGGATAAATAAATTATGGTATGTCCACACAATGGAAGACTACACATCGATAATGAACAGTGATGAATCTGTGAAACATTTCATAACATGGATGAATCTGGAAGGCATTATGCTGAGTGAAATTAGTCAGTTGCAAAAGGACAAATATTGTATAAGAACACTATTATAAGAACTCGAGACATAGTTTAAACAGAGAAGAAAATATTCTTTGATGGTTACGAGAGAAGGGAGGGAGGGAGAGGGGTTTTTACTACGTAGTAGATAAGAACTACTTTAGGTGAAGGGAAAGACAACATACAATACAGGAGAGGTCAGTAAAACTGAACTAAACCAAAAGCAGTTTCCTGAATAAACTGAATGCTTCGAAGGCCAGTGTAGCAGGGCTGGGGGTTTGGGCACCATGATTTCAGGGGACATCTAAGTCAATTGGCATAATAAAATCTATTAAGAAAACATTCTGCATTCCACTTTGGAGAGTGGCATCTGGGATCTTAAACACTAGTATAAGCAGCCATCTAAGATGTCAATTGGTCTCAACCCACCTGGAACAAAGGAGAATGAAGAACACCAAGGACACAAGGTAATTACGAGCCCAAGAGGAAGAAAGGGCCACATAAAGCAGAGACTACATCAGCCTGAGACCAGAAGAACTAGATGATGCCTAGCTACAACCAGTGACTGCCCTGACAGGGACCACAACAGAGAACTCCTGAGGGAGCAGGAGAGCAGTGGGATGCAGTCCCCATATTCTCATAATAAGACCAGACTTAATGGTCTGACTGAGACTGGAAGGACCCCAGAGGTCATGACCTCCAGACCTTCTGTTAGCCCAAGACAGGAACCATTCCCAAAGCCAACTCTTCAGGCAGGGAGTGGACTGGACAATGGGATAGAAAAAGATGCTGGTGAAGAATGAGCTTCTTGGATCAAGTAGACACTTGAGACTATGTTGGCATCTCCTATCTGGAGGGTAGATGAGAGGGCAGAGGGGGTTAGAAGCTGGCGGAATGGACACAAAAAAAGAGAGTGGAGGAAAGGAGCGGGCTGTCTCATTGGGGGAGAGCAATGAGGAGTATATAGCAAGGTGTATATAAATTTTTATATGAGAGACTGACTTGATTTGTAAACTCACTTAAAGCACAATAAAAATTTTTAAAAAGATTCAAAAAAGCAAACTTTCTTAAATAGCCCTCTTAAGTGTTATACTTATCATTCTATAAAACTTTAAATGCTAAGAAGGCAAACAAAATTATTACTAATTGTTTAGCTAAAATATATTGTAACTTTAAAAAAATGACAATAGTCATCTGTAGAAGAACTTCATCTAAATTGGGTTTGCAAATGTATTTCTCAAAAGTCTAAGGAGATTCCCTAACCTGATTAAGAGGCCAAAATGTCTGGAGCATAATCAAGGATACCTGCTGATATCACTAATAGAAAGAACAAGGTAATCAAATTGAATTTGTTATCATCTGACTAAGGCAATGATGCGTTAACAGAAGGGCAGGGAGCCACATGGCCTCAAGAGAAAACAGAGCCAAAGAATACGATTTGGGCTGGATTTGGATCCAGCATGGACCAAAGTAGAGTGATGCTGTCTCTAGCGCTGAGGACAATTTTTTGTTAATATTTTGATGATTCTCCTTCTAGTCTTTTATTTTCAAGAATTTTTAGAAGAATATTTTTAAAAATTACATAATTTTATATTTTCTGCTTAGCATTATCATTTAAGTATTTCCCCATATTTTTAAAAACCCCAGATAAAAACAGTCTTAATGGCATCACAATATTCCTTCATATTTAGAAATGCCATATTTTAATTACTCCCCTACTTCTTAAGTCATTTTTAATTTTTTATGATTATCAATACTTTGCAGAAATGCAAAACTTTTGCTCTGCCTTGCATTATTTTTTTCAGGATAGATGCTGGAAATAGAATTCTATTCTAGAAATAGAAGTACAGGTCAAAAATATTGACATTTTTAAGCTCCTGACACATATTTCTAAATAGCTTTCCTCTGTTCTGTCATTAGTATGATTAGTCTTCAAAACAACGCAATCTTTGCTAATTTAGAAGGTGGAATTACACCTCATTTTTATTGATATTTCTTTCTTAATGAGGCTGGACATTTTTCCATACATTCATTTGCCATTTGATTTTTCTCTTTCGTGAATTCTGTATTCATTCCCTCTGCCCAGTTGGCAACTGGAGTTTTAATAATTTTTCTTAGGAATTTGAATGAACTCTATTTGGTAAGGAAATTAAGCATTTATTTGTTATGTGCAGTGTTGGTTTTTTTTTAACCAGTGTTTCCTTATATTTGCATAAGTTGTTTTTTGATATTTTTCATTTCTATATAATAAACACATTTTTCTTTTCTTTTGTTATTTCTTCTACTAGGGTTTAAATTAGGAAGCTGTGGTGTTGCCTTGGTTAAGTGCTTGGCTGCTAATCAAAAGGTCATGGGTTTGAACCCACCAGCGGCTTCATGGAGAAAAGGCCTGGCAATCTGCTCCCATAAAGATTACAGCCCAGGAAGCCCTATGCGGCAGTTCTACTCTGTCACATAGGGTCACTATGAGTCAGGATCAACTTGATGGCACCTAACAGTAACAACAACAATGTTTAACTTAAAAAAGCTTTCCTAATCCTCAGATATAAAATACTCTTCTAATCCAGGTTTTACTACGGTCTGATTAATATTACTTAACTTATTAACATAGGATATACTCTGAAATATACTATGGAATGTGGATCTAAATTTTTCCTTTACTTTCTTGTATTGCTAGTAGGTATGTAACAACTAACATTTATTGAATAAATGCTTCTTTCTGATTTGTGATGCTTTCTTAAAAATATGTTCAAGTCTAGTGTGGCATCCGGGGTCTTAAATGCTAACAAGCGGCCATCTAAGATGCATCAATTGGTCTCAACTCACCTGGATCAAAGGAGAATGAAGAACACCAAGGTCACACGATAACTATGAGCCCAAGAGACAGAAAGGGCCACATGAACTAGAGACTTACATCATCCTGAGACCAGAAGAACTAGATGGTGCCCGGTCACAACTGATGACTGCCCTGACAGGGAGCACAACAGAGAACCCCTGAGGGAGCAGGAGAACAGTGGGATGCAGACCCCAAATTCTCATAAGAAGACCAGACTTAAAGGTCTGACTGAGACTAGAAGAATCCCGGCCGTCATGGTCCCCAAACTTTCTGTTGGCCCAGGACAGGAACTATCCCCGAAGACAACTCATCAGACATGGAAGGGACTGGACAATGGGTTGGAGAGAGATGCTGATGAAGAGTGAGCTACTTGTATCAGGTGGACACTTGAGACTGTGTTGGCATCTCCTGTCTGGAGGGAAAAGGGAGGGTAGAGAGGGTTAGAAACTGGCAAAATGGTCATGGGGAGAGAGACTGGAAGGAGGGAGCGGGCTGACTCATTAGGGGGAGAGTAAAAGGGAGTATGTAGTAAGGTGTATATAAGTTTGTATGTGACAGACTGACTTGATTTGTAAACTTTCACTTAAAGTACAATAAAAATTATTTTTAAAACATATGTTCAAGTCTTTTATACAATAGAGTCTATTTTGGGGCTAGCTATTATTTTTCCATAAATATGTCAATCTATTTTATACAGGCATTACATATACTATTTAAAATATTATAAACTCTTCATTATCAAAACAAAAAGTCTATTTTCTCCAGTTTGTTCTCCTAGTTAAACTTTGAAATAACTTTCTACAGTTAAAAAATTTCAGTGCAATTTTAATTGTAATCTGCTTTGTAAGAATCATCATTAAAACACCAATAATCTAGTAAAATCCTTGCTTAAAAAGTAGATGTAAGTGTCCTCCCTGAAAACATATATTTCCCGTTATAAATAAATATAGAAGTATCTAGCTAATGTTTCTTAATATTGTGAGTCTTGTTGCAAGTTAATGAGACATAATTATTTTTGGAAGAACTGCAAAAAACGTGTTTAACTAAAGGGCTGGAAAGCTGAGAATAAGAACTAGATTAGAGTTTATCCCACCAACATTCTGAATTCTTATAAATATTGACTGAAGTGGCTAGTTAATGAGGGCTGTGGTGGTTCGGTGTTAGAATTTTCATCACCTGTGCAAGGGACCCAGCTTGGATTCCCAGCCAATACACCTAGACCAAAGCAACCACCTACCTACCTGTCAGTGGGGGCTTGTGTGCTGCTGTGATGCTGAACAGGGTTCAGTGGAGCTGCCAGACTAAGCAGACTAGGAAGAAAGGACAGGTGATCTACATTCAAAACTCAGCCAGTGGAAAACCCTATGGCTTACAACGGTAGATCCACAACAAGTCATGGAGATAGTGCAAGATGGGGCAGCTTTTCAGCCCACTGTGCATGGGGTCACCATGAATCGGGGGCAGACTCAACGGAAGCTGACAATAACAACAATACCATATCACTCTTGAGTAAAAGAATCAAAGGTTGAAAGGGATATTGAAAGTCAAGGTTTGCGACTCATCTAATTGTTGAAGCCTCTTAACAACATACTGCCAAGTGGTGTTCAAGATTCTGCCCAAATATTTTCAATAATAGGGAGTTTACTACCTCCTGAGATAGTAGATTTCATCGCTAGAAAGTGCTGACTTTTAGAAATTTGCCATATATTGAATGAAAGTCATCTCCCTATAATTTCCCATGTTCATGTCCTAATACCTATGCTACCTGAGAAATCATATAGTTAAAGACAGTAATGACATAATCCCTGAATCTGTTATTCACTGACCTAAGCATATTCAATATTCCACTGAATATCTCTGAAATGGTGAGCCTTCTAATCTTCTTGCCATTAGTTAATCTGACAGTCCTAAATAGTTTCCCTAATTTGAATAGGGTAGGGGAAAAGAGAGGACCTTGATTTTCAACATCATTGTTAAAATGCAGCACCAGAACTGATCATGAGGACCTGACTGAATGTGAAAGCCCCACCCACTGTTAACCCAAAGACAATATTCACTAAAATAAAACATTGTGAAAAGATGTTAATTGAACTTTTTTTATATTGCCCTGAAGTTGGCGACTAGAACCCATGTTTGAAGCAAGAGGCATCAGGTGCCCCATATTCCAGAGTTACCAAAAATAGGTGTCCAATACCAAGCCTCCCTCACCCCTTCTTCCCAGGAACTTCAGAGAGGCAAAAAGATGTCAAAGAGGCTTTGGGTAGCAAAACAAATACATGCTGAGGAAGAGTTAAAAGCCTCCAGCAAGAACTGAGTCTCCCTCATGAAGCACTCATGCATGTGGAGGCCCACAGGCCCTGTAAGGAAAGCACACATGCTCCCCACAGGAAGACAGATCTTGAATGCCTCCCACTTAAATATGGCACAACCAACAGAGAAAAGAGGACACCCTTACCTGCCAAGGAAAAATATATTTTTCCCCTCTTTATGTTCTTCTCTCTTTACCTAACAGCTGATTTGTAGCCTAGAAGAGGCAAACGATGGAGGTGTCCCTGACAGACCATGCACCCTTGCATCTTCCAATCTAGGGTGTGGGAGGGCAAGGAGGGGCAATGAGCCAACCCTGCCCCATTCCCACTGAAGTTCTTGGAACCATGAATGGAGCTTGGACTAGGACAAGGCCGTGAGCAGAAATTTAAACAGAATGGAGGTTGAAGCTTTTAATTACAAAAGATGACTGCCCAAGATATCATTAAGTGACAAGGAAAGAGATTTAACAGAGCGTGAATGAAGTCAATGAGAGAAAAATAAATAAAACTGTTTTGTATTTATACCCCATAAAATTTCTTAACGAACCAGTTATGTTATACAACTAAATCTTCCTCTCCTGCTTTGATATTTCAAGGAAAATATTGGAAAACACTAAGGATGACTAGGATTAATTCCAAACAGTTGCAAGATATTCATTTTTCCCCATACAATCCTTGAAATCAAGTAGATTTCTGTTCTGTTCCATGATACTACGAAACAAGGCCCCAAACACCTACAGTTTGAAACAGCGTCTGTAAAACGCATTGAGCCAACTCCACATAGTTGCTTTGCTGCCAAAAACACTCCCCTTAATGAACATGAAACAGAGAGGAGAGAACTCTTTTTACACTTCAAAGCAATTTTGGGTGCTCCTAGTAGCAACTGTTTAATGTCAAAAGTTCTGACTGTTTAACTAATCTAAATATAACCACACTGTACCCCCACATTGCTAACCTTCATAGACTATGCCATTTGCTGTATGAGAATCTCCTCGTCTTCTTTCAAGACCACAGCAAATGAGATCCCTTTGGTATCACCTGTGCCAGTCTCTCACCTGGTTTGTTGTTTCCACAAGCCTTTTCTGGTACCTCTACTTTAGCGCTTTTTATATTTCTCTCTGTATTTAGACAGCGAGTTCCACAAGCACGGAAGCTGTGTTTTATTCCTTCTTTGTAACACTAACTTCTAGCATGGCCATAGCACATATTTAGTGCTCAATAAATGTTCTCTGAACGAGTGAATGCATTCTTCTATTTATGGATAGGAGCCCCTGGGTGCCGCAAAGGGTTAAGCACTTGGCTGCTAATCGAAAGGTTGGAGACTCAAGTCCACCCAGAGGCAACTCAGAGGGAAATAAAATAATAGGCGAACATATGCAAATTCATTAAATAGTAGAATCGTGATACAGAATATAAAATAAATGTGTTTAATATTTTTAAAAAATAAAAGATGACTAAAAATGACAAGGAATTTTGAAGAAGGAGCAACTAAAATTCCCAAAATTTTAATTAAAATCAAAAATTCAGTGTTGGCCAGCAGCCCCACTTGTAAGAAATAATTCCCAAAGATATATGATACAAATATAAACTTACATATGCAAAATATTATTTATTACAGCATTTTTATAATTGCAAAACTTGGAAACAAACTGGATGTCCATCAATAAAGAGCTGAATGAATAAACTATTGTATTTATATTTGAATATGTAAAACACAATTCCATATTATGGAGTGCTATGCCATCACAAAAAAGAAAACTGTGTACTGACGTGGAGTGATCTCCAGAATATACTATTGATTAAAAAACTTTAAAAGAGCAACTTCTAACCACTGTATATTATACGCTAGCTTTTGTGTAAGAATGGGGTGGGGGAATGAATACAAATGTGTGTGTGTGTTGTGTATGTATTTAAGAAATACTGGATGGAAAAACCAACATCTAATAACAATTGCCACCTACACATGAAAAGGATAGGGGTGGAAGGTAGATTCCTTTGTATTGATTTTGGAATTATGTTTTACATATTCAAATATAAAATTAAATCAAAGAGGAAAAAAGCAATCCCTACAGAGTAAGAACAAACTAAAAATGTATGAAGCTAACTACTTATATACTGGATTGGTAATGTAACCACACAGAAACAGAAATAAATCCAGTGACTGCAGAACTCATTAGTATGGCTATACATCCTTAAAACAATATATTTTTTAGAAAAAAATAGTAGAAAAGGAATTCTAAATTTCATTCCGTTACCTTACTGTTATTAATTTTAATTTATAGTTATATAATTATAATTATTTTGAAACTTTCGAGTATGTTGTAGGATAGAGAAAATACATGATTATATTAATATTACTTCTTGTAGTTGTGAGATGTTATTTAGTTGATTCTGACACATAGCAACCCGATGAATGACAGAACAAAACGTTGCCTGGGTCCACACCATCCTCACAATAATTGTTATGCTTGAGCCCATTATTGCAGCCACTTTGTCAATTCATTTTGTTGAGGATCTTCCTCTTTTTCGCTGACCCTCTACTTTACCAAGTATGAGGCCTTCTCCAGGGCCTGGTACCTCCTGATAACATGTCCAAAGTATGTAAGACTAAGGCTCGCCATCTTTGCTTCTAAGGACTGTTCTGGCCATACTTCTTCCAAGACAGATTTGTTCGTTCTTCTGGTAGTCCATGGTATATTCAATATTCTTTGCCAACACCATAATTCAAAGGCATCAATTCTTTTCAGTCTTCCTTATTTGTTGCCTACATTTCATATGCATATGAGATGATTGAAAACACCATGGCTTGGGTCAGGCACACCTTAGTCCTTAGAGAGACAGCTTTGCTTTTTAACACTTTAAAGAGGTCTTTTGCAGGAAATTTGCCCAATGCTATGCATTGTTTAATTTCTTGACTGCTGCTTCCATAGATGTTGATTGTAGATTCAAGTAAAATGAAACCCTTTACAATTTCAATATTTTCTTCTTTTATCATGAGGTTGTTTATTGGTCTAGTTGTGAGGATTTTTGTTTTATGTTAAGATGTAATCCATACTGAAGGCTGTAGTCTTTTATCATCAGTTTTTTTTTTAAGTGCTTCAAGTCTTCTTCAATTTTAGCAAGCAAGGTTGTGTTGTCTGCATAAGGAAGGTTGTTAATGAGTCTTTCTCCAATCCTGATGCTGCATTCTTCTTCATATAGACCAGCTTCCCACTATTATTTGCTCAGCATACAGATTGAATAAGTATGGTGAAAGGATATAACCCTGACACACACCTTTCCTGATTTTAAACCACTCAGCGTCCCTTTGTTCTGTTTGAATGACTGCCTTTTGGTTTATGCACAAGTTCAGCATGAGCACAATTAATCTGGGATGTGTATTCTTTGCAATGTTATCCATAATTTGTTATGATCCACACAGTCAAATGCCTTTGCATAGTCAATAAAACTTGTTTGGAAATTATCGAACAATATCATTAATATCACACACAAGTGAAATTTTGCTGAAGATCATTCAAAAGTGGTTACAGCAGTACATAAACACAGAACTGCCCAAAATACAAGCTGATTCAGAAGAGGACGTGGAACCAGGAATATCATGGCTGATGTCAGATGAATCTTGGCTGAAAGCAAAGAATACCAGAAAGATGTTTACCTGTGTTTTATTGCCTATTGTTTTAAAGACATTTGACTGTTGGAATGTAGGAACAAGATTTTCAGTATAAGAGAAAAGAAATACAAAAATAGAACCAAAGAAGTTAAAAACTGTAGTGTTTAATACGAATTGGAAATGGTGTGAACCATGATTTTTTTTTTTTTTCAAAAATACATATTGCCTATCACTATCAGAAAGGAGCCTCAATGGTGCAGTGGTTAAGAGCTACGACTGCAAACTGAAGGGTCAGCAGTTTGAATCTACCAGTCATTCCTTGGAAACCCTATGGGACAGTTTTACTCTGTCCTATAGGGTCACTATGAGTCAGAATTGACTCAACAGCAATGGGTTCTGGGGATCCCCAATGAAAAGGACTGGAATCAATAACAACCCAGTAGCAGTGAACTTCCCTAGTGCCCAAATTGTGGTTTGTACATAACATTGCCCATTAAAAAGAATTGAGGCTTCTTGAGAAATGGCTGATTATAGCTCCTCTTGTGTTGAAAGATAAAATAAAAATACATTATCAAAGACTAATGAGGTCATACCAAAGAGAAATAAGAGCCAATCTGGAGTGCCCACTAGCCAAAAAATAGAACACTTAGGCCATCAAAGAAAATAATGACTTTAATCGCTTGTGAAAAATTACATAGATTTAAAAAAAAAAATCCATGAATCCATAATAACACTCAAAAGGAAGGCACATTAGGAGGAAGGAGGAGGGGAAGGAATAGGGAAAGGAGGGGAGAAAAACAAAGAAATTCACTTGCCAGGGTTGCGGGTTACTATTACACGAACTCCACACTCCGAAAATTGGTAATTAAAGGGAAAGTATTAATTATTTGTTCTGTCTTTTTAAGAAGCACTATGGTTCATTTTCAGTTTATGAATAAAGCTTTTTGACATGAGACTGCCCACTAATAAATGTAGGAGTGAAATAAATGGAAAAATCAACATTTTGTAAGGCTATATGAAATAATTTGAGTCAGTCAAGAGTAATAAATAAAAGCCAAAACTCTAGGGGGAATATTGTTGGGGAACTGGATATCCATACCTGCCAAAATGTCACTTCATAGTATACTTCTTTATTTCAATGGGAAAAAAAAACCCAAGATATCTTTAGACACTTAGCATGACTAATTTGTTGAACAACCTGATATATGCCACCCAATTTCTTACACTAGGAAATATATAGTGTTCTTGCTAAAAACTATTTAACCTGAAATGAATCAATATTTTAGACTTAACTTTCATTTTACTGGAAACAGAACAACTTAAACAACACTATGAAAAACATGGTACATTTCACAACCCAACTAGTCAAGTGAATCAAGAACATGCCATCCTAGACAGACGCATCATGCCATCCCTCTGCACCAAAGACTGGAAAAACTAAGTAAAACAGATACGAACATCAATTCTGGAACCCTAAGCATCAGATGAAGGAATAAAGAAATAGATCAAACACTGAATGGAAGAAGAAATTGAAGGGAAATAGAGAATGAGGACAGATACGGAGTACAGGTCCATTGCCAACTAACATGGCACAATGCCACCATTTTGGAGCACAGTCATCAGTGACCACTAACAGGGAGTAAGGGAAAGCAACATCACAGAGATCTCAACAAGAGATTGAGCACCTGGTAACCACAGAAACATGCTTTCCCACTCCTCACCTTCTGTCCCATATACCACTTCCACCTCTCCTGACGGGCCATGCTAAGCCACCTTGGCTAGAGAGCTACCAGCCCGCCACCAGCCTGCGTCAGCTCTGCCCCTACCTGCCAGCTCCTGCCATGCCTTTTTTCTTTCTTTCTTTCTTTTTTCTTTCTCCTTCCCCCCTAGCCCATATCTCAACTCTACTCCTTCCCATCAGGCCATGCTGAGCCTCTTTGGCTAGAGTGGCACTGGCCTGCCACCAGCCCAGGTCTGCCCTACCCCCACCCACTGGTTCATATCATGCCATTTTTTTTCTCTTTTTTTCCCCCCTTTCTTCCCTTTTCTTTCTCCCTCCCAACTAGCCCGTACCTCACATCTGCCCTTTCCCTCCAAGGCACATCATATCACCTTAGCTAAAGAGACACCAGGCCACTACCAGTCCAAGTCTGCCCTGCCCCCACCTGCCAGCTCCTGTCATGCTATTCTTTTTGTTTTTCCTCTTTCTACCTTTTCTTTCCCCCTTTTATCTAGTGCTGTATGCCACCTCTACCACTTTCAGCCAAGCCTCACTTCACCCCAGGGGTAGAGAGCTACTGGCATGCCACTACCTTGGGTCCTACCCAGCCCTACCTGACAGCCCCTGCTATGCCATTTTTTTATTTTATATTATTTTTCTTTCTCTCTTTTCTTTGTTTCTCTTTTCTTTTCTATGTTTCCCCCACCTAGCCTCATACCCCACCCCACCTTCCTGCTAGCTCTCACTGAGCCACCACTGCTAGAGCATCCCCCGCTCAGGTCCACTGCCACACTTGACCCACAATACCCCTCCCCTCCTGCCACATGAACAGCTGATGAATGGAGGGAAGCAAGCCCATACCACTCCCTGTTTGACACTCCCGCCTATCTGGCAATGGGGCTATGAATACTCTAACATTGCTGAAGCAACATCAGGAGGTGGGCAGGACCCATCCAGTCCACCATCAGCCACCTTGTCAAAGCAGTGTACAGCAAAGGAGGCTCACCCTGCCTGCTGATGCCCTGCCCACCTGGACAAGGTAGAGAAAGCTATCGTGCCCACAGACAAGCAAGCAGCAAAGCACACCTGCATCACTCACTCTGGCATATCAGAACAAAACAAAGAAGCAGGACAGAACAAAGACACATACAACCAATAAATAAAGAAAATAATACCTTAATGTCTCAGAGACAGCAGGTAATATCAGAACACATAAAAAAGCAGGACAAGATGGCTCCAGCAAGTGACCACAATAATCAGATGACCTACCAGTAGAAGAAAATTCAGTGAAACTACCCGATATGCAATTCAAGGGCTCTTCAAGAGATTAGGAGAGAGATCAAGGAAAAGACAAACTAAACCAAAGAAAAAATCATGGAAAACACAGACAAAACCAAAAAAGAGAAAGAAAAAACATAGCCAACATCAAGGAAAACACAAAGTAACAGAAGAATTCAGGAAAATAATACAAGAACAAAACCTCAAAATAAATAAACAATTAGAAATCATACAAAAACAGCAACTAGAAATCCAAAAGATAAACAACAAAATTTCAGAAATGGACAACTCAAAAGAAGGTTTCAGGAACAAATTTGAAACAGTGGAAGACAGAATCACAAGATTGAAGACAAATCTATGGACACCATGTTGTTGAAGGAAAAATCAGAGAAAAGAATGAAGGAAAGTTAAGAATTAGGTCAGACACTATCAAGAACAAAAATTTGCATGTGACTAAAATTCGAAAACAGGGGGGAGAAGATGAAAAGTCACATAAGATGGTTGAAGTTTGCTGGCAGAAATCTTCCTAAACATCAAGGAAGAAGAAAAGCCACTCAAGAACCTCGACAAAGCCCATAAAGGATGGACCCCAAAAGAAAGTCACCAAGACATATTTTAACCACCCTTGCCAAAACCAAAGAAAGAATCCTGAGAGCAATTTGAGAAAAACAAAAGGTCACTTACAAAAGAGAAACAATAAGACTAAGCTTAGATTACTCAGCAGAAACTAGGCAGGCAAGAAGGCCATGAGAAGACATATATAAAACCTTGAAAGAAAAAAACTACCAATCAAGAATAATATATCCTGCAAAACTCTCAAATAAAATGGCAAAATTAGGATATATCCAGATAAACAGAAATTAAGAGCATTTGTAAAACCAAACCAAACTTACAAGAATTATTAAAGGCAGTCCTTCAGTTAGAGAACCAGCAACATCAGACAACAACTGCAATCTAGGAAACAGGACAGCATCAACCAGCTGCTAACCTACGTTAAAAAAAAAAAAAAACAATAAAACAAAACTAAAAGACTTTTTTTTTTTTTTTTTAAAGACTTAAAACAGGCTAACAGAAATGTCAATCTGTAAATAAAACATTGTCTCAGGCTGGTTCTCTAGAGAAGTAAAACCACTAGAGTGTATAAATATGCATATATAGAGAGAGATATATATCAAGGAAACAGCGCACCCAGTTGTAGAGGCTGGAATGTCCCAAGTCTGTGGATCAGGAGAGAGGCTTCTCCTGATTCATGCATCTGCAAGGGCTGGTGAACTCAAGATCTGAGAGCAGGACTCTTACTCACAGGATGTGAAAATCAAGAAATCCCAAGATCAGCAGGCAAGACCACAAGGCTTCTCCTGATTCATGTAGCTTGAGGGGCTGGCAAACCCAAGATTGGTAGGTTGGAGAGAAGGGCTCTTGCTCACAGGCTGTGAATATCAAAAAATACCAAGTTCAGGAGGTAAGCTTCTAGCTCAAGTCCCAAGACCTGGAGGTCAGATGAACAGAAACCAGCTGCAGGATCCAGAGAGAGCAAAAAGGCAGGACATCTGTATATATTTAGATGCAGGCCACACGCCCAAAGAAACTCCCTTTCAACTGATTGGCTACTCACAGCAGATTCCATCATGGGAGTGATCACATATAAATAAACACAGAGAATCATGGCCCAGCCAAGCTGACACGCAGTCTTAACCATCACAAATGTCAAAATTATAAAAGGTGAAATAAATGGTATAGATATAGAACTTTCAAATGGAGAAGAAGTCAAGGTGAAATCAAGTAATAAAAGACTGGTTCAAACTTTAGGAAGATAAGGGTGAATTTCAAGGTAATCACAAAGAAAGTTAACAAACCTGCTCATCAGAATAAAAAAGAAGAAAAAATACTCAGGAAACACAAATCTATAATAGTGAAAAAGAAGAAAAGAAAATATAAAACAAAAGGGACTTAGCACAGGAAAGTAAGTGGAGCAAAGAATTCGTCAGCACCATGGGGGGCGCGGGGAGCACTACAATACGACAGCAATAAACTCATACCAACTGATAATCACAATGAAAGTAAATTGCTTAAATGATGCACCTGTAAAGAGAAAGAGAGTGGCAGCATGGATTAAAAAAAAAAAGTGACCCATCAATATACTGTCTACAAGAGAAAAGACTTAGACACAAAGAAGTAATTTTATTGAAAATAAAAAAATACATCAAGCAGTCACCAAAAAAGAACATGAATGGCAATACTATTGTAGTTGGTGTTGTCAGGTGCAGTCAAGTCAGTAATGACTCATAGTCACCCTATGTACAACTGAACGAAACACTGCCTGGACCCGGGGCCATCTTCACAATCATTGATATGGTTGAGCACATTGTTGCAGCCAGTGTCAGTCCATCTCATTGACGGTCTTCCTCTTTCTCGCTGACCCCCTACTTTACCAAGCATGATGTCCTTCCCCAGAGATTGGTACTGCTTGGTAACATGTCCAAATTATGTGAGATGAAGTCTTGCCATCCTTGCTTCTAAGGGGTGTTGTGGCTGCACTTCTTCCAAGACAGATTTGTTAGTTCTTTTGGTAGTCTATGGTATATTCAATATTCTTCACCAACACCACAATTCAAAGGCATCAACTCTTCTTTGGTCTTCCTTATCGTCCAACTTTTGCATACATATGAGGCGATCGAAAACACCGTGGCTTAGGTTAGGTGCACCTTAGTCTTCAAGGTGACATCTTTGCTTTTCAATACTTCTAGAGGTCTTTTGCAGCAGATTTGCCATATGCAATGCATTGTTTGATTTCTTGACTGCTGTGTCCATGGGCGTTGACTGTGAATCCAAGTAAAATGAAATCTTTGACAACTTCAATCTTCTCTCCATTTATCATGATGTTGCTCATTGGTCCAGTTGTGAGGATTTTTGTTTTCTTTATGTTGAGGTGTAATCCATACTGAAGTCTATTGTCTTTGATCTTCTTCAGTAAGTACTTCAAGTCCTCTTCACTTCCAGCAAGCAAGGTTGTGTCATCTGCATAACACACATTGTTAACGAGTCTCCCACCAATCATGATGCTGCATTCTTCTTCATATAGTCCAGTTTCTTGGATTATTTGCTCTGTACACAGATTGAATAAGTATAGTGAAAGGAACAACCCTGATGCATACTTTTCCTCACTTTGTATCATGCAATAACCCCTTGTTCTATTTGAAAGACTACCTCTTGGTCTATGTACAGGTTTCACATGAGCACAATTAAATGTTCTGGAATTCCCATTCTTTGCAATGTTATCTATAATTTGTCATGATCCACACAGTCGAAAGCCTTTGCATAGTCAATAAAAACACAGGTAAATATGTTTCAGGTATTCTCTGCTTTCAGCCAGGATCCATCTGACATCAGCAATGATATCTCTATTCTGTGTTCTCTTCTGTACCTAGCTTGAATTTCCAGCAGTTGCCTGTCAATATACTACCACAGCTGCTTTTGAATGATCTTCACCAAAATTTTGCTTGCATGTGATCTTTTGATGATTTCTGCATGCCGTTGGATCACCTTTCTTAGGAATAGTCATGAATACAGATCTCTTCCAGTGGGTTGGCCAGGTAGCTGTCTTCCAAACTTCTTGTCATAGAAGAGTGAGCACTTTCAGCTCTGCGTCCATTTGTTGAAACATCTCAATTGATATTCCATCAATTCCTGGAGCCTTGTTTTTTGCCAATGCCTTCAGTGCAGCTTGTACGTTTTCCTTCAGTAGCATCGATTCTTAGTGACATGCTACTTCCTGAAATGGTTGGCCATCGGACAATTCTTTTTGCTGCAGTGACTCTATGTATTCTTTCCATCTTCTTTTGATGCTTCCTGCATTGTTGAATATTTCACCCATAGTAATCTTCCAAATTGCAGCTCAAGGCTTGAATTTCTTCATCAGTTCTTTGAGCTCGAGAAACGCTGAACGTGTTCTTCTCTTTTGGCTTTCTACCTCCAGGTCTTTGCACATTTCATTAAAATAAATTAAAACAAGTCCACAAGAGCCAAAGTACGACCTTGAGTATATCCCACCTGAATTAATAGTCCATCTCAAGAATTGATTTGATGCATTGAACACTAATGCCCGAAAACCAGATGAGTTGTATGATGACATTAAGGACCTCATACAAAAAGAAAGCAAAAGGACATTAAAAAGAGAGGAAAGAAATAAAAGTCCAAAATGGATGTCAGTAGAGACTCTGAAACTTGCTCTTGAGTGTAGAGTAGCTAAAGCGAACAGAACAAATGATTAAGTAATAGAGCTGAAGAGAAGATTTCAAAGGGCAGCTGGAGAAGACAAAGCATAGGAACTACAGTTGTTGTTGTTAAGTGCTGTCGAGTCGGTTCCAACTCATAGCAACCCTATGCGCAACAGAACAAAACAAGCCTGGTCCTTTGCCATCCTCACAATTGTTGCTGTGCTTCAGTCCATTGTTGCAGCCACTGTGCCAATCCATCTTGTTGAGGGTCTTCTTTGGTCTTCCATCTTCTATTGATGCTTCCTAAGTAGTTTAATATTTTCCCCGTAGAATCGTTCAGTAGTGCAACTTGAGGCTTGAATTTTTTCTTCAGTTCTTTCAGCTTGAGAAATTCTGAGCCTGCTCTTCCTTTCTGGTTTTCTATCTCCAGGTCTTTGCACATGTCATGGTAATACTTTGTCTTCTCGAGGTTGCCCTTTGAACTTTTACTTTATCATTTTTTTCCTTTTGCTTTAGCACTCGATGTTCAAAAGCAAGTTTCGGAGTTTCTTCTGACATCCATTTATGTCTTTTCTTTCTCTCCTGTCTTTTTAAACACCTCTTGCTTTCTTCATGTATGATGTCCTTGATGTCATTCTGCAACTCATCTGGTCTTCGGTCATTAGTGTTCAACATGTCAAATCTATTCTTGAGATGGTCTCTAAATTCAGGTGGGATATACTCAAGGTCGTACTTTGGCTCTTGTGGGCTTGTTCTAATTTTCTTCAGTTTCAACTTGAACTTCCATATGAGTAATTGATGGTCTGATCCACGGTTGGCCCCTGGCCTTATTCCGACTGAGGGTATTGAACTTTTCCATTATCTCTTTCCACAGATGTAGTCAATTTGATTCCTGTGTATCCCATCTGGCGAGCTCCATGTGTATATTTGTCATTTATGTTGTTTAAAAAAGGTATTTGCACTGAAGAAGTCGTTGGTCTTGCAAAATTCTATCATGCGATCTCTGATATCGTTTCTGTCACCAAGGCCGTATTTTCCAACTGGCAATTCTTTGTTTCCACCTTTCACATTACAATCACCAGTAATTATCAGTGCCTCCTGATTGCACGTTTGATCTATTTCAGACTGCAGAAGTTGGTAAAAAAAAAACTTCCATTTCTTCATCTTTGGCCTTAATGGTTGGTGCATAAATTTGAATAATAGTTGTATTAACTGGTCTTCCATGTAGGCGTATGGATATTATCCTATTGCTGACAGTATTGTACGTCAGGACAGATCTTGAAATGTTCTTTTTTTTTCAATTTTTATTGTGCTTTAAGTGAAAGTTTACAAATCAAGTAAGCCTCTTATACAAAACCTTATATACATCTTGCTATACATTCCTGGAAACCCTGGTGGCGTAGTGTTTAAGTGTTATGGCTGCTAACCAAAGGGCTGGCAGTTCAAATCTGCCAGGCGCTCCTTGGAAACTCTATGGGGCAGTTCTACTCTGTCCTGTAGGGTCGCTATGAGTCGGAATCGGCTCGACGGCACTGGGTTTGTTTTTTTGGTTTTTTTATATACTCCTATTGCTCTCCCCATAATGAGACTGCATATTCCTTCTCTCCACCCTGTGTTTCCGTGTCCATTCAGCCACCTTCTGTCCCCCTCGGCCTTCACATCTCCCCTCCAGACGGGAGCTACCCAGATAGTCTCATGTGTCTACTTTATCCAAGAAACCCACTCCTCACCAGTATCATTTTCTATCTTATAGTCCAGTCCAATCCCTGTCTGAAGACTTGGCCTCAAGAATGTTTCTCGTCTTGGTCTAACAGGAGATCTGGGGATCATGACTCCTGGAGTCCCTCTGGCCTCAGTCAGACCATTAAGTCTGGTCTTTTTTACTAGAATTTGGGGTCTGCAACCTACTGCTCTCCTGCTCCTTCGGGGATTCTCTGTTGTGCTCCCTGTCAGGGCAGTCATTGGTTGTAGCAGGGCACCATCTAGTTCTTCTGGTCTGAGACTGATGTAGTCTTTGATTTATGTGGCCCATTCTGACTCTTGAGCTTATACTTACATTGCGTCTTTGGTGTTTTTCATTCTCCTTTGCTCCAGGTGGGTTGAGACCAATCGTTGCATCTTAGATGGCTGCTTGCTAGCGTTTAAGACCCCAGATGCCACTCTCCAAAATGGGATGCAGAATATTTTCTTAATAGTTTTTATTTATGCCTACTGACCTAGGTATCCCCTGAAACCATGATCCCCAAAGCCCTGCCCCTGCTACTCTGCCCTTTGAAGCATTCAGTTTATTCAGGAAACTTCTTTGCTTTTGGTATAGTCCAGTTGTGCTGACCTCTCCTGTATTGTGTGTTGTCTTTCCCTTCACCTAAATTAGTTCTTGTCTACTATCTAATTAGTGAATCCCCTTCTCCTCCCCAATCTCATAACCATCAAAGAATATTTTCTTCTTTGTTTAAAGTATTTCTTGAGTTCTTATAATAGTAGTCTCATACAATATTTGTTCTTTTGCAGCTGATTGGTTTCACTCAGCATAATGCCTTCCAGATTCTTCCATGTTATGAAATGTTTCACAGATTCATCACTGTTCTTTATCGATGCATAGTATTCCATTGTGTGAATATACCATAATATATTTATCCATTCATCTGTTGATGGGCTCCTTGGTAAACAGTGCTGCACTGACCATGGGTGTGCATATATCTGTTTGTGTAAAGGCTCTTACTTCTCTAGGATGTATTCTAAGGAGTGGGATTGCTGTATTGTATGGTAGTTCTATTTCTAGTTTTTTAAGGAAGCACCAAATCGATTTCCAAAGGGGTTGTACCATTTTACATTCCCGCCAGCAGTGTGTAAGTGTTCCAGTCTCTCCAAAAGCTCTCCAGCGTTTATTATTCTGTGTGTTTTCAATTAATGCCAGCCTTGTTGGAATGAGATGGAATCTCATTGTAGTTTTGATTTGCATTTCTCTAACGGCTAATGATTGTGAGCATTTCCTCATGTATCTGTTAGCTACCTAAATGTCTTCTTTAATGAAGTGCCTGTTCATATCCTTTGCCCATTTTTTAATTGGTTTGTCTTTTGTTGTTGAGTTTTTGCAGTAACATGTAGATTTTAGAGATCAGCCACTGATAAAAGATGTCATAAGTAAAAACTTTTTCCAATCTGTAAGTAATCTTTTTACTCTTTTGGTGAAGTCTTTGGATGAGCATAGGTGTTTGACTTTTAGGAACTCCCAGTTATCTAATTTCTCTTTTGCTGTGTTTGCAGTTCTAGTAATGTTTTTTACACTGTTTATGCCATGTGTTAGGGCTCCTAGGGTTGTTCCTATTTTCAGTTCCATGAACTTTATTATTTTATATTTCATATTGAGCTCTTTGATCCACTTTGAGTTGGTTTTTGTGCACGGTATGAGGTATGGGTCTTGTTTCATTTTTTTGCAGATGGATATCCAGTTACACCAGCACCATTTGTTAAAGAGACTGTTTCTTCCCATTTAACAAACTTTGGGCCTTTGTCAAATATCAGTTGCTCATATGTGAATGGATTTATGTCTGGATTCTCAATTCTGTTCCACTGATCTATGTATCTGTTGTTGTACCAGTACCAGGCTGTCTTGACTACCATGTTCTAAAGTCAAGTAATGTGAGGCCTCCCACTTTGTCCTTCTTTTTCAGTAATGCTTTACTTATCCGGGGCCTCTTTCCCTTCCATATGAAGTTGGTGATTTGTTTCTCTACCTCATTAAAAAATGTCACTTGTATTTGGATTGGGATTGCACTGTATCTATAGATTGCTTTGGGCAGAATAAACATTTTTACAATGTTGAGTCTTCCTATATGTGAGGAAGGTATGTTTTTCCACTTGCGAAGGTCTACAGTAGTGTCTTGTAGTTTTCTTTGTACAGGTCTTTTACGTCTTTGCTTAGATTTATTCCTAAGTACTTTATCTTCTCAGGGGCTATTGAAATGATATTGATTTGGTGATTTCCTCTTCATTGCTCTCTTTGTTGATGTACAGAAATCCAACTGATTTATGTATGTTTATCTTGTATCCTGAAACTCTGCTGAACTCTTCTATTAGTTTCAGTAGTTTTCTTACTGATTTTTTAGGCTTTTCTGTGTAGAAGAGCATGTCATCTGCAAACAGAGATACTTTTACTTCTTCTTTGACAATTTGGATGCCCTTCGTTTCTTTATCTAGTTTTATAACTCTGGCCAGGACCTCCAGCACAATGTTGAATAAGAGTAGTGATAAAGGGCATCCTTGTCTGGTTCCTGTTCTCAATGGGAATGGCTTCAATCTCTCTCCATTTAGGATGATGTTGGCTGTTGGCTTTGTATAAACGCCTTTTATTATGTTGAGGAATTTTCCTTCTATTCCTATTTTGTGGAGAGTTTTTTTTATCATGAATGGGTGTTGGACTTTGTCAGATGCCTTTTCTGCATCAATTCATAAGATCATGTGGTTCTTGTCTTTTGTTTTATTTATGTGGTGGATTACATTGATTGTTTTTCTAATGTTGAACCATCCCTGCATACCTGGTATGAATCCTACTTGGTCATGGTGAATTACTTTTTTGTTATGTTGTTGAATTCTATTGGCTAGTATTTTGTTGAGGATTTTTGCGTCTAGGTTCATGAGGGATACTGGCCTATAATTTTCTTTTTTGTGGAGTCTTTTTTTTACCTAGTTTTGGTATCAGGGTTATGCTGAATTCATAGAATGAGTTTGGGAGTATTCCGTCCTTTTCTGTGCTCTGAAATACCTTTAGTAGTAGTGATGTTAACACTTCTCTGAAAGTTTTGTAGAATTCTCCAGTGAAGCCGTCAGGCCCAGAGCTTTTCTTCATTGGGAATTTTTTTATTACATTTTCAATCTCTTCTCTTGTTATAGGTTTATTTAGTTGTTCTGTCTCAGTGTTAGTTTACGTAGATAGATAGTGTGTTTCTAGAAATGTGTCCATTTCCTCTAGGTTTTCAAATTTGTTAGAGTACAACTTTTCATAGTACTCAGTTATGATTCTTCTAATTTCAGTTGGGTCTGTTGTGATATCATCCATCTCATTCCTTATTCAAGTTATTTTCTTCATCTCTTGTTTTTCTTTTGTCAGTCCTGCCAATGGTTTATCAATTTTGTTAGTCTATTCAAAGAATCAGCTTTTGGTCTTGTTAACTCTTTCAATTGATTTTCTGTTTTCTATTTCATCTAATCCTGCTCTGGTTTTTATTCAAAGAATCAGCTTTTGGTCTTGTTAACTCTTTCAATTGATTTTCTGTTTTCTATTTCATCTAATCCTGCTCTGGTTTTTATTATTTGCCTTCTTCCGGTGCCTGAAGGTTTCTTTTGTTGTTCTCTTTCTATTTGTTCAAGTTGTAGGATGATTCTTTGATTTTGGCCCTTCTTTTCGTATGTGTGCATTTTTTAATATAAATTGACCTCTGAGCATTGCTTTCGCTGTGCCCCTAAGGTACTGATAGGAAGTGTTTTCATTCTCATTGAATTCTATGAATTTCTTTATTCCATCGTTGATGTCTTCTATAACCCAGTCATTTTTGAGCAGAGTATTGTTCAGTTTCCAAGTGTTTGATTTCTTTTCCCTCCTTTTTCTGTTATTGATTTCTACTTTTATGGCCTTATGGTCAGAGAAGATGCTTAGTAATATTTCAATGTTTTGGACTCTGTTAAGTCTTGCTTTATGGCCTAATATGTGGTCTATTCTAGAGAGTGTTCCATGTACACTAGAAAAGAAAGTATACTTGGCTGCCGTTGGGTAGAGTGTTCTGTATAGGTCTATGAGGTCAAGTTTGTTGATTGTGGCATTTAGCTCTTCCATATCTTTATTGAGATTCTTTCTGGATGTTCTGTCCTTCACTGAAAGTGGTGAGTTGAAGTTTCCTACTATTATTGTGGAGCTGTCAATCTCATTTTTCAATGCTGTTAGAGTTTGTTCTATGTATCTTGAAGCCCTGTCTTTGGGTGCATAAATATTTTATATGGTAATATCCCCTTGGCATAATGTCTCTTTAATCATTATATAGTGTTGTTCCTTATCCTTTGTGGTAGATTTAAGTTTGAAGTCTGTTTTGTCAGAAATTAGTATAGCCACTCCTGCTCTTTTTGATTGTTGTTTGGTTGATATATTTTTTTTCCATCCTTTGAGTTTTAGCTTGTGTCTTTAAGTCTAAGGTGTGTCTCTTGTAGGCAGCATATAACCAGATCCTGTTTTTTTATCAGTTCTGCAACTCTCTGTCTCTTTATTGGCACATTTAGTCCATTTACATTCAGCGTAATTATAGATAGGTATGAGTTTAGTGCTGTCATTTTGATGCCTTTTTTTATATGTTGTTGACAGTTTCATTTTTCCACTTACTTTTTTGTGCTGAGAAGTTTTTCTTTGTAAATTGTGTGTTCCTCTTTTTCATTGTGGTTGAATTTGTTTTTGCTGAGACTTTATGTTTATCTTGTTTTTTATTTTGAAGTGTAGGATTGTTAGTCTTCTTTGTGGTTACCTTGACATTTGCCCGTATTTTTCTAAGTTTAAACCTAGCTTGTATCTCCGTATATTGCCTTGATTTTCTCTCCATACGGACGACCTATGCCTACTTTATTTAGTCCCTTTTTATTGATTTTTGTCATCTTTTACATAAAGACATCATTGATTCACTGTTTGGAGCTTTTTTTTTAATCTTGATTTATTCTTGTTATTTCCCTATCTTAGTTCTTATGTGGTTGCTCTGTTCTGTGTTCTAGGGTTGGGCTGATATCTGATATTATTGATTTTCTATACAGAGAATTCCCTTTAGTATTTTTTGTAGTTTTGGTTTGGCTTTTGCAAATTTCCAAAGCTTCTATTTATCTGTAAATGTCAATAAACCAAAAAAAACCCAGTGCCGTTGAGTCGATTCCGACTCATAATATAACCTTCATATTTGAGAGACAGTTTTGCTGGATATAATGATTCTTGGCTGGCAGTTTTTCTCCTTCAATGCTTTATATATATCATCCTATTGCCTTCTTGCCTGCATGGTTTCTGCTGAGTAGTCCAAATTTATTCTTACTGATTCTCCTTTGTAGGTGACTTTTCTCTTATCCCTGGCTGCTCTTAAAATTTTCTCTTTATCTTTGGTTTTGGCAAGTTTCATGATAATATGTCTTGGTGACTTTCTTTTGGGATCTACCTTGTATGGTGTTTGATGAGCATCTTGGATAGATATCCTTTCATCTTTCACGATATCAGGGAAGTTTTCTGCCAACAAATCTTTAATAATTCTTACTATATTTTCTGTTATCCTTCCCTGTTCTCATATTCCAATCACTTGCAAGTTATTCTTCTTGATAGAGTCCCACATGATTCTCAGGGTTTCTTCATTTTCTTTAATTCTTTTATCTGATTTTTCTTCAAATATATTGGTGCTAAGTGATTTATCTTCAGTCTCACAAATTCTGTATTCCATTTCCTCAATTCTGCTCCTCTGACTTGCTATTGAATTGTCTAATTCTGTAATTTTATTGTTAATCTTCTGAATTTCTGAATGCTGTCTCTCTGTGTATTCTTGCAGTTTATTAAATTTTTCATTATCTTCTTAAATAATCTTTTTAATTTCTTCAACTGCTTTCTCTTTGTGTTCCTTGGCTTTTTCTGTTTGTTGCCTGGTCTCATTCCGGATGTCTTGAAGAGTTCTGTATATTAATCCTTTGTATTCTACATCTGGTAATTCCAGGAATACATCTTCATCCGGAAGAGTCCTTGATTATCTGTTTTGGGAATTTGTTGGAGCAATCATGATCTGCTTCTTCATGTGATTTGATATCAACTGTTCTCTCCAAGCCATCGGTAAGCTATTGTATTAATTTATTTTATGTTTGCTCACTGTGCTGTATTTTCTTGCTTTGTTTTGTTTCAGTATAGCCAAATAGGCTACTAGAGTGAGCTAGCTTGGCCATTGGAGCCTTTGAACCATTAATGTCCTGTTACCAGATGGCTAGAGCTGTTACCAGGTATAAACCCCCCAAAAAACCAAACCCATTGCCCTCGAGAAAATTCTGACTCATAGCAACCCCACAGGACAGAGTAGAACTGCCCCACAGGGTTTTCCAAGGAGCACCTGGTAGATTCGAACTGCTGACCTTTTGGTTATCAGACGTAGCACTTAACCACTATACCACCAGGGCTTATGAGCCTAGAAGTCCATTCATTATTCTTGTATAGATTCATCTCAGGTGTTCTGATAGTCACCTAGTGTGTAATGTAGGCTCTCACCTACTATCTTAGAGGAGCAGTGATGATGGGTGTATGCACCGGTTTCTGGTAGCAGCAGGGGGTCATACTCAGAGGAAGGCAGGGAGCTGACAGGCTTCCCCCAAGTGTCAGTGAGGAAGGAGCATCTCTGTTCTTTAGAGTGCTCTAGTAGGTAGGCTCTGCAGGTGTACCTTTGGCACCCAATGCTTATATCTGTAAGGACTGGTAGGCACCACTGTCCTTTCATGGATGGCTAGATGGCATGGATGGAGCCTCCAGTCCCCAGGCCCCTCCTGTGGGTAGGTGAAGGCTCCGTTTAATAGGCAAAGTGGTATCAGGCCTCCAAAACCTGCCTCTCCACTGCACAACTGAAACACAGTCAGATCTCAAACAGATTTGCCCTTGTAATATTATAGCCACCTGGATCCATGTAGGGGTGAGAGACAAAGTCTGTGGATCACATATGCCTGGACTGGAGCTGCTTCTGCTCTGAGCTTCCAGATTAGGGGAGTCTGCAGAGTATTTTCCCCCATTTGTTGATTTGTTCCTTCTCCCAGGCCAGGAGAATGGCCCAGGGAAATTAACTGTTAATGAAGCCAGCTGGGGCAGGGGGGGAGGGATCAGATAGACAGGAGAGAGTTCTTTCAAAAGAAGGAGTTATTAGATCTGCACATGGTAAATTAGACAAAATCACTTGTGTCAAGAATGCTGTTTTATCTCAGATTCCAGAGGTATGTGTAGCCTGTGTTCACTGGCTGGGTCCCCGCCAAGATTGCCCCAGGGGGTTAAGGCTGCATCCCATGCTTGCCTTCTTTTGCTGAAGCAGCTGTGTCCTAAACTCTACCACCAGTCCTGTGGCCATCACTCCAGGGGGTCGGGGTGATGGCACTTCAGTTGCCTTCTTTCACTGAAGCAGCCACTTCCTAAATGCCACAGCCAGCCCCATTGTAGACATGCCATAGGGTCAGGGGTGCGCCACTCTGCTTGCCTTCTTTTGCTGAAGCTGCTGTGTCTCAGGGAACAGCCATCAGCCCCGCCACAGTTGAGCCAAGGAACGGCACCAAGGAATCAGAGCTGAGGCACTGGGTGGGCTTGGCAACTCGTCGCTGCTTCTGCACCATCTCTCCCTGCCCTGTCGCTCAGGCCAATTCCTTAATTTTGCCTTTGATGCTCAAGGCTTCTAACTTATCGTATATATAATGAATTCACTTGTTTTTTCAGGTCTTTGTTGTAAAAGGGCTCAGTGGAAGCTTCTGGCTAGTTCGCCACCTTGGCCCCACATAGAAATATTCCTCTTTTTGATGATGAATACAATGCCATTTCTCTTCAAATTGTCATTCCTGGCATAGTAGACCATATGATCGTTTGATTCAAAATGATCAATACTAGTCCATCAATACTAATGCTTAGGCTATCAATCTTTATGTATTCTGTTTCATATTTGATGATTTCCAATTTTCCTAGATTCTTGCTTCATACATTCCAGGTTCTGATTATTAATGGATGTTTGCAGCTGTTTCTTCTCATTTTGAGTCATGCCACATCAGCAAATGAAGGTTCCAAAAGCTTGACTCCATCCACGTCATTAAGGTCGACTCTACTTTGAGGAGGCAGCTCTTCCCCAGTCGTGTTTTGAGTGCCTTCCAACCTGAGGGGCTCATCTTCTGGCACGATATCAGACAATGTTCTGCTGCTATTCGTAAGGTTTTTACTGGCTAATTCTATTCAGAAGTAGACCTCTGGGTCCTTCTTCTACCATATGACTCAGCAATTCCACTCCTAGGTATATAACAAAAAGACTTGAAAGCAGAGACTAAAACAGATTTTTTTTTTTTTTTTTTTTTTGCAATCAACAACAATGTTGGTTGCAGCACTATTCACAGTAGCCAAAGATGGAAACAAACCAAATCCCATCAAAAGATGAACGGCTTAGCAAAATGTGATACATACATACAATGGAATACTACTCAGCTAGTAAGGCAAATAAAGTCTTTATACATGCTACAATCTGGATGGATCCTTAGGACATTATGCTGAGTGAAATAAATCAATAACAAAAGGACAAAAATTGTATAACCCGACTAATATAAAAAAGCAAGAACAGACAGATGTATACAGATCCAAGTTTATTAGTGGATACCAGGTGTGTGGGGTGGTGAAAGAGAGGTAGTATTGCTTATGGAATACTGAGCTTCAGTTTATGGTGATGGAAAAATTGCATTGATTAAGGGTAAGGTTGCACAGCTGACAACTCTAAATGCTGTCAATGAGTTGTATACCTGTAAAAGCTGAATTAGCAAAAGTAGTGTGATAGATATATTTACAACAATGACAAAAAAAGAGTAGCTGCTGAGGCCTCTTATGTACATCCAAACACGTCATGGAATTTGGTTTCTTGGTTTGGAGATTCAGGGTCATGGTTTCATGGGACATCCCAGTTAATTGCTCTAATATCTTACTTAGTGCTCCTGCTCTACCTCCTATTTCATCGTGTAGTGCCTGGGGTCTTAATATCTTGCAAACATCCATCCAAGGTACAACAATTGGTCTCTATTCACCTGGAAAATAGAGGAAGAAGGAGAGCAAGGAATAGAAGGACAACCTGGAGTGTGTAGCTAATTGCCTCTATGAAAAACTGCCTCCTTTGCCATAAGACCAGAAGAACTGGATGGTGCCCAGCTACCATTACTGAACATTTTGATCAAAGATTCTATAGAAGAACCCTGATCAAAAGGGGAAAAATGCAGAACAGAATTTCAAAGTCTCATGAAATACAGATTTTCTGGAGTCATAGAGGCTAGGTGAACACCTGAAACTATTGCCCTGAGATAATCTTTAAGCCTCAAACCAAAAATATCCCCTGAAGTCTTCTTAAAACCAAACTATAGTTTAGCTTAACTAGGAAACAATGTCTACCTTTAGTATTGTGATTTTTAACATCTATCTATATGGGATCCAATCAACAACATCATCTCAAAAGACTAGGTAGGAAACTTAAGGGGCAGTGAGTTTATGTTAACAGAAGAGGAACAATTCAGAAAAGGAGGATGAGAATGGCTACACAACTCAAAGAATGTAATCAGTGTCACTGAACTGTACTTGTAGAAATTGTTGAATTGGCATATGTTCTGCTGCGTGTACTCTCACCAACAAAAATAAAACAAATTAATAATAATAATAATTTTATCATAGATCCTCATATAATATTTAAATATAACTTAGAGTTAGTACAAACAATTGAAAGACCTTAGTATAACAAAGTTATTCCATTCATACCTACCTATTTATGAGAAAAAGGTTTCTTAGCACCAAAACAGAAAAACCAAATCCATTGCCACTGAGTCGATTCTGACTCTTAGTGACCATGTAGGACACGGTAGAACTTCCCCATAGGGTTTCCAAGGATCACCTGGTGGATTAGAACTGCTGACCTTTTGGTTAGCAACAGTAGCTCTTAATCGCTATGCCACCAGGGTTTCCTTAGCGCAGATATCTATAAAAGTGAGTACAAAATTTATGCTGTACACTCCCTCATTCTGGCAATAAGACATCTTCATCCAATTGAAGAGTGAGCTAAATAAAACAGTAAAAGCTGTATTTGTCTCATTAGGACATGCAATCCCAACAGAATTTTAGTTTTTCTTCAATAGTTATTTACCCATATTAATATTTATTTCTCACTTCTTTATCAATTGTATACTAGTAATAATTGTTATGCTAATTCAATCCAGACCCAAAAATTTCAATGAAAAGAAACTTAGATTACAGGAAACAATGAATTTTTAAATTTCAATTGCTATAAAATTTTTCCTGGCAAAGAATTATAATAGTGTGATTGCAGGGTAATGGATTGCTTTTGTGTGGCCTTTCTTGCCATAGTCTTGTAACTCCCAACCAGGTGATTGGGTGGGGCTGTGCATATGGGGTAATTGGAGCCAATCAAGGGGATTGGTCAGTTTTCCCATCCCACTGGGTTTTGAAATGAGCCACAGTAGAGGAAAGAAAGAAAGGATTCCACCACCACCAAGGAAGAACAGCCAAGGAGCCGGTGTGTCCTTTGGACCCAGGATCCCTGCGCTGGGAGGCTCCTGGGACCAGAAGACAGAGAGAAACAGAGCTATAACCCTGAAGATGGTGAGAAATAGTGGCAGGAGAAACCAGGCAGCAGAGACCCGATAGTAGGAGTGGGTGCAGTAGGCTTTCGGCCCCATGGAGAGAGAAAGCTGAGTGCCTTTGAGCGGAGGCTTGGAGCTGGGGAGAGGAGTGCCTGCGAGCATGGCTGAGAAGAGGATGTCCTGATGGAAGAACTGTATCCTTGAGTGTTCCTGAGCCTGAATTGTAATCTATTACTTCCCTAATAAACCCCATAATTGTAAGTATGGTCTATGAGTTCTGTGTGACCTTTGCAATGAATTATCCAACTCAGCAGAGTAGAGAGTGCTGTGGGAAGGATGTTTGGTGTCAGAATTGGTAATGATGGCAGGGAGAGGAGGCTCCTCAGGGGAGTCAGCCTTTTGCTGTTGATCTTGATTAACCTTCCCTCTTGTGGTTTTGGTGGGGGTCAGACATTGCCCCCATGCTGTTTTTACAGTGATCAATAAAAAGCTTTCAATAAAATTTAGTCTTCATTAAGATAATTTTTTCCTAGGGAAATGAAGTAGAAAAGTGAGTTGAAGGAAAAAAAGAAACAATGTATAATTTCCAAATGTTTAAAAAAAAAAAAGCTTACTTATGCACTTTTTAAATGGAGATAGTGGGTATCGACCCAATGATATCATTTTTTTTTCTTTTTATAATATTTTATTGTGTTTTAGATGAAAGTTTACACAGCAAATTAGGTACCCATTTAATAATTTTTGTATAAATTTTTCTGTGACATTGGTTACAATTTTTGCAACGTGTCAGCATTCTTATTATTTTCATTCTGTGTGTTCTCTTTCCGTTTATCTAGCTTCACTGCCCCACTTGCCTTCTCATCTTTGCTTTTGGGTAAATGTTGATTGTTTGGTCTAAAATAATTGATTGTTTAAGGGAACACATTCCTCACAGGTGATATTGTTTATTTTATAAGCCAATCTGTTATTTGCCTGAAAGGAGACCTCTAGGAGTGGCTTCAATTCCAAGTTAAAAGGGTATCTTAGGGTCATAGTCTCAGGGGTTCCTCTAGTCTCCAACAATTCAGTAAGTCTGGGCTTTTTTAGTTTTTTAGTTTTGTTCTACATTTTTCTCCCATTCTGTCTGGGGCCTTCTATAGTGTTCCTGATCAGAATGGTTGGTAGTGGTAGCTGGGCACCATCCAGTTCTGGTTTCAGGCTAGAAGAGGTAGTTTATGTGGACTATTAGCCCTGTGGACTAGTTTCTTCTTTGAGTCTTTGGTTTCCTTCATTCTCTTTTGCTTCAGAGAGAAAGAGAACAATACTTGTATCTTAGATGGCCACTCACAAGCTTTTAAGACCCCCAATGCCACTCACCAAACTAGGATGTAAAATATCTTTATGAACTATGTTATGCGAATTGACTGAGTTGTTCCATGAGTCTATGGTCCCAAGCCCTTTAACCCAGTAAACTAATCCCATGAGGTGTTTACCTATGTCTGTGTGCCTGCTATGTGCCTTATTATATATATGCAGAGACCAGGAGTTAAAAAATCAAAAGGGAAGAACATGCACAGCATTTCTCAAGCTGAAAGAACTGAAGAAAACAATTCAAGCCTCGAGTTGCAATATTGAAATATTCTACAGGGAAAATATTAAACAACACAGGAAGCATCAAAAGGAATACACAGAGTCACTGTACCAAAAAGAGCTGATCAACATTCAACCATTTCAGGAGGTAGCATATGACCAAGAACTGATGATGCTAAGGAAGTCCAAGCTGCACTGAAGGGAATGACAAAAAGCAAGGCTCCAGGAATTGACAGAATACCAATTGAGATGTAGCACTGAAGGTGCTCACTCGTCTATGTCAAGAAATTTGGAACAGAGAATCTTTGATGGAGCAGGAGAATAGTGGGATGCAGACCTCAAATTCCAGCAAAAAGACCAGACTTAATGGTCTGACTGAGACTGGAACAACCCCAGAGGTCACAGCCCCTGGACTCTCTGTTAGCCCAAAACTAAAACCACTCTTGAAGCCAACTCTTCAGACAAAGATTAGGCTGGACTATAAGACACAGAATGATACTTGTAAAGAGTGTGCTTCTTAGCTCAAGTAGACACATGAGAGCATGTGGGCAGCTCTTGTCTGGAGGTGAGATGAGAAGGCAGAAGGGGACAGGAGCTGGTTGAATGGACACAGGAAATACAGGGTGAAAAGAAGAAGTGTGCTGTCACATTGTAGGGAGAGCAACTAGGGTCACAATGCGTGTATAAGTTTTTGTATAAGTAACTGACTTCAACTGTAAACTTTCACTTAAAGCACAATAAAAAAAAATGTAAAAAAGAAATTTGGAAGACAGCTTCCTGGCTAACTGACTGGAAGAGATCCATATTTGTGCTCATTCCAAGCAAAAGTGAGCCAACAGAATGCTGGAATTATTGAACGATATCATTAATATCACACACAAGGAAAATTTTGCTAAAGATCATTCAAAAGCAGTTGCAGCAGTACATTGACAGGAAGCTGCCAGAAGTTCAAGCCAGATATAGAAGAGGACATGGAACAAGGGATATCATTGCTGATGTCAGATGGATCTTGGCTAAAAACAGAGAATACTAGAAAGATGTTTACCTGTATTTTATTGACTATGCAAAGGCATGCGACTGTGTGGGCACAACAAATTATAGATAACATTGGAAAGAATGGGAAATCCAAACCAAAAAAACCAAATTAATTGTGCTCATGAGGAACCTGTACACAGACCAAGAGGTAGTCATTTGAACAGAACAAGGATTTGAAGTCAGGAAAGGTGTGTGTCAGGGTTGTATCTTTCACCATACTTACTCAATCTGTATGCTGAGCAAATAATCTGAGAAACTGGACTGTATGAAGAAGAATGTTGCATCAGGGTTGGGGGAAGACTCAGTGACAACCCACAATATGCAGATGACACAACCTTGCTTGCTGAAAGTGAAGAGGACTTGAAGCACTTACTAATGAAGATCACAGACCACAGCCTTCAGTATGGGTTACACCTCAACGTAAACAAAACAAAAATCCTCACAACTGGACCATAAGCAGCCTCATGATAAATGGAGAAAATATTGAAGTTGTCAAGGACTTCATTTTACTTGAATCCACAATCAACGCCCATGGGAGCAGCAGTCAGGAAATCAAACGACATGTTGCATCGGGCAAATCTGCTGCAAAAGACATCTTTTAAGTGTTGAAAAGCAATAATGTCACTTTGAGGACTAAGGTGTGCCTGACCCAAGCCATGGTATTTTCAGTCATCTCATACGCATGTGAAATCTGAGCAATGAATAAGAAAGACCAAAAAAGAATTGACGGCTTTGAGGTATGGTTTTGGGGAAGAATATTGATTATACCATGGACTGCCAGAAGAACAAACAAATCTGTGTTGGAAGAAGTACAGCCAGAACACTCCTTAGAAGGAAGGATGGCAAAACTTTGTCTCGTGTACTTTGGACAAGTTATCAAGAGGGACCAGTTCCTGGAGAAGGAGTCCATGCTTGGTAAAGTGCAGGGTTAGTGAAAAAGAGGAAACCCTCTAACAGATGGATTGACATGGTAGCTGCAACAATGGGCTCAAGCATAACAATGATTGTGAGGATGGTGCAGGACTGGGCAGTGCTTTTGTACATAGGGTCGCTATTAGTCAGAATGGCAACTAACAACAGCAACAACTGTAGTTGCAGAATTGTATATAACAGTTACTGTAATTGTTCTTTTTTCTTGCGTACTTCTCCATGTCTTCATTTACCTTGGTCAAGTTGTGTTGACTTCCGCCATATTGTGTATTGCCTTTCCCATCACTGGAAATAATAGGTGTTATTTCTACCCCCAGTGGCACAGTAGTTGAGAGCTACAGTTGCTAACCAAAAGGTCAGCAGTTCAAATCCACCAGCCACTCCTTGGCAACCTTTTGGGATAGTTCTACTCTGTCCTATAGGGTCACTATGAGTTGGAATTGACTAGATGGCACCGAGTTTGGTTTGGAGTACTATCTAGCAAGTGATTTCCCCTCTCTCCCCCTCTCATCCCTGTTAACCATCAAAGAACATTTCTTTCTGTGTGTATACATATTCTTGACTTTTTATAAAAGTGAGACCATACAATATTTGTCCTTTTGTGATTGACTTATTTTACCCAGCACAATGTCCTCCAGATTCATTCATGTTATGTTGTGCAGACTCATCATTATTCTTTATAGTTGCATAGTATTCCATCATATGTATGTACCACAATTTGTTTATCCATTCATCCACTGATGGGCACGTAGGTTGTTTCCATCTTTTTGCTATTTGGAATAATGCTGCAGTTAACATGGGTGTGCATAAGTCTACTTATATTACTGCTCTTATATCTCTAGTATATAATACGGCACTGGGGTTTTTATATAATACCTAGGAGCGTGATTGCTAGATCATAAGTTATTTCTATCTCTAGCTTTTTGAGGAAGCGCCATACTGTTTTCCATAGTGGTTGTACCATTTTACAGTCCCACCAGCAGTGTATAAGAGTTCCAATTTCCCTAGAACCTCACAAGCATTTGTTGTTTTCTCTTTTTTTGAACAGTGCCATCTTTTGCAGGGGTAAGTTGGTATCTCGTTGTAGTTTTGAGTGGCATCTCTCAAATGGCTATAATGATCTTGAGCATCTCTTCATGTGTTTGTTAGCCATCTGAATATCCTCTTCGGTGAAGTGCCTGTTTATGTACTTTGCCCATCTTTTGATTTAATTTTTTTTGTCATTGTCACATCACTGGTGTTTTAGATTCCATTGAATATATTTAGAAGAGTAATGTAACCATTTTCTTTGCAATATCAATGTTTATGTCAGAAATTATATTTTTAAAATTATTTAAACTTATAAAAACTTTTCAGTGTTAACTTTGTGTGAAGGGTGTACATAGTTTTTCAAAATTCTTTTGGCCTTATGTGGGTAAAAATACTTGAAGACTACAGTGTTAGTATACAAGGCTATAGATTAGTGCTTCTAAACTTATCCCTGGTAAAGAACATTTTTTACATCTCTGAACTTTTATGGAATAATCAGTGGTTCTACTATGCATAACTAGTTTACAGCCCATGCCACATGTGACTGTACACATTCCACAACACCCACACTCATCTATACTTTGTTCAACAAGATGCATATGCTTGGTGGTTTTAAATTATGTCCACAGATTCTTTGACATTCTTTCCCTCAAAAATTAGAGCCCAAATTTCCTCCCCTTGAGCATGGGCTAGACTTAGTGACTGGCTACTAATAAATAAAATGTGGTAGAAGTTACTGTGTGTAACTTCCGAGACTAGACTATAAAAAGCATTGTTGCTTCCTCCTTGCTCTCTGTCTTGGACCACATACTATGGAAAAATCTATTTTCCATGTTAAGAGGATGCTCAAGCAGTTTAGTGGAAAGGTCCATGTGAAAAGGAACTGAGGCTTCCTGCCAACATGCATATGATAAATAAATCATCTTGGAAGTGGACCTCTCTGCCCCAGTCTAGCCTTCAGATAACTGCAGTCCCCAGGTAACGTCCTGATAGCAACAGAGTCAGAACCAACCAGCTGTGCAGGTCCCAAGTTCCTAGCCTACAGACACTGAGTGAAATAATAAATGCTTATTGTTGTTTAAAGACTATTGGAATAACTCATTTTGTTAGAATAATTCATTTTGCACAAATAAATAAATAAAATAAATAACAGAGTCACTAATCATGTGCTTCAATGTCCTGACAATGCTCAATTTTAAAAGTTTCCATTTCAGTGCTTGTCTCTTCATATACCTAAAACAGACAGTTCATGAGTTGGTACAGGTCCACAGAAGACAATTTGAGTAGCGCTGCTCTGGACATCTTCTCATGGCCCCCAAGGCAGTTGTCCATCACCCTCTGGGTACATCTTCCACAAATAACTTCCCAAACAAATGGAATGATTTTCACCTTCTTTCTAAACAATTGTCTTTGACTTGGGTATCAATAACTGGTTTAAGCAGTTGTAGCACATGGCATAAAATATGATAAATCTACTCAAAGAGAACAGCCTCAAAAGAGAATAGTACACTTTGTAGACACTTAGATTTTCATAGACTCTACAACTTATTCTTCAAATACCACTTAGGTCTGACTTCTTCCATGATGCCTCCTAAATTAGTCTAGCCTGGATCAGCAAGAGGCTGTACAGTGCTGGAATTAGAATAAGTGCTCTGGTGTAGAGCACCCTGTTACTTGATAGCTTTTATGATTCCAGGCAAGATAATTAACCGCTCTGTGCCTCGATTTCCTCATTGTAAATGAGGACAGTAATAGAACCTCCTCTAAGAATTAAATGAGTAAGTACATGTGCCTGGAACACAGTAAGTCCTCAATAAATGTTGCCATTCTTGGGGGTTCTTTGATTACTTGCATACAATGAATGTCTTTACCCTTCCTCCCCACTATTTGTGTCAACAGCAGCAACCACAACTTCTACTCCTTTGCATCTCCCTACTATGCTAATTCAATGGTCTACTCAGAGTGTGATCTGTGGACCATCCTCCTCAGAATCCTCTGTGGACCTTATTAAAAATGTTCACTCTTCATTCCCATTCCAGACCTGAACAAAATATCTGCATATAAGGCCCAGAGACTGGCATTTCAGACAAGCACCAACCAAGGAATTCTGATGCACTCTAAGGCTTGAGAATATATTTCATAAATATGCCTACAGGTGTATACAGCAGCTTCACCAGGCGAGGCAAGGAAGAGTGAAGAGCCGAGAGAATTACAAATTGACCAGTCATTCTCCACAAATTTCCACATGAGTGTATTTCAAAAATAGCAAACAAGCATCAGAAAATTATGGTTGCTATGACATAATTTGAATACAACATGGTGGCTGTAATATTGCCTGTGAAGAGAAGTAAAAACACAGACTGTATACTCACAGGTGCTTTCGTGCTACGGTCAAGGAAATATAAGCGCTGTGCTGAAAGGAAATGCTGAGGCACTTTGACTTTGGTCATGTGGCGTGTTTTCACGGTCATAACTTCAGAAATAATAACAGTCACATGTCCCCCAGTGCAAGTTGTCCTTGTCAGATTCTTGTAGGTGTCCATTCCAGAGTTACGGGTTTTAAAAAAGTGCTATCACATGGCTGGGCCACATCTGAAAGACATTGAATACAAATTGCAGCTGAATTTATACCGCAAGGTAGCAATCTCCAGCTGCACATCATTTGTTTTGTCTCGTTTAAAATAGCTCTCAATCGCGTGCCAGCTACTGTAGACTCCATATTCTAGTAATTAGGGATCGAAAAATAAAGCAGCAGCTTCTCTCCTGGAAGCCTGCGCTGGGCTGCTTCCAAAAACCAGCTTCGGGTCTCTGCAGTCCATCTGAGGCATCCAGATAATCAAGTGGGGTTTTTTCTCAAGCTGTGGTCCGGCAACAGCTTGCTCAGAAATCACCTGAGAAGCTTATGTAAAGTGCAGTTTTCTACACCTGGCCCTGGACTCACAGAAACCAGACTCTCTGGGGATGGGCCCAGAAATCTGCATTTGAAACATATTCATAGACAAGGTAAAGTTTGAGAACCACTGTAATCTGGAGCCTATTCTAAGATGAATCATTTCCCCTGAAACCCAGGAGTATTTTCCTCAACCAGAAACTTCGGTCTGCCCTTTCTAGTTTTCTCTCAACAATACTTCCTTGTTCAAGGTTGAATAAATTCTCACCAGCTTTATTGTGCCCTCTGCCAATTATAGCGAGACCCAACATGAAGATTTTACTGACTTGCACTAGACAGTAAAGCCAGATATAAAATACCCCACCAGGATACGAATATGGTCCTGTAGGGATCTGATTGCACCCCTGACTCAGTGCGAGAAAGAATTAATCTTTTTTTTCATATTATAAAAAGTTCCCAGAACGGGTGTCATGGTCATCCACTGTGGCTCCACCTTATTACAAATGTAGTTCTAAATGTCTTTTTTGGCCACATACCTCATTTGAATGATGCTTTTGTGATCTAACAATGTGAACAGACATGACCACTCTTCAGGCATGTTTAAAGTTGTCATGGATTGAATTGTGTCTCCCAAAATATATGTGTCAATTTGGTTAAGCCATGATTCCCAGTATTGTGTGGTTGTCCTCTCTTTTGTGATTGTAATTTTATGTTGAGAGGATTAGGGTGGATTGTAACACCAGCCTTACTCAGGTCACCTCCCCAATCCAAGGTAAAGGGAATTTCCCTGGGGTGTGGCCTGCACCACTTTTTATCTCTCAAGACATAAAAGGAAAGGGAAGCAAGCAGAGAGCTGGGGACCTCATACCACCAAGAAAGCAGCACCAGAAGCAGAGCATGTCCTTTGGACCCGGGGTCCCTGAGCCTGAGAAGCTCCTCAACCATGGGAAGATTGACAAGGACCTTCTTCCAGAGCCTACAGAGAGAAAAAGCCTTCTCCTGGAGCTGATGCCTTAAATTTGGACTTTTAGCCTACTTTACCATGAGGAAATAAATTTCTTTTTGTAAAAGCCATCCACTTGTGGTATTTCTGTTATGTCAGTACTAGATGACTAAGACAAAAGTATTGACCTTGATTGTAATGCTGGGACAAAGGAATTACCTCTGCCCACAGGCGGAAGTTCCAAGAGATAGGCTCCACCTCACTTGTTAGTCACCTGATGTATAGCGGGCATTCAATAATGTGCATACAATGAACGACCAGTGATAAGCACTGTTCTCTTAGCTCACCATATATAACCTTGCAGAAGACCTCCTGGAAAACCCCATTGAGCTCTGCTATGACCCATAACAGGTCCCTGGGGTTCTGATGCCTTGCTAAATTTCTTATCATATATACATCTTTCCAAAAGGAAACTTGTTCCAAAAGGAACAAGTTGTTTCCTCATCTTTCTCTTTCTCACATCTCTTTTAGGTGCTCGTACCTTGCCCATTTCCATGTGGCCAAAATGTTTATTTTTCCCAAGCACATAGATCCTCTCCAGATGTGGCTAAAAGTAAAACTTGTTAAGCTCTGGGGCATTAAAACCCTTCTGGATCTTGAAACTTTCATTAACCATTTTTTCTTTTCTTTTGGATTGCTCTCTATTGGTCAATTTTTACTTTATGCTTATAAATGAGTCAAAGTGGAATTCATCTGGAGGTTAAACAGCCTGGAAGTTGGTACACTGAATGACTTACTCGTGTTTCAATAAAACATCTAATCCTGGGAGGAAACTCAGGACCACATCTGTGTTTCCCTGTGACCTTGTCACTTATCACTAAAAGAACATGTCATTTCTCAAATGTGATACCTATCCCTCAAAGAATGTATGCAAGATGGCTGGGAACAATGTGACTCAGTTTGCCTAAAACATTTCCAGTTTGCACCTATTATTCTGGCAAAATTATTCACAGCACCCCCAAAGTGATGAATGAATTATCTGGTCACCCTACTCATGGCCCTCAAGTTTTAGATTAAAAAACCCGCTGCCTTTGAGTTGATTCTGACTCAAAGCGACCCTATATGACAGAGTAGAACTGCCCCATAGAATCTCCAAGGAACGCTTGGCAGATTTGAACTGCCGACCTCTTGGTTAGCACCCGTAGCACTTAACCACTACACCACCAGGGTTTCCAAGTTTTAGACAGATAAGAATATTATTTTTGCCCCCCTTCTCCCTGCTTTCTTCTTATTGCATCCCCTTCCACCTCTCTTTCTCATTTGAGACAACAGAAGAGGCAAATAACTGCCACTTCCAGGCTAGCCTTAGACCTTGGCCTCTCATCAGTGAAGCTGAGATGTGGCCCTACGTAGAAAAACTTGACTTATCAGTGAAAAATGTCGAAGGTATATTCAAATCAGTGTCATATCCTTACAGATACACAGTTATTCCTTCCCTCTATAGCCTTATAAACAACCCATTAAAATGTACTCTTTACAACAAACATCCATCCATTCATTCACTCACAGACATTTATTGAGCACCTACCATGTGCCAGGTACTGTTCTAGGCACTGGAGATGCAGAAGTTAACACAAGATTTCTACTCTCATTGAAATTACATTCTAGTGAGGGGAGACACGATAAACAAGTAAACAGAAAAAAATAAGATAAATAAAGAGAGTGGCAACTGTTGTGAAGAAAATGAAATAGAAAAATGGGGTAAAGAGTGTATCATTTAGGGAACAATTGAATTTCTGTAACAGAGTGGTACAAAACATAGAGATTGAAAGAGAGAAGTTAGTCTTTCGCTCCCAGAGGTGACCTGTCCAGAGTTGGCAGTGTGGCTTCCTCTATCAGTGTTTCCAAGAACCAAGGTTCCTTCCATCTCATTGTCCAGCCCTAGGACGGTGCCCTTATCTACATGGTTGGAGCAGACTCTCCAGCACAATGTCTGCATCTAGCTTGTGCTCCAGGCAAGAGAATGTCCAGGGCAAGTGGCTTGTCAATAAGGAGATGACCCAGAAGTCATGTATTGCATTTCTCTCACTTCTCATTGAGCCGAACTTAGTCACATGGCCATAGCTAATCAAGGATGCCTGGGAAGTACAGTTATCTATTTGGGCAGTCAAGAACCCAGCTAAAACTTGAGGAGTTCTATTACTAAAAGAAATAAAAGGTAAAACTTGTGGTCTCTGCCACAATTGTCCTGTCGTATCCTGCACAGGAGAGGTGCGAGTTTATTTTTGAAGAAAGTGGTCCAGGAGGGCATCTGAGGAAGTAACATTTGACATGAAACCTGAAAGAGGAGGAGACAGCTATGCGATATTTGTGGGAGTTAAATGTCTTGGTCATCTAGTACTGCTGTAACAGAAATACCACAAGTGGATGGCTTTAACAAGGAGAAGTTTATTCTCTCACAGTCAAGTAGGCTACCAGTCCAAATTCAGGGTGTCAGCTCCAGGGGAAGGCTTTCTCTCTCTGTCAGCGCTGGAGGAAGGATGCATCAGTCTTCCCTTGGTCTGGGAGCAGCTGCGAACAGGAACCTCCGGTCTGAAGGACCTGCTCTGCTCCTGGCACTGTTCCTGGCACTCTCTGCTAGCTTCCCTTTCCTTTTATCTCGTGAAAGGTAAAAGGTGGTGCAGGCCACATCCCAGCAAAACTCCCTTTACATTGGATCAGAGATGTGACCTGGTAAGGGTGTTACAATCCCACCCTAATCCCCCTTAACATAAAATTACAATCACGAAATAGAGGACAACCATACAATACGGGGAATCATGGCCCAGCCAAATTGACACATATATTTTTGGAGGGACATAACGCAGTCCATGACATTAAGCAATCAGGAACTCTGAGTTTAGATGACAGTGTATGTTTCAAACTAAAGTTTTAATTCAGGTTTAATTTGTTTAATAGTTTTATGATTGTTTAAAATAAGCTCATCAATAGAACACATCTTGACTTTTTTTTTTTTTTTAATTGGTAAGAGTCTCAATTCTGTTTACATCCCAAATCTGGTTGCTCTTGATTCATCTGACACTTAGCCACGATAAAGAATTTATAAAGAGGATTGTTTACTAGAAACTAAATTCTGAAAGCTTGATATTTCTGTTTATTTTTCCAATCATCTCAGATTTCCAAACAGTAATTACCATCTTCTCCATACCCTTTGCAACTCCTTCTGTAGCCTAAGCTACTGGGCAGCTCCATGGGGAGGCTAAGAGGTTATGGAATGGAAAATCTTGTTCTAAAGTAAATTGAGGGAGCTTCTCAGCTTTAGACTCACTCATTAGTTAGATGGAGTGTATACAAAGCAAGAAGTGTTTTGACATTGATTATGAAGGAAGAAAATGCTGAAAATGCTTGCTGGAAAGGCATTTCATCCTTATCCCAATCTGGCCACCTGCCATGCATTCGGTAAACCAAAAACCAAACGAAACCCAGTGCCATAGCGACTCTTTAGGACAGAGTAGAACTGCCCCATAGAGTTTCCAAGGAGCGCCTGGCAGATTTGAACTGCTGACCCTTTGGTAAAAAACTCAGTCTAATTAAGGCCATAAGAAATGCCACTCAAGGCAGCCTCTAGCCCATCCCACCTATCGTTTGGGCTCAGACAGAAGCTTGGGAGGATATTGTGTAAGAGGTCCAGTGTCAAACCTGATTCAGCCACAATGAGATACAAGTGTTCCTAACAGCCCTAACCCTCCTGTACCTGAGTGAAGGGCTGTGAGTCAGGATGCACTGAAACCTTCTTCAAAGTCTCCCACTCCTCGGGGAAGCTGTTATTTGTCTTTAGGTCCAGTATATGGGGCATTGGTGATTCGGTGGCAGAATCCCCACCTTTCCCTGTGGGAGGCCTGAGCTGGATTCTCAGCCAATGCGCCTCATGCTCAGCCACCGCCCGTGTCAGCGGGGGCTGCGTGTTGCTGATGCTGAGCAGCTTTCAGTGGAGCTTTCAGGCTAAGACAGACCAGGAAGAAAGGCCTGGAGATCTATTTCTGAAAATCAGCCAATGGAAACTTAAGATCACAACAGTACTATCCACGACAGATCAAGAGGATGGTGCAAAACTAAGAGTGAGCAGCATTTTGTTCTGTTGTGAGTCAGGGGCCAACTTGACAGCACTAACAACAATAAAGTCCATGATTATCCATTAATTACAAAACAGACCTAGCTGCTGACGATGATTTCAGGGAATATGTACTTCCTGATGATAGCTAAAGAAACTGGGGATAATAATGACCATAAACATGCTTTTCCGAAGTGATTTATGTACTTGGCAGGCACTGCACTTATAAAGATGTGAACTTCCCCTCCATTTAGTGACATGGTATCTATTGTTGTTTCTGAACAGTGAATTACTGTTTCTGAAGAGTAGAGTCTTATATTGTATTACACCTAGGTCATATGAACTTCTGTCTATAAGTTCCTCAAGTAAATAAGTTCATTAAATACTATCTTTGCTGTACCGTTCCCCTCACAACAGCTCCTATCCCCCTGATATAACCAAAAGTCTTTTAGCCCCACTCTGACTATAGTTTTTCAGAGAAAACGTCTATCTAAAAGAAAAAAAAAAAAAAGCACCTCTAAAAACATTGCCTGAGTCGATGGCATATGAAGGCTGAAACATGCACAAGGCTGTCCAAATCTCCCTCGTGTGTCTGTCCTTCATCACATTCACATTGGCTGGGGGTGGGGAATGTTCTAGTTCCAGCCAGAACTTCTGCCTTAATGGACTTTCTTACCAGCCTCAGAGCTTCCTGACTACTGTTGACATAGTCTTAGCTATGTGCTCAGATCCTGAATTGTTCTGAAGTCTGTAGCTCAAGCGTCCCTAACTTCAGTGGTGAAAGGTGAGTGAGGGTAGGCGAAAGGGATAATTTATTTCTTTGTGGTCTTCTTTTCACCTTCATGACATGGATATTTTCCTCTTTCTATGGCTTTTTCTCAGAAATGAGAGAAGCACTACGTTCCTTGTGTGTTGGATCCTTTCAGGCTCCATCTCTCTCTCTCTTTAGTATTTTATTTATTTTTGGTGGCAATATACACAATCAAACTTGCATCCATTTGCAACTTCTGCATGAACAGTTCAATAACATTGGTTACATACTTCACATTGTCTCACCATACTATCTCTACCCATAATGTTTTATCACCATTAGTTTGGGTTCTTTGCCCCTTAAAGTTCTCATCTGTGTTTTAGATTAACTGTTGTTAGTTTACACTCATATGGACAATTCTTTATAAGACCCCTGAGCTCAAGGCAAACAATCTTTATTAATTGGGCTAAACTGTTGTTTAGTTTAATGATGGCTTCATGGGAAAGTTTTGCTTCAAACTTTAAAGATTATTCCCAGGCATTATATTCAGGGGTTCCCCCAGTCTCAGTGGGTTCAGTAAGGTTTTCCGTGAGTTTGAAGTTCTGTTCCAGGACTTTCCCCCCTTTTGATCAGGATCTATCTACTGAGTCCTTGATCAAAATGTTTAGTAATGGTAGACAGACACCATCCATTTCTTCTGCGCTCATGGTAATGGAGGTAGTAGTTTATGGAGGCAATTAAATCTGCAGTCCATTTCCTTCTCCAATTCTCTTTCAGGCTTTCTTGAACCAGAAGATTCTCCCTTTTCTGTGGTAATTCCTGAATATTATATTCAGCAACCATTCCCAGTGACAGTGATTCCTGACCTCTGATAGAGGCAGATTTATCACGATCTTGATGAAGCTTAAGCTTCAGGGCTCCTCACTCACATGCCCATTTCAAGTCCCTGGACCTGGTTTTGTATGTATTTTTGTATTTTTTTCTTAACAAATGCATCGAAAAGATCATAAGCTTCAGGTAACAATAAACCTGAATCCACCCCCACTAGATTTACCAGATAAAATATAGGACACCAAATTAAATTTGAACTTCAGAAAAACAACAAATATATTTTAGTAAAAATATATTCAAAATTTTGTATGAGAAATACATACTAAAAAAATTATTGTTTATCCAAAGTTCAAATTTAACTGAGAATCCTGTATTTCTATTTGCTAAATATGGCAGTCCTGGCTCCTGCTCACTGACATCTGTTGCATTATTAAGCTATAATTCCAAGACTACTTTTGACTTTTGAGGCTTAGTGATTAATACAGAGTAGGGGTGGGGAGAAGGAAGGCAAGGAAAGAAAGAGCTTAAATAGGGTACTTGTTTATTTTATCATCTAAATAGGGAATTTTTTAGAGTTAAAAGGATGTTATTACTAATTGCACCAGAACAGCAGGTGTAAACCGTGACTATCCCAAACAAACTGAGTGTTCTAGTCCTGGAGAAAGAAGAAAAATCACAGAGAATCTGGGGGATGGGCCTCAGGACCCTGCCCTCTAAAAATACTTGGCGCAAAGAATAATTTAATTGGTGCTAGACTTTCTATAGAAAAGTAGAGAGCAGAACTCAGCCAGGTGGAGTATGCAGTTAACAAATGGAACATCCTATTCGGCAGGCAGATATTGAGCTTCTACAACAGAATACTAGGCAATGACATTCAAAAGAAGAAAAAGACGTTCTCCCTGTCCTCCATGGAGCTTGAAATCTATCTAGGTAGGCAAACTAAAACAAATAGCTGCCACGTTGTATGATTGGTGTTAATCACACCAAAACAAAATCCCAAACCCACTGCTGTCGAGTCGATTCCAACTCATAAAGACCCTATGGGACAGAGTAGAACTGCCCCATAGGGTTTCCAAAGAGCACCTGGTAGATTTGAACTGCTGACCTTTTGGTTAGCAGCCATAGCTCTTAACCACTATGCCACCAGGGTTTCCATTAATAATACTAAGGGAAAAAAATAATAATAAAAGCCTGAGATCAAGAGGAAGGGAGGAGTTCTAGGGGCTGAAACCAAAGAATTTTAAGGACTCTGCTACTGTAGCATGAAAGTAGTCATAGACAATATTTAAATGAATGATTGTGGCAGTGTTCCAATTAAATTTTATTTACAAAACCAATGGTGAGCCAGATTTGGTCCACAGGCAGCAGGCTGCCAATTCTCATTCTAGATGGCTGAGCCCAATTCATTCCAGGAGGACAAGGTAAGACCTTCACAGGGCTGAATTCAGACAGATTCCTGGAAGATTAAAAGAGGCTAACAAAGAGTTAGCCCAAAAGCCCAGGGTAAGGATCTCTGGGAGCCAGAGAGAGAAGTGTCCTTCTCTTGAAGGAGAACCCAATGGACCAGGGTAGAGGGACAACATCAAGACAGAAGATCTGTACAGGCCAGAGACTCCTATTGCCCTAGCTATCTGACCAGTCCACCCCACCTCAGGGAGGGGTCACAACACCATGACCTCGACTCTAATCTACACAGATTAGATTCAATAATTCTCAATACTTCTGCGACCTCCATGGACTACATAAAAAAGGAAACCAGAAACTAAATATCAGAGAATAACCACTATGAAAATATAGTAGGCTTTCTGGTTTGTTATTTTACATATCCCTATGTCCCCATAATGAGTCCCTGGGTGGGGCAAACAGTTAAAATGCTCAGCTGCTAATCAAAAAGTCAGAGGTTCAAGTCTGTCCAGAGGTACCTTGGAAGAAAGATCTGTCAATCTACTTCCAAAAAATCAGCCATTGAAAGCCCTATGGAACAGAGCTCTACTCTGACATACAGGTGGTTGCCGTGAGTTGGAATTGATTCAACAGCTACTGGTTTAAAAAAAAAAAAAAAATTTTTTTTTTTTTTTTTTTTTTACTCCCCAATAATAGCAATCAAATCTTTGAAATATAAAGCCTGAAATATAAAGTGCATGAAGTAGAAGGAGGCAGACTGAAACCCTGGCACTTGGAACCTTCCAGAAGTACCATATGCTCACTAACAAAAAGACAGGAAAGTATCCACAGCATCCCAGCCCCAGCACAAGGACATAAAAGTGCCCTTTGATCTAATAAGTTTACGGAGGCTCTCAGCCACCATGAGCTATCTCCTTCCTGTCTGGACAATGCCTTGGGAAATAACGGAATTGCATTTTAATTCCAACCCTCCTCCATTTGAAAAATGAGGGCACAGGGCCCAGGGGGTTTCAGGGACTTGCCCAGGTCACAAAGTCAGCGAAGGGCAAAGCAGTAACTAGAGCATCCAGTGTTCTTTCCATGTTACCACAGTGCTGTTTGTTGGAAATAGTATATTTGTTTTGAAAGCAATCTTGAGTCTACAGAGCCACAGTGAATGTTTCTGGCATAGTGTAGCGCAGTGTCATAATCTTCTTCCCAACTGTAACACTGTCCCAGTCCTAAAAACCATATAAGGAATTTGAATCTGTATACAGTTCCCAATTAGCTTTGACAAACTTGATGCCTTGCCAACCAATATACTACATTACACCCACTAGTTCCAACAGGCAAATGGTTCTATTACATATGTAGATTTACTATCTCAGCTAAAAACAACCGTCTGTTCACATTTAATTACCATCTTTCCAAAACATATTTATTTGACAATCTTAAAGAAAAACTCCACTTGTGGAGAAGACTGAAAATTTGAAGGTTTAGGCTTTCTGCTTAAGAGCCGTCAGTTAACTTAAACTTGATGTTATTTTGAGCCTGGTTCAAGTCCTACTGAAAATAGAAATACACATTTTTCAGATGGTCCCAAAAACACATTCTTGCATTTATCTTCTAAAAAGGAAACTTTAAGAAAAAACAAAATAAAAAATAATAATCAAATGGGCTGTCCTTTTTTTTTTTCTTCCTTTCTATCTATGTTTCCTTCTTAATATATATTTTCTTAAAAGGAAAACTGAGAGGGGGGAAGTTCAGCTGCCAGGTGTGCCCTATCATTAATTGGCTTAACATGCCAGCCAAAAAGCCAACTTGCTGCATTTCCCTTCCTTCTCACCTTTGTGTGTTTCCCTCTTCTATGTCTTCCAGGTTAACTCACTGTACATAAACCGTTCTTTATTCTTGACTCTTGTAGAGAGCTGATTCATTTGATCATTCGAAATCTCCTTTGAATATTTTAGGTAGCCAGAATCTCAACAGCTCTCAACTTTGCAGAAGAAGGGGCTTGAGCCATGATTGTATTATAATCAGGTATTTTCTTTCAAAGTTAAAAAGACATTAAACCTGAAGACAATTTATAGCAGAAAAAGGAATTCCCTGGCCACTCAAATAAGCTTATGAAAGCTGATAGCCACAACATCGATAACCAAGATTTTTGGGATCTAACTATTAGCCACCCAAAAGGCAAAATATGCCTATCAGAAAAAGGATTATATTTTGGGAATTATCTTTTGGAAGGAAGAAGAATGAGTCGAACTGCTTTTGGCCATCTGTATATACTTTTTCACTGTCATAGCCTTTGCTGATTGGAATGCATTCTGGTATCTTGGCCTTGCTTGGGGAAATATCAGGCAATTAAGAAGCTTTCCAGAGACCAACAGTTGTACAGGAACTTATACTGGTGTAGGGACAAATATTCACAAACAGCGATTCACTTATTTAAGGAATTCACATATTCGTGACTAAAAAAAAAAAAAAATTGACATTGAGTCAGTTCTGACTCATAGTGACCCTATAAGACAGAGTAGAACTGTCCCATAGGGTTTTCAAGAGTGGCTGGTGGATTAGAACTGCTGACCTTTTGGTTAGCAGTTAGACCACCAGGGCTCCTGTATATCGTATTTCATCTTTATGACAGTATCTGGAAATATAATCATGAGCCAGACAGACAAGGTTGCTGTCTTCATGGAGCTTCCACTCTAGAGAAAGAGGGAAACACTAATTAAATAAATACACAAATAGAAGAAATATTCTTTGTCAGAGAAGTCTGGATTTTTTAAAATAATTCTTAAAAAATGGTGAATATTTTTTTCAATGCTTTGCATACTGATCAATGAAAAATAAAGGAAAAAATATTTATTCAATTGCTATTATATATCAAAGGGCTTTACATATATTTTTCATTTAATTTTTATAAAAATCTTGAAGTATCTTGGTAAGTTCAGATACTGAGAAAACTGAGGATCAGAAATTTAAGTGTCCAGACCAAAACCATGACCTGCAGACGATAAAGCCAGGAGTCATATCCACGTTCATCTGACTCCAAAGTCCATGCTCCTTCATCCCTTCTAACCTTCAACAAAGTCTTCTTTGGTACCTTAGCTGAAAAGGTCACATTGCTTCAATGTAGAAGGAAGTATACAAGTATACAAGGTTCTCTAGCCTGTATCTTTATCTCTAATTAGAAATATTGTCTGAGAGTAAAAAAAAAAACTTTCAACTTTATGTAAAATCTCCAAAGAAGATAACCTCCCCAGCTACAGGAGCAACATAATCTGATGTCTCATAATTCTACAAACATACTAGTACTCATGAACTTCTACTTGTTTAGCAAGTTCTCATTGCCAGATTAAGTTTCAGTGCTAATCTGGGGTTGAGGTCTGATAAGAATAAAGTCTAAAACTGGGAAATTGAATAGCTTATATATCTTAGCATTCATTAATCATAAAACAATGAACTAACAACAAGAAGATCTAGGTCCGTAAGCATACTGCAGTATGATTGTCTGAGTCTTTTGTTCTACAAAGCTACAGTAAAACCATGAAAGCCAGAAACTGTAAGGCAGAAACCTGTCAGAGGGAAAACTCAAATATTTTCCACCAAAACGAGCAACAGGAAAGTGGTAGGACTGCACTCTGTCAAAGGCAGAAAACTTGCAAAACCCAGAAAAACAAGGCAGTCCCACTGATTTTTGGCTTTCACAGGTGTCACTGTGTTAGGGAGTACGGAGGTTGTGTGTACATCCTGCTAGCTGTATACAGCAAAAATTTCATATCACATTTTGTAAGGAGAGTTTAGTTCTCACCAATATTTGGAGGTGATTTGAGAATATTTCTTAATTTTTTAAAAATTGCATAGTTTGATTCCACCTTAGTCTCATAAGCCCATTACAGTCCATCTCTCCCACTGATTAACTAAAACCTCTGGGAAAAAAATTAAAACAACTGCCAGAGGAATCTGAAAACATAGAATGCAGGTGCAAAAGCCCTTAGCAAAATATTAGCACATTGAAGTCAAAAATATATAAAACAGATAATACATCATTACCACATAAGGTTTATCCCAGGAAAGCATGGTTGGTTTGACATTTGAAGACCTATCAAATGTGATTCACCATATTAATAGAATACGGGGGAAAATCCATATGATCATTCCAATAAATAGAGATAAAGCATTTGAGAAAATCCAACACTCATTCGTGATTAAAAACAAAACTCTCAGCAAACTAGGAATATTAGGAAACTTCCTCAAACCGATAACGGGCATTCCTGCAGAACCTACAGCTACCATCACACTTAGTGCTGAAAGACTGAATTGTTTTCACCAGAGATCAGGATCAAGGCACAGATGACTGTTTTCACTGCTGCTGTTCAACATCATAGTGGAGCTAGAACCATTACAGTAAAAAATAAAAAATTAAAAGAGTAAGGGGAGAAGAGGTCGAGAAGAATAAATAAATAAATAAAAAGCATAAAGATCGATAAGGTACAGGTAAAACTATTTCTATTTGCAGATGATAGAATTGTTTATACAGAAAACATCAGGAAATCTACAAAATAACTACTAGAACAAATAAGTAAATTGAGCGAGATAAGTAGTTGATATTCCCTTTTAAAAACCATTGTATTCCTATATACAATCAGCAATTGGAAATTTTTTTAAATACCATTTACAGTAGCACCCCCCCAAAAAAAACCTAGAAAAAAATTAACAAAATATGTCAAAGGTGTTTATGCTGAAAACTGCAGAACATTGCTAAAAGAAATTAAAGAAAGCCTAAGTAAAGGGAGTAAAGAGAAAGATATACCATATTCATGGACTGAAAGACTCAACATCATTAAGATGGCTATTTTCTCCAAAATGATCTGTTGGTAGTTCACTGGGGAAAATCTTTTCCACATATGATGCTGGATAACTGTGGGAAAAAAAAAATTAATACTAACTCATCTCACACCATACACAAAAATCAACTTCAAATGAATCATAGACTTAAATTTAAAACATTAAATTCTAAAATTTTCTTTAAAAAAAATAGGAGAATTGCAACCTTGGAATAGGCAAATATTTCTTGGACAGGATACAGAAACATGAGACATTAGGAAAAAAATGATCTTTGACAAAAACTAAAATGTTTACCATTTGAAAGACACCATTAAGAAAACAAAACAGCAAGCTACAGGCTTGGAGAAAATATTTACCAAATGCATATTAGGCAAGTGGTTATATCAAAAACACAAAGAATTCTTATCATGCAATAGTAAGAAGCCAAGCAATCCAATTTTTAAAATAAGCAAAAAGTTTAAACAGCCATGTTGTCGAAAAGGACTACAATTGGCCAATAAACATATGGAAAAATGGTCAACATCATTAGTAGCAGGAAAATGCAAATTAAAACCACAATGAGATACTACTATACACCCATTAGAATGTCTAATTTTTTTTTTTTTTTAACTGATGATACAAGGTTACGATGTGGAAAACTACCCTTGAGAATGTAAAATAATACAAACATTTTGGAAAAGTTTGGCAATGTATACCAAAAGTTGAATGTATTCAAGTTCAATTCCAACCACATGTTCACCTCACTTGCTATGCAGCCTTGCATTTAACTAAAATTCCTGTGTCTCAGTTTCCTCATCTGTAAAATGGACATAAGAATAATACTCAGTCATAAAGGTTCAATGAGATAATATGTGTACCGCATGTGCCTGACCCAGACGGATTCTTAATAAATTAAAATTCTGCCATAACACTATAAGTAGTATCCAAAATTTTCTAACACTTTAAAAAACAGGGTCATGTTATTGCAAGGTTGATGAAGTTACCCAGGGGAGTTTGCATAGCTAGTCAATGAAAGTTCTAGGAGCCAATCACCAGTCATGTCTGGCTCAAATTTGCATAATCGCTAGGTGTGTTTTCATGAGGGTTTTACAGTAGTGAGAGTAAAATAAGGTACCAAACATAATGTGGCCAATCACCTAGGAAATATCTAAGCCCTCGCTGTTCCTACTCATCTCCTTGTTTTTGTGACCATATTGAGATTCTTTTACAAGGTTCTTAGGTCTAAAAAGCTAGATGCAGGTGTTCACCTAGGAAATCTGTTAACTATTTCTGTTTATAGGTGAATTAAATGTTTCTATACTTTGCCTTTGACTGTCTTGGGGATGTGTTCCAATCTGGAACTCCCTCCATCTGGTACATAGTTGGAGCTCAACAAATGTCAATACTTTCATTTTCCTAGATTAGGATTGAGAGCTATCAAGATAGCTGAAGTGGGCATGGTCACACAAGAACCACATGGTATGTTGGTTTTGAGATTGATTCTATGTAATGAGGCTCAGAAGGGTTGCACTGAAATACAAGTGCAGCAGACATATCATTTGCACATGACAGCTACTTCTGATCATAAGTTAATAGTAGCACTCTATTTTTATCATTCCAAAGCAGAGTAGATGTTCCCTTAATTGATCATAAAGAGTTGTTATTGTCGTGAGGTGCTGTCGAGTCAGTTCCGATGCACAGTGACCTTATTATGTACAACAGAAGAAAACACTGCCCAGTCTTGCAACATCCTTGCAATCATTGTGCTTGGGTCCACTGTTGCAGCCACTGTGTCAATTCATCTCATTGAGGGTCTTCCCCTTTTTTACTGACCCTCTACTTTACCAAGCATGATGTCCTTCTCCAGGGACTGGTCCCTCCTGATAATATGTCCAAAGCATGTGAGATGAAGTCTTGCCATCTGTGCTTCTAAGGAGCATTCTAGCTGTACTTCTTCCAAGACAGGTTTGTTTATTCTTCTGGCAGTTCATGGTATATTCAAAATTCGTTGCCAACACCATAATTCAAAAGCATCAATTCTCTTCTTCAGTCTTTCTTGTTCATTGTCCTGCTTTCACATGCATATGAAGCAGTTTAAAACACTGTGCTTGGATCAGATGCACCTTAGTCCTTAAAGTGACATCTTTGCTTTTGAACACTTTAAAGAAAGAGGTCTTTTGTAGCAGATTTGCCCAATGCAATACTTTGTTTGATATCTTTACTGCAGCTTCCATGGGCGTTGATTGTGGAGCCAAGTAAAATGAAATCCTTGAAAACTTCAATCTTATCTCCATTTATCATGATGTTGCTTATTGGTCCAGTTGCAAGGATTTTTGCTTTTTTTATGTTGAGGTGTAGTCCATACTGCAGACTGTAGTCTTTTATCTTCATCAGTAAGTACCTCAAGTCCTCTTCACTTTCAGCAAGCAAGGTTGTGTCATCTGCATATTGCAGGTTGTTAATGAGCCTTTCTCCAATCCTGAAACCCCATTCTTCTTCATATAGTCCAGCTTCTGGGATTATTTGCTCAGCATACAGATTGAATAAGTGTGGTGAAAGGATACCATCCTGATGCACAATTTTCCTGGCTTTAAACCATGCAGTGTCCCCTTGTTCTGTTCAAACTACTGACTCTTGGTCTATGTATAGGTTCCTCATAAGCACAATTTAAGTGTTCTGGAATTCCCATTCCTCACAATATTATCCATAATTTGTTATGATCCACGCAGTTGAATGGCTTTGCATAGTCAATAAAAACAGGTACACATTTTTCTGGTATTCTTTGCTTTCAGCCATGACTTTCCTGACATCAACAGTGAGAGCCCTCATTCCACATGCTCTTCTGAATCCAGTTTGAATTTCTAGCATTTTCCTGTCAATGTATTGCTGCAACAGCTTTTGAATGATCTTCAGCAAAATTTTACTTGTATGGGATATTAGTGATATTGTTTGATAATTTCCACATTCCGTTGGATGACCTTTCTTTGGAATGGTCAGTTGGCCAGATAGCTGTCTTCCAAATGTCTTGGCATAGGCAAGTAAACACCTCCAAGGCTGCATCCGTTTGCTGAAACATCTTAATTGGCATTCTGTCAATTCCTGGAGCCTTGTTTTTCGCCAATGCCTTCAGTTCAGCTTGGACCCCTTCCTTCAGTACCATCAGTTCTTGATCGTATGCTACCTCCTGAAATGTTTGAATGCTGACCAATTATTTTTGGTATAGTGACTCTGTGTATTCTTTCCATCTTCTTTTGATGCTTCCAGAGTCACTTAATATTTTCCCCGTAGAATCCTTCGATATTGCAACTCGAGGCTTGAATTTTTTCTTCAGTTCTTTCAGTTTGAGAAATGCCAAGCATGTTTTTGTCTTTTGGTTTTCTATCTCCAGCTCTTTCACATGTCGTTATAATACTTCACTTCATCTTCTCAAGCTGGCGTTTGAAATCTTCTGTTTATCTCTTTTAGTTCATCAATTCTCCCTTTAGCTTTAGCTACTCTACTTTCAGGAACAAGTTTCAGAATCTCTTCTGTCATCCATTTTGATCCTTTCTTTCCTGTCTTTTTAATGACCTCTTGCTTTATTCATGTGTGATGTCCTTTACGCTATTCTACAGCTCACTTGGTCTTCAGTCATTATTGTTTAATGTGTCAAATTTATTCTTAAGATGATCTCTAAATTCAGGTCAGATATACTCAAGGTCACACTTTGGCTCTTGTGGACTTGTTCAAATTTTCTTCAGCTTCAACTTGAACTTGCACATGAGCAATCGACAGTCTGTTCCACAGTCGGCCCCTGCCCTCTTTCTGACTGATGATACTGATCTTCTCCATTGTCTCCTTCCACAGATGTAGTCAATTTGATTCCTGTGCATTCCATTTGGTGATGTCCACATGTAGAGTCACCGTTTATGTTGTTGAAAAAAAGTATTTGAAAGGAAGAACTCATTGGTCTTGAAAAATCCTATCATGTGATCTCCAGCATTGTTTCTGTCACCAAGGCCATACTTACCAACTTTCCAACTACCGATCCTTCTTTGTTTCCAACTTTCACATGTGGTCCTTACCTGAGGCAAGCGTGGTGAGACAGGCAGCTGGGACCCCCCTCTACCTGCCACCCAGGGCTTGAGGTGACTCAGGACCCAGAGAGCTAGTGAGTGACAGATAGGATCTAGAGTGCTTAGTAAAGTATGTCTGCTATGTCCCATTTTCCTATCGGGATTTCTGAACTCTGTTATAACCTTGTGGGACCACGGATGCATAGGCTCTCAAATGTTGCTCAAAGGTTATGCAGTGTATACCTGTATTTACATTTTTTAATCAATAAATATATCAATTTTCAGTCACAAAAACATTTGCAAGCTAGACTACATAATAGGGAGATATGTTAGCTGAGGAATTTTCAGTGAAATAAAGCATAATTTTTCCAAAGAAGGCCTTCTAACTGCTGAAGCAAATGCACGCAGATACATACATAAACAGAGATCAAGAAGATGGCCAAATGCTGCTTTCTGATCCACTCACAGCACTGGGATCATGATTACGTGGTCTTTATGAGTACATCAATGAGCTTTGGTGGCACAACCGTTAAGCACTCAGCTGCTAACCATAAGGTTAGCAGTTCAAATCCACCCAGCTGCTCCATGGGAGAAAGACCTGGTTATCTGTTCCCATAAAGGTAACAGCCTGGAAAACCCTATGAGGCAGTCCTACTCTGCCACATGGGGTTGCTATGAGTCAGAATCAACTTGATAACACTCAACAACAACATGAGTACATCTGTTCCCAAACCTCTCCTCTAGGCTCAGAGAATTGTGTGTTTCTATGTTTCTATGTCATTTCTCAGCATACTATCACACAACAGAAGCCAAAGCCTGAAAGATACAGACACCTTGCTATGTTATACTCACTTTTCCACCTACTTTTTTTTTTTTTTTTTTGGCAGTAAACTTATTAAGCATCTAATGCATCTCTCTCTAGTGAAGCAAAGTTCAGGCATTAAGTTTCAATTATTAAATGAAAACTTAGACCTTAAGCTGTGGTGAAAATTATATAGTATCAAAATCGTGAACAGTATAGTCCGGAAGCAGGACAAAAAGTGAAGGTGGTGGAAACGGAAGTTTACATGCAAATTCTGAAATAGGGTTCATCCAAAAACCCATTGCCCTAGAGTCAATTCTGACTCATAGTGACCCTGTAGGACAGAGTAGAACTGTCCCATAGGGTGTCCAGTGCTATAAATCTTTACAGAAGCTGACTTCCACATCTTTCTCCCATGGAGCAGCTTCAAACCACTGACCTTTCACATAGCAGCCAAGCACTTAGCCACTGCACTACCAGGGCTCCTTAGGATTTGTCCAGGGAAGTAAAATACTAAAACAGAAGGCAGAAGAGGGTGCCGATGACTTGGCTTTCTGAACCAGGTCCAGCAATAGTCCGCTCACAGCTACCCACCTGTTATGGATTGAATTGTGTCTCCAAAAACTTTGTGTCAACTTGGCTAGGCCATGTTTCCCAGTACTGTGTGATTGTCCACTATTTTGCCATCTGATGGGATTTTCCTATGTACTGTAAATCCTACCTCTATGATGTTAATGAGACAGGTTTAAAGGAAGTTGTGTTAAGGAGGCAGGATTCAATCTACAAGACTAAGTTGTGTCTTAAGTCAACCTCTTTTGAGATATAAAAGAAAGAAGCTAGCAGGGAGACATGGGGACCTTATATTACTAGAAACAAGAGCCAGGAGAATAGTGCTTTCTTTGGACCCAGGGTCCCCATGCTAAGAAGCTCCTTGACCAGGGGAGATTGATGACAAAGACCTTCCCCCAGAGCCATCAGAGAGAGGAAGTCTTCCCCTGGAGCTGGCACCCTGAATTCAGACTTCTAGCCTCCTAGGCTGTGCGAGAATAAACTTCTATTTGTTGAAGCCATCCACTTGTGGTATTTCTGTTATAACAGCACCAGATAACTAAGACACGACCCAAAGCCAATGTTTTTGAAGGAATACTAGAATTGTAAACTTCCCAAATCTAGAGTTTGTATTCTCTGTCTTTTGACATAATACTTCATAACTCCTGCTATTTATTTTTCCAACATTTTATTATGAAAGTGTAAAAATGGTGTGGGGGAGGTGTCTGACCTCCTCTAACTTCCTAAGCAAGAAGGAGATTCAAGATCAATAGCCCAAGGCTGATTCCTATGAGGCAGAGGTCAGACATGCCCCCTCTCTCCTCCATCTTAACCAATTCTGACTCCAACTGCCCCTCCCTGGCATGCTCTACTTCTCTGCTGAGTTTGATAATTTGTTGCAATGGCCACACAGAACTCACAAACAATACTCAGGATTATGGGGTTTACTAGGGAAGTTAACAGGTTGCAATTCAGGTTCACTAACAATCAGGATACAATTCTTCCATCAGGACAGCTTTTTCTTAGCCATGCCCGTAGGCACACCTCTCTCTAGTCCTCTGCCTCTGCCCTGCTCAGGCAAGTGTTACCAAGCTGTTTTAGCACTGCCAGTTAGTGCCCAGAGGCACCCCATTCTGCTGGCAAGCCTCAGCCCAAAGGCACTCAGCTCTAGCTCTGTGGATCAGCAAGCCTAGCTCCATCAAGTGCCTGGAGGCACCCTACTCCTCCAGCAAGCCTCCTACCTGAAGACTCTCAAATTTCTCGCTCCATGGGCCAGGAAGCCCACCACACCATCTCCTGCCAGTCTGTCCTGCCACGGTTTCTCTGCCACCGTTTCTTACTGTCTTCATTGTTACAGCTCTCTCTCAGTATCCTGGTTCCAAGAGCTGCTTAGTGCAGGGATCCCAGGTTCAAAGGGCATGCACCATTTCTGGCTCTTCTTTCTTGGTGGTGCTGAGATCCTTTCCTCCCACTTCTGGGATGGCTCATTTTAAGCCTAGCAGGACGGCAAAATTGACCAGTCCCCCTTGGTGGGCCACAATTACCTATTTGCCTAGTCCCACCCAATTACTTGGGTGAGAATTACAAGACCATGGTGAGAAGGACCATATAAAAGTGATCTATTGCACCACAGAAAGAAAAGGGCAATAACCCTTATAAAGAGGGCCTAGACTCAACAATTGTTCATTTTTTTTTTTCCTTATTGGCAATATTATCTTACTTTTCATTAAACCATTTCTGTAACCTGAACTTACTAATGCCAGAAAATTTCTGTGAGTCCTTAAACTAGCCCAAACCAGATTTGGCCCACCCCACATGTGCAGAAGGGCCAGCTGTGACTGCTAATTGATCTCAACAGAGGACAAAGAAATAGGAAGAGTGAATCAGAAGGAAAATCACCACGTGGGCCCTATTTCGAAGCAAGAGGTCCGACAAGAACCATGTCACCTTCTGTTTCCTGGCTACCTTCTAGAGTTTTCCCTCCCTGGAACACCTGCACGGCTGCCATCTTGCTGCACAAATCACATATAAGCCCTGCCCACACATAGCTTGGGAAGCCGGATCTGATGAACTTCCACCCAGCTCCTTGCACTATGCATTACAATAAAGTTACTTTCTCTTTTTTAAAGACCGGTGTCCAGATAAATGGCAAGTCTGAGTGCACTGGACAAGGACCCACCTTTCTGGGTTCAGTAACATTTCCAAATGACTTGCAGACATCATGACACTTCATTACTAAATATTTTAACTTGCCTCTCCTAAGAATAAACTCTCATACCTAACTATAATGCCATTAAAACACCTAAGAAAATTGACACTAATAATTCCCTAATGTCACCTAATAACTGGCACTTATTAAACTTTAGCCAATTGTCCCCAAAATCTCTTTGCCCCAACATTTCATTTTGCAGATCTTCAAAAAGCAGAGTTGAAAGAACTGTACAGTGCACTCTCATGCACCCACCACCTAGATATTATCATTCATTTTTTACTGTACATGTTTTATCACATCTTTATACCTATCCACATGCATTCTTTATCAATCCATCTTATTTTTGATACATTTCCAAGTATAGTGCATCAGTACAATTCCCCCTATATAACCTGTATGCATATCATTAAGAAGAGTTGAATATTTGTTCACAATTTTTCTTTTGATAGAAAATTTACATACAATAAAATGCACAAAACTTAAATGGCATTTGCCGACTTTTGAGAAATACGTACACCTGGTGCTCCTTGGAAACTCTATGGGCCAGTTCTACTCTGTCCTATAGGGTCGGAATCAACTCGACGGCACTGGGTTTGGTTTTGTTGGTGTAACCCAAGTTCATATCAAGAAATTGAACATTACCAGAAAGTTATGTCATGATCTTTTCCAGTCAATTCCCCCCGCTGTTCCCCACTCTCAGGGGCAAGCACTATTCTGATTTTTTCCACTAACCCATAGATTAATTTTGCCTGTTCTGGAATTATACAATATACACTCTTAGAACATACAGTATATAAATAGAATCATAGGATTATATAGTACATACTCTTTTGGGTTTGGCTTCTGTCCCTCAGAATAATGCTTTTGAGAACAATCCATGTTATTGTGTGTATCAATACATGCATTACTTTTTATTGCTGAGACGTATTCCATTGTGTGAATATGACACAATTGTTTTTACATTCTACTAATGATGGATACGTGGACTGTTTCTAGCTTTTGGCTATTATGAATAAAATTTCTATGAAAACTCTTGTACAAATATTTATTGTAAACACATTTTCATTTCTCTTGGCTAAATACCTAGAAAAAGAATTGCTAGACTTTTTTTTTACTAGGGTAAACGTATGTTTAGTGTTATGAGAAACACTAGACCTTTTTTCAGAGTGAATAGACCGCTTTACACTCCCACCAACAATATATGAGATTTCCAATTGCCATTTTCTTTTTTTTTTTTTTTTTAATTTCTGCTTTATCTTTCTAATTCATTCCTTCTACTTACTTTGGGTTTATTTTGCTCTTCTTTTTCTAGCTCCTTAAAGTAGATCCTCAAATTACTGATTTTAGAGCTCTCTTCTATTTTAATATCAGCATTTAAAGCTATAAATTTCCCTCTAAGCATTGCTTTAGCTGCTCCCTGCAAATTTTGATATGTTGTATTTTTGTTTAGTTTAATCATTTAGCTTAAAATGTTTTCTAATTTCTTTTGTGATTTCTAATTTTGCCTAAATCTTTACTGATTTTTTTTTTTTTTTTTTTTGCCTTGTTTTCCTATGAATTGCTGAGGGGTTTTAAACTTCAACTATTATGTCAGAATCATTTCTGTTACCCTTCTGTCAAATTTTATTTCATGTAGTTTGAAGTTCCAAAATGTGTTTTACAACTATTTTCAGGATGGATATGATCAAATATTCTTGCTAAAATGTTTAACCTGAATTTTGTCAAGTTTTTACACCTGCCTACCTTGAAGAAGAACAAGCTAAACATTATGAGGAAACAATCCGGCACATTTACAATGAGGAGTATTCTACAAGATGACTGACCTGTTATCTTCAGAATGTCATTGTCATAAAAATGGAAAGATTGGGGGGTATTATTCTGCTGTATAAGACTTAGGAGATATAACAACTTTTAAACAACTATTTTTCTTTTAAACAACTGACGACTTTTTGCATAAACAACCGAGACTTGAGAGACATAGCATTATAAATGTTCCACTTTGAGGGGTTGAGTATTAGAGAGAGAGGAAGCATAACCAGAGTATACATAACCAAGTGCACAAAGAGGGAAAGGCTTGATGAAGGAAAGAGGATCAACCCAATTCCAGAAAGAATTCTTCAGCTTTGGGTTGTCTAGAATCCCTCAGGCCAGATCTACAGCTTATTGGAACCAGTGTGACAGTTCTGGAAGCAAAGAAAAGGAATTCTTATCACTATAACCATTCATACCATAATTCTTTCTTCATTGGAAGTCCCTGACCACCAAGAAGAAAAGCAGCTGTTCATGTATGCTACCCATGGCTTGGTTTTGTCATGTATGCTATGCTGTGCTGCCCAGATCCCCACTTCAGGGATAAAGGATTTGTTCTCTTACCTGCTGGGAAGGCTGTCACGTGACAGCTTTTTGCAATGAGCCCTCTTTAAGAACTGCCTCAGCTGAAGAGAACCATCTCTCCCAAAGTCTCAGCCCTGTCCTGGGGTTATTTGCATCCAATGACTGGCCAACCTGGGAATACAAAGGCCTTGACCCCTCATCCCAACTTGAGACAACTCTGAAGGGCCACCCCAGACTCAGAGCTTCCCTTGGCGTTGGCTAAGGCCATATTGTAACAGAACCACAGCCAATTCTTACCTCTGTCATGTCCTCAAGAGTCTCTGAATGGTGCAAATGGTTAAGTGCTTGGCTTCCAACTGAAAGGCTGGCAATTCAAACTTACCCAGAGACACCTTGGAAGAAAGGCCTGGCAATCTCCTTCCAAAAGGTCACAGCCATGACCCTTTGGAGCACAGCTCTATTCTGTAACACATAGGGTTGCCATAAGTCAGAATTGACTCCATGGCAACTGGTACTGGTACTACCATGTCCTCCTTCATTCCATTTTTTCCACAGCTGTTAATCCCAGGAATACTCCCTAATACTTCCTATGTGCTGATGTCCATATCTAAGAGTCTGCCTTCTAGTAATCCAACCTGCACCAAGATTGCGTAGCCAATTACCTTTAGAGCGTTCACAATGCTTTCAAATTGTTTCTATTAAAACCAAGTTTACTCAGATTTTGTAGAAGTGGGAAATCAAGGTACAAAATTTGTGACTTGCTTGAGATTATTTGACGTGCCAGTACTGTGTGAAGGCAGTGTGCCAAGGCATGCTCAAGAACCACCAAAGCATGCTGCCAAGTTTTCATCTATGTATTACATTTATTTTTGCTACATTGGAGAAAACACAACATTCCAGCAATGTGTGCCAGATGGAATGTTGAACTTCGTGGGTTTGTGGGGTGGAGTACAGAGCAGGGAGTACAATGATTAGAACAAGTGTTAAGAAGCAGAATATTCAAAGAAAGATACTGTGTTTACTGGAAATGTGATATAATTTTGTTACTGAACCTGGGACCTTGTCTGGCATGCTCAGACTTGGCCAATAATCTGGACACCAGCCTTTGAGAAAGAGGAGGTAACTTTATTGCAATGCACAGAGCAAGGAGCCAGGAGGAAGTTCCTCAGATTTGACTCCCTGAGCTACGGGGAAGCAGGGCTTATATGTGATTTGGGCAGCAAGATGGCGGCCATGCAGGCATACTGGGGAGGGAATATTCTAGAAGGCAGCCAGGAAACAGGAGATGATGTGGTTCTCGTCAGGACCTCTCACTTCAGAACAGGGTCTGGGTGACGATTTTCTTTCTGATTCCTTCGTTCTGTTGCAGCATCCTCTTCTGAGATCAGTTAGAGGTCACAGCCAGCCCTTCTGCACATGCAGGGCAGGTGAAATCTGATTTGGGCTAGTTTAAGGACTAATGAAAATTTACTGGCGTTCATAGAGTGAGGTTACACTTGCCTCATGAGTATATAAGAGAATGTGAACCTACTGAAACACCAACACCATGCTGAGGGTGATTGATGGACTATTGCACAACCGGAGATGGTTTTAGAGATCCTGAGAAACATGGAGCCTATGGAGCAGGTCTACTCTGTAACACTTGAGGTCACCATAGTCAGAAATGACTCAGTGGCAAATGGCTTTGGTTTAGGCTTAGTTACATTGACATTCTCGCTGTCCAATTTAATGTTTAGAGGTTTGCCATCAAAATATCTGGTCTTCAAAGATTTGCATGGAACACAAAGAAATCAAGAGACCTTGAGCTGAGAATTAGAACCCAGGGAATCTGAGTCCCCCACCCCAGTCCATGAGTCCTGTCTGCACCCAACTACATTAAAATATAACAATAACTTTCCTGTTGCCATCAAGTCAATTCTGACTCACAGACACCCTATAGGACATAGTGGAATTGCCCATAGGGTTTCCAAGGCTGTAATCTTTACAGAAGCAGACTGCCGCATCTTTCTCCCAAGGAGCAGCTGACGGACTCCAACCACTGACCTTTTGGTTAGCAGCCGAGCACGTTAATCACTGTGCCACCAGGGCTTCTTAAAATATAAGAATAGATAGAATTTTTATTACCCCAAATTGAGAAGCCAGTGCTGTTTTCTAATAAAATTAGGCACAATATCATTTGAAGCATATTAAACATAGGGTTGCTAACCAGAGGAAAATATAAAGGAAGGGAGGTGCTTACTTAAGAAACAAAGCCAGCATTTTGATGTCCCTGGATCTGCTCAGCATAAAGATGTAGCCCCATAGGGTGAATAAAAACATGGCACTTCATTTTGACACTGCCTCTGTATTTTCTTTTCTCTGTAAGTTGTTGGCACATTCTCCGCCACACACAGTCTCTCCTGCAGAGCCTATCAGCTGAGGAGCACAAAGCCCTTTCTGTGCCCCTGAAAGTGAAGTATTACTGATAAACCCAAAGGAGTCAGATGAGACAGGTCCCAAGAACCAGTTCCTGATTCTCTCAGGCATTGGTAAGGTCCAATTTTCAAAACGTCTGGGGCTGGGGCTCCAAAGTCAAATATGAACTGCTGTATTTGACAACTTAATGGGCAAATCCTGAAACTGCTTCACAAAGACCAGAGCAGAAAGTCTGGTCTCCAACATCAAGACTGGCACAGGAATGATCCTCAATTCATCACATAACCACAGAGCTCTTAACTTCATGCAAGCTAGTGAAAAGTCACAAAACTCACAGGTCTTGCTTTCAAAAATATTTAAAGCCAAAGGAAAAATGTTAACTATGATGCCTTAAGATGGGAAACAAACCAGGAGAGATTTAATCCTTTGCAACTTCTTATCTGTAGCACCTCCTGCTTATTCTTCTAACAGCCTCATAATTTTCATTAATGCGACTAGCAGCTCTGACTTTGCCTTGTGGGGAATGTAACCCAGAGCAGCCAGCAAGCACTTGAAATTCTCTGGTTTTTGTCACTTGTTATTAGAATCATAGCCCCTTCTAAATTTAGGAGAGTGAATCATATTTAGCAGTGACCTGATTACAAAGCTTCATCAAGTTTGTCCAGGGTGCAGTCAACAACACGTTGGATTGTAAAGGTCAACAGTGTTAACATTTCAGAGCCTCTTCCTGACTCAACACTACAAAAGAAATTGACATCATGCACCAGACTTTATTTGTAGGACAGAATGCAGATCTGTGCACATGCATTTTTTAGCTTCCTTTTCTAATGCTCACAGTGTAGTTTATAGATTCGTAGCATATGCGTATGTCAATTTGTGGCTCTGAAGGATTAATTTTACTTTATCCAATATGTTGCTAAACCTCTCTGGGAATTCGTGGTTTAGTGCAATGGGCTGACAGAGCATTAATTTCATTTAGATTCTGTTTTTCATACTGTAATAATTTAACTATTACAGCATTGTTGTTTGCAGGAATTCAGATTTGGTTATTTAGCAAAAGAAAAATGGCAAATAAAACATTTTTTAGCTATCTTTGATTCTAGCCTAGCCTGCACCCTTGACATCCTACAGATCATTAAGATCTAGAGGCCCTGATTTAATCCAGAAGCTAGCCTCTCCACCCTCTCCCACTGCTGCTGCCTTCGTTCTCATCTCTTCAACTTTCCCCACTACTTCCCTACCTGATTTCCCTTCTGCCAGGCTCTCCCTATCCTGCAACAAGGATTCTTTTTAACCTGATCTCATTATTGGTAGGTACTCTTTGTCTATAATATAGAATAGAAAAAAAATTATAGTTTTATGGAGGTACAAAAGGTTATTTGAATTCATAAGGTCAGACGTTTGATCTGTCTCTCAGCAATGGAGTCATATTAGCTAAGCCCACAAGGTGCATGTAAGAAGCAAAGTTGTCAGTATATTAATTTACATTGAGACCTATCTGCTAGACAAGCCCTAATCCTCATTTTGGCCTGGCCTCCACATTCTTCTCCCAGAGGCAGATTTCCATAAGCAATCATTTTATAATAAGGTTCTTTACGGACATGGAATTAGCTCATGGAAAGTTCATTGTTTGGCTATTTGGGTCCAGGAAAGGGTGATGGTTCTGGCTGTGATGACCAGGCACACCCATTTCACTGCAGGTACCAGAGTAGGGCACAGGGAGTACTCTCCCACAAAGCCCACTTCCTTGTGCTTCCACTTTCTACCACCCTTTTCTGCCAGCACAAAACAGTGGCTGAGATTTCCACTTTCTACACAGAACTCATACACCTCCCTAACACTGCGTCTCCCTTGGAGTTCTGGAAATTACTAAATTCTTCAGTAACAAACTGATGGGTCCAACTGTTTCTTGCTTCGTTCTCTCAATAACTAAACACATTCCGCCTATGTCCTCTCTGAGGACAGCTTTACTTCCAAATTCTTTGGGGTATCTCACCAACACCCTTTAAGACCTGGCCCAAACTGTCTCATCCCCAGCTATTCCCATACACACCTTTCTTTCCAGCCACATTGAATTCTACACCCTTCTCCTTTCATGCTGGACCAGTAAGCTCCTTAGGCTGCAAGCAACAGAAACTGGCTCTGCCTAACTTAAGAAGAGATTTACTAGAAGTTGATGGGGTAGCTTACAGAATTGAAGGAAAAACTGAAAAACCAGGTTTCAGAGAAAATAAGAATTGGGCAGAGCTGAGGACCTCGGTAGAAGGAACAGTTGGGCGATCTCTTCAGGGAGACACCGTAAGGATGAATCAGCTGTTATCATTTTCCAAACTGTTCAAGAGTTAAATTCCACATGGTCACATTACAGCTGAAGGAGGGCAGGGCACATTTACTGGCAGACCCCTAAGACAGTGCAGAATGAGAGAGGGAGAGTTTCCCAAAAGAAAGTCAGGGTTCAGAACTAAATATCACAGTGAAAGATATGGGGAGTGAATTGAGAGTGAAGAAGCTGTAGAACCATAGTAACAACTCAAACAACAGAAATGCTCAAGTGCACAGAGTAATTTGAACGCCAGTCAAGCTCATGAATAATTTGAAGGTAAAAAGAGGAGGCCAAGTGCTATGCAGAAAGGAGGAAGGAGAGAGAAAAGAAGGGAAAGATGAATGTCTTAGTATACGTTTAAACAATTTATGGAAATCTTACATGGTGGTAAGAAAAGTATAAGAATGTATAATACACAAATTTTTTATAACAAAAAAATTTTGAGGATTGAATGAATTTTTAAAAATAGAGTCTATATAAATTCTAGGACTTAATATTTGCAGCTGTGTTTAAAATCTCAGCTCTGGCCTGGCTACAATTCCGACTACTCGCTTTTTGTGCTTCAGGAATAAACCTTTTTTTTTTTTTTTTCTTATTTTCTCAAGTAACTATATTTCCTCCTTCTCACCTCAGGGCCTTTTCACCTGTGGTCCTACTGATAATGTGTTCTTCACCTTTTCTTCCTCTTCCCCCCTACCCAGCCATATCCCTACTCAGCTCAAAAGTCAGTCTTTCAGTTGTTCTGTGTATGACCCTGTCTTACATGGACACTCTCAGAGCACTCTGAACCTTTCTTTCTTAGCACTTCTCACAGCCTGTTATTAATGTGCGCGTGTGTGTGTGTGTGTGTGTGTGTGTGTGTGAAGGTCCCTGGGTAGCGCAAAAAATTTACAATCAGCTACTAATGGAAAGGTTTGCAATTCTAATCCACCCAACCACCAATAAGATCAAGTGCCAATTTCTCCTCAGAAATATTGGAGGCCAGGAGCAATGGGATGACATATTTAAAGTGCCGAAAGAAAATTAAAAAAAAAAAAAACCTGTCAACCAAGAATACTATACCCAGCAAAACTATTCTTCAACAATGAGGGTGAAATTAAAACATTTCCAGACAAAAAGAATCTGAAAGTTCATAGCCACCAGACTAGCCCTACCAAAAATACTAATGAGAATTCTGTAGATGGAAGGGAAAAGACACTAGAAAGTAATTTACAGCTATACATAAAAAAACAAAAAATACCAAATAAAAGGAACTGCATAGACAAGTATAAGGGCTAGTAATAAGTATTCATGCTTGATAATTCTAATTGTTTTGTGTTTCATGTTTTTTAAAAAGAAATATATAAAAAAGCAAGGATAAACTTATGTTACAGGGCACATGAAATATAAAGACATAATTAGGGATAACAACAACAAAAAGTAGGGTGGGAAGGAATAGTATAGATATAGAATTTCTTGTATGTTACTGAAGTTAAGTCGGCACCAACTTACCCTAAACCCAAAACCCACTGCTGTCGAGTCGATTCCGACTCAACTTACCCTAAGATGTTATAAATAAAAAAAAAAAAAAAAAAAAAAGATGTTATAAATACAAGCTGTTAAATGTAATATTCATGGTAACCACTAAGAAAATATATAAAATACATGCACAAAAGGAAAGAAGAAGGAAACCAAATGGCTCACTACAATAAACAAACAAAACACAGAAGCAAGCAGTTGTAAAGAAAAAGACAAAGAAGGCTTAAGACACACAAAAAAATAAATAGCAAAATGGCAGAAGTAAGTCACCTCTTATCAGAAATTAAAGTGAGTATAAATGGACTAAAGGCTCCAATCAAAAAGCAGAGAATGGCAGAATGGATTTAAAAAAAAAAAAAAAAGATCCAACTATATGCTGTTTATAAAATACATACCTTAAACCCAAGGACACAAATAGTTTGAAAGTGAAAGGATGAAAAAATATATATTTCTTGCAAAAAATAACCAAAAGAGACCTGGGGTGGCAATCTTAATATCAGACAACGTAGACTTTAAGACAAAATCTAATCCACCCAGTGGAGCCACAGAAGAATGGCCCAGTGATCTACCTCTGTTAAACCACAGTCCTTGAAGACACTATGGAGCACGGTTCTATTCTGAAGTACATGAGGTCACCATGAGTTGGAATCAACTCGACAGCAACCACTTTGTTTTTGTTTATGTGTGTGTGTGTGTTGTTGTTAACTGCCATCAAGTTGGCTCTGATCATGGTGACCCCATGTACAGCAGAACAAAACACTGCCCAGTTCTGCATCATCCCTGTGATCAGTTGCAGATCAGTCCATTGAGACCCATAGCGTATTTATTCACTGGCTGACTTTTGGAAGTAGATCACAGGCCATTCTTGCTGTCTTAGTCTGGAAGCTCTGCTGAAACCAGTCCAGCATCATAGCAACCGCAAACCTCAACTGACAGGTGGTGGCTGCACGTGGAGTGCATTGACTAGGAATCGAAACTGGGTCTCCTTCCTGGAGGGCAAGAATTCTACCTCTGAACTACCAAGTGCTTTGGGTGCGCATAGAACTGTGTAATTGTGTTACTAATATCTACCTCCCCCACTGGCCTCAAAGTCCACGGGGTTGGGCTGTTTTTCCGTATCACCTATCCCTGGCACCAAGCACAGTAGCTGCACGTCACAGGCACTTAATACATTTTTTACTGAATGAATGAAGAAATGTTTTTTAAATGATATTGAGGTTTGGCAATCACAGCACATTTACAGACTTTCAAAGAGTTAAATAGCCCCTGGGGTCAGCAGAAGCCTTTTCTGACTGCCTAACTATTCCAACCACCTATAAGAGGCATCATATAAAATATTTTTCCAGAAGTTTCATACAAAGTACCTAATGGGATTGTGCATAGCCTGCTAAGTAAATATGGCCTAACTTTCTCCTTTTTGTTCCTAGTCCCAAGGATAGTAAAATTAAGAAGGGCCATCTTGGACACAAAGGATCTCCTTCCAATGGTGAGCAGGCATTTTCTGAATCAGCAGGCTGAGATTCTGTCACAGATTAAGCTCTTAAGGAAACATCTTCAAACATGTGGGATGAAGAATGTCATTACTCCAGGAATTGTTTAAATACATACAATTTTTCATGGATAATGGATTTGTCAAGCGTGCTTGGAATATTCTCCATCTTAAATAGCTATGAATAATTGCAATATTCATAAATTACTACACATTAATCAACTACGCAGACACAGGGCAGTCAAATTAATCTATTAACCCTGTTCAGAGAGGAGATCCTATAGACTGAGACCCAGAAAAATTGAATCAACACATCCACAAATGTAAATCAGGTACCTTAACGAGGTACCTTCCTAAATGAAATACCATCAGCTTTCTTTTTCTTAAGATGGCTTAGTTAGATGAGGGAAAAGCCATAATGAAAAAGAAACTAACGAGTAAATTTAAGCATATCATGTAGCTGGAAAAACGCTTTATCCTTTTCGGTGTCTTCCACTTACCCTCTACCTCCGTTCACATCCTTGACTTTCTCAAGTCAAGCTTTTCAACTCTGTCCGCTTTTACCTGTTGTTTTTGCCCCAGGTGCCCACTCCATTTTTAGATACTAGAAACCCAAGATAATATGTCTAAATAATAAATTGTTTATGCTATATTATGCTACAACATTTTTAATAATAAAATGCTTAAGATGCACTATAACTCATTTGAAAACATACATCAAACATAGAAGAGGCAATGAACCAAATGCATGCATGGATGTTACTGTGCTTTTTCAATATGTCATGCCAAAGAATTAAAAGACTATCTTTGCCCTTACAACCCAACTGAGGAGACCATGAGTTAGAATCGACTCAACAGTAGGAGGTTTGGTTTTTGGTTTGAGACCAGTGATAGCACTGGAAATGCTAGAAAGCCAAAGCAATAGATGAGAATATTTTTTATTGTACACAGATTGATTTCAAAACTCAAGAAGGCCTAGTTCAGTAAAACTACACATATCAGCTCCCTGGAGAGGGAGTGCTGGAATAGTCAAGTCTAAGGGAATGTTAGACAAGGAGGTCAGAGCAGAGCTGGAGGTGTGATGCAGAAAAGGAAGGAGGGAAGGAGAGCATTAGACAAAGTATGAGGTCAGTAATAAGGACAACTAACATCAGCGTTGGTCCTTCCACAGCTAGCTGCAGAGAAAGAAAAAAAATTGTTAGGAGGAATGGAGAGGTAAGCGTCTTAGTCTGGGTACTCTAGAGGAGCAAAACCAGTGAAGCTTCTATAGAGAGAGAGAGAAATAGTAATTCCTATCAAGGAAATGGCTCACATGGTTGTTATTATGTTATGTTGTTATGTTAGGTGCCATCGAGTTGGTTCTGACTCATAGCGACCCTGTGTACAACAGAGCCAAACACTACCCAGTCCTGTGCTCTCCTCATAATTGTTATTATGCTTTAGCCCATTGGTACAGCCACTGTGACAATCTATCTCGTTGAGGGTCCTCTTTTTCACCAGCCCTCTACTTTACCAAGGATGATGTCCTTCTCCAGGAACTGACGGCTCTTAAGACGATGTTTAAAGTATATGAGACATAGTCTCACCATCCTTGCTTCTAAGGAACATTCTGGTTGTACGTCTTCCACACGACAGATTTATTTGTTCTTTTGGCATTTCATGGTATATTCAATATTCTTCCCCCACACCACAATTCAAAGAAGTCAATTTTTCTCTGGTCTTCCTTATTCATCATCCAGCTTTCGCATGCATATAAGGCAATTGAAAACACCGTGGCTTGGGTCAGGTGCACCTTAGTCTTCAAGGTGACATCTTTGCTTTTCAACACTTTTAGAAGTCTTTTGCACCAGATTTGCCTAGTGCAATGTGTCTTTTGATTTCTTGATTGCTGCTGCCATGGGAGTTGATTGTGGATCCAAGTAAAATGAAATCCTTGACAACTTCGATCTTTTCTCCATTTGTCATGATGTTGCTTATTGGTCCGGTTGTAAGGATTTTTGTTTTCTTTATGTTGAGGTATAATCCATACTGAAGGCTGTGGTCTTTGATCTTCATCAGTAAGTGCTTCAAGTCCTCTTCATTTTCAGCAAGCGAGGTTGTGTCATCTACGTAACGCAGGTCGTTAATGAGTCTCCCTCCAATCCTGATGCCCTGTTCTTCTTCGTATAGTCAGCTTCTCAGATTATTTACTCAGCATACAGTTTGAATAAGTATGGTGTAAGGATACAACTCTGACACACACCTTCCTGACTTTAAATCATGCAGTATTCCCTTGTTCCTTTCTAACAACTGCCTCTTGATCTATGTACAGGTTCCTCCTAAGCACAGTTGTTCTGGAATTCCCATTCTTTGCAATGTTATCCATAATTTATTATGATCCACACAGTGGAATGCCTTTGCATAGTCAATAAAACACAGGTAAACATCTTTCTGGTAATTCTGTGCTTTCAGCCAGGATCCATCTGACATTAGCAATGGTATCTCTGATTCCATGTCCTCTTCTGAATCTGGCTTGAATTTCTGGCAGTTCTCTGTTGACATACTGCTGCAGCCGCTTTTGAATCATTTTCAGCAAAATTTTACCTGTGTGTGATACTAATGATATTGTTGGATAATTTCCACATTCTGTTGGATCACTTTTCTTGGGAATAGGCATAAATATGGATCTCTTCCGGTCAGTTGGCCAGGTAGCTGTCTTCCAAATTTCTTGGCATAGACAAGTAAGCACTTCCAATGTTGCATCCATCTCAAGTGATATTCTATTAATTCCTGAAGCCTTGTTTTTCACTAATGCCTTCAGGGCAGCTTGGACTTCTTCCTTCAGTACCATCAGTTCCTGATCATATGCCACCTCCTGAAATGTTTGAGCATCGACCAATTCTTTTTGGTATAGTGACTCTGTGTATTCCTTCCATCTTCTTTTGATGCTTCCTGCATGGTTTAATAGAGGTTGGAAAGTCCCAAGTCCATGGATCAGGCTGATGGCTTCTTCTGACTCACGTAACTGCAGGGGCTGGTGAACCCAAGATCCAGAGCATAGAGGGTGACAAACTCCAAGATTGGCAGGCAAGTTGCCAGGTCAAGTCCCAGGAACCAGAGATCAGATGAACAGGAGCCAGCTGCAGGATCCAAAATGAGCAAAAGCCAGCGAGCCTTGTCAGGAATTCCACTCATATTGAATGCAGGCCACACACCCAAGAAAACTCCGTTTCAACTGATTGGCTACTCACAGCAGATCCCATCATGAGGTGATCACATTATATTAGATCTCTTCATGGAGGTAAGTACATTATTATACGACATCATAACTGCCAAACCACTGAGAATCATGGCCCAGCCAAGTTGACACACAACCTTAACCATCACAGTCCACCCCTTGTCAACTTGGCACCTGTACACATCTCCTTAAACCATACATAATCCCTGAATAAAGACAATTATAAAGTCATACTTGCACCTAACATGATACAACTAACATGCATACAGCTGAAAACATACTAGTCCTGTTTACATCTTATATTTCATGAAGAAAACAAAAATATTTGATGCAGACCTACAAGGAAGAAATATTCATAACAATAACAGTCCTTGTTTCTGCAACTGATCACATGGTTGTAACTGGTATTTAGAACTACCTTCTTCCACCACTCATTCCATATTCCCTTTCTCCTCGACAGGCACCTCACCTGGTCATGGTTTTTTGCAGGGTGAGGTGACCTAAACCTTCGTTCCTGAAGGCTCTGGGCCATTAGTAGTCATGTCGGAATTGAGTTGCTGTAGTTTTCCATTGACTTTAATCACAGGAAATGGTAATACTAGGAGAAGCCCTAATGGATCTCCTGCATTCCAGATATACTCTTCTTTAACTCCATCGCGTAGTATCAATCCAATTTCCTCTTGGTAATCAGGATCAATGACATCAGCCAATATGGTAACTCCCCTCCTTGCCTGTTGATCCAGAGGCATAGAAGCCCAAAGTGAAGGCACTCAATCGAGAAAGACAAGCTGAGCGTGGTTACTGTAGCAGACAGTGGAATCAAAGCAGTAATCAGAATAGTCTGACTGGTACGGATTTATGGTGTTGGCTGCTAAGTCATGGTGCCCCTAGGAGTGAAATAGACAGGAAATCTACTAAATATTTATTTGATCTGTACAAGCAGAAGAATTCTAGGTCAAGTGAATGGTAGTCTAATTCATATTGCCAGAATACAGAGTCACAGCCCCTCAATCAACTCCTAGGCTTGAGAGAGTTTAAAGACCTACAACCTCTTGAATGAAGGGTTTTTACTAGGGAAGGTGGTTGAGCAGGGAAAGATGGAGTAATCTCTTCAGATGGGAACAAGAGGGCTGGTTCTGCTGGCAGGAGTGATTGAATGGAATTTAAGGGCTCACTTTCTCCAGCTTCCTGATTATCTGCCCATATGTCCCCATCCCAAGTTTCAGGATCCCATTTCTTCCCCTTAATGCCCTCACTTTAACTTTAGATACCCCTAGAGGTTGGGAATTCAGTTGGCATTGTAATTCAGCCACTCTGATGATAAGACTCTGAGTTTGGTTTTCAGCATTATCAGCTCTGCTACTACAAGAAATAAGGCTTTCTTCCAAGGCACGAGTGGAAGCTTTGAGGTCATTGATGTGGCACTTAAGGTGTGTCTCTGAAGCCCTGAGTTCATCTCTTTCTTTCACTACTTTGTATAGAGGAAGTAGGACCAATCAACCAGCTTCCTTATAGTTCTTACTATGACAAAATTATAGAAAGGTATCAAACATGCGATCAGCCAGATCCTCACTTCTTACCAATACTTGATTGATTAGTGGTGATATTTTGCGTATTTTTATTTCCACCTCAGGCCATGGATTAGCAGTTCCCTCTTTACTATTGGAAGCAGAGTCATCAACATGTTTAAGACTAACCAGACTCAAGAACCAATTTAGAAAACTCGTCTTTATAATTTTGTTTCTCTAGAATCACTCACAGTACCAAATATCTTAGGCTGGGTTCTCTAGTGGAGCAAAACCAGTGAAGAGTATATACACAGAGAGACAGAGAGATTTATATCGCAGAAATGGCTCACACAGTTGTAGCAACCTTAAAGATCACAGTGAGTATAAAAAGAATCAGATGTGGAGGCTCTTGATTGCCAAGGTGTTTAAATGAGTCTAATGAACAGCAGCACATCAGCTCAGGGAGTAACAGAACTCACTGTCAGAGAAATCAATGGTAAAATCAATAAGAGACTCTTTCCTCTATCTCATTACTTATCGATTCCCCAAAAAGCTTTAGAAGTAGCCAGTGACTTAGAACAAGAGTGAATCAATATTAAAAAAAAAAAAAAAAATGTGAGTTTTACCAGCATCTGTGAATACAGACTGCAGCCAAAGGAAGTGGTATGTGGTCTGGTAAAACAAATATTTACCAGTAAATTATTTGTGCTTATTTTCAAGGGCAATTACATATTTTATGCATGCTTTCCAGGGATTCAGATTATCCTCATTTGATACATGATGGTGATGAACTGTATCTAAAGATTTACCCAAATGATTTCTAAACTGAAGAATTCAAGTGAGCAGCCGTTTTAAACAAACTGCTCATCTTGGAGAGGCCACATGGCACCGTGGACCTAAATCCTCCTTCCAATGCCTTCAGAACAATAAACCATGATGGTCTAATGCAAACCAGAAATTCGCAAGCACAGGCTTTCTGCAGTTTAATCATACTCCCTCCCAGTCAGAAAGCTTGCATTTCAAGTGAATCATTCCAGTTGGAAAACCTGGGTTCTGAGCAGCAAAAGCTGGGAGGGGCAGCAAAATGACATTGCAAAGATGATTAAAGTAATTGGGCAAGGCAGCCTGAATAAAAAAAAAAAAATTGATATTTAAGTTCCTCTTGCCCAGATGTGAAAATCAGATTTCTTTCATTAAATTTCGGACTAAAAAGATGAGCAACCAACAAAGTACAACTAGAGCTAAAATTGAATTTTGTTGACTAGGATTCTGTCCTAAGGAGGTTGAAATATATGAAAAGACAGGGATTTTTAAATTATTATTATTATTTCCGTATAATTATTGACCTAGACAGGTTGCTTATTTTCTTGGGAAAAAAAATAAAATTTTATTTCCCAAAAGAATGGTAGATACTGTTCCAGTCTTGGTAAGAACTATATTTTAGGGACTTTGAGTGTGTTTCCATGCAGATAATATGCACATTTAATTACAATGGCTGACAGTGAATGCTCACTACACAGAAGGCATATGTTTCTATGTATTTTCCAATTTCCCAACTACCTAGTGAAGATGTCCTATTACTATCTCCATTTTACAAAATGAGACACTGAAGCAACTTGGACAAGGGTAACCACTGGAAAATGGCAGTGTTAGGATTTGAGCCCACACAGTCTAATTCTATTCTTAATCACTGTGCAAAGTGTGTTCAAGACAGTGTCAAAATAGCTTCTATACAGTGCTAATGAAAGTAACATTTTCTAAGTTTCAGGAATAGAAAATTACCTATACCAATTGGCAAGTGCAGTATTTGATTAGTCATGCCCTATGAATTCAGTGTAGTAACAACAGAGTTGAGATAAGTAGACAGTGTCAAGAAGACTCAATATGACCCACTGTTAAATTGTTAATCTCTGGAATGAAATAACTGACCACATATCCCAACGTGTATTTTTAAATGATCTAATTATCCTTCTGGCTGTCCTCACATAAACTCTGCTGTCGAGTCGATTCCGACCCATAGCAACCCTAGAGAACAGAGTAGAACTGCCCTGTAGAGTTTCCAAGGAGTGCCTGGCAGATTCAAACTGCTGACCTCTTGGTTAGCAGCTATAGCACATGTAGACTTAAAGAAATAAGAGCATTTCTTGGTAACAGCAATGGTTGACTTACCTTCCTTCCACTTTCACCGCAATCTCTTGTAAATCCTTTCGTTCAATCATAAAAATGATTTTAGCAGAAGGTAAGGTCAGTGGTCACTCTTATTTCTTTAATGACTAAATATTGGCCAATGTCAAAAGCTGGCAAGGACAATTTGATATCAGTCAGAATCCTGCTTCTGTTTCTCTTGCCAATTATTTAAAGGGGCTCTACCTTTTTTTTTAATCTTTCAAAAGCACTAACACATAAACATTTTCATTTGTTAGTAGTCTCCTGAACTTAGTTCATAGTTGTTGTTGCTAGGTGCCGTGGAGTAGATTCTGACTCATAGCGACCCTATGCACAACAGAATGAAACACTCCCGGGTCTTGAACAGTCTTCACAATTGTTGCTATGCTTGAGCCCATCGTTGCAGCAACTGTGTCAATACATCTCGTTAAGGGTCTTCCTCTTTTTCACTGACCTTCTACTTCACCAAGCATAATGTCCTTCTTCAGGGCCTGGTCCCTCCTGACAACATGTCCAAAGTACGTAAGACATAGTCTTGCCATCTTTGCTTCTAAGGAGCATTCTGGTTGTACTTCTTCCAAGACAGATTTATTCATTCTTCTAGTAGTCCATGGTATATTCAATATTGTTCGCCAATACCACAATTCAAAGGTGTCAGATCTTCTTCAGACTTCCTTATTCATTGTCCAGCTTTCTCATGCATATGAGGCAATTGAAAACACCATGGCTTGAGTCAAGCGCACCTTAGTCCTCAAGGTGACATCATTGCTTTTTAACACTTTCAAGAGGTCTTTTGCAGCCGATTTCCCCAATGCAATGCATCTTTTGATTTCTCGACTGCCTTTTCCATGGGTGTTGATTATGGAACCAAGTAAAATGAAATCGTTGACAACCTCAATCTTTTCCCCAGTCATCATGATGTTGGTTCATAGTTGGCTCCCAAATTTGGGTACTTCAAGTATCAGCTCATATAAGCAAGTTACTGATTCTTCCTAAGCTGTCAAATTATTTTCACAACAAAACAATAAACAGTTCTGATGTAAAATATTTGAATTTACTAACTGCTCTTCAGCTTTTTGAATGAATAAAAGTCTATGAGTAATAAACTTTAAAGAATGGGAGAAGATCCACATTAACTTCAATCACCTAATATTCCAAAACTTTAGTAGACAGGCATTCTGGCCAACCAACAGAAATCTCCTCAATTGCTGACAAAAACTCCAGCCTGTCAAAAAGAATCATGCCTAGAATGAGAAAAATTTTGTTATTAAGGAAATAAATTCTTATTATTATCCATGTAGGGAAAGAAGCCCATTTCTATGTTTAGAACTCAGTGAAAAAGCAGACAAGTGCAAAGCTTATCAATCTATCAAAATGCCAAAAACCATCATTTTAAAAAAAATACAAAACAGCACGCATCTTTTTGAGCTTCTTGGCTTTACACTGGCCAACAGGGCGTGATTGTTCTTGGTCCAGAGAATTAACATTGATATAAATCTAGATCTTCCTATAAACCAGCAGTAAACGTAATTATTTACTGAAGCCAAGACTCGTCCTTTTATCCAAGGTTCTACAGCCCTTAGAACAGAACTGCTATTCATACTTAGATTTCCCTTCTCTAAGTGAACTTTATTTAAAATAATTATGAGTACTCTGCTTTATGCAAACCTAATACATAAAAAATAGAAATTTGCAAGATTAATATGCTTTAGGAATAATAATTTACAGTATGAAATAAGCAATATCTCTAACTTACATTTATAAAATTCTACATAGTTTATAACAACATGTTTTCCTGATTTGGCAAAACATCCCCTCCTACTCTTAGAAAAGTAGAAATTTTAAAATATAATCCAAACTGTTTTTAATATATGGCTGATCGCAAAGGAAATTACAGAAAGGAAGAGTTACTGAAAACTAGTTTTGTTTTGTTTTGTTTTGTTTTTTTAGAGTGGTAAGCATACAAGCTGAGGCCTCAGTGGCCCAGGGTGTATCCTGGCTGGGGCTGGAGTTTCATGCCCACCCAGAAACATAAGACGCTTTTATACCCCATTTAGGGCAGAGGCTAGAGCTAAGCCTCAGGCAAACCTGAGTCTCCAGAAGGACAGCATGTGGAAGCTTATCATCTACAGGGGTTCTGGGGAAGGGAGAGAGTTCATAGGAGAAGAATGAAAAATACCAAACCTTTGGTACAGGTGAACGTGGGGGTCAAATTTATACTGCCCATGTGGTAATGGAATTGCAATCTGAGAAAGTAATATAAAAACAGGGCTTGGATCATTGAAACCCTGGGGCTTTCAGTACAAAGAAATGCAAAACACTCTACAGGAATGCCCACAACCAATAGCACAAGAAGTCCATGTAAAAATACCCCACCATAGATAACTCACAAGGAAAAACACAACACTTGGAAATCATTTGTAATGAAAGAAAGCCAACAGACGTGATAAACAGGGTCAATTAGCAGCCCTGGAGCTAGATGTGGAAACCCTGGTAGCGTAGTGGTTAAGAGTCACAGCTGCTAACCACAAGGTCAGCATTTTAAATCCACCAGGTGCTCCTTGAAAACTCTATGGGGCAGTTCTACTCTGTCCTATAGGGTCGCTATGAGTCAGAGTTAGCAATGGGTTTGGGGTTTTTTTGGTTTGGAGCTAGATAAAAGAAGAGAATAATCTGAAAGAAATAAAATAATAGCATTTAAAATAATCATAAAATGCAATAAAATTAGAATCCAACAACTAAAAAAATAGGACAAAATATGCATTTGGAAATTAGTAATCATGCTTCTAAATCACTCAAAGTCATTGAAGAAATCACAATGGAAATACAAAATCTGTGAGAAGTAATTATTCTTTAAAAGATGTACTCTAAATACATATGTTACATATGTTTAAAAAAAAAAAAACATATTAGGGAGGAATAAAAACAGAAAGCAGCAAGCCCAGCAACTCAAGAAGTGAGAATAACAACAGACTAAGCCTAAAGAAAATATAAACATAAAAGCAGATAATAGAAGAGAAAACAAAGAAACATCAGAATTGATCAGTAAAAGACAAAACTGATTCTTTGAAAAACACACACGAAGGAAATACAAATTTCTAGAAGATTATTCAGAGGAAAAAGAAGGAATATATAAACAATATTAGGAATAAAGAGGGGATAAAATTACAGGAAAAATAGAGATTTTTAAAAATCATGTGAGAATAGTATGTAAAACTTTATGCCAATAGATATTGAACTTAAATGAATATTCTAGAAAAATAAAAATTACCAAAATTGATTTATGGAAAACCAACATAGACCTACATAAAGTTCAAAATCGATCAGTCATTAAATATCTAGACACAAACAACACCATGCCCAGAAAATTTTACGAGTAACTTTTATACAAATGGTTCAGTTTATAAAAAGAGGGAAAAATCTACTACTTGCTTTCATAAGGCTAGCAAAAAAAAAAAAAAAAAAATCCCAAACTACATAAGTAGTGTATGGAAAAAAAGAAGAAAAAAAAAATCACTGGCTTATCCCACTAATGACATTTACCTAAAAGTTCTAAATAAAAGATTAGCAAATAAAATCCAATAATGAGTACGTGTGCGTGTTTCTGTGTGCGTGTGTCTGTATGTTTAAATCAACACAAAGTAGGGTTTATCCCAGATATGCAAGGATGATTCAGCTGTTGGAGATCTATTAATATAATTCACCACATTAATAGACTGAAGGAGAAAAAAACATAAAATCACCTCAGTATGTGCCCCAAAAAAGGCATCTAATATATTTTGATGGTGGTTCATGATTAAAAAAAAAATACTTTCAGTAAGCTAGAACTGGAAGGAAATAACCTTAACCTAATAAAAGGTTATATAGAGAGTACCACACTTAATGGTGAAGTATTAGGAGCAATTTATGGCTGGCAACAAGAGGACAATGCCTGTTATTATCCTTTCTGCTCATCATAATATTGGTGGTCCTAACCAATGCAATAAAATAAGAAAACCAAATAAATAATTTAAGATTAAAATTAAATAAAACTATCATTCTTTGCCAAAATTATAAAAATACACTGAGAAATCTGAGAAAATACACAGACAAATAAGTGGAATTTAACTGAGTTTGGCAAACTTGCTAGATAGAAAATTAACACATAAAAACTAGTAATAATTTTATTTACAAGTAAAACTAAAGAGAAAATTTTAATTTTAAAAAAAGATTCATTCACATAAGCAACAACAAACATTAAGTAACAGAATACATGTAACATAAGCCCTTCAATACTTTTTGGAGAAAATTTTAACATATTTTTGAATGACATAAAAAGCTAAACAAATGAAAAAATGTAATGGTAATGGATGGAACATGCAATATCATTAAGATAAAATTTCTTTCCATATTAATCTATAAGTTTTAACGCACTTCCTATGAAATTGCCACAAAGAGTTTTGTAGAATTTTAGAAGTTGAGGGAAGTCATAAAGATAAGGAAAGTGCCAACAACAGTCAAGACCATTTGAAGAATAAGGAGATGTGCAGATAGCAAAACAAATCAGTATGTATTTTTTAAAACAATGTGAGGTTTGTCCAAAAGAAAAAAATAGACGAACGATGTAGAAGAGACAGCTCAGAAAAAGATTCATAGGTATATAAGGTGTCATACCAAGTCAGTGAGAAAAGGTTTGTAAAAACAGCATAAGGGCAGTGTTTGACCTCCCCCAGCCCCTCAAGCAGGAAGGAGAACCAAGATCAAAAGCTTAAGGCTGACTCCCATGAGTTGGAGGCCAGACAAGCCTCCTCTCTCTGCCATTTTTAATTCTGACACCAGCCATCCCTCACACAGCACCCTACTTCTCTCCTGGGTTCAATAGTTCATTGCAATGGCCACACAGAACTCACAGACCATACTGGTCATTATGGGGTTTATTAGGGAAGTAAGCAGTTAAAATTTAGGCTCAGAAACACTCAGGATATAGTTCTTCCATGACAGCTTCTTCCCAGCCATGCTTGCAGGCACACCTCTCCCTGGCCCTAGCCCTCTGCCCAAAGGCACTCAGCTTTCTCTCTGTGTGGGCCGGAAAGCCCACTGTGTGGGAGGTCTGTGCTACTGGGTCTCTCCTGCCACCACTTTTCACCGGCTTCAGGGTTCCAGCTCTCCCCCCTCCACCCCCACCCCGGGATCCCGAGTCCAAAAGACATGCTTTGTGCTCCTGGCTGTTCTTCCTTGGTGGTGGTAAGGTCCTCCTCCTCTCTGCTCTGGAATTGGCTCTCCTTTAAGGCAAAACCGACCAATCCCCTTGGTAGGCCACAATTACCCTATCATACGGTCCACCCCAATCACCTGGATGGGAGTTACAAGACCATGGCTAGAAAGGCCACATACAAAAGTAATTAATCCACTGCAAGGATGGATCACACAATGCATGTTATCGCAATTAATGGTTGTCCAGATGTAAAAAAATGTGCAATTGATACCAACCTCACTTTACAGATATATTAAAAATATAAACGTGAATATTAGAATTTTGAAAGAAAAAGTAGAAAGAGAATTGTTTCTTAAAAGAAATGCCAAAGGCACAAATTATAAAAGAAAAGATTGATCAATTTGATTACATTTAAAATCAAAATCATATGATAAGAGATATCATAAATTAAGTTAAAACACAAAACACATATTTGAGAGGAGTTTTCTGTCACACATATCACTGAAGAAGGTATAGTATATCCACAACGTATTTTTTAAAATAAGTCAAAAAAATTTCCTACAAACCAGCAAGAAAAAGATGAAGTAATAAAATAGTAATAAATAAGAAAATAATAAAATGAGCAAAAGATATGAACAGTCAAATCACAGAAGAGATAACAGAAACACTTAGAATTGCTCAGCCTCCTTATCAATCAAGAGAATGGAAATAAATGTGAGATATCACTTCGGAAAATGTCTACAATACTCATCCTGGAGGAGGATGTGGAGAAACTGGAACTCTCGCACATGGTTGGCATGAAAACTTTGGCAAGCAATTTAGCAATATCTAGCAAAGCTAAAAAGGTGCATCATTATGGCCCAGAATTTTACTCTTGGATTCAAAACCCAGAGAACCCTCCCACATACGCCCACGAAGAGGTATACAAGAATGTTCATAGCAACCTTGTTTGAGAGGCAAAAATTTAGAAGCAAGTTCAAAGTCCGTAACTGGGAAAATGAATAATTGCGTAATGGGATGCTATATAGTACTTTAAATGAATACACTTGCTTGTTAATGTACCACAATGGGTAAACTCAAAATCAGTGTTGCAATTGCAAGATGTAAATGTAAATACATAAAACGCACACCAAAAAATGCTATATATTGTTTAGTGATACATACATCTTCAGTGAAAGTGTAAAAAATAAGTAGGACAGCTTGACCAAGGCAAGGTCATGGAAGCTTCATAGACACATCCAAACTCCCTGAGGGACCAAATCACTGGGCTGAAGGCTATGGAGGCCTTGTCTCAGGGGAAATCTAGCTCAAGTGGCATAATGCAGTTTAAAAAGAAAATGTGTTACATTCTACTTTGGTGAGTAGCGTCTGGGGCTTTAAAAGTGTGTGAACGCCACTACACTCCACTGGTCCCACCCCATATGGAGCAAGGGAGAATGAAGAAAACCAAAGGCTCAAGGGAAAGACTAGTCCAAATGACTAATGGACCACAAGTACCACAGCCTCCACCAGACTGAGTTCAGCACAACTAGATGGTGCCCGGCTACCACCACCAACTGCTCTGACAGGGATCATAATAGAAGGTCCCAGACAGACCTGGAGAAAAATGTAGAACAAAATTCTAGCTCACAAAAAAAGACCAGACTTACTGGTCAGACTGTGACTGGGGAAACCCCAAGAGTATGGCCCCCAAAAACCTTTTAACTCAGAACTGAAGTCACTCCTGAGGTTCACCCTTCAGCCAAAGATTAGGCAGGCTCATAAAACAAAACTAGACTAAGTGGGCACACCAGGCCAGGGACAAGAATGAAAAAGCTGGAGGGGACAGGAAAGCTGGTAATGGGGAAACCAAATTAGAGGAGATTGTTGACATGTTGTGGGGTTGGCAATCAATGTCACAAAACAGTGTGTGTATTGTTTAATGAGAAACTAATTTGCTCTGTAAACCTTCATCCAAAGTACAATAAAGAAAAAAAAAAAGGATGGGAAATACACATACCAAGTTCAGGACAGTGATCAACTCTGTTAAAAAAAAAAAAAAGAGGGAAAATGATGGAATAAGGAGCAATGAACTATTGCTAATATTTTATTTCTATAAAAACTGAGGAAAATGAGGCAAATTTAACAGTTTAAATCTAGTAGTTGGTACACAGATATCTGTTAGATTATTCCCTGTAGTTTTCAAATACTTCATAATTTTTTTAATTAATACACAAAATCAACAAACTACATACATCCATGATCTCATTTTAATGTTGTTGTTAGGTGCCGTTGAGTCCGTTCCAACTCACAGTGACCCAATGTACAACACAACGAAACACTGTCCGGTCCTGCACCATCCTCACAATTTTTATGCCTGAGCCCATTGTTACAGGCAATGTGTCAGTCCATCTCATGGAAGATCTTCCTGTTTTTCATGGACCCCCTACTTACAAAGCATGATGTCCTTCTCCAGGGACTGGTCCCTCTTGATAACATGTCCAAAGTATGTGAAATGTATGTAGTCTCACCATCCTTGTCTCTAAGTAGCATTCTGGCTGCACTTCTTCCAAGACCTATTTGTTCCTTCTTTTGGCCGTTCATGGTATAGTCAATTTTCTTTAACAATACCATAATCCCAAAGTGTCAATTCTTCTTCGGTCTTCCTTATTCATTGTCCAGCTTTCACATGCATACGAGGCAATTGAAAACACCATAGCTTGGGTCAGGCTTGCCTCTTTGATGATGAATGCAATGCCATTCCTCTTCAATTTGTCATTCCCAGCATAGAAGACCATATGATTTTCCAATTCAAAATGGCCAATACCAGTCCATTTCAGCTCACTAATGCCTAGGATATCTATCTCGAAGTGTTACATTTCATTTTTGACGATTTCCAATTTTCCTAGATTCATACTTTATACATTTTGCATTCCGACTATTAATGAATGTTTGTAGCTATTTCTTCTCATTTGGAGCCAGGCCACATCAGCAAATGAAAGTCACAAAAGCTCGACTCCATCCACATCCTTAAAGTCGACTCCGCTTTGAGGAGGCAGCTCTTCCCCAGTCATATTTTGAGTGTCCCCCAAACTGACAGGCTCATCTTTTGGCCCCACATCATACAATATTTTGCTGCTATTCATAAGGCTTTCAGTGACTAATTTTTTTCAGAAGTAGACCTTCAGGTCCTTCTTCCTAGTCTGTCTTAATCTGGAAGCTCAGTAGAAACCTGTCCGCCATGGGAGACCCTGCTTGTATTTGAATACCAGTGCCATAGTGGCCAGCAACACAGCAGCATGCAAGCCCCCACAGTACGAAAAACTGACAGATGCGTGGGGGCTCATTTTAATAGAGCCCCAAGTATAAGATCTTATTCGTTTAGAGATGAGAAGGTAGATTCTTTAAGGTTAAATCCTTTACCAATTTTTGCAGAGCCAGTAAGGGGTAAAGCTGGGATTCCAACCTAAGTCCCCTGAATCAACATGCCCCTCAAAAAAAAATCCTCACCTTGCCAAATGATCACCCATAGAGTTCTGTAAAGATCAAATTCCATTTTGTGTTTCATATCTAGTTTATTTACCAAAATTGACTGCCAATAACTTTTCAGGATAACATTAATTCTTCCACAAATCAGTGCCTACCTGCATCCACAGAATTGGATTTTGTGCACGGTCTGGTTCCAGTTGGCATCAGCATCAGAGTCCAGGATCCTGAACAACTGTGGCTGTAAAGGCACATTTTTACCCTGCCCACTACCTTTCTAAAGTCAAAGGCTCAGGAGTAGAAGAAAGCCACCAACAAACTTCTATCTGCATGGCCTCAAGCCATCTTGAGACTGTTCATGAAAATCTGTGGCTTGGCACCCATACTACCTTACAAAGTCAGTTTAAAAATATATTGATACAACAGTCAAGCAGCTGTTATTTCTCCTTCTTTTGCCAACTGATTATGTAGAGCAAGTTTTGTCATTTTTCCGTTAACCACCACTCGTGGGTTATCAGTCTTCTGAGCAAATGATAACATGCTTTATTGGAAGACAAGCTGTTCAAAGATGAAGTTGGAAAAAAAAAATTTTTTCAGGGCAACCGAGAAGGGGGTTGTGCATCAGATGGTTTTAATTAAAGGAACGATATCAAATCTGCTTCTGCTTACAGAGGCCAGACACCTCCCAGGGTCTGAGATTAAAGACTTTGTTAGTATTTTCCACCCCAACTCTACCTGGGTCTTATGAAGTTTTCTGTTTTCCTGTTAAATGCCAGGAAATCTTTAGTATATAATCATGGAGACAGATGGGGAAAAGGCTAGTGCCAGTGGCTTTCCCCAGAAAGAGAGAGACTGAGACCACAAAAGCAAAACAGGGAGACAGATGAGGGGAGAGAAAAAGAGAGAGAGGAAGAAAATTGTAATTTTTTTCTGTTTATTTCCAATTTGTGATTATTAATGCTTAGACAAAATCCATAGTATCTAAAATTACCTCCACACATAATGGCCCTATTGCTTGTCCAGCAGTAGCAGTCTCCTTCTCTAAGAGAGGAATGTGGTAATGAATACAGGTGAAAGAGAGGGGAGTACATTTTTCCATTCCTACCCCTTCTACTAGCAGGTAACGCTCTGAAAAAGAACCCTGCAGTTTATGACCAAGACCCTCTCAATGTTCTAGAACGGTATTTAGGACTGTATGTCAGTTTAATAAAGATTATGGGCCTCCCATGGTCACAATTTGTATCTGACGGAGAACCTTGACTTCTTCTATTATGCAGTCCCATGTGAGTGCAATAATCCATGTGAAAGCAGACAATGGCTTGAACCAGAGTGGTTGTAGGGGAGGTGTTTTGATATGGTTGGATTACGGATATATCCTAAAGGTAGAGTCGACAGAATTTACAAACAGATTGCATATGGTGTTTGAAAGAGAGTCTTCAAGAACTACTCCAGGGTGTTTGACCTGAGCAACTTGAAGATGAGATGGTCACTAAGTGAGATGAGGAAGGCTGCAGGGTGAGCAAGTTTTCCACGGAAGATCAAGGTGATATGAAATTTGAGATTTATGATGCCTATTAAAATTTGAGATGCCTATTAGACATTTTTGGTTTTTGGTTTATTAGACATCCAGGTGGTGAGGCTGAGGAGACCACTTAGGTCTTGCTTTAATAGAGAAGTCTCAGCTAGAGATACAAACTTGAAAGTCATTAGCATAGAGTTGCAACTTAAAGTCAGGAGATTAGATGATAGCCCTAATGGAGTTAAGTGTAATTAGAGATGCATGCAAGACTGAGCCCTGGGGCCTCCAACGTTAAGAGGTCAAGAAGAATAGAAAGAAACAGCAAAAAAGACAAGAAGGAGCAGCCAGGAAGAAGGAAATCAAATGAAAAAAGTGTTCTAAAAAAGAGGGAGTAATTAATTGTGTCAAATACTGCCCATGAATTAAGACGAGGACTGTCTTCCCAGCTCCATAGGAGAGGAGTTCTGTCTTTTTCCCAGCTACATGCAAAGTGCCAAGAACAGTGCCTGGCACATAGTAAGTATTCAGTAAACATTTGTTGAGTAAAAAAATGAATTTTTGAAATATGAACAAGGTATGAATATCAGTGCACAAACTCAACTGTACAAGAAAAGGCAGAGTTCTTTCTATAAACATCTTCATTTCTGCTTTGAACTTCATTCCAAAGAGATGACAAGAAACTTAATCTCAGCCGTTTTCAGGCCTCCACCCAGTCTCCAGGGATGCCAAGGTCTGAAGGACTTCAGGATGTTTGAGAATTAGGTGAGGGCCCGTAATCATCACCCCAACTGCGTGTACAAGCTGCTACTGAGCTGCCTCGTGGAGCTCTGCTGCGTCTGAGCCATGCTTGGGGCACAGGGAAATTCTGAGAGGCTCCTTCGGCTGTTGTTAGCTGCCCTTAAATTGGTCCCCTGATTCTTGGCAACCCAATGCACAGTGTAATGAAATGCTACCCAGTCCTGCGCAACCCTTACAACTGGTTCCTGATAGGACTGTTGTGATCTGTAGAATTTTCATTGGCTGATTTTCAGAAGTAGATTACCAGGCCTTTTTTCCTAGTCTGTCTTAGTCTGGAAGCTCCACTGAAACCTGGTCAGCATCATAACAACATGCAAGCCTCCAGTGACGGATGGGTGGTGAGTGCATGTGAGGTCCATTGGCCGGGAACCGAACCCAAGTCTCCCACATGAAAGGCAAGAATTCTACCACTGAACCATCACTGCCTGGGAGAGCTGTTTAAACCAGGTTTAAGGGTTATAAATGAGCAAAGCCAGCTGGGGTAAGACCAGTGAAGAGGAAATCTGGAGCACTCATGCCCCATCAAAAGGGAACAGCAACTATTCAGTTCTTGTAGAGAGTTTCCATGCAGGGATGTGGCCCAGTAATGTCACATCTTCCCATTTTTAAAGAGAAGATAGAAATGTGGACTCTTATGTGAAAATCTCCTGAATTTAAGGGGCAGATTTTCTTTAAAAAAAATCTGTGCAGGAAAAAAAGCCGACCTGAGGGCCACTCCTGCTCATGGCTGCCAGCAGAAGACTCAGGCCTGGGTGCTCCCAGTAAACACTGCTTTCTGGTCTTACTGCCTTTCTTCTGCCAGGAACCAAGGTGTAAGCCCCACAGACCATTCCCTGCCCTATTCCCCCATATCCCCCATAAGCCAACCCATTGCCATCAAGTTGATTCTGACTCATAGCGTAGTAACTTGAAGGAAGCGGTGGGGAGATGGAGGGACGGGAACTCGGAGGACTGAGGTAGGAAATGGAAAAGTACTAGTAGGGAAAAACAGTTAATCGTTCACATATGATCCAGATGCAGAGGAACCAAGAGAGTGTGCAAATCTCTTTGGGGAAAGTAAACCAGTCCAGGGAGTGGTCCTCACCCTCCAGAAACTTATAACTGAGATAACAACACACACACACAGGCTCATATAAAACACTAAATTCAAGTCATCATATTAAGAATCAATTTGAACTGGAGTTATTAGGAAAATGAGTTATGAAAAACTGAATTTCAGCTTGGTCTTGAAAAGTAGATACATTTTTATTTTTAAGGGAAGACTGTGATTAAAGACCGGAGGGCAATTTGCAACTTTCTTCAAAAGTCTTGAAAATGTGCATTCTGAATGTATCCCTAATGATACATCCAAAGATTATGAACAAGGGTCTTCATTGTTCATAAATGTCCATGAATAGGGAGACAGGTTATGGGAATCGTGGTATATTCATGAAGTAGAATGTTATTCGGCCATTCAAATGAACATGTAGGTTATATATATTAACCTAGAAAGTTATCCATCAAAAAAACTTTATAGCAGGTAATTTTAGAGCACAGTCATCACATCTTTTTAAGCATGCGTACATGTATGTGCACATGCATTTGCATACTAAAAAGCCTGAAAAAGATGTACACACCAAATTGTCGCTGGTGGTTATGGTAGCTAACTCTCCCCTCCTGCCACCAGTGGGGTATCCTTCCCTGGCACGATAACGTTGGGCTTGGCTGTGTGACTTGCTGTAGCCAACAAAGTATGAGCAGATGTGCCATAGCCTGTCCCTGTTAACACTTGAAATGTGATGGCATGGTTTGGCTCGGCCTCTCCTCTCGTTCATCCTCACTCATATGAGGACTGGAATGTCCCAGGGCAGGGCTGTTCCGTTAGCCTGAGTTCCAGAATAAGAGGACATTGGGGACAGAGCCTGGAGCACATCCACAGCCGCGTTGCAGCCCTTTTGTAACCTGAGGGGAAAATACATGTTTGCTGTTGTAAACCACAGAGACCGTGTGCCGTTTGTTAACCAGAGCAAACTTGGGAAACTTAGGTGGTGTTCGAATTGGAATTATAAATGAACTTCTACAAAAATTTATAATTTCTAAATTGTCTGAAATGTTAACAATGAGTATGGATTACCTTTATAATCAGAAAAAGCAATAAAGATATATAAAAGAAACGAAGTTTGTCTGATTTTAAATGTAACAGACGATCATGTAAAAGACACCAACAATACTAAAAATTTCTATTAAAAAAAAAGTATCTAGAGTAAGCCTCTAATCCCACCACCCCTCAGCGATAACTTCTCTTGATAGTCTTGGAATATAGATTTCTAGCTTTATTTTTCCTGTCTGTTTTCTGTTTTTCCTAACAGTTGAGCACATGCTATATATAGAGCTTGTTTTTGTTTTCGTTTTCTCTCTTACTGGGAGATAAGTACTTTCTTATGTTGACAAACTCCTTGTCAGCATCATTTTTAATGTCCATGTTTTTTGTAGATGTGCCACACTTAATTCTTCTTTGCTGAACTTTTGGGTTGTTTGTAATTTTTAATTACAGAAATAGCTAATGACCATTTTCACATGTTACTTTTTTTCTATATTTAGCATTATCTCCTCAAGGACAGGAAAAAATTTAAGACCTAGTAGATACTGTCAAAATGCTTGATGGGTAAATATTTGACCAAAAAAAAAAAATGAGAAGAGAACATGAATCAAAGCACAAGCCCTGCTCAGCTGGGTGGAAGCAGGGGGCCCTGTATGCGATCTCTAGACGGAATGGGAAGTTTCAATCTGGCGAGGTAGGAGGTGGGGCGGCACTGCAGGTCCTTGCCAAAGGATCAACAGGATGAACGTGACATTACAGGAAGACTGCTCTGGCGCCTGGACCCACTGTGGACCAGAAGGTACAAGAGGCTGGAAGCTGCAGACCAGCTAGGAAGTTGTTATGGCAGATTTAGTATGAGGTGGTGTGGGTCCAGATTAAGGTAAGGGCAGTGGGAACAGGAGCAAGGATATCTGAGGCACAGCAATATACTGAAGATGGCAAAATAGGAGTACTGCTTCCTTACAACTTTGTTATCAGGAAGTCTATCAGGTAAGTTTGGCTGTGAAAGAGGGAAGCTTTTGATGGACTTACCTTCTATGAATCCATTCGTTCCTTCAACAAAATGGGGGACCAGGACTGTGCTTCTGTTTACCATTTGATGGCCCCCAAAGCTGGGAATTTTTCCAGTGATCTATGGTATAACCCGTGGGGATTTTGTTTGTTTGCTTGTTTGTTTGTTTTTTATATACAGGGAGCAGCAGTGGTCTGTAAAACATGAAATATCAACACATTGCTGCTGTATTGGAAAATCACTATGTGTGAATCACACAGTTTGAGCCCATTCACAGAACTGTCCAAAGTAGTCCCACTATCTGGATGAACCTGAGACCTGCTTGCTTTTTTTATGTATGATTGCCATTCGTAGTGAAGATCTGGGAATTCCGGTTTTAAAGAAACACACACAAAAAAGGAATTGATCCTTGAACAAAAAGAGAGAGATTGGAAGGATTTTTTTTTTTCCTTCATTAAAACCCATACTACATGAAATTCTAATCTCATTCATATGTAATCATTACCCTGAAACATGGAAGTGAGACAGAGCAGTTGAAGGTCAATAATGACAGTTTGGGAGGACATCTCTGAATTTCAGTGCTTAATGTATGACGAGAATGAGGGCAAAGCTAACAGCATTTTCCTGGGAGCATACACTGAGTTCACACAGATGTTACATAATCACTTTCAAATTGGTGGATTAATCCTTTCAAAATGCCTGTCTGCACAAGTTTTTAGAACTGTAATATGTCAGCCAAACATATACCAAGTGAAACTTCATTTTTAAGGATAAGTGTAAGTCCTTCTTGAGGTGTTGCATGACTGGGATATTGCAGAATCTTTCATTTGAGGCTCCAGAGGATATGGAATTGGCATGAGTAAGTGGTTTTCAAATTTATCTAATGAAAATGTCAAAACACTGACAGCCAGAATACCCTTCATTTGCCCACATAAAAATAACAGCCTAAAAATGGTAAATTAAAAGCAATGGATTCAAATCAGAGATAATCAGAATGGACCTTAGCTATGAAATGTTTTAGCCCTTTTCCTGGAAGTCCTAACCTTTTCCCAAAGAGTTGCAGAGATAATTCAAGGAAGCATGTTATTGTAAAAACAAAAAGTGTCTTCTTACCTCAAAAATTTAAGGTTTAAAACCAGCCTCAGATTTTTTTTTTTTTAAATCATTCCTAAACCCTTCTCCTTGGAAAAATTATCCCACAGTTTAAAAATATCTCTTACCATAATAATTATTTATACATTTCATATATTACTTCAAACTTCATTCCCAAGAACAAAAGCATGAATTGAATACAATGAGTAACAGGGCCTACATTAAAATCACAGAAATCAGTAAATATTTCCACACCTAGTTCAAAGTGTAAATATTTGGTTCTCAAAGAGTCTTTATTACAGCCTGAAGACTAGTCTTGTCCAATAAACTTCTTCAAATAAAGCAAAACTATCTAGAAAGAACTTTACTTGGTACCCCTACTTCCTCCCAAAAAAGGCAGTCTCTCTCCCCATCTGCCATGTTAGCCAGGCACAAGGATGTGTGGTTCAAAAGTTTAATAGGGTATTTTTATTCCCAGCCACACCAAAAAATAACATCCTTTAGTGCTGTTTGAGAAATTTAGGAGCAACATTCAAATACATCAAGTTATTTGTTGAAGAATATGTGCTGAAGCCCTGTAACTGAACCTAAAAATCCATACTAAAAAACAGACCAAATATTGGGGCCTTTCCAAGCAAATCAATTTATGATTAAAATCTTACTAAAACCAGTTCTTATATTTTGACAAGGAAAAAAACATTCGAGGTATTTTTATATGGTCAAGAATTTCCAGAAATAGTAGCTGAGGGGAGATGTCATCTGGTAGGTTGACAGCAGCCTGATCAAAACCTCCTTCAAGGAAAATCTTGCAAAAACTGGACCAGGATCCCTAAAGTAGGTGAAGGGTCAACAATATGCAGCAAAGAAATCAAGACTGTGGGTTTGAGTCCATTGATTCTAGATTCAAACTCTATCAGAACCCAACCGTAGAACCATTTAACTTTTCGTCTAAACCCAGGGCATACTTTGACAGGAGAAAAAAAAAAATTTCTCACCAATCCCGCCTTCCCAAAAAATAACTACCAGTGAGGCTGCAAGAGCCTCAGGACAATACATCCCTCCCCATGACCGGCAATGGCCAGGACCACCACCCCACTCTATTCTTTCTGCCTTCAAATAACAGGTACTCTTACTGCTCTGTTTTCTCCTTAACTCTACTTAAAATTGTTTACTTCTTTCATTATTGCATTTCCCTCTGTTGCAAAACTTAGTCAAATTCAGTACTTCACAGAGTGAGTTTGTGAGAACTGTCCTAGGGTTACTCACAGGTGCTCCATGACAAAATGCTTCCATGATCCAATACTTCTGGGAAACTCAGGGTTAAACAAGATTAAAAAGATTCCTTTGCTGCTACCCAAAAACATAGGCTTCTCAAAGTTAAAGACACTGATGTGTGTTGAGCATATTTCATTACCTAAATTTTTTTTTTTAGCTAAGGATGCCTTTTTTGTGTGCCATAGTCGTTAACATCTCACTGAAGAAGTGTAGTAAATGAAACCCTTTTGAGTTTAGCCAGTTTAGCTGGAGGTTATTAGGCACAGCATTAAAGATGCCACACTTCGTCTGGGGTCTTAAATGCTAACAAACAGCCATCAATTGGTCTCAACCCACCTGGATCAAAGGAGAATGAATACCAGGGTCACACGATAACTATGAGCCCAAGAGACAGAAAGGGCCACATGAACTAGAGACTTACATCATCCTGAGACCAGAAGAACTAGATGGTGCCTGGCCACAACCAATGACTGCCCTGACAGGGAGCACAACAGAGAGCCCCTGAGGGAGCAGAAGAACAGTGGAATGCAGACCCCAAATTCTCATAAAAAGACCAGATTTAATGGTCTGACTGAGACTAGAAGAATCCTGGCGGTCATGGTCCCCAAACCTGCTGTTGGCCCAGGACAGGAACCATTCCCAAAGACAACTCATCAGACATGGAAGGGACTGGACAATGGGTTGGAGAGAGATCCTGATGAGGAGTGAGCTACTTGTATCAGGTGGACACTTGAGACTGTGATGGCATCTCCTGTCTGGAGGGGAGATAGGAGGGTAGAGAGGGTTAGAAACTGGCAAAATCGTCACGAAAGGAGAGACTGGCAGGAGGGAGCGGGCTGACTCTGGGGGAGAGTAAGTGGGAGTATGGAGTAAGGTGTATATAAGCTTATATGTGACAGACTGACTTGATTTGTAAACTTTCACTTAAGGCACAATAAAAATTATTAAAAAAAAAAAAGATGCCACACTTGTTTCCCTTCCCCCAAGTCATCTTCCCATGGTCCTAAACTGGAGAAAAGTCTATTATCCACAGCCAGAGCGCTCCTTGAAAGTGAGGATGATGAGACTTTGTCTCACATGCTTTGGACATACTATCAGGAGGGACCAGTCCCTTGAGAAGGACACCATAGTTGGTAAAGCAGAGGGTCAGCGAAAAAGAGGAAGACCCTCAACAAAATGGATTGACACGGTGACTGCAACAAAGGGCTCAAGCATGACAGTGATTGCGAGGATGGCGCACGACCGGACAGTGTTTTGTTCTGTTGTGCATAGGGTCGCTATGAGTCGGAACCAACTTGACAGCACCTAACAACAACTATTATCCACATCTTGACAAGCTGTAGTATTTTCCCTATAATGGGTGTCTTATCTCAAAATAAGAGGTAGAGAAAAGTCAAAAGCCTTTAAATTGATCCTCGAGGACCTTTGCACAGCCCCTTCACCACTTAGGGGTCCACCCTGTGACTGATATTCCAGATCTGCTAAAAATGCCATGCACCTCCTGAGAAAAATATGTAAGGAAGACAAAAATAGTATCTGGAGTTGATGTATTTAAGGGGATAATGGGTATGTTAGCATTAACTCTCAGAAAATGTAAGGGATTATTATTATTTTCACATCATTAAGTCAGCCCCTTTTATATATCACCATGCACAAATAAGCATTTAATAAATACTTCTTAGTATTGTAATGATTGAGTAAAGTGAATCAATGCCATTTTAATCTTGCAATCAAGTTTCTGAAACACAGAGCTATGGAATGACATATGGCTAAAGTGGAGAGAGGTGGGAGCAAAGAGCGGGTGTTGAAGTGAGTAATTAAGAAAATGAGCCTGGGACCCAACAGGACTGGTTTGACAGGTTGACATTTCCCCCTACAAGGACCAGAGATGACATCATGAGAATCTGTATCAAGACTAGCAGTGAGGTTACGTCGCTGAGAATCCCCAACCCCACCCAAAAGGCCAGGGTATGAGTACTAATGAATAAGCCAGTGCTGCCAATTATACGAAGAACAGAGAAATTCTTGATTAGTCAGAAATGTGAACAATAACTGGCAAAAAGGAGAGAATATGACAGAAAAGAATAGTATGGGAGGGATAAAAAGGCAGAGGTTCCCCCAGTGCAGTACTGACCAGAATTTCTACTTTGGAAAGACAAGGGCATTTCTGCCCAAGTATAGATTGACAGTGGAGCACTGGTGGCACAGTGGTTAAGAGCTACAGCTGCTAACCAAAAGGTCAGCAGTTCAAATCCACAAGCTACTCCTTGGAAACCCTATGGGGCAGTTCTACTCTACCCTATAGGGTTGCTACGAGTCAGAATCAACTGGATGTCAACAGGTTGAGTTTACAGAGTGATAGCTTCTGTGGATCCCATTGCCTCACATAGAGTATCCCAGGCTCTACGATTCAAGAGGAGGCAAGAAAGTATCATCAACCCCAAAGCATGATGCCGATGCTGATGCTGCCAACTGCCAGCCCATCTGGAAGAAACTAAGTCAGGGGCCCAGAAGGCTTAAAAAGAGGTTCACAGAATATTCCAGGAAAGAAGAGAGACTTGAGAGGCACTTTACCTTCTACTTATACCCCCTCTCCCAAATCTAAATCAATGTAGGAATTGGAGCTAACATTTTCCAGATAAAGTAACGACACTTTGAAAGATGCAGTCTTTTAGGGGAGTTAATCATTGCCAAAACGCAGGGGCCTAGGAACTGTTAACTGTTATGGGAACTTGGAGCAATTCCTTCTCTCAGTCCTTCAGTGACCACATCTGTAAGACAGGAGGCCCAGAGGAGACAATGAAGGCAAAAGTGCTTTGAAACTATAGCACACCATAGCAGATAAAAGCCTTCTTCTGAACAAGTTCTGTGTGGCCTTGCTGATGGCTCTCTGGTTTAATTGGCTGGAGCCATCAGCATGTGACCCAGAGGAGCCCACTTCACTCTGGTCCCCCATGAATGCCAAAATAACCTGGGTTTAATCAGAACACTACATAGGTTTACCCAACATACCCAGCTTAGAGACGATTATCCATGTAACCCTAACGTCTCCTTTTCTCTATGAAGCCACTTATATTTTCTCAGTTATGTTTTAACTTTCTGTATGTGTCCAATTATTTTACTTCAGTGATTGACCTGGATTTTAGGTTTTAATAGCCTGCATATCAAATTTTGTTAGTTCAGCTGTGTACTTAAAATGCTTTTACTCTTGTACCCTTAATTAATGGAAACCATTCGGCGATGAAGGATTCTGTTTAATTGTTTTTTTTTTTTTTTTTAATGAGATTTAAATTATTCTTTGTTTGCACATGGCCCAAGAGAGGTTTTTCTGGGGGGCTGAAAGAAGAGGTAGTTAGAGCAAATCAGTTTCCCTTAATAGAAAAAGGTTCCTCGTGACTATAAAATAGAGAGCTTCTCCACCTGGTAGTTATTTAGGAAACTGATTTTTTAACCTAATCACACGATTTGCATGCTTATATTAAATTCCACTTTTGTTAGTTTTGACCCAGCAATTCAGCCTGGACATCCATTTTTAAATGAAGCTTTTATTGTTTGGTTGTTTTTTTTTTTTTTTGAAAGACATTTTTTTTTAAAAGTGGAGACTTAAAAAAGTCAAAAGGGGCTAGTTTTTCCATTTTCCCAGGTCCCACAGAGTCTGCCATACTAATGGCTATTTACTCCATACTCTAGTTAAGCATGTTCCCTAGGTGGCACAAAGGTTTGCCCTCGACTGCTAACCAAAAGTTTGGCAGTTCGAACCTGCCCAGCAGTACCGTAGAAAAAAGAGCCTGGCAATCTGCTTCCGTCAAGATTACAGCCAAGAAAACCCTATGGGACAGTTCTACTCTGTAACACACAGGGTCTCCATGAGTCAGAATCAACTTTATGGCAACAGGTTCAAGTTGGGCAAATGCAGGGGAAGAATATTCTGATAAGCTCTCTTCTGAAAATTATGTATCCATATGCAATATTATCCTGAAAATAACTCAAAAAGCCAGATAGTGTTGTGACCAACTACGTGCTTACAAGGTGATGAGGACATCGAATAAAGCTCAACCGCAAACACACACCTTGCCCTGCAGACTATAAAAATGTCTTAGGCGAAACTTTAGAATATTGCTAAATTCTTCAGCTGGCAGTGCCTTGGTTTCCATCCGGGACAAGCTGCCTTAAAATAAAGTCCTTGAAAGAAGCTACTCCAGACCCTTAGGGAAAGGAGCTTATCAACTGCCAAGTAACTTCAGGAGCAAATTCAGTTGCTCTGGAAACAGGCTTCGACAATGGCTCTGTGTGCCAAAGGACTGAGCACGCAGAGGGCGCTGGGTTCCCGCCCCTTGAATGACACTTGAGGTTGTTCTCCAAACAGATGACTTCATTCCGACAACAGTGTTTTTTTTTTCTAAGAAGCTGCCAGTTCACACACACTATAAAATAAATTCTCTCATTGACACTTGGGGTGGCAGGAACTGCAAACATTATTTTTTAAAAAGTGTGTGAGCTGGAAAAGGAACAAAATTTCTCCCAGCAAGAATTGTGGTAACCATGGAAACCAAACACCCAGACAGCAATCACATTATAAGGCTCAGTATTGATTAAGGAGGTGTGTGGAGGTATACACAACTGCTTTATCTTAGAAAACCTCATTTCAGCCTGAATAAGGTGTTTTGAAGCACACGTCCCAGTAATGACTAAGTTTTCGCTTCCCTGAACCCTCCAGGAAACCACCTCAAGTAAAGAAAGAAAAGAACCGGATCACCAGTGCTTATCCAAAGGCTAATTGGGTTTTAACATCCCACATTCCCCATCTCCCAAGGGGTACTAGAGAGGAACAAGATTATAGACTGAAGAGCCTTTGGACATCAGCATTTTCTCCCTTCAGTGCAAACACTGAGAGGTAGGTGAGGGGGAAAACTTCTCCACAGTTAAGTTCAGCCTGGGCCACATGCTCTGGCTATAAACACACTGGGAAGATAAAGAGAAGATGACAGTTTGCACATGATAACTTATGTCATTATTCCTACCCCTGAACCTTTAGATTCTTTTCTCTATATCAGGGTCAGCAAATTTTTCTGTGAAGGGCCAGACAGTGTACATATTTTAGGCATTACTGGCCACAAATGGTCTCTATCTCTCATCCTTCTCCTTTTGTTGTTGTCATTCTCAGCTGCTGTCTAGTCAGTCCCCAACTCAAGCACTGCCTGGTGCTGTGCCATCCCCATTATTGTTTGCAGACCAGACCATTGTGATCCACGGGGTTTTCATTGGTTGATTCTCAGAAATAAATCACCAGGCCTTTCTTCCTAGTCCATCTTAGTCTGGAGCTCTGCTGAAGCCTTTTCAGCATCATACAACACGAAACCCTCCACTGACAGATGGGTGATGGCTGAGCTTGAGGTGTACTGGCCAGAAATCAAAATCAGGTCTCCCTCATGGAAGGCAAGAATTTTACCACTAAGCCAACAATGCCCCTTCTTCTCTTTTACAACCTTTTAAAAATAAAATAATAATAATAATAATTCTTAGCTCACGAATCTGGCCCACAGTCCATACATAGTTTGTTGACCCCTGATCTATATTACAACACAGAAGTTCTGGCATCTCAACCTCACAGAACGTAGGCCACAGTCAACCAATCAAGTACATTGTCAGAGTCACTTCAAGCTAGCTAAGCTAACACATTAAATCCAGAATGTCTGGTAAGTGACCCATATCAATAAATTCAGCCTGACCCCATATTATATTCTATTGTCCTTGCTTTTTGGAGCCCTGGTGGTGCAGTGGTTAAAGCACTTGGCTGCTAACCAAAAGGTCGGCCCTTCAAACCAATCAGCCACTCTGAGGAACAAAGATGTGGCAGTCCACTTCCATAACGACTTACAGCCTTGGAAATTCCATGGGGCAGTTCTACTCTGCCCTGTAGGGTTGCTGTGAATTGAAATTGACTCTATGGCAGTTTGTTTAGTTTGGTTTGGTCCTTGTTTTAAAACACCCAGAATTTAAAACCCACAGGTACTCCCTCGGTTTCGACTGATATAAATTAACAATCTTGCAATTCTCCTGGAGCATATGCTCTTTCTTCCCATGTCACATTCGCACTTGTACTCCTCTACGTGATGGGAACTGACTCTGCTTTAAGTCTAGAGGCAGAGAAGAGTGGACCTTGGAGGAGAAATGAAATACACTGAAAGGCAACAGCCTCAGGTGAGATTATTACAGCATTTTCAAGCAGGGAGAAATATTCTTCTCAGACTTTGAAGGAGGAGCTGGTTCTGATAGGAAGGAAGTCTTGGGGACACTTCCAAAAAAAGGAAACCAAACTTGTAGCCGTCGACTCGATTCCAACTAATAGCGACCCTATAGGACAGAGTGGAAACCCTGGTGGCTAGTGGTTAAGTGCTACGGCTACTAACCAAGAGGTCGGCAGTTCAGATTCGCCAGGCGCTTCTTGGAAACTCTATGGGGCAGTTCTACTCTGTCCTATAGGGTCACTATGAGTCGGAATCGACTCGACGGCAGTGGGTTGTTTTTGTTTTTTAGGGCAGAGTAGAACTGCTCCATGGGGTTTCCAAGGAGCAGATGGTGGATTCGAACTGCCAATCTTTTGGCTAGCAGCTCTACTCTTAACCACTCAAATGTTTCAGCTTTTTCTGAGTCCACCCAGATGTTGGCATTCCAATACCAGAGCCCCACTCCTTCCCTATCAATTTCTTCAAGTTCACATAAGAATTTTGGCCAGTCCGATTTTAACTTATGTTATAATTCTGCAGTTCCCACAATTAAATTTGGAATTTGGCTTTCAATGGTATTTGTCCTGCAACTACAAGAAATAAAATGTTCTTTCATAAGGCAGAGTTAGAAGCTGTCTGGTTCTCTGACTGAGACATAAGCTGAGAATTGTAAACCCTGAGCTGGCAATTTTATTTTCGTATACCCTCCAGTGCAAAAAAAAAAAAAAAAAAAAAACTCATGCCAATACTTGTTGTTATTATTAGTACATAACAGTCAAGTGCAGCAGCCACATGGTCTCCCAAGAACTTGTCTTGGCAGGAGTTTTTCCCAAGTGACCATAGTTGATAGTTTAATTATTATGCCACTGCATGCCGTGGATTAAGGGTATCTATCACACGTTCCTTTGGCAAGGAGCTCAGCAATGCATTCAAGGCCAAGGTCGTAATCAAACCAATCCAAGAAAACCATCATATATGGTCTGTTTAATAGGACCATTCCTATTACAAAGACTCTACCCAAAAAACGAGAGGAAGAGAGAGAAGAAAGAAAAAGAGAAAGAGCAAAAGGAATAAAGAAAAGAGTGAAAGTAATTTAAATTAAAATTATACCAGGTATTTCAACACAGAAGATTTAACATAGGGACTTGGTTGCACAAGTGTTGGAAGAATGAAAGGACAAAAGAAAACACTAAGATAATCCAGAGATGATAACTAGGAAGCATCTATAACCCCTAGGACTGACTGAACAAAAGAGAAGAAGTTGAAATTATTAAAACCTATGAGCTCAGAAGAGGAACACCCATGAAGCTGGGGCTCATACCTCTGAGGAGGTGGCTACTGATAGAACCTCAAATACCAGGTTACCAATTATACCTCTGCGGGGGTATTAGATGAGGCTGATTCTGTCAATGCTGAATGAAGCCAAAGATGAGAGTAAACTTCCAATGTTAAGGCAACCTGAAAAGACCAACAAGAAATAGGAAGGAAGCCTTTATTCTCAGCTCCTACCTTCCAGTCTCCCTCTAGTGTTTCTAGCAACGTAACCTAACAAGAATTAAGCTGGCAAGAGTCTGGGCTATGTGGCTGGCAGAGCTCTAATCTCAGTATCTCAGAGCAGTGTATCGAATGAGCATTTGGGGCTGAGATGAAATGAGAAAATGATCAGCACAGATGATGGCATGTTTCTCAGTTTCCTTATGCTTAATATAGACCTCATGGCTTTTATGATCCCTTTCAACATTTTACCATCCCACTCTAAACATTTTATGAGTCCATTCTTGTCTGTCACACCCAGATCAAAGTCTCAGACAGGTGAGCCACACCTACAAAGTGAGAAGTTGGCTTCACTATAAAACATCTGTGAATGGCCACAATTTAACTTGAATTTTCTTGCCTCAGTTCTCACCTTGGTTTTGGCAGAGCTGACCTGAACGGTTAGGCAAATCTGTTACCTTAACCATGGAAATGTGTTTTCTAAAGTATACACGAAATATAATATACAGATAAACACTACAAAAAGGCTAAAACAAGGCCAGAGACGGGCCGAGCTTAAACCACACTCAATAGAATTAGGCTTGGGTTAAAAAAGAAGCCCTGCCTTTCATCTGTAATATATAATAATAATAGCAAAATTTTATTGAGCCAAGGCACTATGTGCCAGGCACTAAGTTATTTACATGTAATAACTCATAGTATCTTCATAAAAATAAAAAACCAAACCCATCGCCATGGAATCAATTTCGACTCATAGCAACCCTATAAGGCAGAGTAGAACTGCCCCATACGTTTTCCAAGGCTGTAATCTTTACAGAACCCCACACATCTGTCAATTTGTCATACTGTGGGAACTTGCATGTGGCTGTGATGCTGGAAGTTATGCCACCAGTGTTCAAATACCAGCAGGATCATCCATGGTGGACAGGTTTCAGCAGAGCTTCAAGACTAAGACTAGGAAGAAGAACCCAGCAGTCTACTTCTGAAGAGAATTAGCCAGTGAAAACCTTATAAATAGTAGCAGAACATTGTCTGACATAGTGCCAAAAGATAAGCCCCTCAAGTTAGAAGGCACTCAAAGCACGCCTGGAGAAGAGCTGCCTCCTGAAAGTAGAGTCGACCTTAACGATGTGGATGGAGTGAAGCTTTCGGGACCTTCATTTGCTGATGTGGTACAACTCAAAATGAGAGGAAACAGCTGCAAACATCCATTAATAATTGAAATGTGGAATGTACAAAGTATGAATCTGGGATAATTGGAAATAGCCAAAAATGAAATGGAACACATAAACTTTGATATCCTAAGTGTTAGCGAGCTCAAATGCACTGGTATTGGCCATTTTGAATCAGACAATCATATGGTCTACTACACTGGGAATAACAAATTGAAGAGGAATGGCGTTGCATTCATTGTCAAAAAGAACATTTCAAGATCTATCCTGAAGTACAAGGCTGTTAGTAATAGGATAATATTCATATGCCTACAATGAAGACCAGCTAATATGACCATTATTCAAATTTACCCACCAACCACTAAGGCCAAAGATGAAGAAACTGAAGATTTTCACCAACTTTTGAAGTCTGATATGGATCAACTACGCAATCAGGATGCATTGATAATTACTGGTGATTAGAATGCAGAAGTTAGAGACAAAAAAGGATTGGGGGGTACTTGGAAAATATGTCCTTTGGTGATAGAAACTGTGGGAGATCGCATGATAGAATTTTGCAAGACCAATGACTTCTTCATTGCAAATACCTTTTTTCACCAACATAAATAGTTACTATACACATGGACCTCACCACATGGAATACACAGGAATCAAGTCACCTACATCTGCGGAAAGAGATGATGGAAAAGCTCAAAATCATCAGTCAAAACAAGGCCAGCGGTGACTGTGGGACAGACCATCAATTGCTCATACTCAAGCTCAAGTTGAAACAGAAGAAAATTAGAACAAGTCCACGAGAGCCAAAGTACAACCTTGAGCATATCCCACCAGAATTTAGAGACCATCTCAAGAATAGATTTGACACACTGAACACTAACGACTGAAGATCAGACAACTTGTGAAGTGACATCAACGACATCATACATGAAGAAAGCAAGAGGCCATTAAAAAGACAGGAAAGAAAGAAAAGACCAAAGAGGATGTCAGAAGAGACTCTGAGACTTGCTCTTGAACGTCGAGTAGCTAAAGCAAAAGGAAGAAATAATGAAGTAAAAGAGCTGAACAGAAGATTTCAAAGGGCGGCTGGAGAAGACAAAGTAAAGTATTATAATGGCATGTGCAAAGACCAGGGGGTAGAAAAACAAAAGGGAAGAACATGCTCACCATTTGTCAAGCTGAAAGAACTGAAGAAAAAATTCAAGCCTCAAGTAGCAATATTGAAGGATTCTACGAGGAAAATATTAAACGACACAGGAAGCGTTAAAGAAAGATGGGAGGATTACACAGAATCACTATACCAAAAAAGAATTGGTTGGCATTCAACCATTTCAGCAGGTAGCATATGATTAGGAACTGATGGTACCGAAGAAGAAGTCCAAGCCGCACTGAAGGCATTGGCAAAAAACAAGACTCCAGGAACTGACCAAATACCAACTGACTGACATGTTTCAACAAATGGATGCAGCACTGGAAGTGCTCGCTCATCTATGCCAAGAAATTTGGAAGAGAGCTACCTGGCGAACCGACTGGAAGAGATCCCTATTTATACTTATTCCCAAGAAAGGTGATCCAACCAAGTGCATAAATTATCGAACTATATTACCGATATCACACGCAAGTAAAATTTTGCTGAAAATCATCCAAAAGCAGCTGCAGCAGTATACTGACAGAGAACTGCCAGAAATTCAAGCCAGATTCAGAAGAGGATGTGGAACCAGGGATATCATTGCTAATGTCCTGGCTGAAAGCAGAGAATACCAGAAGGGTATTTACCTGTGTTTTACCGACTATGCAAAGGCATTCAACGGTGTGAATCATAACGAATTACGGATAACATTGCGAAAATGGGAATTCAAGAACACTTAATTGTACTCATGAGAAACCTGTACGTAGATCCAGAGGCAGTCGTTAGAACAGAACAAGGGGATACTGTGTGGTTTAAAGTCAGGAAAAGTGTGCATCAGGGTTATATCTTTTCATCATGCTTATTCAATCTGTATGCTGAACAAATAATCGAAGAAGCTGGACTATATGAAGAAGAACGGGGCATCAGGATTGGAGGAAGATTCATTAACAACCTTTGATATGCAGATGACACAAACTTGCTTGCTGAAAGTGAAGAGGACTTGAAGCACTTACTGATGAAGATCAAAGACCACAGCTTTCAGTATGGTTTACACCTCAACATAAAGAAAGCAAAAATCCTCACAACTGGACCTATAATAAATGAACAAAAGATTGAAGTTGTCAAGGATTTCATTTTACTTGGATCCACAATCACCACCCATGGAAGCAGCAGTCAAGAAATCAAAAGACACATTGCGTTGGGCAAATCTGCTGCAAAAGACCTCTTTAGGGTGTTAAAAAGCAAAGATGTCACTTTGAAGACTAAGGTGCACCTGACCCAAGTCATGGTGTCTTCAATCGCCTCATGTGCATGTGTAAGCTGAACAATGAACAATGAAGATCAAAGAATTGATGTTTTTGAATTATGGTGTTATCATGGACTGCCAGAAGAACGAAAAAGTCTCGTCTTGAAAGAAGTACAACCAGAATTCTCCTTAGAGGCAAAGATGGCGAGACTACGTCTCACATACTTTGGACATGTTGTCAGGAGGGCTTAGTCCCTGGAGAAGGACATCATGCCTGGTAAAGTAGAGGGCCAGCAAAAAAGAGGAAGATCCTCAACCAGATGGATTGACGTAGTGGCTACAACACTGGGCTCAAGCATAATGATTGTGAGGATGGCTCAGGACTGGACAGTGTTTCGTTCTGTTGTACATAGGGTTGCTATGGGTCGGAATCCACTGGACGACACCTAACAACGACAACAATCTTTACAAAAGTAGACTGCCACATCTTTCTCCTAAAGAGAGCCTGGTGGGTTCAAATCACTGACCTTTCTGGTAGTAGCCAAGCGCTCTATTACAGATGAGAAAATTAAGAAACTAGCCTCCACAGCTGCATCTATATTACACACTCAAATACACACAGATTAAAAGATCATATAAACTATAATATAATCATCTTATTATCATTGGTGATAGATGATTGGTGATAGATAGACAGAATATATAATTTGGAGACAACTTCCTTGGCCCACCCAGGTAAAAACCCAATAACATGACAAACACTGCAGTATTGTATGGTGGATGTTAGACATAGAAAGAGCTTTTGGTAGTTTCTTTGGTGCATTTCCAGTTAAAATAGAGAGTGATGAATTTGTTCCAGATTCTGATTCCAGAACTCTGAGAGGCTGGAGATAGTGGTGAACTGTCTGTGAGACCTCTGTGATTATCGTTTCTCAGAAGCCAGCTAGCAAACCAGGCCACCTGCCAGTCTATGGTTAGCACATTTATGTCAGCTGGTTTGTCAGCCAGGTACCATGGCTTTTTCTAAGTCATAGATTCCAAGCCATGGGAACATAAACCACAATGTTGGCCAAGATAGCAATAAAAGACCTTTCTTTATATGCCATGCCAGTGGCTCTGCATAAAGGTATGGGACATACTTTCGCGCATTGTAACTGGCAGTTCAGAACAGCACGATGCTAATTGGCGTGATGTGCCTCTTCTCCAGATGTTTTGAATTCACAGATAAGAATAGAGTGAGTGTTCTTATGAAGGGTGCTTTGATATTTGTAAAGAGAGACTAGAGCCAAATTTTCTCCCAAATCATTTTGGAGCTCTGTCCAGTGGGGAAAAGACTTGTCAAATGAGCTCAACTCTAAGAGTCTAGTTCTATTAAAAAAAAAAAAAAAAGTTAGACATTCTTAATTTCTCAGCACTGAGCTAAGAGTTTGCATTTTCAGTTAGCCAATTATCAGATTAAACTATATAAATCCACAAAGAATAGATTTAAAATCAGATTTCATAACTTCTACTTCTAGTTAAGATGTAGGAACTGGTATTATAAACTTCCCACTATAAACTACTTTCTTTAAGTGACAAAATATATGAAACAACTTTTTCAAACATGGACAACAGAATGCTCAGGACTTGATTCCCTGAAAGAAATTAAATATACCAAGGAAGCCCTACAAATGCCCCAGCATTCTACCTGGAGACTAGAGCATATAAAGATAGAATCCAAGTACAGCACAGAATCTCACTGAGTTAAAGAAGCAAGTTCAGCATATTTATAGTGAGAGACCATGAAGCCAGGCAAAGAATCCCCATCAGTGAAAGAACAACTTACAAGGAGCTATAAACTGAACAATTTCCAGAATTCATACAGGGCTGAGCAACATTCAAGTTCTGATTAGCAACGGTGGAGAAACTTCATCGACCAGCCATGGCATTCAGAAGAAATCCCAAAACAATTAGGGCTAAACTACACTAAAATGAGTCTTCTACCTATCTATACAAACAATAAACTCAAAACTAACAAGTTAAACTACAAGTAACTTATCTGTCTGCCAAAATAAAGTCCAAGAGTTTTTTTTTTTTTTAATTGTGCTTTAGGCAAAAGTTTACAGCACAAATAAGTTTCTCGGTCAAAATTTATGCACAAATTGTTTGTGACATTGGTTGCAATCCTCACAATGTGTCAGGACTCTCCCCCCTTTCCCTCTCCACGCCAGGGTTCCTTGTGTCCATTCCTCCAGTATTCCTGTCCCTTCCTGCCTTCTCATCTTTGCTTTTGGGCAGTGTTGCATATTTGGTCGTGTATACTTGATTGAACTAAGATGCACGTTCCTCGTGTGTGTTATTGTTTGTTTTATAGGCCTGCCTAATCTTTAGCTGAAAGGTAGACTTCAGAAATGGCTTCAGTTCTGAGTTATAAGGATATCTGGGGGCCATAGTATCAGGGGTTCCTCCAGTCACTGTCAGACCACTAAGTCTGGTCTTTTTTTGTGAATTTGAATTTTGTTCTACATTCTTCTCCTGCTCTGCCCAGGACCCTCTATTGTGACCCCTGACAAAGGTGTTGGTGGTGGCAGCCAGGCACCATCTGGTTCTTCTGAGGTCAGGCTGGTGGAGATTGTGTTTCACATGGTCCATTAGTCCTTTGGATTAACATTTTCCTTGTGTCTTTGGTTTTCTTCCTTTTCTTTTGCTCAAACATGATGGAACCAATAGATGTATTTTAGATGGCAGCTTGCAAGCTTTTAAGACCCCAGACACTACTCACCAAAGTAGGATGTAGAACATTTTCTTTATAAACTATATTATGCCAATTGACCTAGATGTCCTCTGAAACCATGGTCCCCATCCCTCAGCCCCAGTAACTCTGTCCTTCAAGGTGCTTGGATGTGTCTAGGAAGCTTCTATGGCTTTACCTTGGTCAAGTTGTGCTTCTTCCCCTTACACTGTGTGTTGTCCTTCCCTTCACAAAAGTTACCACTTATCTGCTACCTAGTTAGTGATTTCTCCTACCCATCACTCCCTTCCCTCATAACCATCAAAGATTGTTTTTTTTCTGTAAGTAAACCTTTTCTTAGTTTTTTATACTAATAGTCTCATATAATATTTGCCCTTTTGTGATTGACTGATTTCACTCAGTATAATGCAGTCCAGATTCATCCACGTTGTGAGATGTTTTGCAGATTCATCATCGCTTTTTATCATTGAATAGTATTTCATTGTGTGTATATACCATAATCTGTTTATCCATTCATCTGTTGATGGACACTTAGGTTGCTTCTATCTCTTTGCTATTGTGAATAATGCCACAATGAACATAAGTGTGCATGTGTCCATTTGTGTGACGACTCTTATTTTTCTGGCTGAAAGCAGAAAATACCAGAAAGATGTTTACCTGTGTTTTATTGGCTATGCAAAGGCATTCAACTGTGTGGATCGTAACAAATTATGGATAACACCGTGAAGAATGGGAATTCCAGAACATTTAACTGTGCTCCTGCAGAACTTGTACATAGACCACGAGGCAGTCTTTCAAACAAAACAAGGGGATACTGTGTTATTTAAAGTCAGGAAAGGTATGCATCAGGGCAGTATCCTTTCACTATACTTATTCAATCTGTATGCTGAACAAATAATCCAAGAAGCTAGACTATATGAAAAAGAATGCAGCATCAGGATGAGAGAAAGACTCATTAACGACCTGCAATTTGCAGACAACACAAGCTTGCTTGCTGAAAGTGATGAGGGTCTGAAGCACTTACTGATGAAAATCAAAGACTATAGCCTTCAGTATGAATTACATCTTAACATAAAGAAAACAAAAATCCTCGAAACTGGACCAATAAGCAACATCATGATAAATGGGGAAAAGTTTGAAGTTGTCAAGGATTTCTTTCCAATTTCTATGCCCTTTATTTCTTTTTCTTGCCTTATTGCTTTAGCTAGGAAGGGTGAGCCCACGTCGGTGTTCACTGCTTTATCGAGGTGGGTAAGGGCAGACTGGACATGTGCTGTCTGACTTCTGGTGTTGGTCCAGCAGTGTGGGAGCATTCATAGCCCCTTGTCAAATGGGTGAGGGTGTCAGACTGGGAGGGGTACGGGCTCACTTCCCACCATTCAACAGCTGGTCAAGTGGCAGGAGGGGAGGAATAGTGTAAACTGGTGTAACAGCAGGCCTGAGTGCCAGGGATGCTCTTGCCATGGTGGCATGGCAGGGGCCAGCGGGAAGGGGGTTAGGTGGCATATGGGGCTAGGTGTAAGAGACAAAGAAAAGAGAGAGAAAGAAAAAAAAAATGGGCAGTGCAGCACTAACTGGCAGGTGTGGCTGGGGTGAACTCTGGGGCCAAGGGAAAGGGGAGGGAGGTGGTGTATGGGGCTAGATGGGAGGGAGAAGAAAAAAAGAAAAAAAAATTTTAATAAACAAAATAATTTAAAAAATGATGGCTGCACAGTGGAAGAACTGTGGGTGGGGGTGGGGCGGACCCAGGGCAGTGGTAGGCCGGGGCACCAGTGGCTCTCTAGCCACAGTGGCACATCAGGAGCTGGCGGGAAGAGGTGGGAGATGCCATACGGGGCTAGATGGGACAGAAAAAAAGAGAAAAAAGGAAACAAATTACAGCACAGTGGGGGTCAATGACTGGGGGTGAGGTGGACCCAGGTGCAGGTGGGAAGGGAAGGGAGGTGATCTATGGGGCTAGGTAGGAGGGAGAAAGAAGACAGAAGAGAAAGAAAAAAAATGACAGAAGAAAAGAAAAAAACTGGCAGTGTAGTAGGAGCCATCAGGTGGGGGTGGAGTGAACCAGGGAGGTGGTAGGGTGGTGGCTGCCCCTTGCTTGGGAAGCAAGACAGGGGCTCAGTAGGAAGCAGGGAGGTGGTATACATGGCTAGGAGGGAGGGAGAAAGGAAAAAAAAAATCACAAACAAAAAAATGGCAGCATAGCAGGAGCTGGTGAGTGGAAACAGGGCAAGGTGGGAGGGGTGGACTACAGGGCTGTGGGGAGGGAGAAGAAAGTAAAGGAAGAAAGAGAAAACAAATAAAAAAACGGTAACTAGGTGGGAGCAAGTGCGTGGGGGCAGGGCAGACCCAGGGCAGTGGTGGGCTAGTAGCTCTCTGGCCATGGCAGTGAGGTGGGGGCCTTTGGGAAGGAGGGAATGGGTACCCAGGGTTAGGTGGGAGGGATAAAGAAAAGGAAGAAAGGCAGAAATTTAAAAAAAAAAAAAAAAAGCTGTGTGGCAGGAGAAGATGGGGTGGGCTGATGGGGGTTTGTACTGTAGACCCCAGTGGTGGAGGCTACCTGGCTGGAGGTGTTCTTGTTGCTACTCACCAGAAAGGTGAGGGGTGGGAAAGCGTGTTTCTCTGGTTACCAGGTATTCAGTCTCCTGTTGGGAAATCCATGAAGTTGCCTTCCCATACCCTCTGTCCATTGTTGATGCTGGCTATTTTCCAAGATGGCCATGATGTACCCTGTTAGTTGGGAGGTGACTTCCACTTCGTATCTCTACTCATTCTCTGTTTTCCATCAGTTTCTTCTTTCATTCAGTGTTTGATCTAGTTCTTTATCCCTTCATTTAATGCTTAGAGTTTCAGGTATCTCTACTCATTCTCTGTTTTCCATCAGTTTCTTCTTTCATTCAGTGTTTGATCTAGTTCTTTATCCCTTCATTTAATGCTTAGAGTTTCAGGATTAAGGTTTGTGTCTGTTTTACGTAGTTTTTCACGTCTTTGCTTCATGAGGATGGCATGGTGTGGCTATCTAGGGCACCATGTTGGCTCCACTCTCCAAGTCCAACAATCTTTAAAAAAATATTTAAAAGTCTAGGCAATGTAACATTTAAAATATCCAATATCCAAAAAAAAAATTACTAATCCTGCTAAAAAGCAGGAAAATGGGACCAGGCCAGGAAAAAAAAAAAAAACAACCTGTAGGAACGTAACAGAAATGACAGAAATAATGGAATCTGCAGGTAAACACTTTAAAAGTGATATTATACATGTGTTCAAAGATTTAAATGAAAATATAAACAAAAAACCAGATAAATGAAAGACATAAAAGAGCACTATAAGTTATTCATAGAGTCTGTCTTAGGCTGAGTTCTCTGAAGAAGCAAAACCAGTAAAGCATATAAATATTTATAGAGGGATTTATATAAAGGAAATGGTTCACATGGTTGTAGAGGCTGGAACATCCCAAGCCCTTGGGTTAGACTGGAGGCTTCTCCTGGTTCATTTAGCAGCAGGGGCTAGCGAAACTAAGACTGGCAAATCAGACAGCAGGGCTCTGGCTCACTGGCTATGAAGACTGACAGATCTCAAGATCAGCAGGCAAGACAGCAGGTAAGCTGCTAGTTCAAGTCCCAAGAACAAAAGGTCAGACAAATAGGAACCAACGGCAGGATGCAGAGTGAGCGAAAACCCATGAGCCTTGCCAGAAAGTCTCACCTATATTGGGTGCAGGCCACACCAAGGAAACTTTCTTTCAACTGATTGGCTACTCACAGCGGATGTCATCATGAAAGTGATCACTATATCTTGGAGGTGAACATATCGTCATATGACTGCCAAGCTACATCATAACTGCCAAACCACTGAGAATCACGGCCCAGCCAAGTTGACACACAACCCTAATGATCACAGAGCCTATTTAAATACACTATCTGAAATGAAATTTTTTACTAAATAAGATTAATAGCAGATTATATACATCAAAAGAAAACATCAGTGAGCTTGAAGACACAAAAATAGAAATGATCCATACTGAGGTACAGGGGAAAAAATGGCTTTAAAAAAGTGAATAGAGCCTTATTGAGTTGTACGATAATAGCAAACTGCCTAATCTAAAGAGAGTAGAAAAGGGGGCGAGTATATACGTATGTGTGTATATATATGTATATGTACATATATACATGTGTGTATATATGTATATATACATATGTGTGTATGTGTGTGTGTGCATGTGTGTATGTGTGTATGTGTATATATGTGTGTATATATATATATATACACACACACACAGAGGGGCCCTGGCAGCACAATGTTTAAGTGCTTGACTGCTAACCTTAAGGTCAGCAGTTCAGACCTGCTAGCCACTCTGCAGAAGAAAAGACCAGGCAATCTGCTGCATAAAAATAACAACTTAGAAAACCCTATGGGGCAGTTCTACTCTGTCCTATAGGGTTGCTGTGAGTCACACACACACACACAAACACACACACACACACAGAGGAGCCCTTGGTTGGCGCAAATGGTTGAGCACTAGACTGCTAGCCAAAAGGCTGACAGTTCAAATTCACACAGAGGCACCTTGGAAGATAAGCCTGGCAATCGGCTTTTGGAAGCTCATAGCCTTGAAAACCCAGTGGAGCAGTTCTACTCTGTACACATAGGGTGTACTGAGTCAGAATTGACTTGACAGCAACCACCATCACCAATGACATATATATGTATTGTTGCTGCTGAGTCAGTTCTATAGTAACTCTATAGGACAAAGAACTGCCCCATAGCGTTTACAAAAGCAGACTGCCATAACTTTCTCCCATGCAGAGGCTTTGAACAACTGACCTTTTAGTTAGCAGCCAAGCACTTGGGCTCCTTGAGGGAAGAATATCGAACATAGCATAGACTGCCAGAAGAACGAACGAATCTGTTTTGGAAGAGTACAGCCAGAATGCTCCCCAGAAACAGGAACGGCAAGGCTTCATCTCACATACTTTGGACATGTTATCAGGAGGGGCTCGACCCTGGAGAAGGATATCATGCTTGGTAAAGTAGAGTGTCAGCAAAAAAGAGGAAGACCCTCAACAAAATGAACTGACACAGTGGCTGCAACCATGGGCTCAAACATAGCAACAATTGTGAGGATGGCACAAGACCAGGCAGTGTTTTTGTTCTCTTGTATGTAGGATTGCTATGAGTCGGAACTGACTGGACAGCACCTAACAACAACATATACATATATATCGTCAAGTCAGCTCATATACAACCTCATATACAATGGAACTATATATGTGTATATATATATATATGAAATAATAGCTCAAATAAAATGAAGCCCATAAAAATGGTTAAGAGTTTGGCTACTAACTGAGATATTGGCAGTTTAAACCCACCCAGTGGCCCCACAAGAGAAAGACCTGATGATCTGCTCCTATAAAGAGTAAAATAAAATAAACTACAGCCTAGAAAACCCTGTGCGGGATTTCTACTCTGTCACATGGGGTCACTAGGGGTTGAAATCAATCCAATGGCATCTAATGACAACGAATAGCTAAAATACCTTCAATGAAAAGTATAAACCTACATGTCCAAGAAAATCAATATGCCTCAAACAGTACAAATACAAAGAAAAACACATTAAGGCACATCAAAATAAAATTGCTGAAAAAACAGAAATGGAAAATATTAAAAGTAGCCAGAGAGAGGAAAGACACATTTCATACAGGAAAACATATATAAGAAAATCACTGACCACATGAGAAACAACATAAGCCAAAAGACAATGGAATGGCACTCTTAAAAGTGCTGAAAGAAAAAGAAAAGAAAAAAACCTAAACCTAGAATTCTGTATCCAGCAAAATAGTTCTTCAAAAATGAAAACAAAATAAAAACACTTTAGACAAACAAAAGATGAGATAATTCATGATGAAGGGTCTCATGAGTAGAAACTTACTTGATATTGACTGGTTTGATTACCTGGCTTTGGTTTGCACAACAATAAATGAAAAAGAAACTTCCTCAGGCTGAAGAATATTGATAAACAGAAGCTCAGATCTACAAAAGGAAAGAATGAGTAGCCTCAGAAATGGAGTTTATGAGCAAATTAAAAAAATGCTTTTCATATTTAATTTCTTTAAAAGATAATTAACTGTTTAAAGCAAAAATGATAACAGCATATTATGAGCCTTATATTTATAAGTAAAAGGTCTGTCAACAATACCAGAAAGGCTAAGAGGAGAAAAATGGAAGTATATTATTTTAGTGTTCGTACATTATGCATAAAGGGGTAGTATATAACTTGAAGGTACACTGATGGGCTAAAAATGCGCAGTGTAAACCCTAGAGTGACCACCAGAAAATATATATAAAATTTAGTTAATATTGGAAATAAATTTAGATGCTAAATTACTCAATCCAAAAGAAGGCAGGAAAAGAGGGGGAAAAAGTTTAGGCAAATAGAAAATAAATAGCAAAATGGCAAACATAAATTCAACTATATCAGTAGTAACATTGAATGTATATAGCCTAAGCAGTACAATTAAAAAACAAATTATCAGACATAATTTTAAAGCGAGACCCATTATATGCTGAGTGTACGAAATATACTTTAAATACAGTGAATCAGAGAAGTTAACAGCAAAACTTTGGAAAATACATACCATGTAAGCGCTGATCATAAAAAAAAAAGTTGAAAGCATATGTTAATATCAGACAGAGTAGATGAGAGAGAAACATATATTTTTAGCAACAAAAGAGCCAATCTCCATGAGATCTAACAATTCTATGTATCTAATTACAGAGATTCAAAATATATAAACATTAGAATAGAAGAGAAAAATTGAAAAACCCATATGGAGATGGAGATCTCAATACTCCTCTTTCAGTGAGTGATAGGGCAAACAGAAAAAAAAAAAAAAGTAAGGATTCAGAAGACCTGAAAAAAACTCTACCAAGCAACTTGACCTAATTAATATTTTTTAAACACTACCTGTGAAAATGGAGAATATACATTCTTCTCAGCACCGCTTGTCAGTTTGTCATATTGTGGTGACGTGCCTGTTGCTGTGATGCTGGAAGCTATGCTACGTACCAGTATTTCAAATACTGGCAGGGTCACCCGTGGTGGATAGGCTTCAGCAGAACTTTCAGACTATGACAGACTAGGAAGAAGGGCCTGGTGGTCTATTGTTGAAAAATTAGACAGTGAAAACCTTATGACTCAAAGTAGAGTCGACCTTAACAATGTGGATGAAGTCAAGCTTTGGAGATCTTCATTTGCTGAGGTGGCATGACTCAAAATGAGAAGAAACAGCTGCAAACATCCATTAATAATTGGAATGTGAAATACACAAAGTATGAATCTAGGAAAATTGGAAGTTCTTAAAAATGAAATGCATAAACACCAATATCCAAGGTATTAGTGAGCTGAAATGGACTGATATTGGCCATTTTGAATCAGACAATCATATGGTCTGTTATGCTGGGAATGACTAATTGAAGAGGAACGGCATCACGGTCAATGTCAAAAAGTACAATCTATTCTGAAGTACAACACTGTCAGTGATAGGATAATATCCATATGCCTACAAGACATGTTAATTTCAGTCACCTCATAGACACGAAAAACTGGACAATGAATAAGGAAGACTGAAGGAGAATTAATGTCTTTGAATTGTGATGTTGGCAAAGAATATTGAATACACCATGGACTTTCAGAAGAACGAATGAATCTGTCTTGAAAGTACCGCCAGAATACTTCTTAGAAGCAAGCCTGGCATGACTTCATCTCAAGGAATTTGGACATATTATCAGAAAGGACCAGTCCTTGGAGAAGGACATCATGCTTGGTAAAGTAGAGGGTCAGCAAAAAAAGAGGAAGTCCTTCAATGAGATGAATTGACACTGTGGCTGCAACAATGGGCTCAACCATAACAACAGTTGGTATGGTGGTGCAGGACCAGGCAGTATTTTGTTCTGTTGTACACAGGGTCATTATGGGTCAAAACTGACTCAATGGCACCTAACAACAACACATTCTTTTCAAGTACAAATGGAATATTTACCAAGGTAGAGCTATGCTGAGCCACAAAAGGAGTTCCAATAAATTTTAAAGAATTGAAATCATACAGAATGTATTTTTTGATGACAATTGAAATAAATTAGAAGTGAATAACAAAAACTTATTTACAAAGGAATATCACAAGAGAAATTCAGAAATATTTTAACTGAGTAATGACAAATACACAACAGATGCAAATGTATAGGGTGCAGTTAAAGCAGTGCTTAAAGGAAAATTTATAGCTTTAAATGCTTATATCAGAAAAGACAAGTTTTAAAATTACGTATCTAAGCTTCCAACGTAAGAAACTAAAACAGAAGACCTAAATTAATCCTAAAGTAGAGAGAAGAAAAACAATAAAGAGCAGAAATCAATGAAATAGAAACTATAAATCTCTCTGTCTTCCTTTCTTCTCACTTTCTCTGGAGGAATTAGAATCCAATTGCCACATTGTGATGAGAGGCCCATGTGACAAGGAGCAGAAGCCTCCTACCAACAGTTATGTGACTGAGCTTGGAAGCCAATCCTCTAGTACCATGTAAGCCTGCAGAAGACTGCAACTCTGGCCAAAGTCTTTACTGCAACCTCATGATAGAACCTGATCCAAAACCATTAGCTAAGGTGTGTCCAGGTTCCTGACCCACAGGGACTATGGAGATAATAAATGGTTGTTGTTTTAAACGGCTTTAAAAAAATAAAGAAAATCAGCAAAGCCAAAAGCTGATTCTTTGAAAAGATTTGTGAACTTTTATCTAGACTAAAAAAAGAAATCTAGAAAAAAGGAGAAAAAATTCAAATTATCAACATAAGGAATGAAAGAGAAGACATCCCTACTGATCCCACAAACATTAAAAGAATATTATAAACAACTCTATGCCAATATATTCAACAACTTAGATGAAATTGGTAAATTCTTTGAAAGACACAAATGACAAAAACTGGCATAAAAATTTAATATCTGAATACCTCTATATCTTTAAAAAATAATACTAATAAATTGAAATTAAAAGCCATTCCACCACCAAAAAAAAAAAAAACTCCAAGCCTATGTGGTTTCCCTGGTAAATTCTGTTAAACATTTTAAAAAGAAATACCCAATGTTACACAAACTCTTTTGGAAAACAGTGAAGTAAAGGCTAGCATTATTGCCCTGTTATCAAAAAACAGACAAAGATATTACAAGAAAATCTCAGAACAATAACATCCCTCATGAACATATATGCAATAATCCTTAGCAAAATATTACAAAAATTGAATCCAGCACTATGTTTAAAAAATAATACACCATGACTAAAGGGGGATTCTCTCAGGAATGCAAGTTTTTTTTCTCATTAGAAATTTAATTAATACAATATGCCATACTAATGGAATCAAGGATAAAAAAAAATCATCTCAGTAGATGTAGAAAAATCATTGGAGAAATCCAGCAACTATAAATAATTTTTTTTAATTCCCTCAGAAAACTAGGAGTAGGAGGAAATTTCCTCAACCTGATAAACCCATTGCCGTAGAGTCAATTCCGACTGATAGCAATCCTATAGGACAGAGTAGAACTGTCCCATAGGGTTTCCAAAGAGCAGCTAGTGGATTTGAACTGCTGACATTCTGGTTAGCAGCCGTAGCTCTCGACCACTGTGCCACCAGGGCTCCAAACCTGATAAAAGATATCTAGTAAAAAAAAAAAGAAGAAGAAAAATCTATAGGTAATATCATATTTAATGCCAGGCTGAATGTTTTTCTATTAAAATCAGTGACAAGGCAAGGAAGTCTGCTCTCATCATTTCCATTCAACATTGTATTGGAGGTCCTAGTCAGTACAATAAACTAAGGGGCAGTGGGAGGCATACAGATTGGAACGAAACAAGTAAAACTTCCTTTATTCACAGATAAACATGATTTTGTATATTGAAAATTCTAAGGAATCTACAATAAAACTGCTAGAACTAATAAGTGAATATAGCAATGTTGCAGGCTCTAACTTCAATATAAAATATTGTATTTCTTTGTAGTAATGCAATGAACAATTGCAAAATATTTTAATGCCATGTATAATAGTACAAAAATCATAAAATAAATTTAACCAAAAACAGTGTAAGACTTCTATACTAAAAGCTATTTAACATTTCTGAGAGAAATTTTAAAAAATCTAAATAAATGTAGAGATGCACCATGTTCATGGATCAAAATACTCAAAATTGTAAATATGTCAGTCTCTCTGAATTGATCTAAGATTCAATGCAATTCCAACCAAAATTCCAGCAGGCTTTTTTTTTTTTTTAATTGGCAAGCTATTTTTAAGATTCATAGTGAAATGCAAAGGACCTAGAATAGTCAAGGCAGTTTTGAAAAGGAAAAACACTCTTGGACAACTTAAACTATCTGAATTCAAGACTATCAAGCTACAAAAATGAAGACAGTGTGATATTTGCATAAGGATAGACACATAAACAAATGGAACAGAATAAAGAGTTTAGAACTAGAACCACGCAATAGTCAACTGATTTTCAACAGAAGTGCCAAGGCAATTCAATGAGTAAAGGAAGGTGTTTCAGACATGTTGCTGAAACAGCCAAACATTCCTATGTAAAAAATGAATAAACTTCAACCCTTACCTCACACCATATTCAAAAATCAACTCAAAATTTGTCACAGGAATAAATAAAAAGGCAATCCACAGAATAGGACAAAATATTCACAATACATATATCTAATGAAGGTCTTGTACCCAGCATATTTAAAGAATTCCTATAGTTCACCAGGAAAAAGATGAAAAAAAAATTTTTTTTTAATGGGCAGTCGATCTGAACAGATACTTCACAAAATAAGATCTAATAAATGCCAATAAGTCTATGAAAACATGATCAGCATCTTTGATCATCGGGAAAATGTATACTGAAACCACTATATACATATTGGGAGCCTGGTGACCCAGTGGTCAAGAGCCACGGCAGCTAACCAAAAGGTCGGCAGTTCGAATCCTCCAGGCACTCCTTGGAAACCCCGTGGGGCAGTTCTACTCTGCCCTATAGGGTTGCTACCACTCAGAATCAACTCCACAGCAACAGGTAGATGTAGTATACACACACTGAAATATTTCCATTAAAGACTGACACCACGAAGTGCTGGCAAGGATATGAAGCTACTGGAACGCTCGTACATTACTGATGTGAATGTAAACTGGAACAACCACTTTGAAACTTAATATGGCAGTCTCTTATATAATTAACGTAAACTTTACACCATGGCCCAGCAATATACCATTCACAGGTATTTACCCAAGAGAAATGAAAATGTATGTCAACACAAAAATTTGTACATGGATGTTTGTAGAAGCTTTATTCATAATAGGTGAAAATTGTAAACTGCTCACAAGTCTATCAACTAATGAATGGATAAACACATTGTAGTATATCCATACTATGGAATATTACTTAGCAATAATATTGATACATGCAACAAAATGGGTGAATCTCAAAAACATTATGCTGAGTAAAAGAGTATATACTATGTATGAATCCATGAACATCTAGAATAGGCAAACTAATCAATAGGAACAAGAAGCAGATCAGTGGTTGCCTAGGGCCAAGGACAGGAGGCATTTGCTACAAAGGTGCACAAGGAGATTTTTTGGGTGATATAAATACTCTGTGTCTTGATTGGCATGGTAGTCACATAGGGGTATACATTTATCAAAATGTATTGAACCACGCATTTAAAATAAGTGCATTTCATTTAATGTAAATTGAAGCTGAATAAAATTTGTTTTAAAAGTAAAAAATTAAATCAAATTTCTTGAACAATCAATGTAGGTTTTATCATTTAAACCGGCATACAAGATTTTGAGCTCGCAGAGCTTTCTGAAGAGCCTATTTCCATTTGTACTACCCTCATTGTGATCCTTTTGTCCTGGGCAGTGTTGCACCTACGGTAATTTGTATTTTCCAACAATGGTAGCGTCCCACATGCTATACTACAATGTGACCTTGATACTCCTCCCATCAAAAAGTGGGATCTGAGTCCCCTCACCTTAACTCTGAGGAGGGTTATGACTTGCTTAGAACTGACGGATGCATCAGAAGTGACACCGCATGACTTCTGAGGCTAAGTTAGGAAAGGCAATGCAACTTCCACACTAGCACTAAAGCCCCAAGCAGTCCCATTCCTTGAGGCCACCATGCTGTGAGGAAGCCCAAATTAGCCCAAGCAGAGAAACAGCATGGAGAAGCCCTAAGACCACATGAAGAGAAAGAGCCAGCCCCCAACTCCTACAGGCCCACGCTGCTCCAGCTCCAGCAACTACCTGACTGCAACTACATGAAAGTCCCCAAGCCGGAACTACTCATGCTTGCCCTTCCCAAATTTCTGACCACAGAAACTGTGGGTGATTTGTTATATGGTAAGAGTAACTGGCTTCCCTGGATGTTGCAGTCAGCACATTTAGCTGCTAACTGAAAGGCTGGAGGTTCAGTCCACCCAGAGGCACCTCAGAAGATGCCTGCCAATCTACTTCCAAAAAAATCAGCCATTGAAAACCGTATCAAGAATTGACTTGATGGCAACTGATTTAAGAATAATTGGAACAACACCCCACGTGGTAATACCACACTAGATGCCACACTCAAAATCAATGGGAAGAAGGAGATGTGATGTCATCATTCTTTTCTATAAACCAGAACCATTCTATTCCTTTTGGACTTACTGCTCCTATAGGGTCAGTATGAGTCAGAATCAACTGGAAAGCAATGGGTAGTAACTCCTATGCAGAAATCAGCACACTTTTTTACCTCAAAGACTAAACACGTGCCTTAAATGACTCCGTCTCCCTGTTATCCTAGAAAGAAACCATTACATCATTCACTGGTGAGGTGACCTGGCTCTTTTACGTGAGTGGTGACAGATAAACTGTTTAAATCCACAAGCACAAAGCACTCCTCTTTTTCTGAACCCTGGACTCACTCTGGGGCTGCTAAAAAAATAATTTTACCGGAAGTATATGAGCAAACTGGATTGAATACAAAAGCCCTTCGTCGAAGGTCACTTCAGAAGCGTGGACCTGTTTCTGATTCAGTGCAGGTTCACGATACACATTATGTAAGACATGGCGACAGACCACGAGCTGGCCCAAACAAGACTTTGAAAAATAACTCCACCTCAGAACACAACAAACTTCCTGCATCAGCATGTTGAAGAAACAAGCTGAACTTCAGGGAGGCCGACCCACTGGTAGGCATAAGTCCTATAATAGCAGACAATGGACTCACTGCCTTTACCCTGATCCAAACTCATCCATCCACGTCTCCTAGGCAGGTGGCATGAAATAAATTAAAGCAAACCAAAAATGTAGCCACAGAACACACACACCCACACACAAGACCTTTCTCATTCACTAGTTAGGGGAAGGATACAAATAAAGCTAAATATGCGCATGTGCTTATTTTAAAGTTGGTGTTTATTTTCCAGTTTCCATAGGAAATAATCGAGTTAATATTATCTTCCAAAAGTAAATGCCTTTATGCAAAACTCCCTAAAACTGATCCTAGGCCAAGATTCCTGTTGCAGCCTCCGCTTGCCCTCTCATCCCCGAATTCTCACACTGTGGTCTAAAGTGAGGATTGTTTACAGAGAGGCGTGGCCTTCCTTCTTTCCTCAGCTCTTCTGAAAGTTCAGTCGCAGAGTCTTTTGTATTCTTCTTTCCAGATCCTACTGCTTGAGACTGGAGATAAAATCTAGTGGGAAACCAGAAATGTGAGGACTCCCGGAGGTTTGACCTTCTCTGTTCCTCTTGGCCATGGACAACTTATGCAGCCAATGAATCCCCTTACTGGGTCTTTTCTGGAATTATATGAGCCAAGTGGGCTGGAGTTATTTTTGGTTGTATTCCTACAAAGCCCTGTGAGTTTTGTGTTTCTGTGATTTTGATAGTATATGCCCATAAGTTGTTTTTTGGGTTTTGTTTGCCTGCCTCAGTAAAGGGCTATTATTAAGATCCTACTCACCAACCACTCTCTAACATCAACACCACCAACAACCTTTGAACATCGTCTGCCTAATTTTCAAAGAGCCAGATATTTCAATTGTCAGCATATTTATCAATATGTACTTCTTATCAGCAAAGGCTTCATTTTCTAGGTACTATTTTTTTAATCCTTTTTGGAAATACTGTAAACTCTTGACATTTTGAGGCAACAGGTCCAGAGGCTTTCCCAAGCCCTGAAATCTCAGACAGAGGAATGTTTGCACAGGCCTCTGGCCTTCGGTCAAGAGTCCTGAATTTCCTTTGTATGTCATCACTCTAACCGCATTTCGACCCGGATAAATGTACATAAATGGAGAAAACATAACCAACTACAGACTTATGCTCAGAAAAAAGATAAAATTTTTTTAAGATAAGTAAAAGAGAGACCTGAAAAGAATCCAGGATTTCTGCATTGAAGAGGAATTAAGCTCACGCTATATTAAACATCAGTTGTTGAAATCTTTAGGCCGGCTACAGAAAATTAGTAAGAATTTTTATCATTACAAAATGCATGTCCTGTTGTTGTTCAATGTATCTGCTGGATGAATTCTAGCCTTAATACAAATCTTGAAGCCCTTATGTGTCATTAGAAAATGAAACGTTATAAATATCACCAAAAAGATGCATTTGCGAAGATTGTTAAATAAACTAAAATATAAAAATATTCAAGAAAGTGTTTGAAAGAGCCCCAGTGATGATAAGGAAAAAACTGTACTCAACCAAAATACCCAACAAAGGTAGAACAGTTCAGGAAATGGTTGTCTATTTGTTAAATTAGCTACAAGGCAAACATTAAAAGTATTAGTGTGTAACTGTTGCGTTGTAGATGCCACTGGCTCGAAAGGCTGTGGGTTCCTTACTGGACATTATTCACTTGGCTCAAACCCAGTCAGGAGATAATCCTTCTGGACAACTAAGCATGTCCTACTTTCAGGCACTGATTCATATATTTTTATTCAGCAAGTCTTCAGCATATTCATACTAGAATCCTAACCTCATTGTTGAGTTTAATCAAGAAATAAATCATTAATATAACAGCCATCATCTTTAATGATTTACTGACAACCCTTGCTTCGGAATCCCAGCTCTGTCGCCGGTTGTGTGACTTTGGGAAAGGTGATTAATCTGTACATTCATTAGTTTCCTTATTTATACATAGAGCTGATAGCACCAAACTTTGAGAGTTGCTATGAGGATGAGATAACATTTATAAAGTTCCTAGCACAGAGGTAAGGCTCTATTGACCTGTACCACTGTTTTTCTTGTTACTTCAACATAAAGCCATGTGTCCACCTACATTCAACTATTCACAAACATACAAAATCAAAATCATTTACACACATAAGAAACATGTTATTTATCTTCCTTAGATTATTTATAAATCATGATTGTAAATTATGAAGTCTCCTTTTCTAGGGTAGAATTTCAATTAAGACACACTGCATGCTATTAAAAAAAAATGCCATCAAGTAGACTTTGACTCTTGGCAAGTCCATGTGTGTCAGAGTAGAACTGTGCTCAGTAGGGTTTTCAATGGCTGCTTTTAAAAACGAAGCAAATCTCCAGATCTTTCTCCTGAGATGTCTCTGGGTGAACTCGAACCACCAACTGTTCAGTTAGCAGCTGAGCATGTTAACTGTTTGCACCACCAAAGGACTCCACTGCATGCTATATTTCTCTTCAAATCTGGGTTCTGAGGTTATGGATAGATAGCCATGCCATGACAACAGGAAAAAGGAATATTCACCAAAAAGCAATTACATCTAAGGGCTGTTTTAAGCGTGTACATACTTCGTCACATTGCTAGCTCCCATTTTAAAAATAAAGAAGCGGGAGCTCAGAACGGTTAAATAACTTTCCCTAGATCCCAATGAGGTAAATGACAGAACCAGGATTCATATTCAGGTCTGTCTAACCCCAAAGACCACGTGCTTTCCATTATGTTCAGCTGCCAAGTTCAGTTTCTTACCACAATGTCATGAACTATAGTTACAAGAAAACAAGACCACTGTTTACTATCTGTCAGAGCAGGGTTTTAAATCAAGCCTGAGGATATAAAATTTCTGACTTCTAAGTCTTAAATAAAAATCCACTTGAATTAAAACAAAACAATGGAAAATGCCTTAGTAATAATATTTGAAAAATCTTCAGAATGTGAGATATCAACTGGCTCTGTTCAGTGGAATGTCCCCTCACCGACATGGATGGACGTCCACGGGTGTCGGAACGTCCAGTTTCGCCAGAGTGGAATGAGTGAGTCCAAAGCTACGTCTTCTTTCTCCCTGGTCACCAAGCCATAGTTTAAATCTGCAATAATTACCCCTTTCTACGGTTTGTAAACTTTCATCCCGTCTAGATTTCAGATTCCGACTAGGCTTAATTTTAAATGGAAAAACAAATTAGTTTCATTCCTTCAGAATATGAGTTACGTAGGCAAAGAAAACTGTACCTGGCAGTGCCTTTCCTAGTTCCTCGGTGCTCTGACAACACAGGCTTCCCCACAGAGCTGCTTCCCAAGGCCAGGGCCCAGAGGGGGGCCTTCACCCTGCACCACTATCGCCAGCACCTGCTACACCCCAAGGGTTAGCACTTAGGCCAGCACCTGGTACAGTGCCTGGCACATAGTGGAAGTTCACCGCGTATTTGTTTAATGAATAAAAGCATGAAACCTTGTCTGCCCAAACCAACAAGGGAGCTTAAAACCATTCCTTCCTGATTTCCTGCTATCAAGCCTGGCCTTTCTTCCTACCTGAGCTTCCTGCTACCAACCCAAGCCTCTCAATTCACAGGCCAAAGGCAGCCCCAAGACTCAGGTGTTCGTTCGTCTGTAAGGCCATGACAACCGTCTACCCAGCAGGCCTTGAGAGGATCAAATCGGATGAGGCTATCAGGAGCCTGGTACTTACAGTGTATGCCTCACTCCCTTGAAAATGAGGCCGATTTTCAACCTTGTCCTCTTGTTAAAATCACGTGGGGGAGCCTTCAAAACATAGAGACTCTAGCTTCTATTCCAGTTGAATAGGAATCTCTGTGGATGTGTCCCTGGTAATTTGAAGGTACAGCCAAGCTTCAAGATCAGGAGGCAAAAGGAGGCTGGGAAGAGGGAACATCAGCTGTACACAAACAGGATGAAGCACCCTGCTCTCCTAGAAGAGGAGGGTAAGAGGGCAGAAGCTCAATACAACAGCTACTGCTTTGGGGCAAAATGCCCTTTCCCAGCCCTGTACTCTAACTGCTGTTCTCGGCCTGCCCCCATACCTCCCTTCTACTCCTCCAACCTGTCCCATAGAGGCTCAGTCTCCTCTTGGACTGTCTCAGAAACACTCTTATTTCAAAATAGACCTAGGCTCCAGGTCATGATCTCCACCCACTGCCCCAGCTCAGTTCTTCATAAGCCCTGTCCTGTATCCACCCATCCACCCCAGCCCTCACTACCTAAAACTAGAGATTCCGAGTGACAAACCCAAAGTAGGTATTGGTGGATTGTGCACTGTGGAAAGGACCACATCTCAGTAAGTCCCAAAGACAAGCTGGAGGAGGGAGCATAAACAGAGACTCAGAATGCCAGAGCTCCTATGCCCTCCATGTTGTGAGGTCACAGGCTCATTGCATTGAAGAAAATGTAGGAAAAGAAACACACACACACATTACTTGGAGGCTGAAGTCCTAAGTTCATACAGCCCAACCTTAAACAAGTCACAACATCTCTAAACCTCAGTTTCCTCATCAGTAAAACAGAGATAATAAATCCTGCCTGTTCATAAACATCAAATGAGGTAATGTATGTTTTAAGGGCTTTGCAAACAGTAGAGTATTAAGTGGACATTAATCATTCATTAATCTACACCTCTTTGCTCTTATACTTTAATCCTCGCACTAGAAGAGCGTTTACCACACTGTATTAAATTGAATTGTTTATATCCGTCTCCCCAGTCAGACTGTAAAATCTTTATGAGCAAGAGCCAAGCTTCATTTATCTTTGTATCCCCAATGCCTAGGCACAGTCATCACTCAAGAAACAATTACAGAACAGCCCCCAGGAAGCATTAGGTAATCTTTCTCTGTGCCCCATAATACCTCTGCACATACCTCCATCTCTTAGCATTTGGGATTGAAATTATCAATTTGTGTGTTTTTCTTCCCATTGAAGTGTAAGACGGTAGAGACTCTACCTCAGAGGTTGTTGTTGTTGTGTAGAGACTACGTATTGTCTTTACTACATTCCTCATGATTAGTAGTGTCTGGTAGCTTGCAGGATCTCAATAAAAGTTCATGAAAAGAAGGGAAATGATCATTTGTGGAGAAATTTGCGTCCTTGATTTTCAGTGGTCACAGCAGCCCTATAGTCAATCCTCCATGTCCCAAATGCCCTTGATCCCACTGAGGCTTTTTTCAAAGGGCTCTTAAAAGGTGCCAACCCACGCAGCTCTTTTATCCTAGTATAACCAACAAAGGATCCGAATGCCCCCTTGGATTACACGAATCAGTGTCTTTACCCAGAGAGCCAAGACTGGTCATTTACTTCAACAGCAGTTGTTATGCAACCACCCTTGAAGGCTCGAGTTGAAAGATTCAGGTCTAAGGCAGTGATTTTTCCCACCTGGAAAGGATTGTAATTTCCAAGGGGAATACACACCATTATGCACAGTTACTCCATTGTCTTACAAATAGGAATTCAGCCATATCAGAAAAGTACAGTTTTTAGGTTTCCCAGGCTATGCATATATAGCCTTTATGTAAATAAATGTATATATTTAGCTACTAGAACCCCAACATTTCATATTTATATAAAATTAAGGCCAAAAAAGTTTCAAGAGCAACAAATTACTCCATTTCTTGTTTTCAGAAGTAACTTTTTTAAAAAAATTAATCTCTGTTTTTTCATAGGAAAATAAATTTTAAAAAGTTTAAAGAATATATAGATAGATAGATGTTCTTACCAAATGGGAACATATATACACTTTGGATACTTCCCTTAAAACTTCGCACTGTTCCGTGAATGTCTTTCCAATTCACTATAGAGAGAGCTACAGCATCATTTTTAAAGGCCTCATAATATGCTATTGTTTAAATGTATCACGTCATAATGTATTTCATTATTTTCCTGTTATATCCATTCTTTACTATTATAGTGTGAAAAAATCCCCATGCATTCTTCTTTGAAAACTCGCCTGATTACTTCAGTAAGATTAATTTGTGCGTTGGGTCAGAGATTAGGCACTTAAGGATTTTAGAACATTTTTAACCTGATATTAGGCATTTATCTCAAAATGCAGGATTTTACATCAATACAAATTTAGTCGAAACTTTATGTAATTTTAAATGTTTTTAAGTTATAATCTAAGATTTGTAAGGACACATTATGATAGAATAATTTTAACTGTTTCTCCCTCATTCTGCCATTTGACAATCCACTCTGTACCCTACTGCCCTTTGTCAGACAAACCAAACTGTCTTTCTTTGCTCCCTGAATGGGTGCTTCCTACCTTTAGGAGATGTTGCTATCCCCCCTTGATCTTACCTGTTGTGAACTGCTGTTACCAGCTGCACTATAGGACTGGACTGCTGTTTTCCTATTGACGACTCTACCTAGGCTCACAGCTGAGCCTGAGGAATAGCTTCAGACATTCTGTGTAAGGCCTGGGATAGGTTCATGATTCATGCCCATATGACAGTTGGATGCCCTAAAACCATTTGACTTGGAATATATTGACAGTTGCATTTCAAAAGACATGTTCATTTCCATTTGAACTTCTTCCTTCATCATTGCAAACAATTAAAAGACTAGTTTCCCCACTTTCAACCTTGTCTTATTCTTCAAAGTCAACGTACACTCTTCTGCCAGAGTAATCTTCTTAAATACACACCTCTGATCATTTCAGGTCCTCTTCAAAACATTAAGGCTTCACATGCCAATAAAATCTGAGTTCCTAAGGATAATAGCCAAGTCCCTCCAATTTTAACAGTGAACCTCCTTTTCACTGTTATCTCACATTCTACCTCTTTTACCCTCTATTCTTCAGCTGTTTGTCATTTTGGGAACTACCCGCGTTTCTGACATATTTGCCACTCTGTAGTCTTTGCCCACACTGCCCTTTCCACCTTCAAGCATATTTTTAACTGGCCCAAAAATCTACCCATTCATCAAAGTCTCTTATGCCATCTCCTTTTAAAACCCTTCCCCATTCCCACCAGTCAAAACTGAATCTCTCTCTAGGGATGGGTCCTTGGAGAATGACATCATGGCTGGGTAAAGTAGAGGGTCAGCAAAAAAGAGATAGACCCTCAATGAGATAGATTGACACAGTGGCTGCAACAATGGGCTCAAGCATAGCAACAATTGTGAGGATGGCGCAGGACTGGGCAGTGTTTCCTTCTGTTGTGCATAGGGTCACTATGAGTTGGAACTAACTCAATGGCACCTAAAGACAATGACAACAGGGAACCAGAATCAAAAAATACTCAAAGTATCCAGGACTGGTGACAGAGATCTGGGTCCTCATGTGTTAATGACGTCTAAAAGTTCATTCTATTAGAAATACCAAGCAGTACTCTACTGCATTTAGAGACATCCTCAAACAACAAACTAAAAGTATCAATGAAATGAACGTTGGGCCAGAAAAACGATATTACAACTTCAATGTTAATTTGCATCCCCTTCTCTAGGAACACCTCCCAGTGCCTGGATGAGGACCAAAAGGGGAGGACAGATCTTTAACAGCCCCCAGGTGGTGCCAGCACCCTCACTGGAAGAGCATGTGTGCATTTCCCAGATCCCTTCCCTGTTCCTTCACACACACACGCACATGCACACACGCATATGCACACACACACCTCAATCCTGGCTCAAGCCCTGGTGGTGAAATGTGACTCCAAAAAGTTTTCTAATAAACACCCATCATGATCTTGATTCATCCTGCAGTGGGAGGGCTGATGGGAATGAAGGTGGTGGTTGTTAGCTGCTATTGAATCTGCGGTGGACATGTTGTGGTTTTTAGAAGTAGACCACCAGGCCTTTATTCCCAGTCTGTGTTAGTCTGGAAGCTTGCTGATACCTGTTCAGCATCCTAGCAACACGCAACCCTCCACTGACAGGTGGTGGCTGTACATTGGCCAGGAATCAAACCCAGATCCCCTGCATGAAAGGCAAGAATTCTACCACCGAATCACGAATGCCTCTGACCAAAGGTTAGTCCTTTACCATTTGAGATGCCAAAGCCCAGAAGGCCAGTGTGGCAACCCAGAAGGCCCTAGCTTAGAAAAGCCAGAACCCCTGGCTGGGAAACCAGAGTCTCCTCCTGACTCTGCCACAAACTTGCTTTATGTTTTGGGGCATACGATCTTAATGTCTCTATGTTTCCGTTCCTCCTTTATCAATGGAGATGAATCCTATGCTTGTTCACAGGCTTAGTGTAAGAATAAGCCAGAGCACAATATATCGCTGTCCTTCAACAGGTTCCTAATTATGAAAATGTAAGATGTTATCTTGGACACAGCAGCTCTGCTCTCAACACCCGCTGGTGCCTCAGACACGGGAGAGATCAAATAGGGATAAAGAAAAGAGAAGGAAAAAAAAAGAGAAAAAACTGGCCCAAGGCACATAGCTGGATGGAGTGAGAAGCACGAGCTGCCCGGCCACTGGAGCTGGTTCCTGGTGGTGTTGTTATTCTATGCTTTTAAACTCCCACACACACCCCATCCTCCGCCAAAATACATAAACCTCTTTGAATTACACTCCTTCTCTTACAGGAGCAATTGACTACAGTTGGATGTGATTTTCCTTTGTTTGTTTTAATTTATGGATGACCAAGAATGCTGCCTCCCCCCGCATCACCCCCTTTTTTTTTTTTAAACACCCACCACTCCTCCATCTTCTGGGGTCTTAGTTTTCTGGTAAATTTTTTGATAAGAATAGTTGTGGTTAGAGGCAGCTCCAAAGCACAGCCCCAGGCCTCAGGCTCATTAGGGACATTCCCCAACTCTCAGACTAACACAGTAAATCACTGGTTTAGGGAAGGGTGGGTGGGGGCGCAGAGGGGGGACTGGAGAGCAGTTCAGCTGGCTTCAGGACGAGGCTACATGGGTCTCATTCCAAGATGACAGCCCCCATAAAGAGAAGGGCTTGAGGAATATAAGAGAGAAAAATGAGAGCTATAAACACCCTTTTATCTCCTAGCCAGCACCTGTTATTTTGCAAACTTTGCAAGCAGGGTAAGAAAAGAACACACTTGACTCAAAGAATACTCAGGAAAGTATCTGGGCTTATAACTTCTCACTTAACAGCCCCAGAAATGACTTCTTTCACACCTGTCTCCTAAATAGATCACTTTTGACTCATGTATCCCATCATTGTTGTTGTTAACCAACGTCAAGCCAGCCCTTGACCCATGGCCTCCCCATGCACAGTGGGATTGGATCATTTTCATTGGCTGATTTTTCTGGAAGATGATCACCAGGCCTTTCTTCCTAGCCTGTCTTAGTCTGGAAACTCCACAGAAACCTCTTCAGCATCGTGGCAATATTCAAGCTTCCACAGACAGATGAGTCGTGGCTACACATAAGGCCCATTGACTGAGAATCAAACCTGGATCTCCCACAGGAAGGCAAGGATTCTACCACTGAATCACCACTGCACTTGAAGTACCCCCTAGAAAAGCAAATTGCAAGATAACACCTGAATTCTAAATAAAACAATGGAAAATCTTGTTTTTTCCTGGTTTCAGTATCAGTAGAAGACTTCTACTAGCTAACATTTTCAAGAGTAGTTGACATGTGTACCTCCAAAATTAAAAGAGAGTGTGTGAGTTAGAGAAAAAAATCAAGACAGTGTGTGAGTTAGAGAAAAGTAGAATGTTTTCCTCTCTTGGAGAGTCACAGCATATAATTAAAGGTTCCGAGAAGTCCTGCATTGAAGAAACGTGTTTATCTAAAACACAGCATTTCCCAAACTTGCTTGGCCACAAAATCCTTTTTTGCTCCTGTTTTACACCTATTAATATTCTGCTGAAAACATTGGCCCCAAAAGAGAAAAACCTGCATTTGGCTGTTTAGATTCTGTTTGATCTAAGGGGAAAGACAAATTTACTCCAAAGTAAATTTTCTCAATAATATAATTCCTCACTAGAGTAAGGCTAACATTCACATGAACCCCTGTTCCTGGTTCAGAAACAAGGGTTAGTTACTCTCAGTTCTTCTCCCTGCCCTCTATTCAAACCCTTCTCCACCTCTCAGCTCTCCTCTGTCACACATCCCCAGTTAAGGCAAGCGGATAGCTTTGTGGAGCTCACATGGCAGAGAGCAAAACAGTTAAAATGGATACCAGCCAAAGAAATCTGTGAAACAGATGATAATGTCAAACATACATTCAGAGCATTTTTATGCAGTTCTTAAATGGAAAGTAAAACTTCTTTCAATCCTTCTGTTCATAATTTTTAGCAAATGGGATTCTTGGAATAAGCAAATTTAGGGATGGGGAAAAGATCTGTATATGCCATTTTTACGTTTTAATTAAAGAGAGCATCTCAAAGAAAATATGCCAGGCAATCTGCAAGACCCAAAACTGAGGATCAACTGAGGTCTACCCGTGGAAAATTGTTCACAATATATTGTTGAGTGAAAAAGCAAGTTACAAAACAATATATACAGAGTGATTTGTTTTTGTACTCGCAATAGACTCAATGTTTGGTAAAAGAATAAATATGCATAAAAAGGAGACTGGAACAGTTTATTTATACAAAATAGCTCTGAGTGGTGGAATTAAAGATGATTCTTAGTTCTTTTTTGCTTATCTTCTTGTTCTAACTTTTCTCTAATAAAAATTATATTTTTACAATAAAAATCATATTTTATAAATGTTCTAATCTAGAACTCATTGTATCTGTGAAGATGCATCCAAGGATGAAGGGATCAATTTCTCCCATGGGGAAGAAGGATTTTGAGATCAGGTTTTATGAACAATGAGCAGCCAAGGAAGAGACGGTATTCTCCATGGCACTTAGCTAAGGCTTTTGCACACAGTAGGCAAAAAACAGTTGCCATAGGCAAGGTAACACGTGGTATTTTAACAGCAGGAAGCCATGATTATAAATACTGGCAACACGCGTTACATCCTAAGCTAGACCAACCAGTGTGTACAGAGAGGTTACAAATAGGATTCCGAATCTCAATACTCTGATGCCTGCCCCCCACCCCAACACACACACATTTACTAGCTAGAAGTCCAATCCTTTTTTTTTTTTTTTTTCGGAATTCCTCTTTCCAACTAGTCCGAAGAATTCCAGGGTTATAACCCAAATGTTCACCAACTGGTAGGTCCTTGGATTGATTCCTCTAGGAGTCACAAAGAAAGGGATGTGTGTGCCACATAGTTCATCATGGTCTCTGCCTATACTCTGCTGTCCTGATCTGTTGACCATGATTACTCCATCACCTGTAGGCCACTACCCCCCTCAAGGATGACTAAACCAAAAATCCAAGCCATACTCGTTGCTGTTGAGTCAATTCTGATTCATAGCAATGCTATAGGGCAAAGTAGAACTGCTGTAATCTTTACAGAAGCAGACTGCCACAACTTTCTCCCTCGGAGTGGCTGATGAGTTCAAACCACCAATCTTTCAGTTTAGCAGCTGAGCACTCAACCACTGCACTACCAGGGCTCATTCAAGAATGACTAGTCTACTCCAAACCACCAAGCTCAGTTGCTGGTCTCCCCTCATCTCAGCTCGGAAACATCTACTTTTCACATGAACTCTTGCAGAGGGGATCCTCTTCCCATAGAGTGGGCAGGCATTACAGGGCTAGGAAGGGAGCCTGAAGGAGGACGTGGGGAGGAAATGTCATGTCCAAGTTCTTAAGCACAGCTCCACACCATACCTGAACCCACATGCACTTTAACATGTAGGCCCTGCTGCCCAGCTTGGCCCAACCTGTCAAAATTCTTTCTCACACAGAGTGAAATTTTTTTGTTGGGGTTTTGTCTCTGTCTCCATTCTGGCTTCCTTTGGAGTTCCCTAAATACCTCAGAAAGTTCAGTATGTGTCAAAACCCCAGAAACTGACAGAGTTCACATGTTTTCCCCAAGACTCTAGAGCTCCATTCAAAGCAAAAAATATAAATAAACCTTTGTCCCTGAAGAGTCCATGATAGTTGAGGTATGAAGAAGTGCTCCCCAAGAGGTGGAGCCAACATGGCACTATAGACAGAAGCATCATGCCATCCCTCCACAGCAAAGATCTGAAAA